>NC_083866.1:6522500-7165000 GCF_029169275.1 Apis cerana
CACGAGAGGGAGAGAGAGAGAGATCGGATTAAAAATACATCCCTTAACGCATTCAACGCGGATCACGCGCTCCCGTGGAGGATAAATTATACATCCTTCTCTTTTCTTTTCGCATGTGCGTTCCAATCAATGCCGCGCGCTTAATTTATCTTTGATTAAAATCAGCCGAAACAACCCTCTACGCTCTTCGAATCCACCCAATCTTTCCCATCTGAATTATTTTAGAATTATCCGACTATATTTCCCAATTACGAATTATTTCCCATTAATTTTGATAATTTTGTATTTTATATATATATATATGTAAATATATTCCTGGATTTCCACAAACTTCTACCAACGAAAATCGATATTGGAGAGAGAGCTCGGTTCCCGGTTTAATTCGCAACCTCCCAAACTTCTTATTCTCGCATATGCGTGTGAAGTGGAAGGATGGTGCGAGGATTCGAGGCGGGCGATTTGACGGAGCGTCACTCCGGCCGGCCAACGCTGAAAGTCAAGAATAAAGAAGGGCGGTTTGTTTTCAACGTAAACGAGCGGTTGGGTTCGATACGCGGCGGCGGCGGCGACGTTGCAAGGTTTATCGGCCCTGACACGTGTTACGACAACGGATTTGGCGGTTACGATGACGTGGAAGGGGTGTGAACGAGACAAAATCCAAGGCTGGCTGGCCGGGGCGGGGAGGGAAGGGGCACGCCACCATCCCAGGGTCGATCGTGGAACCGATCGAAACCCCTTTGATCAAGTACCGGTAAACATTCTCCCAGGTCACGGATGAAAGCAGCTCGCCTCTCCGCTGTTTTCAGCCTCCGGTCTGGCCACCAAATCACACGCCTCTCCCTTTATCGCACGCTTTTCCCCTAGCTTAATATAGACGTGCACGCCGGCGAAAAAAATTGCTAAATCGTTTACACATCGACGAAACTTTCGGTGATGAAACGTTGGCCGCGACGATAATCCACGATTATCCTACACAGGGATATAATTTTCTCGTTACGTGTTCGATCAAACGCCAACGGCTAAGTCGTAGAAATATATGTATATGTATATATAGAGAGAGAGATGTTACCAATCCTTCTCCCTCTTCCTCTGTTTCAGACTTCCCTGGAAGATACGAAACGAGCCGGTTGAACGAAACTTGTCCGTCTGATTGAAAATTTGGAGAAAAATTTCGGGGCGAGGAAGGGGCGAGAACTCGAGGAGTGGAAGAAGTTGGTCGGTTGGAAAGAAATGAGAGGGCAAAGGATGAGAAGGAAGAAAGGCGGCGTCGACGAGGGATCGACGACCTGATGCGGCATCTCTGATCCGAAAGAGCGTGCCGAGAGCTTGGCTGCGCTCGTGGGACGAAAAATGAACGAAAGCGCGGTCTACCTGCTCGGCTCGGAAGAAGAGGGAAACGTAGGTGGCAACCAGCTGAACCGAAGCTTCTACAGCGCGAGCTACCCGCCCCAGAACCGCAGCCACGAGGAGGATCTGTGGAACCTGGCCACGGACCGGGCCGGTCTAGCTATACTCCTGTTCCTGTTCTCGGTGGCTACCGTGTTCGGCAACACGCTGGTGATCCTGGCCGTGGTCAGGGAGAGGTACCTCCACACAGCGACCAATTACTTCGTCACCTCGTTGGCGTTCGCCGACTGCTTGGTCGGGCTGGTCGTGATGCCGTTCAGCGCCATTTACGAGGTGTTGGAGAACCGATGGCTGTTCACCACGGACTGGTGCGACGTGTGGCGCTCGTTGGACGTCCTGTTCTCCACCGCGTCGATCCTCAATCTCTGCGTGATCAGCCTGGATCGTTACTGGGCGATCACCGACCCGTTCACCTATCCGAGCAAGATGAGCAGGAAGCGGGCCGCCGTGCTCATCGCGATCGTGTGGATCTGCTCGAGCGCCATCTCGTTCCCGGCGATCGTGTGGTGGAGGGCCGTGAGAACGGAGGAGGTGCCCGAGGACAAGTGCCCGTTCACCGAGCACCTTGGATATCTCATCTTCTCCTCGACCATCAGCTTCTACTTACCCCTGTTCGTGATGGTGTTCACTTACTACAAGATATACAGGGCGGCCGTGATCCAGACCAAGAGCCTGAAACTGGGCACCAAGCAAGTTTTGATGGCCTCCGGTGAACTGGAGCTCACTCTGAGGATACATCGGGGCGGTGGAACCAACACCGACGCGAGACACCTGTTCCGCACCGCCTCGAGCACGCCCGAGGACCTCCAGGATCTCGAGGAGCCGCTCACTACAATCCAGCACAACAACTGTTTGACCAGGGTCCCGTCCACGAGGATCAATAAACAGCACAGGGGCAACAATTTCTCCTTGTCGCGCAAACTGGCCAAGTTCGCCAAGGAGAAGAAGGCAGCCAAGACGTTGGGGATCGTGATGGGTGTCTTCATCATCTGTTGGCTCCCTTTCTTCGTCGTCAACCTCTGGTCGGGTTTTTGCTCCCAGTGCATATGGCAGGAGAAGATCGTGTTCGCCGCTGTTACGTGGCTGGGTTGGATCAACAGCGGAATGAATCCGGTCATATACGCCTGCTGGAGCAGAGATTTTCGTAGGTAAGCTCTCTCTCTCTCTCTCTCTTCCTCTCGTCTTCTTCTCGTATCCGAGGAATCTGAGGCGTTCGAAACGGATATATCCGAGTTAACTACGAGTTGATAAGACATTAGGTAAATCTATTTAGATGCGATCGTTGGCGTTAATGGGTTAACGATAATCGAGCAGGAGAGTTAAAGGGAGATGAACTGTTAACAGGACGAATTGAACGATATGGCATGCATGCATCTTCCAAGTAATTACACGTGTCTCCCCAGAAATTTCGGATTATCCAATCCAAGAGTAACGTATCTATCCCAACAATTAGTTGGGACGATAGGAGGAAAAAAATATGGGAAAATCGTTTCGACCGAATGACGGACGAGGCCTCAAGGGTCCTATTAAACCGGAAAATCTCGGATAAAGCGGGATAATCTTAGAGCGACATGGGTCTGCATCGATAATCAATTTCGCTAAATGATTACGAGGGGAGAAATTCTCGGACCGAAGGATAGAAACCGCTTGGAAAATTATTCACCAATCATAGTGTTTTTTCTGACGTTACGATTAATTAGTAAAATCCAAATAAAAACCCTAGGAGGAGGATCGGAGAATCCGATCAAAAAATTCTCGGACGAACGATTGGAAAATTATTTCACCGATCGCATAGTGTTTTCTCCGACGCTAATTAATCAAGTGATAAAGTTCAAGTAAAATTGAAAAACCCTAGGATCGGAGAATTCTCAAAATTCGATTAAAAAATTCTCGAACGAATGAATGGAAAATTTGGAATATTGTTACGGTTTTCTATAATAGAATTAGCAAGCCTCGAAATCGAATCTATCTATCAATGACAAACGAACGAAATGATAAAAACTTCCGTCTTTCGACCTATTTTTTTCTAAACGGACCATACGACAGCGGAGCCGTTCGGTGGAAAGCGGGGAATCGGCAAAGGCCGCGGTGTTCCATTCGTACGCTTTTAAAGCCACGATGACAAATCACCGGCGTAACTTCCGGCGTGCCGTTCGTTCCTGCATCGCGAATGGATGCGCCGAATAATGTTTGGCGACAAAGTTTCAGGAGAAAGCGGAAGGTATGCAAACAACGCGATTTAATTACGCGTTGGCGCTCGCACACACGCTCGCGAAAACGATTCGGGCAAATGGCAAAATGGAACGTGAAAACTTCACGGACAGGGGCGGGATGGATCGGTTCAACGCGAAAGAATTCGCGTCTACCGTTGCCCCTTTAATTAAATCCTACTTACTATCGCCCGTTAAACTTTAAAGCTGAACGTCCTCGAACGCAGCTCGCCCTTCGAACTCCGCTGAACAAAAGGGATGAGCCTTTGGTCCATTATCGATTATCGATATCTTATCGATCGAGCTTTTGACATGTCGATAACGTTAGAATATCGTTAATGGAACAGAAATGACTGCTATCAATCCTCTTTTTCTATTCAAAATTATCATTACGACACGTAAAAATATTATATGAACGAATAAATTTCGTTGAGAAATTACATCGTGATCGAAAATAAATATCCAAATAACGAAGAAGAATAATTCGAAAATTACTTTCATTAATATTATCGATAACGATATCTATCGATCGAGCTAACATTAGAATATTAGTTAATGGAACAGAAATGACAGCTATCAATCCTCTGTCCTTTTCCCTATTCAAAATTATCATTTTACGCGTAAAATTCGTCATCTTGCTCTTCGATCACCCCTATTCGCATTAACGATACTCTGACGATATTAAGAACGTATTAAAAAATAAACATCCATAAGTATCCAAATAACGAAGAAGTTGCTCGTTCCAGGCTCACTTTTATTAATATTATCCATAACGATATTTGGTTAGGAATCGAAAGCGTAGGAAAAATACGCGGAATCCCTTTTAACCGTGGAATCGATCCATCGGGCAATGCTTCCATCAATCTTTTCCCGATCAGTATCCGAGCGTGGAAACGAGACACCCTCGAGGCTGATTTTTCAAAAAGTCGTTTCGACCGGGCATCCCGCGGACGTTACGAGCGGGCCGCCGCACGCTCGCGTACGTACGTAATACGGTCCGTGAAAAATGACGACGCCGTTCAACGATAAATAACCGTGATATCTGTTGCGACGGGAAATAACGGAGAGAACGTAAGTGAAACAGAAGGCGACCGAAGGAGGAAAGAGATACTTGCCGGGGAGAGATGACCGGAACGGTAGCAAAGGATGGCGCGAGAAGAGCATTAACTCGATGGATCGTGCAAGGAGGGGGGATGTATTTATCTCAATCCAGACTCGCTTCTTTCCGCGAAAAACCAAGACTCGAGAACATTACGCTATTTTCTTGTCCGACTCGGACGGATGATAATAATAATCCTTCGTTCGCAAGAGATTGTTGAATCGATCGTGTAAGCGTTTCTCATCGCGATTCTAAATTTTTCAACGATAAATTTTTCGCCTTTTTTTTTCTTTTATCCGATAAATCCTTCAAATTATTATCCCATACGACGTTACACTTCGTTTTGCATTTGTAGTAAATTATAACGCGCCGCGAGAGCGATTTAGAAACTGGGGGGGAAGGGAAACTGGCCGTATTCGCTGACAAATCGGCGGGGATTTATCGGGGTTCGTGAGCCAGTTGGCGCTTAATAAAGAAAATATTAGACCGCTGTGTCTACCTACGGTTAAGTTACGAGGTACGCGCCATTATTATCTGAACGGGGTCAAATTGTTATCGCGCGTGTCTCTCTCTTTCTCTCTCTCTCTCTCTCTGTGTATGTGTTCTTTCGAGTGTGCACCCCATGCATAATGCGTATTCACCACCGTTCACCTGTACGCTCATCGATATTCCAACGATCAGTCGTTTCGCTTGCGGGGACATAATTGTCGTGTTACTGAACCGTCTTTCTTCTCCAGCGCTCGATAACTATCCAGTTTCCTGTATAAAACGAATTCACGAATTCGAAGAACGGGCGACAATCGGAATTTATCTGCTTTGGAAGTGGAAGGTGAGTAATAGAGAGAGAATAGAGGGGGATGGAAAGTGGAAGGGAATTGTTCGTGTCCCGAGACGCGTTATGGTTGCGAAAAAAAAGGAATAAAATCTTAGGGACGATTTACGCGAAGTGGAAAATGTTTGTTTAATTTGGTCCCTGCAAAGTTTTTGGAAATAAATCCCAGATTTTTAATCTGACAGGGATGGAGGTTGAATTAAAATTTGTCTGAAAAAAATTGATTAGGGGACTAGATTTGTTATGTAAACGAGGGTGCACGGTAATCGGTGCAAATACTCCACTTCTTAGGGAGGAGGAGGAGCGAAAAAGTCGATGGCGTCCAACTCGAGAAACTATTCTCGAAGGTGAAGATAAACGAGAGCAAAATGGATGAGAAGTACTATGCAAATATTCACTGCCGCGCAAATTAACTCGACGCCTAGTTTGAAAAATTATCTCTTTCTTGTACCAACAAAGGAAAGGAGAATCGAAAACGCGTATACTTGTAATTTGTATTCGTTGAAATTATTGACAAACGATACAACGCGAATCGAATTATTGTCCATCGATCCGAATCGATGGAACGACGATCGGAACGAAATATTTCGATCGACAAGGATCAATATCCTTCGAGGAGACTGGGGACAGAATGGCACAAAGGCACTAAATTTCTTAGATATTAATTCGTTCGAAAATTATTATGTTCCGCGAAAGAACCGTTTCTTTGCCGGGAGAAACGTACGTGTACAGCTCTGGTATGACACAATTTCTGTGACAAGAGAAGAAAAGAGAAAAGATATTCCGCATTTCCGATGAAATTTCAAAGGTCGCCCCGGCATTAATGCAATTTCCCGAGAAAATTTTAGGGTCAACCTCGTTGGTTTCTCGCTCCTCGCGACGGGGACTCATTCCCAAAATTACTTAATCGAATAAACGACAATCCAGGGAGGGAATCCAGTCGGAGAAATAAACAGGTTTTTCGCTCGTCGACAAAGAAGATTGGAAATAAAGCAAACGAAAACGTTTCTTCCAAAGGTATATTCTTTCTTTGCGCTTGAACTTTTTTTCAAACGTCCCTTGTTTCTTCTCTCCCTCTCCGTAAGCTCCCCTCTCCTCGAAAACCTCGAAAAAGCTTTGAAAGCGTTGAAAGATAGGCGATCTTTTTCTCCATCTTGGATTTACGTTTTCCCCGCGCAAAGGGATGGAGGCAAAAAAAAAAAGAGAAAAATTGTGGAGGAAAATTTTCGAAAATCGATCGTTTGGAAAAGATATCGCAGTTTAGAGACCGCCTATCCGTTTAACGTTAATCCCCTTCCATGGAGAGCCAATAGTGTCGAAACTATCGGCAGAGCATTATTTATTCAGGATGAGACGGTCATGATGCAACGATCCGACCATCCCTTAAATTACCATACACGTTGTGTACGTGAGAATTTCCAATCGTGCAATATATATTTGCCGGATAACAACGAATTTCGAACGAGGCGCAAATATCGATTTCGCGTTTCGATTCTTTCCTTTTTCTTCTTTTTCTTCTTACTTGCAATCCTCTTACGAAAACGGGATCTTACTCTTCTCTTTTCTCGGGACGAAACGAGGAATTCGTATGAACGAACGCCTATATAATTGTATAACAAATTCAGTCACGCGAAAAATTCCGCATTCGAGTCAAGGTTTCGACGTCCACCATCCGTAGAGATATATCGTAAGATTATTGGTTTATTTGAACTTTTGTCCTACCAAATTATATTGGCGCGAGAAACGATTGGTGTAAGAATATCACGAAATTTTAGGAAATTTGCCTCACTTTTCTAGAGAGCAAGAATTACGAAAAGCCTTCCTTCCCTTTTTACTCGAACCTTTCGATTATCAATATACAATTATAAATTGAATAACGTGTAAATCGTGGAAGCGATTGGAAAAATGAGAGAAACGAGACGACGAGATAAAGGTGTTATTCGTTCGCACCTCGAGTCGGTGGAGGCAGCGTAGCAAAAACTCCGCATTTCCATCTATTTTGCATGTCTGCGCGTTGCACAATGCGGCCGGCTCGTGTAAATTAACGCATAAGCGAAAATAAGAAGGGTGTGGACATCGCGGTGAAGAGAAGCCGGAATGGGGAATATTAAATTACTTTTCCGACACCATGGTTTATAGAACGCAGCTTAGCCCGCTCTCCCCTGTTTCTTTCTCTTTCCAAAAGGAAAACAATCGTTTCTATGGCGTTCTTACGTTCTACTCGCTGTTTAAATAGACACAACGCGTTCCTTTTCTTATTTTTCTTCCTCTTAGTCGATCAACGACCACTTTCTTCTCGGGCGACGCGTTTTTCTCGCATACGCGGAAAAAGAACGAATGACGAAAGTTGGAAAGACGTTATTACGTCAGGGTGGCGGGCGTTGCTCGAGGAACGAGCACGAAAACTCTACGGATCATTGGATCTCTCTTATTACTTTACGTTCATCGCTTTCAAACAAGTTCCCCGATATCGATTCGTCGAAAAAAAATATTCCTTCGATTATTCTTTGCGAGCTTCACGGGGAGAGCTCTTCCCAGTGAATGATTAGTCCCAGCGGAAAAGTTTCTCGCTCGAGGATGACCACGGTAATAAATATTTCCAACTCGACAGAAAATTTGCCTTCTCGTTTATTACTACTACCGCTGAAGTCTGACTCTCCTTTAATCCCGAATAGCAAAAAAAAAAAACGGGGATGGTATATTCGATGTTTCTACGAAACGATACTTGCGAGACGCGTTAATTCCACGCCAATTACGCGATCCACGTTTGATACACGCGCTGTACATTGCAGATGATAAAAGGTCGTTGTTGAAAAGTGTCGATGAAAATAAATGAATCAAAAAAAAAAAAGAGGGAGACGAGGCAAAAAATAAATACACGAACGTGAATTAAAAGAAACGCGTTGAAAAGCTGTTGCACCACAGCCACGTCCGTGCTTTTTCTTTTTTTTTTTAGATTTTTATTTACGCGCGGGACGGCGCGCGATAATTCGATGTCCATCACAGGGAGGACAAAGATCAAAGAGATCTCGTTGTCGTCGTCGTCGGTGGAGGATTTCACGGAAGACGGGCCCGTCATCGCGTGCAAGGAAACTTGTTTAAACTTTTAATAACACGTGCACGCGGGGACAAATGCGGTGGCGGAAAAATATTTCAAAGGAGAGATACACTGGTTGTACACTTGTTCCCTGCATACAAAGTGTCACGTATGTACAAAGGGGAGGGAAGAATAAAAAACTCTTCAAAGGCGATCCTTTTCACCGATACGGTTCACCGGTTTAGAAATTAAACCCCGTTAAGGGATGCCGGCATCGTCGTCGTCGTCGAGGAAAAGGAAGACGCGCTCGAATCTCTTCTGAAAGACGTCTCGCAACGAAAGAAGGAGATAATGAAAGAGGGATTTCGAAATTTTTGTCGGATACAATTTTCTCGGTTATCGATTTCTCCGGCTCGAGATGCCGGAGAAAATTGATCCATTGTCCACGGTTGATTGCAAATTAGCCCAGTTCAACTCCGGTATGCCCGTGAGTTAAATTATTATTCCAAAGTTGGAAACGTTGGTAAGAGGGAGGCATCTTGTTCATCTCCGAAAACCGATGAACTCGCCCTAGGCGAGTTTATAATGGGACATTAATAGGGAAAGAGAATCTTCTATTCGGATCTCTCTAAACGCATGATTCAGTTTTTATTTTTGACGCACATTCGGTCGAGATTAACTCGAGTTGTTTTAAAACAAAAAATGGGGGGAAAGTCTTTGTCCGTTCCTCGAGTCTTTGTTCTTTAATAACTCGCTACATAAGCTCACGAATAATTTTTTTTTTGTCATTCTTGAAATTTGAAATATTTACAAACGTGAATATCCGGATATATTTAGGATCAGCGATTAATAACAATTTTGTAGATACGAAATTTCGCGAAATACGAATAGAATATGAATGGATCTCGTACGTACGAACAAGCTTTTTATTCGACCTTCGACCTTGTTAAAATTTCAGTGTCGTTTCTTTTTTTTTTTTTTTTTAAATACCACACATTCAAATCTTACTTCTCTATTATTCTATTATAAAGAAATATTTCCAGAGATGGGCGAGATTACAAATTCAAAATATGAAAAAAAAAATTACTAAAATTCCGGGAGTTGATTTTATTCTCTGCATGTACAACCCATTATATCCGTCTCCCTCCACCTACAAACTTTAAACGTTGAAATCAGGATTTTCGTGTTAGCCGAGTTTCCTCGTAAGATATATATATATGTATGCAGACAGACTTTCGTAACCGAATACAGATATCTCTTTTAAACAAACGAGCCACAATTATTCAAATGTGCACAATCCACGTCAAACGTTGAACGAGGGGGAGATCCTCGACAGGAGGATTCGGTCGGAGGAAATAACTCGTTCTCGGCGAAAATTTACGAGATTCTCCGCCAATTAAGGATAACCCTTATCGGTTTCTCTCTCCTAAATTTCTCGTGTCTAATATTTTTTTTTTTTTTCTTAATTGGCCGCATGTCGAGGGAATAGCTGCGAACAAGCTTCGCTCCACTCGCTTTCGAGAGATGAACAACGCCGGCTTTATCCACCTTCTCAGCTTTCAAGAGATTTCGATTAATGTAGTAGTTGCGTTGGATGCGTCGAGGATCGCCTTTCAAACGGATCCGCCGGATGATAATAATCCGTCTACCCGTTAACTCCGGGGGCTTATCCGACGCGATGTATGGGATCTAGATGCGATTAGACGACGTTTGTTCAAGGATTTTTGCAATTGATCGAGGTAACGAACGAGAAAGTTGGTTGCTCGGTCGATAGACAAAAAAAGGAAAAAAAGAAAATTATTCGACTCGTCGTTGCACCTCCAAGATTAGAAGAATTAGGAATGTCTGTAATAATCCTCGTGGATTAATCCTAGTGGAGATCGTGGCACGGAACGAAGAAACTAGCCGGAGAGAGCTCGCTAGCTTAGAATCGCTCGACAGGGAATTAAATATCGTGCTTCCCTTATTTCACCTGCTAAATCGTATTACGGAATGAAAACCGATAAAAATATACCAGAATGGATTTTAATTAAACGAAAGCGTACATTTTTCTTTCTTTTTTTTTTTTACCCCCCTCCTTCAACAACCATCCCTCGAGCTTCTTAATTGGTTCGATTAATTTATTTCGAATATCGAACCAACCAACCCCTTCCCCTAACCGTTGCAACAAGACTTATCGATTTCTCTTTCTCTCTCCCTCTCTCTCTCTCTCCCTCTCCCTCGTTTTAACGCGCATCAAAAGGTCCAAAGGTCTGTTACTATATCCTTCGAACAATTCGTACTTCTTCTCCTTTTCGAGAGACGAGCAAAAAGGGGGAAGGAGGAGGGGAGACAAGCGAAGGGGGAAGAATTTCAATCGGATGGTTTCGCGGTAAGAAACCACGACAAGGGCGTAATTTTCGAACGCGTTAGGATGGGATAGGGGAGAAAAATACACCCCCGTTGGATTGTGGATCGACTTTAGACCTGGCGGAGAAGAGAGAGAGAGAGAGAGAGAGATTCATCGGGGAACCCTTGTTGGGAAGACGGATACGAGGATAAGAATCCTTGAATTACGTGTGCGCGCGTCTCCCGGCCCGGGAACACGTATATTAAATGGCTTCTGTTCGCGATACAGAGGGGGCAGAGCCGGTGTTTCTTTTCTTTTTTTTTCCACGATTGATGTAGAGGGAGGGAGAGAGAGAGAATTGGAGATCCAAGGTTGCGGATGGACAAAACGAGGAGGGAGAAGGAGGAGGCCTCTTTAGCAAATTACTTTTATTCATTCCCGCGAAATGAGTTTCGAAGCCGCAGAGAGAGAGAGAGAGAGAGAGAAACTTCTCCAAGATGCCGAGGAAAAATTCCCCGCCTTAAGCGCTTAATGGCGGCTTTGCGAATCCAGGATCCCGCCAATGGTTCGTTTTTTTTTCGTCGGAAAGCGAGAGAAATCGGTATATACCGATAAATGATACCACTCCGTAGTATTAACATTCTATTTGTCGCTCGACAAGTTTCAACCCTTTAACAGGGTTTCGTTATCGGGAAAATGCTTTTTTTAAAAGCGTGGCGACTCAATTTTAGACCTCCTCTCCTCGAATTAGGTTGGTGCTAGTAGGTCAGAGTGTCGAATGTCGCAAAATTTTACGGAACATCGATTCGAGTCGAACGTTTTCTTTCTTTTTTCTTTTTTCTTTTTCAGATTTGATAATGAAAACATGGTCTCGTCGTACAACGATCGTATCAACGATCCGTCGAAACAGTTGAAATAATTGTCTTCCGTATTCTAATCTAATTCTAAAATATTTGGAAATTCGATCCTCTTTTTTTTATTTTTATTCCAATTCTTTCCCCATCAGAAGAATAATTTATCCTCGCGACGAACGGGGTAGGGAATCGTTCAAATCTCGATTACACGTCCAAGAGAAATCCCGCGAGTGACACGCGCTGATAGATCGCGCGTCTCGCATTACGAATCAACCACCAAGAGTTCTCGTACATAATGCATTCGTGGAGCAAGCAGTCGTGTCGGTAGACGTTTCAATGAGCCAACCCGATATCGGTAGAACCAACCGAGAACTTTCCCAAGGCGTCCCAAGGCGTAGACGATTTTTCGATGTCGGTGAACAAACGGCGAATTCGAAACGAGCAAACTTCAACCTAACCTTTAATTTTATATATATATATATAAAGCAAAGGTTGGTCGACGTCACACCGAAGCGAGAAACGCGTGGAAAATTAATACTGGCGCGCGTAATTTGCATTACGTAAGAGACGTTGTGTAAACGCGATACACATAGGTGTATAACTTGTCCTCCCGAGTCCACTTATTACGCCCTGCCTGATAAAATGGACGCGTACGTTCTCCCATGCGCGTGCATTCGGAAAGAGCGGCGCGGGATTGTATATTACGACCGCGAAACTTGGCCCAAATTGAATAAGCCCAAGAGAATAGCGGGGCGTCGTGAATAGCGGTTTCATTATCGCGAAACAAAAAGGGGGAGATGAAAGGAGAAGATTAGGATGAAAAATCGACGGCTATCAATATAATGAAATTACACCGCGAGGGGAATCGATCCGCGAAAATCGAACGAAACCACTTTTGTCCGAAACCGTGCCGCGATAATCCGCGGCTTAACGCATAAATCGCGTGTTCCGGAACGAGGATCGTTAAGTTTTCCGCCGAGCAAGTGGAAGAAAGAGAAGGGGGAAGAGAGAGAGAGAGAGAAACCATCGGCCAATTCCACGTATCCGGCAATCGCACGTGTCACTGCTATCACGCTTCACGGCCCCCTGCTTGCTTGGGTAAATGCAAAATCGATAGTCTCGATAGAATGCACGCTTTCTTCGCACGGTCGTGCCAGGATGGATCTCTTCTCTCTGAGCTCTGAAAACTGAATAGCCTCCTCGATGTGACCGATGGCGAATGGTTATTAATATACCCCCACCGATCGATCGATCGATCGGTCGATCCCTGGCTCCAAAGTAGTCGCGGGGCCGGTTGAAAGGGCAGGCCGTTTTAAAAAAAAAGGGACGGCAACCGGAGCCTTTTAATCGTGATAGACAGAGGAGAGGCGAAAAGCTGAATCTCGAATAAACCACTCGGCCGATTTCCTCCTCCGTAAATAATTTCCTCCGACTCGTCCCCTCCTATTCGATTTCGTATTTCTCTGCCACCTCGTGACCTCTGCCTCCTCCCCCTCGCTCCATTTGACCATTCCCCCAAACCTTCCCCGCCCCTCCCCCCGAAGGATCGTTGTTAAACCGGTTTACATAATCGCGGCAAACACGATTAGAGGGAACACGGTGGGTGGCGCACGAGCGATCATCGAGGCGATCAATAGCGAAATCATGAATGGTTGGTTCTCATTGGGGAGAGGAGCAAGGATCGGGGGGTGGGATCGGTAAACCGGTCGCGACTGCGATCAACGATAATTAGAGCAAACGGTTACTTCGAATCCATTAGCGGCCGTACGCAGATATTACACGTTGGATTTACCGGTGAATGTCGCCCGCTCACCACCATTGATCCTAATGTGACGCCTAATGGCGGGGGATCGAATGCAATCCATATATTCGGCTTAATAATACCGGTTAAATCAATTCCGGGACGGATGTATCGTTTTCGTTTCGATCCCGGTTTCGATCGATCCATGGATACTGGAGAAGGAGGAGAAGATTCAGTAACGAAAGAGTAGTTTAGCTATTTAGGGAAGCTAGCCTATCCTTTGCCGACAATTATATTACAGAAATAGGTGGTGTCTTCTCTCCTCTCTTCTGTCGCCTCTCATCCGGGTTATTTTCGACGCTTCTTCTTATCCCTCGTTTTCTCTTATTTTTCATCCTCTCGACGGGGAAAAGAAAGCAGAGGGTACTCTTCCAAAGTACTTAGCACGTTCGGATTGATTAATAAGATGGAGGAATCGCGGCGATCATACGGTCGTCTCGTGGAGGGGGGACGGGGGAGAGCGGATAATCGAAGATCGTTGGGAAGTTTCGCGGACTATCGAGAGTTTCCGTCCCTCCCCGCCCAGCTTTCGAGTTGATTATTATACCAGACGGAGGACTACGTTTACGAAGTTCCCGTTCTACGGGAGTTAATCGCATCTTTCCAGCAATCGAGCATCGATTTTCGAGGATTCAAAACCTCGAAATCTCCGATTTAATTAACTCCAAACCCGAGATCACGAGATTCTCGAGTCTGAATCCACTTCTCTGGTTTGGGAACGAGCCCCTACTTCCCACCTTACGCTTCACGATATCAGAAATGTTAACGAAACGACACGTTGAGGGAAGGGATGAAACGGAACGAATGGAAGAGAGATGAAAATCAGATTGCGAGATGATCGGATCACGAGAACGTTACAACGTTTTTAACTTTCTTCCTCCGCTCGGATCGGATTTTTCCAATTTATCGATGATACGTCGATGATATTTATATATATATATTCGGAACAAAAATACTCGTTTATTATCTTTATACGAGTACAAAGAATTCTTTTCGAAAGGGCAAGATTAAAAATCTTTATAAATCTTTATAAATGAACGACGAAACGAATAGACAAGATTCGACGTGGATATGCGATAGTTTAAATTTCTCAAAGTTTCTCGACCCGTGAGAAAACTTATCGCGTAAACTTTCGCGCGCGTTTTCCTGGGAACGGGTTCGTTCTTGCCACCGAGAAGGAAGAGAAGAAAGGCCGATACAAAGGTTGAAGGTTTTTGGTCCATCGCGCCAAAGACGCAGCGGCGACCAGAGATTAATTCTGCGAGAGAAGTTGCAGCGCAAGCACCGAATATATCCACGGGCGAGGTCTGGAAATCTGGAAAAATTTTTCATCCGTGTTCCGCTTCGCGTCCCTCCCCAAAAGGCGGAGGATGAAAATGTAGTTTTCGAGATGAATAATTCACCGGTAACACCCCTTCCCTTCCCTCCCTCCCTCCGTATCCGTATACGCGCATCCTGGACGAGAAGAAATTGCGAAAGCAACTGCGGGCTCGGATTAAATCGTCACCGCGGTCTTCGCGATCGTCTCGCAAAAGGAAAAAGGAAGAAGAAGAAGGCACAGTCGAGTCAAGTTTGGATCGAAACTTTGATTAGTCGATGGATCGACTCGCAGCAGACCGAACGCGTCTTCCAAGAACAATTTCTGGAGAATCTTCCATTAGTTGCCTTACGCCGTTGCTTGCCGGCAACATCTCTCGTGACATGGCGCATGCCATGGACTTGCGAAGGGGCCAAAGTTTGATAACTTGCATGTTAGACTTGCATGGTAGCAAGTGACGCGAGAGGAAACGGAATACGTATTATTATCTCTGTCGGGAAAGTTGGCGAGGTTGGAGTCGAAACTAGCTGTAAACCTCGTTAAATTTCTGAAAAAGCGATGCTAGGTGACCTTCAGTCGTCCACAATTATGATTAATACGAGTAATCGAGGGATTCGTATGGAAATTAATTTTATTAGAGATAATAAACGATTCACGGAGAGAAGTCGAGGATACCTTTTGATAAAGACTGTATTCTAATTTTCCAGATGTTTATTCGAAATATCGTGGAGAAAACGAGCGGATAGGAATACTATCGAGAGATTTGAAACCGTATAAATTTGATATTTAACAAAATACTGGTTGCATTTAACGCGATTCACGTTCCGGTATATATATATATGTATATAGGAGTTGGTCGGTAATTTCGAGCAGAATTCATGGCTTCGTACTTTCGCCACGTTTGCCGTAAATTAAATAAATTCACCTCGCGTCCGATTCTACAGAAATTTTCACCTTTAATACGAGCGTTTGTTCCTCGTGGACAACATGCCTTGTTTGCGCAACTTCGATATACAGGCCTGCCTCCCTCGTTCGCAAAATGCCATCGTGATCAACGTCGATATCAAGCTGTGATTTTAGTTTATGATATTCGATAAGGGAAACGCGCAAGAACACGTACGTTATACCGTTCACGTGTTCGAGCAATTATCGTGGAATATGTAATTGTAATTGCTTACCCGTTCGAAACGATCCCAGGATGCAGATTAAAACGAATGCGAAATCAATTTTACAGGATTCGTTTCCTGTACAATTTCGTTTGTTTAAATTTTCTTCTCTATATGGAACATATCCATCGATGTGGGAACAGGGAGGGATGATTCTTCGACGATAAACTATCTCTAAAAGTTGGGCGGATCGTCAAACGGAATTCAGACGGTGGATCGTTCCATTGGTTGAGCAATTTTGACGCTGGGTCCACGCGGTGAGGAACGATGGAAGAATAGGTTCGCAAATTCTCCCAGTGAATTACGGTTCAAAGTCGAGCGTTAAAGTAAATTACGACTCGGCCGCGTCGCAAATGATCCAGGAAGAGGCGAGAAAAGAATGGAGGAACGTGGCGTGGCGTGGAATGGGAGGGCAGAAGATCGGTTTTCTGTTAACGACCTCTTCGTTATCGCGCGAGAAGTCAAATTTGCATTTTCAAACTCCGACAAACCCGACTCCGGTTCAGGAAGAATTTTTTCCCCTCCAAAGGCTCTCCTCCTTCGCTTTTATCCTCCGCGGAAAGAGAATGAAATTCATCCCTTGAAGAATAACCCTATTAAACATTCATCGCCGGGCATCAGTCTGCGCGAATAAGTATCGATATAATGCATCCTATGATTCCGATTCAAAGAAAAGTTTAACAGGAAAATAAGAATTATCCTATCTAGCAATTTTTCAAAACATCTCGATTACGTTTTATCCGATGATCGATTGCAACGCTATTTTTTTTTATTTAACTCACCGAGGACAAATTTGCAAATTGCAAATAAATCGAGTAGGGAAAAAGAAGAAAGTTGTTTCAGATGTTCTCTGCGAGCGAATAAAAGTATTGAAAAGCATCCGAGGTGGTCCCATTTCATTCACTTGGCCGGCTCTACGACCTCTACACGAACCAACTTATTCCATTTCGAGGCATTCAACCCTAGGGATATTTTCATTCGTCATTGACCGTAGCTAGAAACTAGAGCGTGTCGCAAATTCGCCAGAGATACGGTCACCGGTCACCAAGGGCTTGCCTCGACGTCGAGACATCGAGTTTGGCGCCACGGCGTCTCCGCATCGGTGGTAAGAGACCGGGAGAGAAAGCCACGCCGCCGTATCTCGACTCGTACTCGATCCTGCGACTCCCCGCCAAGCTGAGAGAACCTATAAATTGCTCTTACCCACGCCAACTAGATTTGTAAGACTCGTTTCTCTTCCCTCCTTCCTTTCTTCTCCTTCTTCTTTCCCTGCGGATTCGTCCGCATTCCACGTAAAACACATTGTCGACTTGGCGCGTCCATTTACCACGTGTTGCCATCATTGACGTCACGTGCTGACGTCGCCGGCCACGATGCAGTAACTGCAGTTACGACATTGATGGATTAGACGCCACAACGGCCGTCCCTCCCCTTCCCTTTTTCGTCCAGACTTCGTTCTACCTCTTCGATAATTATGACCGTAGAGCATCATCGATCAGCGATGGAAATATAATTTTAACGTTATTATTTGCCGATACCATAAAAATGAACAGAGAGAAAGAGAAAGAGAGAGCCGATGAGAAGAGGTCCGTGGATATTTTATAAAAAAAAAAAAACTTTGATGACGTCAAACCAACAGCTTGATTATTTTCATAGCGATGGTGAAATAACGAGGTTACCAGCGAGGCTCCCCAGAGATCGGACCTAAAACCTGGATGGAGAGGATAGTATCGGTATTCCTTCCAACCTTTTCTCTCCCGTTCATCCATCGGGACCAACTTGAGCGTTCCACTTACTCGGCCGTACACTTACTGAAAAACACATATAGTGGCCATATACTATCGATCACTGTATCATCCACTTCCTCGACTTATCGCTTATCCATCATTTTCCCAACATCCGATACTACTTTATTTCATCCAAGTAAAAACGAGTAAACACGACGATTACTCTCGCAAGACGAGCTTACACCTTCTTTCGCCTCTCTCCTTTTCATCCATTTCGAAGCCGTGTATCGAAGAGTGTAACTAATCGTTAATGTTTCACGCGCCAGCGTTTCGTTGGAACGAGAGGCGTCATTGTACGATTGGATTTCCGCTCGGCAAACGAGGCCACGAGAAACTTTTAAATCTCGTGAAATCTCTCTGGCCGAAAATTGGCCGATTCCGTGTGCAAATTCATTGGAGGGGATGGCGTTCGTTGCTGTAGAACGGGCCATCGATTTCCGGCCCGTCGTGTCGCGCACGATTGCCCGACCGGCAGAAATGCCATTCGGCCCACGTTTCGCTGTCATTAGAACGTAAACCCCGATAGCTCATTTACGAGGGACGCGGAATCCCAATCAGGGGAGAATCTTCCGCTTGTTCGTTTCGCGCCCTTCCATCCGACGACGACAACAATCACGCTCGGTTCCGGTTTCGTTGGCGGCCCCAAAGGCCTCGACAAACCTTTTCAACCCTCGATGGTTGAACTTGCACGCTTTGGGATCCTCCAAAGTGAGATGGATCTATCGATCTTGCCCTACCACCGATAATAATCAAAATCCTGGGGAGTGGTTCCCAATCCTAAGAGCAATCCTAAGAGGCCTGTCATCGGTGGTTGTTGATCAATTTTTCGAGAAATAAGTAGAGCAAAGTGGTTTTCAATTTTGAGAAATTACATCTCCCACTAGTTTGCAAAATAAAAAATGATATCAATGCGGTCGTGTTTATATTAAATTAATTCAACAATCGATAAGATTGAGAATCGTTGTCAAATTGTACGTCTGATACACAGATGACACGAGGTGTCGGTGACCACTGATGAGATTCAGACAAATAGAATGGGGCGATCAAAGAGGTAAATTGGTCCTTTCAGGAAGCAATCTCGAATATGGGCCGAGTTGTACCGTATTGCCAATTTGGTGGAAGCATACTTGGTTGATTAAACAATACTAGGTTTACGTGGAATAATCGTGGCAAGTTAAAGAGGAACGAGAGAAGAAGAAAGCGCAGACATTGTGTACATGTAACATTAATCAGCATTCTCTGGAAAGAGAAACAAGGGTTTAACCGAAAAGACGTGCTGTCTCTTCTATAAATCCCTACCTTTCTGACCAAAACGTAAGCCGAGTCGTTGATAAATCTTCTTCCACCTTAACTCTCCGACCCGACAACGTTTTATTGGCCGAGCGTTTGCTGGCCGCGCAAGAGAAAAGCTGCACAACAAATTGCAAACGGTTTTAATAGTTTTAATAGGTTTTTATTTAGCCTGGAAAACTTTCCACTTCTTTTTATTCTTCTTCTTCTTCTTCTTTCATCGTTAAGAATGGAATTTGAAATTCGCAGAACGTGACACAATGACGCGAGGTATGCCCAGTTTCTTCCATCTTGGACGATGGAAAGAGGGAAAGAGAGACAAAGGGGAGATTAATGCAAAGAGGAGAGACTGTATATCATCAGATGGAATAATTTACCCGATCCGCGATATAATGTCAATATTCGATTCGATTCGATTTCACTTGACAAACGTTGATTCGTTATATAAATCGTTATTAAATATTTCCTTTTCCCTTCCCTTTTTAAATTCAACAACTCGAATAACGATTAAAACCGTACTTGAATAATGCAAACTGGCGGGGGTTAAGATGAGTTTCCGATACGTTGCCTCCCGATGGTTTATCGATTGAGATATACCCCCCCGAATGAATAATACAGGGTATCGAATCGTTTTGTATAAATATTTTTCTCCCTGTTTTATGCGTTGCACGGGAAAAAACGGAGCGAACCGAGAGAGTAGGGCGATTAGCTGTCAGCCGCGATTTCTTAAACGAAGAATCGTAAAACGGAGAATCTCTCAAAACTCGGTGAAAAGTAGAGTTCGAGCTAAAGGGTTGATTAGCAAAGTTTCTGGGTTCAGTTTTATTATTATTAAGCATTCGACACGTGTTCCCGTCGATGATCATCGGGCCGATAATTTAACAATTTAAGAACCCATTTCGCGTGCCCATTGATGAAACCATAAATTTTTCTAAATATCGTAGTATTTTCTAATTAATCTTCATTTATTAAAAATGCTATTTACTTAGGACAAGGAATCGTTCTCCGTTATTTTTTTCCAACGTTATTTTTTTATTTTTTTTTTTGCAAAAAAATGTAAAACGTATCGTCGCGACAGAATGGAATCACGCGAGATCTCGTGTCCATGTTTCCTTTTATGAAATCGATACGTTTCCCCTTATCATGGCTTTTTTATATTATTCGTAATCGTATTTACGTATCGAACGAAAGAATTTCTCCACGGACTCAAGCATCGTCGAGGAATCGCGACGAGTTCTTTAACGAGTTCCCTCCGTCTCGTCCCGTTTACAATATATTTACGATATCCGTTCCAACCACCTTAGCCTTCCACCTCTTCTCGCGTTAAATTAACGTGTTCGAAACTTGTGTGTAGTCTCTCAAAATACGAAGAAAAAAAGAAAAATTCCCCGCACAATCTCATCGTATACGAAATATCCACCGTTCGTCGATCATCGTCATCATCATTTCCCCTGTTCTCGATAATCTCGATGATATTATGCCTCTCGAACACTCGAAACTCGGCGTGATTTTCAATCTCGATTCTCAAACTTGGACCGTTACGATCGAAAGAGGGGATCCCACTTCCTGCTCCACAAAGGAAGAAGCCGCCGAGGAGCGAAAATATCTGAAACGAGAAACACGAGAACGAGATAGACCGAGGGGATATTCGAGGCGATTGCCGCGCACGATTCAACCCCTCTCCCCCATTCTTACCCACTTCTCTCCTTTGCCGTGTTTGTCGAGAGGGAGAGCGAAACGATTTCCCGCCGCGATTCAAAGGGATTCCTCTCGGGACACTTGGGTCCATCCGTCGTCGCATGCGACCAACGATCCGAGAGTCGATGCGCAGTGTCTGCATTTCAATACGTCGTCGTCGTACGAGAAGAGGAACAAGTGTACGCGAGCAAGAAGAGAAGCGAGATTATACGACGGCGGCTGGAATAAAAAAGAATAAAGTTATTCGATCCGAATTCCTCGCTCGACCTCGCTTGACAACATTTTCGTGGGCGAGATGAATTTTCATGGACGAGTGGCGGCAATCCGTTAATGGCGATACATAAAGAAATTACGTTTCCCTCGAGTCCCTCGTTTGCGACAATTCAATTAACGAATAAATAAATTACCCCGGAATTCGGCCCGATTCTTCGCGATTGCTGTTCGCCGACGGTCAATCAAGAAACTTTTTTTTACTCTCTCTCTCTCTTCCTCTTTCTTCCAACATCGATGTTTCCCTTCGTTTTCACCGATCTTTCAGCCGGGGGAAAATTTATGAAACGGGTGTACAGGACGACAACAGACCCCCTTTGCACGTGCATCGTGTAATTAAGCTTTAGAGTCAATAGAGTCGAGTCGAAACGAGATGAAACAGATACACGGATATCATTTATGGTAGGGATTTAATTGTTACGCAACCGGTAAATTGCTTTTACGACAGGGCTGGTTTATTATATACGTCGCCTAGTTACGATACAATAGGAATCGAAACGTTAAATGGGAAATAAGCATACATCGAACGTTATATAGAACGAATAAAATTTGATCCGCGCGAATCGCGTGAAATATAAATTTGCCAAATCGTGATGCACGATTTAAGCAAGCGTTTATAGGAAAATTAAAACACCATCGAAAGGTATCGAGAATTATACACACACACATATATATATATATACGTTCTCCTTTTCACCGAGGCAACGCACGCCGGGTTTCCGGCAAAACAACGATAACGCGATAAACCGGGGATCGAAACGAAATTTCATTGCTTGGAGAACGAGTTTTCCTTCTGGATGGATGGATGGTGGGGGGATCATTGGTGGACGAGGTAATGCGATCACGCGAATGCATAATCCATCCCCTCTGGACAAGGAATAAAAAGGGATAATAAGAAAGAATAAATACGAAATTCTATTTCTTCCTCGATCGTGAATATCTCGATCGAGTGGATGCGTGATCTTGCCAGATATTTGAGACAAATCGAGTTGATCGCGAGGGATAAAAAAAAAAGGAAAAATCGATAGCGCGAAAAAAACACGAAAAGAGTGGCTGGTTCGTGGGGATAAATAGGCGAGCAGAGGCCAATGGCGATATAACGGCCGACTAACGAGGTTTATTAAGCTGAACGAAATTGCGGCCGCCTGAAAACGGGTTGCGGGGTTGCTCGGCGGCAACAGTTTAGAGGATCGTAAATTCGAGTGTTTCGAAATAATAAGGGTCAGCAATTACCCATTACACGGCAAGGAACGGTGCATTAACGGTGTTGCCTCTATGAATGGTTCACGTTGATTAAAAAAAAGGAAAGGAAAAGGAAAGAAAAAAGGATTAGCCTTGAATCGTCGACGATATTCGTTTCGTTATATATATATAGAAGAAGAAAGAGAGAACGACGAATACCATGATAATTTTGAAAATCTAAAATTTTAATTTTAAAATTTCGAGGGAAAGAAAAGAAGTGTCGCCGTGTCATCTTTTCCCAAACGTGAATCGTAGATTCGTTAGATTCGTGTAGTTTCACGTCTTTTCATTTTCGAAGTGTTTCTTTTCTTCGAAGTTTGTTATCGATTAATCAGTGAAATGAGTTGTGGAATCGAAGATAATTTTAAAAGAAAAGAAAAAAGAAAGAAAAAGTCCCAGATTTATTTGAACGATTTTTCACGATTCAGCTTTGCACAAAGCTTCGAGAGGTTCTTTCAAATTTTCAAAGAAAAAAGAGAAACGGAGATTTAATTGAGAACGAACGATTAACTGGCACAAACGATCTCCTCGTCTTAAAAACATAATATGGAAAAAATGAACGAGAATAATATATCGGATTTAATTTAATTTAATCGCAAGAAGTTTGTTGCTGGCGAACACGAACAAATTCCTTAAAAAAAACGAAAAGAAAAGTGATGCAAACATTGTACTCGCATCAATATCTGATCTTGTCGATACTAGAGAAAAAGATCAAATATCGTGGAACATTGATCGAACATTACTCTTTTCAAAACCAAAATATTTAATCTATCGTTTCTCTTTCCTTCCCTCACCATTCTCTTCTCTCCCCAGATATTTCCATTAACGAATAGAATTACGAATAGAAAATTAGCGACATCCTTCGACAAAGCTGTCAAAGAACGGAATGGCTATTGCTTTAATGTAACGAAACTGAAATCTCGTATTTACGAAGAAGGGATTCTTCCCTAATGGACAGGAATCTAGGAGGAATTCTAGTAACAAGAAAACTCAATCGCGCTGAAAACAGTGCACAAGATGGACGTAAAGATATGGAATTTCCCGGAAAGCGTGACGGGATGGATAAAAGAAAAATTGCATTCGAGAAGAAGAAATATGAAGACATCGAGGCAGATACCACTAAAAAAATCGACTCGTTCGATGCTCTTCGACGCCCTCTCACGATCGGCCTTCTTCCATATAGATCGCATCTAACTCTCTCGTTACGTCTTTGATCCCTTCATCTGTTCGATAACGAAAGAACGATTCGAACGAGCCAGTAAACGATTGTTCGGGGATTATTTTTCGAAAGGATGCGAAGGGATGAGGAAGATGAAATTAAGTATATTCGATATATAACTTCCTTTCGAAGAAATCAAACGATGGGAGAATGGCGCGAACGAAAAGTCAAAAAATAAATATCGTATCGCGTAAATTTTTGGGACGGATATTCAAATTGTTCCGTGTATTTCAAGCGTATTTCGTTTATTGAAATGAAATATTTATGACGTTTAACAAATGAACGTCAAAACAAGCATTGTGCACGTCCATAACACGAATTAGTTGGTCCGATAGGTTTGGCAAGGAAGTTAACAATACATTTGCTCGCGCGTCCATTCACTCGTACGCTGCGTTTCGATATCTGTTTGCGATTGAAAAAGCGAAAGCCAATTTATCGTAAAATGATATTCGAATATCGTCCGAAATTTTTCCATCTTCGCTACAAATTTGCTTGGCGAGTCGAATCGTAATGAAAATTCAAAAATTGTCCTCCTCCCGTCTTTTCGTGCAGAAGAGAAGCTCGGAGGGATAGAGAGCAATCTCGACGATGATCGATAGAAATCCGACGGAGAATCCGATCATCATCATGAGAAACGCTGGTGCGAAGTGCTGCAAGTGAAGATTGGTCTTGTACTCTTCCTCCTCCACGAACTCGAACATCATAGCTAGCCTCCCCTTCTGTATCGCCAACTTGATCATGTGGTCGAAAATACCCATATCTATGTAGTCGTGGATCTTTGCGTTGATGCGTTGCAATTTCGGGAATCCTTTCCAAACGGCCATCGCCAGGGGGAAACTGTATATCACGTCCGTGGACATGGTGTAAGCGTATAAAGTGTCGATGTCCTCGCTCCGAGAGGAATTCAACAGGATCATCAGAGCGAACGAGGAATTCCTCCCCTCTATAACGTCGTTGAACAATCCCGTGTATTCGTTCTGATTGAACGTGACGAATTTTTCGCGTATCCTCGAGACGATGCCGCTCGTCTCGTCCAACGCGTCGTCCTCGAACAAACTCTTGAACGCATTCGTCCCACCGATCCGGAACGACGAGGAAACGAGCTCCTCCGTGGTCGTGATCTTCGTGTCGGACGTGTTGATCAATTGATCGGCCAAAGCGTCCACGTACACCTCCATGAGAAACAGGCCGAATACGCTCCACGAGATGTATTGGATTTTTGTGGAGAGTTTGGTGGGCCGGTTGGCGATCGAGACTCCGATTATCAGAGCAAATATGTCGAGATAGCCGAGGTCGGGGATAAGGAAGATTTTCACGAGCACGGCCAATATCAGGGCACACCCCAAGGTAGCCCACACGTACGGGTGAAACGGTTGAATCAGTCCTTTCAGGGACACGTTGGCCACCTTGGGGATCAACCAGACCACCTTCAACATGTCGTACGAGCTCGAGTAATCTATGTCTTCCTGAAGTTGAAGGAGGACACGGCCCACGACCAGGTCGGCATCCGCTTGGTACAAGATCGTTCTTACCTGGTCCACGTAGGTCGCGTTCTCGGTCCACGCCACTTCCTCCCGCTCCACGTTCTCGTCCTTCAATATCTCCTCCGTCAACATACCCTCGAAACCCCGCAAACCCTCCGTCGTCTCGTTCCTCCTCGTTACGTACGGAGGCTCGACGAAGTAGGCTACTTTCAGGACGCACTTGTTCCATTCGGGCGGGTTCACCTTCCTCGTGTCCCAAGATCTGGTTCCGCATTTGTCGAGAACGATCGGGAAGGACGGGGCGCAGGGTTGGTCGGGCAGAAAGGAGGTGGCGCCGGCGGCGAGCACGGATTCGCCGACTCTGGCCAAAACGACGACGGTGAAGATCCTTCGGGCCCACATGGAGCGGGTCAAAGCGTCCGTTTCCGCGAGGAAATCTTGCTCGTGTCGAAACGCGTGCGTCAGTACGACGAAGAAGGGGCAGTCGCGAGTGCAAGGATCGATCACGTACAGGTCGTCCCATAAACTGGTGGCGTTCGCCACGAGAACGATGGCGTTCGACGCGAGTTCCCTCGTATCGAACTCCATGTCGCCCGAATATCTCAAGAAGGCGAAACGGCGCTTTTGAAGAACGGTCGCGAGCGAGAAGGCCGCGTGGTCGATGTCGGCCGATATCATCAACGAAGTCCGCGCAGGATCGGTCGCCCGATCCAGAAAGCTCGCGATGCAAGGTATGGAGCTCGAAAATTCTTCTCGCTCCTTCTCCGCGCTCGTCACGCCTTCAACGATGAATCCTCGATCGGATTTGCTCCCCTTTCCGTGTTCGTTGTGGTCCAACGATACGACGACAGCCCACGCGGAGCAGCACAAAGAAGCGAAGAGAAGAGGGTAGAGTCGAAAGAGCGACATTCCTACGAAGGACAAAGACGCGACTGCTGCTCTTTGCGAGGCGATCCACCGGCTGGAAGTGGAACGAGCCAGATAATCGGCGTTCTCGATGCTCTCTGTTAGATGT
This sequence comes from Apis cerana, assembly GCF_029169275.1. Taxonomy (NCBI): domain Eukaryota; kingdom Metazoa; phylum Arthropoda; class Insecta; order Hymenoptera; family Apidae; genus Apis; species Apis cerana. The sequence continues at coordinate 6,548,559 of NC_083866.1, forward strand.
TATCGCATGTTCAAACAACCGTCAACTTGTTACCACGTGCATCGTCGGCCGAGCCTCGCGAAACGAACTTCGATCGATTCCTTTCGCGTGAAATTTCGGCCGTTCGTTCGTCGCCGGTGCATCATCGACGGGGGAGGGAGGGATGGACGATGGCGGCAGGGCAATCCCTTGGAACGTTATTTTTTCGAGAATGAAATTCCTCCGTTCGCGCAGCGGTCGCATGTCACGGTTACGTTGCAATAGAACCTATGCAAATACTCGCGACGTGGCGGGCAGCTTGATATTTAAAACAACATTCCGGTCATGCGATCCTGACGTTAAAAATGGCCAACGTGACGTGACCAACATTCGAGGCCGCGAAGCAATTTCCTTGGAACAGCGGATAAAGAATATTTTAAATTTTTCGGAAATTAAGCTTCTCCCTGTCTTCCGTTCTCGTGTCTCTTTCTTAGCTCGAACCGGCAATAACATCCGAGAGCAGCCTTCTTTTCGCAAAGATTTCCCTTTCGAATAAATGATTTTCGACGGGTAAATTCCCATCGAGGCTTGCCCCGGAACTTTCTTGTCCGAGAAAATAAAAATATTCAGAGAGAAACATTTGAGACACGTTTCTTCTTTCTTTGCAGAGCGTTCGTGAGGATCCTGTGCGCCTGCTGCCCCGGACGAGTAAGGCGGCGGTATCAACCTGCATTCAGATGTAAACCAAGTCAAGTGAGTATGAAATATTCATACTTTGCCAAATCGCGCCACGTGCACGATTCGCGCCCAGTAAATAAATACTCGCCGGTTACAACGACCGACCAGTCTCTCGTTCACCGATCTCTTTTCCATTTTGAAAATTCACCTTCGTGGACAACAATGCCTTGCCTATCCAAGGACTCGTACCACAAAATTTCGAGCATTCGTTCTTCCTCCAATGATGCGCCCGGTCTCTTCTCTTCTTATTCGTATTCCAACTCGACGATGGAACCGCTCTCACCGCGCGGAGTAGAAAAACTCGATTATATCGGCGTGCAACAGTCGATACGATCGCTCCTTCGTAATCGAGAAGAACAAGGGTTCGAGAATTCGATCTCATAAGCTTGAGAGGATCCACCCTCTCTCTATTGCTCGGTATTTGTAATTTACATCGTATAGTAGGATAGAATCTCCGACAAAAAGAATGTGGAATAAGATTTTTTTTCTTTCGAGAGTTTTCTTTCAGAGTATCAAGACTAATCCTTTTCCACGAGAGGTAAAAATCTTATCGTCTCCGATCTACTATTACCTTAGATAAAAATATCCGACTCTCTCTCTCTCTTATCCGTTCTATCCATTAAGTCAGATGAATCGACCTCGAAGATCCGGTCATTCTAACGTAAAGAGAGAGAGAGAGAGAGTTCGATGCCGATTAATTTTCTTAAATTTCAGACTTAAGTCTCGTTTATTATTAATCATTCGAACCTTCGTGAAACGTTTCGCAAAGCTCGTGATTTTCCTCCTGTGAAAATGGAAGACGATTCGTGCAAATTTGATCAGAGTTGGCGAATAAAAGAAATAGGCTTTCGTAAGATTTTTAAGGGAGCAACAGGCGGGCAACAAACCGTCGAGAGATTAATTCGCGTATAGGCGCAGCCTCGATGCTTCTCGAGAGACGTTTTTGGTGATAAACCGGTCAAGGAGACGGGGGAGGGCCAAGAGAGAATCGTTGTTTCGGATAAAACATCGGGGTTGAAACGTTGCCAAAAGGAAGAAAATTTATTAAAATTTATTCCTCTCGGATATTTCGCGAGTTCTTCTCCGTGGGATGAGCCCGATTTTCAAATGGAATTCGAATATCCGCGGTAAACGTCGTCGAATATCTTTGAAAAAGCGCGAGTGTGAAAGAAAAAAATATATATATACAGTTGCGGAATGTTGCATTCGGAATATATTGGTTTTCCTCTTCTTTGTGAAACTTCCATTTCTACGGGGTGGACGTCCCCTTCGCTCTGGGGACAAACTTTTCTCGCTTATTAAGCGCAAAAATTGCAAAAGTACACGTGTGTGTGTGTGTATACGTAAAAGTAGAAGAAGAAAAAGTCGGCCGCACGTGCAAAGATAATTTCCACGAATTAGGTTTAACCGTTTCCCTTCGATATAATAAATTCTCTCGTATAATAATCATCCCACGTTTTCGCACCGCCTCCAATTTCCGACAAATATTCTCGCGCGAGGTCGGTCGCGTGATATCCGGTCTTTCAAAACTTCCAACTTCGCTTCGATTAATTTCAACAACCTTTTCGTTGCATTCTCTTTGCCTGCGTCTTCCTTCGTTCGTGAAAAAGTTTATCTCCCCCTCTCTCTCTCTCTCTCTCCTAGATCTTGCCGTTTTTACACTCGTCGCGGTTAAGCGAATTCAACCGTGCCCTCCTTTATTAAACCGTGTGTGCTAAACTTGCACCAGAGATTACCAGAGAATAGAGAGAGACTGAACTACGCAACAACGATCCACCACGATCCGGCCGCGAGTGTAACTCATCGATCTGGTCGATTCGAGCAATTAACCCTTGTCAAACGTGTATATGTACAAGGAGCGTGTACATGCGTGTAATATGTATCTTATCGGGGGAGGAATGGCGGAGATAAGGGGGAGAAAGGGGAAGTAATGGGTTGGGTTACATGTTTTTTACAGAGATTCGCATCGGGAAGATACTACTCCGCTTATTCCCTCCACCACGTGCGAAGCAGCCGAGAGAGTTCGTGCGAGCAAACCTACATTTAACGATGGGACGATACGGCCGCGACGTGGATTTTCGTCAATCGTTGGACAATACCCGAACGATGCCATTCTAGAGTCCCGCATCCCCCTTCTTGTTGTCGTTCCTCCATTCGTTGCCATCGTCGAACCATCGCCTGCCCCTCTTCACGAATCGAGTCCTATCCACCCCCTCGCCCCACCCCCCGGCCGGAGAGAGTACACTTAGAGAGTACAGAGAGATTGTCGAAGGCGAAGGAGTCTGTCACCAACCCCGTATAACAATAGTCTCGGTATGTTACGATTAGTTGAATAGACTTTGTCAATCACTCACACGAACACGCAGCACACCTCTTCTTATATTATACACCTCCACGTGTATTGATAATACTATTATTACTGAGCACTTGCACGAAGTAGACCACAGAGTGCACGCGTTTTGCTATGACCTGTTTAGGTGTGTGTTTATATGTGTGTGTATATATATACACGTAGCACTCCTCGAATCCTGTTTATCCGTGTGTGCACGCACTTCGTTTCGGAAAAAAACAGAAAGAATACGATGAATCGCAAACTTTTTGATCGACCCTTTTCTTCCAACATCTGGACGGAAGCATCCTCTTGGAAACGTCCGATGAAGAGAGGTATACGCTTCGAAAATTGTGCTTAAGGTGAAGCACGGAAAGAAAGCGAAAAAGAAGAAAATATGGAAAATAATAACATCTGGCCGGACGTGAAGTAGACGTACGTTACTCGAATCGACGCAACGTATAATATCGACGCGTATGGCCACGAAATATGCCACTCGTGCACAAATTTCGTTCCGTGTCATAAACGTGGCCATAAAAGAAAATCCAAATAGCCGATAATTAACGCGAGTCTACGAAAGAGAAGCGCCATCTTCCGCTACCAGCACGACGCGCGAGACGCGTTTAATTTATCATCCAATTTGCGCCGAGATCGTATTACCGACTCGCTCTCTGCCAGACCGTGCGTAACAATTCGAAATCAATCACCTGATTCGCTTCGAGTCTCTCGCCGATCGTCCCAACCCCTTTCATTTATCAATGTGACCGAATTAAATTACCCGCACCGGTGTAATGCGATCGATCGGGGGGCCCAAGTAAACGGGGTGTATAAGGACGACCCGTTTCCACCAATTTCGAGAGATAGGGTCGATCTTTCCACGTCGAGAGAGAAGGAAAGGGGAAAAAAGCTGGATGCACAGATGCTCGATTAACGCGGTAATCGCGTTACAACAATGAAATCGGACGAAAAGCGGAATTCGCGTTCGTATCGCGGCGCGAGGAGGGAATATAAATAACGTTAAACGGGAAATCGAGAATGGCCGTTTTCGTTCGAATAAATCCTGTGATTTTTGGCCCGTTCGCAGCTTCGCCAAAGATTTTTCGAGTATATTCCTCCCTGTTTCCGCGTTGAAATTTCCATTCGGCCCTTAAAACGTGGGAATGTAAATACGCGTGATAAAAAATGTAAACAAAAATGAAGCACGGGGAACGTTAACAAACAAAATAAAATGGACGATTGCAAAACAGGGCGCATCCTCAACGCGCTAACACGGTCTGAATAAGAAACAACGTGGTGTATGGAATACGTTTAAAAACTGTTATTCTTTTTCCTTTTTTCTTCTTCTTCTTTTAATAAAATTTCTCTTCTATCCCTCTATTCGATCGCTCTATTTCAAATATTCCTCCCTTCCATCGATATTCTTTCGTTCTTTCGGAAAGATCTCCAATCATCACTCTCTGCGCAATAAATTTGCAAAATTATATTTTTTTTTATCTCTAACGCGTTAATCTATCCGTGTTAATCTTATCTGCAAATCCTATCGCGTTTTATTATTCATCTCCGCGTTTTCATTTCGTTCGCGAAAACTCGTCGTTGCGAAATTTATTTTGTTTTATTGGACGTGGAATACACTATTCTCTTCTTCACCATTCTATTTTTTTTTTTTTTTTTTTTGGTATATCTCTGTAAAAGAGGTAGCATCTGGATATTAACCTCTTTGGCATTTTTCAAGTCAGATTTATCGTTCAAACAATCGCAACGTATTTTAATTTGTTTGGATTATTTTAAAAAAACGTTCTTCCATGATCAGTAATTGCCCGTACTTATATGTATATAAAAAAAAAGCCTTGAAATTGATTATCAAAATAACCAAGTTGTTCGCAAGATTAGATTAAAATTCAATTGTCAGACGCAAATTGATAAAAATTGATTAAACGCCGACAACTGAAACGCATCTTCTATCTTCTCCGATCGAACTCGGCCACTTTCGAACGCGGACAAGTTCCCAAAACCAGCGAAACCGATGGCCATCTGGTACGGTTCGACCACGAGATTGGCCGTGCATCGCGAATCGACCAATCCTGCAAAACTTTACAACTTGTCGAACGAACGGTTGAGCTATTTCTCATGCATCCAGCGAACGGTTCGAACAGTAACGTGTGTAAAAGTATCGAAAAACAAGGAGGCACGAGCGTACTAGCGCGTATATAGAAGACACGAACGAATTCGAAAATGAATAGAACCATCCATCCTCTCTCCCATTTACCGTCCGTTAATTCGCCAAAAATCGTCGCTTTGGGAGTAACAATTTAAAAAAAAAAAAAGAAAGAAATATAAATTGAATCGTCCACCATTCGATCACTTCCAATATCTCCTCGTACATCAACTTTATCGGCCCATACTTCTTTCGCGTCCATATTTTTTTCTTTCCGTGATTTTTTTTTTTTTTTTTATTGGGGGAGAAAAATACGAGTGACGTCGGATTAGATCGGTCGATCGGCAAAGTTCGCTCGGGCGAAGGAACACGATAGAGACGACACGGGTTCAAAAGAGGAGAAAGAAGAGAAACGACATGGAAACGACGGATGGATGATTCGATAGTTGAAAAGTTTATTTCTCTTACTATGCTCAATACGATATATATTTCAAACTTCGTATTAAATCGTCCCGGCGCGCGTGTGTTTTTAATACTTATCGATTTCGCGATTGCGCATCGCGGCCCATAATTCGTCGACTGGAAGAATTACGAGACGAATTTCGAATTGAACCGTGGAAAAAATTGGAAATTTTTAAATCGCAAAAAGCATACCGATTCTGGGACCGGGAACCGTTCCAACATCTAATTAGCGTGTCGCGAAATTTTCCAACGTCGATACGGTTTATCTTTTCTTTTTTCCACTCGATTGAACCTGGACGGGGAGAAATTTCTCTCGTCGAGCAGTCGGCTCGATCGAGTGCAGCACTCCCTGGTAGATCACGTTTCGACCACATTACCCTTACCGTTAATTAAGGGAGGTCTTTCCGCGTTTTAATTACATTTCTCCATTACTCGCCGATAAAAATTTTTTTTCTTTTTTTTTTTACACTCTTGCGTGTATCACGACGAACGTCGCAGTGGAATAATAAATTCGCCGAGAAACCGGGGCAACGATCGAGTTTAATTAAATTCCATTATGGATATTTGTACATACGTATTATAGAATTCGATTCGATAATATCTTATTTCATATCGATATGAGAAAATAGTTGGATTCGAAAGAGGAAAAATCCGTTTTCGGAACGAAACAATTTTGCCCGTTTTCAAACAAGTATGAAAAATACATAAAAGAGACGATCTTTGATATCGTTGATAAATTAAAACTATTACCTCTTTTTCTCTATTAGAGAAAATTTTTAGCGAAAAAAGAGCAGTTTTTCCAAAAACGCCATTTCTTACTTCAAATTTTAAAAAAGGCATCGAAATCAATCTCCAAAAATTTCGACCAACTTTTCGTCCCTTCTCTCTCTCTAAATTTCTAAATTCCAACTATTTATACGATCCTCGATGCAACGTGTTCCTCGAATCATCGATCCCCCCGTTAATTAACTAATTTCCCCGAAGTCGAGCAGAAGCCGAGAGGTTGGCACAAAGACGCGGAGATACGTTGGATCGACGAGATAGAACTTGGAAGACGTTTCTCTCTCGTGATACACGGATACACACAGGTATCGTGGCGGGATATAATCGTGCTTTTAATCGAACACGGCATTGTCCGGAAATAAGCGGTAAAGTCAACGACGAGCGAGGGGGGAGAGGAGGAGGGAAGAAGGGGGATGCTTTCGATCGAAATTCAACGCGGTGTGCGGTATTGTAACCACGAAAATGGCGAGAGGCGAGCTTCGTGACGTTGCGTTTCGTACGATTTAACACCTATAGGCCAGATTTTCAATTGTCTCCGCCTCGCTCTCGGCTATAAATTCAATCACGTAGCATCCACCAGTTTCCTCGTGGAAGGGAAAGGGATGGGAGAACGCTGTATAACGCTGCTGCCACTCCGCTTCCAGGGTGAATATTTTTATATACCTCGAGCGCGTTCTTCTTCTTTCAAGCAACCGAAAGAATCAATTTCTGATTGACGATCAATTTAGAGAGAAATCCGAGAATATCCCTTTTATTCGGTCAATTCTGATAAATGAAAATTATCAAATTTTCAAACTCTAAAGAAAATGTTAAATGCATAATCGGCTGTTAAGTGTAAGAAACGGTGAAAGAAATCTTCGGAGGACAAGAAGATTCGTGTCTCTAATATAACAATAAATTAGGAGAAAATAACGAGGAGAATCCTTGAGAAGAAAAGAGAAAAGACAAGAAAAAAGAAAAAGAAGAAGACATCGTGCGACAAATTGTGACCGGATCGGGAGTTGACCTAGATACTTTTAGTTTCGTTGATTCACCAAGGCGACGAGAGAGGCGGATCTATAAGAAAAAAAGAAAAAGAAACGTGGAGAGAATCGGGAAGAAGAAACAGGAAGGAAATACGATCCAGAGAGGTCAAGTCTCGAAAGAGTTGGATAGGATAAACGAAGAAAGTTTTGCGTTGACTCGGTAGCCGCCCCTCGAGATCAAACAACGAACCAAACACCATTGCCGAGGTGAATCTCGTATCGTTTCCTGATTAACTCTCTCTTCCATATTTTGAACTTTACGCTGCCGAGAAAACATCGGGGGACAAAGTTTCATTTTGAACGAGGAAGCGCGAAGAAGAGGCAATCGATGAGGCAATCGAGTATCGAAAAATGACGGAGAAAAACTCGATCGAAAAACGCGAGTTTGCAAGTTTAATCTTCCTCGAAGGAAATCTTCTAGATTCAAAGGAAGAGGGGGTGTCACTACGAGTGGGATGGAACGACCCTTTTGATTTTAATCCAACGAGAATAATCCTTGGAATTAGTCGAAAGGAGGAAAAGAAAAAAAGAAAAAAAAAAGAAAGAGAGGATAACGGATCGAAATTAAAGGTGTGGAGGAGGGTAAGTGCATTAGGGGGACGTCGAACGAGACTAATTCACTTACGGGACCGCTATTGAAACAAACTCGGCGGCAAATTCAGCGCGATGTTTCATCCGCGAAATCGACCGGTTACCCGATACACGATATTTGCGGTGGCAATTTTTTCACGGCCCACCGCTTCGGCTCCGGGTATTGAGTTATTTGGTTTATGGGCACCGAAGCCATCGAAAATCGTTTCATTGTCGTCGTGCCGCTCTATCGGATCGCCTCTGGTTCGCGATTCATCCTCGCGCTTCCCCTTCCTCTCCTTCCCCGGATCCGCCGCAAAGACTGCATCGAGCGTGTGCGCGAGAGTGAACCGGAAACTTTTCTCCGTTGATCCATTGCGACCTTTAAAAAAAGAAAGAGAGAAAAAGGGACGTTAGTAGCCATTCTTAACGAAAATATAGATAGAATCAAAGACGATCCGTTACGAATACGCTCCCCTTCCAAGTTAAAAATATTCTTTCCCAAGAAAAAAATCGATGATAATTATTTACTTTTTCCTCGTTCCTTTTTTTTTTAACATGATACAAGTTGAAAGTACATTTTTCGACCATCTTGGCGATAACGCCCGATTGAATCGCGAATATCTATGACGTAACAACATTGGGCTTACAGTTGGACGCATTTCAAGAGGAAAAGTGAGAAGAAAAACAGGAGGAAGTTGTTGCAATTCGATGAGCAAAGGGTTCAAAAGGGTGGAAACACGAGGATGAAAGTTGTTTCCAACAAAGTTTTTTCGAACAAACAACTTGACGAGAAGAAGACTCGATCCGCACCTTTTTTTCGAGCAAAGGGGATGAAAATTTGTCTAATTCCAACGAAAGGGGAACGCCATCCATGCGATACACGATATACGTGCACAAAAGCCGATGAAGAGATATACGAAGACCGTATAACTGGCCGATAAAACAACGGATTATGGAAAAACAGGCGATATGCACAGTATTATGCGCAAAATAACGTCTGCGAGTAACACGAACCGAACGATGCAAGATAATTCGTCCTAATGCACGAAAAGCATTAACCGACACGACGTTGCGTCATCATCGTCTGATATTTTTTTTTTTTTCCATTCCCTTTAAGCGACAAACCCTCATCCTCCTCGCTTCCACTATCTCCTCCAGTATCCACGACAAAAACTCCAACTCCTAAAAGCGAATCACCCTCTCTCTCGACCGACTAATTTATTATAATGTTTATTCCGTCGCATACATACAATATTCCTAACGATTTCCGTGCAAAGTTTTCCAGGTAACATTGGCCAATCGCCTACTAAAAATATTTCACTAGGCTGTCTCGAAAAATCGGGTTTTCCAAAGGGGGAGAGCGAGAGAGAGAGAGAGAGAAGGAAAGAGCGCGAAAGAGAGAAAAATCTCGATATTTTCCAGGCTTTAGAAGGGGAAAAAAATACAGACACCTATTCTAATTTAACACCGGATTACGAGCAACTCGATCACGATCCAATCAATTCTTCTGTACAACTCTGTACATACGCGCACCGAGCACACCGATGAAACCGGATCTTCCCCCTCCCCCCTTTTTTACGACAAATATTTGTTGAGAATTGTAAAATTGTTTGTGATTACAGTACGTCTCCGGGGCGAGTACGAGCGGCGAGGCGAGCCGCGTGAGTTACAGCAGCGTGAGCCAGAGCAGCGACGGTGCCGGAAGCGTGCTACCCAGCGGCGGGATGTGACGTCACACGGGGGCCCGGTCTGGGCCTCGACGAGAGCGCGCTATCCGTTTCCGTGACACGTGATTGTAGGCTCGCTTCTCGAGGAATCGTGTCGCGCCAACTTCCACTCGGAAGTGCACCTTCCAGATCTCCGAGTTCGGAGCCGAGGCGAACCAACGTCGCCTCCTTCCTCCGCGCGTGTGTGAATGCGAGTGTGCGTGTGCGAGTGTGCTTCCGACTAGACGAATCGAGGATAAACGACGTGCTTCCGTTCTTCCTTATCGTCGAGCTTTTTAACACCGGTGACGAAAAGTGGACCACGAAGAAGCGTCACGCGCGACCCGGGACGCCCCAAACCGGGACACTTGTACCGGTTATTGCGCGCCCCTTTATCGTTGAATCGTTTCTTCTTTCTTTCTCTTCTTAATGATAGAAATTTTTCAGATCAGACACAGTATTTTTTTCAATCGTGTAATTTATAAAAATTTGCTCGAGAATCCGGTTACAAGTTAAGCGATGCTGAGATAATGAGAATTAAGAATTGTTAATTGAATTAGTAATTAAAATTCGTTTCTGAAAAATTCGTTTCGCTCAGGGGCGCACAATGATCGGTGTAAATAGCCTGTTATTTCTTGTACATAGAGAACAAGTAGTATTCGCGTTTTGTACATCCTATGACGAGGGATTTAGAGAGAAAATCGAATCGCGGGAAAGACGATAGGCCGTAAATCGTGCTCGGCCGATAGCTCGTTACCGTTTTTACGTTTCGGATACCTTCGAGATACTTTGTAGCCTTTTAGCGAGAAACCTTCGTACACGGAATCGTAAAACGATCTGGTGATGCGCGAACGAGAGTATCTATCCGAGTTATCCTTTACTTTCTTCTCCAACGAGCCAACGAATTGTTGTTTCGTTCCGATACGATTATCGCTTTTCCGAATCGAATTTCAAGAAAAGAAAAAAAAAATCTACGAAAATACGTTCCTGTTCCTGCTTTCCGTTGCACCTTTAAAAGACTGACGATCGGAATGTTCGGCAACGCCGAACACGGAATTGGTTCTCCCTCTCTCCGAGTTTCCAGGAAACGACGATCTCTCGTGTCGATGCATTGACAGCCGGTTACACGAAACTGAAAACCATACGCAAAGTTAAAATGACGCGATAAATATATATTATTCGAGTGAAATTGACTGTCAATGTTCAAAGATGAAAAGAAAAAATGGATGAAAAAGATACGTATTATTTTGGAAAATAATACGTGGACGTTCTTCGCGGAAAAAAAATTACATTTTTCGATATCGCACGAGCGTAAAATGTTCTTCCAGTCATCGTTAATCGTTAAATACGTACACGAGAAACGCAAAGAAAATCGTTACGATTCGCAATAACACGCACAGTTTAAATGGAATGAAAATTAAGCTAAAATTATTACAAATGCGATCGTATATTACTTACAAACGGCAGAAAAAAATATTTTTGTCAAGTCGTCGTCGAACGAAACTTTGCGAAACGAAACCGATAGCCGAATCGATCTTTCTTTATTTGTAACAAGATTATACGATGTAGAATGAGTTGCGCACCAGGGCCGTTGTAACTTAAGCGAAGAATGAAATAACAAAGTTGTAATTTGGATAACGAATTCATTCACATTGATTGCCAAATCTGAAAAAAAAAATAATTGGTTAGTTCAATTTAAGATATTAATTGATCAAATTATATTTATCATAAATATCGGTAATTTACATACTTCGAAATTGTTTTTCTAATATCAAGATTTATTTGAAAATTAACAAGCAAGAAAGTAATAAATGCAATTATTGTATCGGACAATCTTTATTCGATAGGCAGATGTCATCTCGTTCTATTATCAATCGTGGATATTTTTGCAGAATGATTATTTATTTTATCTACTTTATTTTAACTTAAGCATTCGTTGTTGTACATAAAACAATTATCGCGCAATTGTAAATATTAGGACACTGTAAAATTAACTTATGTGAAACGTATACATATATGTATGAAACATTGTAACAAAGTGTGTATCAATACGAATATATACAAACGTTTCCTCGAATACATCAATTCAATAATCCTATCTCGGTAAAAATTGCAAAAAAATTTGATTAAACATTTGGTGTTCATTGACAATTATGTTTTAGCTAACTTATCAATTTTGCATGTAAAATTAAAATCTCAATATACGATGAAAAATGATGTATTAAAAAAAAAAAAAAAAAAGAAATAGTAAACAAATGACTTTGAATTTCAAATCAACAAAAATATTAATCGGTTCTTTTATCCAGCACAGATTTTGCTTTTATTAATAAATTCTATTTGGAATCATTATTTTTTTAAAAATTGCAATATATTTGTTAAAAAAAATGACACGTAATTGGTTGACATTTATCTAATCTTTGTAAATATTAAATATTACTTTAATATTTCAAATTAATATTCAAAAAAATTAATAAAAAAAGTAATAATTTAATTATAAAAAAATTGTTACGTTACAGAACAAAAGAAAAAAAGAAAAATTATCGATTTGATTATTAATATTGATATTAAATTTAAACAAAAATCGTTAAAAAAGAAAATCATAAACTCCAATCCTGAAACTATTGTTTTCTATAGCTTTCATTAGAGGGCGCTTTATACATACAAAAAAAATAATGCGTCCAATTTAAATGCTATTTATAACTTTCTATTTACATTACATCATTCAAGTATATATTTCTGCTGTATTAAGAATGCATGAAATAATAAATTGTTAATTAATATGTAATACTTTTTATTGGATATACTGTTTTTCACAGAATATTTCTATATGTACATGCAATTTTTGTTATTCGAAAACTGAATGCTTTTTAAAACTACAAGATGGAAACTTATTTACATCTAACAAATGTATTATTAAATTATTATACATACGTAATACAACAATGAGAATGTGAATGCGTGTATAATTCGCATTATATTGCGTAGATTAAAAATTTTCTTGGCCTGTACATAAAATATAAACAATGTGAAGAAATGGAATCCTATTGTATATTTAATTTTTAAGACATAACGTGCGAAAATAAAGAGTATCAATTCATGTACAAGAATCATATTATGAAAATCACTTAAATACCTACAACAAAAATATATCCATCAGTACGTTGTTCTTAATTTATAATAAAATTGAAATAAAAAAATATTATTTATTCTTTATCTATTTCATTTATCCATTCATTTCAATACAATTGAATATTGTTTATTAATACAATTAATAAATTTATTCATTTTATTTATTTCAGTTTATCATAAAAACTATTCCTATTTATTGTATTTTATCACAGCAATATATCTATTTTTCATTACATTATAAATTTTGTATGAAAACAATGATTTTATCAAGTAAAAATTATTCCTTTAAAACTATTAGAAAAATTTAGGTGTTAAAACAGTAGGAAAAAATATAAATATCGATTAACAATTATATTCTCTTTAAAATTTATAATCAATTATTATTTATTATTTAAAATAAACTTTTCCATATATTTTGTATCATATTTACATTTTACATTTTATGTATTAAATGTACTATTATTAAAACAATTTAGAGAACAGATCACTATGATCTCATTCTTTTCTCTTTGGTGCGTAATTATTTATTTCTGTGTATAATACAACAGAAATTATTGAAAAATGCATGGCAGAAAACATTATTTTACAACAAATAAGTTTAGAAAATTTACCACCTAATACAATTTTTGTACTCCTCAACTATACTGAATCTTTTAATAGTTTCATATCCTAGAATTATTGAGAAACTAAAACTAGCAGACTGTACAAGACGGGCGGAAAGTCCCTTTGTAAACATCTGCAACTTTTCTTCCACCCAAAGAACTTTGAATGCGCTAAACATACTATCTAATCTTTGTACTTGTAATCTTGCTCGTACGATATCTAAAGGATTTGTAATAATTGTGGTGGTAAATCCTCCTAATGTACCAGCAACTGCTTGAATAAATAAATGAGAAACCCATTCTGGAAACAATCTTACAAGCTCATCTATTAACAGAAAAAAAAAGTTATTATCTTAATTTTTTTTAATGTTTTTGCTTTAAAATAATTACCTTGGTACGATGTATATAATCCCCACCAAAGGGCACTATTAGGAACATAAGCGCATAATGATGCACAATATCCTCTATAAAAACCTCTATATCCATCTCTTTGATAAATTGATTTGATAATATCTATTGAAATCTGTGCACGAGATTTTCCTGGTTCAAGAATTAAACCCAATGGATTCATGCCCATCTATAAATTACATATTAATAATGAAATATTCTTTTACATATATATATATATATATATATATATATATATATATATATATATATATATATATATATACTTACCTTATCTATGTATTTTCCTTGTTTATTGTTGATCCCAAGAACCATTAAGTGCTGACTTAAAATATCAAAAGGAACTACTATTGTTTGGCCTACCAAACTAGCAGCTCCACCAGCAATTAATGATTTAACTCTGGAATCTATATTACCGATAACATCATTTTGTCTAAGTATGTAACGTACACCTTCATATGTAGATACATAAAAAACACCAGATACAATTTGTATAGAACTTATCCAAAATCCTCGATATAATCCACTTATACCTTCAATTTTATAAATCTTTTTACAAGCATCTATCATTCCTGGAAAAAAAAAATATTTAATATTTTAATTTTTTTAAATTTTATTTTATTTCAAAACTTACCATTATACATATAATTGTGCCTTTGAACTTGTAAACGAGTTTTAATTACTGTTAAGGGATATAAGCAACAGCGTACAGAAAATGATGAAAGCATGCTCAATGGAAAAAACTTTGTTTTGTCCATCATATCCCATTCTATAGTGCGAATCAAATGTGGTGTTTCTACTGCAGACATCTTGTAGATTTATGACACAATTAAATCCACTGTAATTGTACTTATATAGTAAGGATTGCTGATGCTTTTGTTTAACTTGATGCTGCATATCTCATTGATATTTATTGGGAATTAAAACCCAAACAATTCATGAAACTAAAATTCAAAAGAAAAATAATTGTATTAATATATTTATTGTATTTTATGTTTTTAAAATTATTTAAGAATAAAAGAAAATAACCTCTTTACAAACATAATTTGTATGCTATGTTTTAATAATAGAACAAAGTCATTTTAAATTTGTCATGACTATTTTATATAGTATATATTACCAACAAAAGTTATTACTAGAACAATAGATATAAAATTTATCGATTAATAATACGTAAAATATAAAAATTCTCTTATAACTTACGATGATGTAATACTTGTCACGATAAACTTTTTCCAGCAATTATAGTATCTATTGATAACCACATTATAATATTAAATTCAAAATTTTTCACAAAAAAATCATAAATATGGTATAAGGAAAATCATTTTTATTACACGAAAAATAGAACACTTTTGGTTCCATTCAATAATGTAGAGTCATTAGTTTGCGTAAAAAAATTAAACGCACAAGAGAGAAAGAATGAGAATCAAAGAAAATCCGATCTAAATTTCTGCGCATATATTCTCGAAAATGTACTCAGACAGCAGCGAAATCCGTGAATGATTTTGTGAAACATCATTGGATTGATAATAAAAAGTTCCGAAAGATGCCGTTTAGAGTATCTTTGAGTTGTTAAATAGTAATATCAACAGATGATATTATAGAATGAACCATAGATAAGATAAATAAGATAAAATAGATGTGACATCTTAAGGAATTTTAAGTTACATATTCTGAAAAAAAAAAAAAAGAAAATTTCAACAATCAATCAGATAAATCAACAAGAAAACGTAATTGTTACAAAATCGCGATTGCAACCATTTAACTTACATTATTTGTTATATAATATAATATCAATTATTAATATTAACTATACAATAATATGATTATATATTGTATATCCAATAATAATGATTATCCAAATCTCCAAACAGTGCTTGCTCATGTAAAAATTGTGGATTAGAGATCCAATTCTATCCATGTTTCATTCATCCTTCTTTTGCACAAAAATTTATTTATTTTTAAGTAAATAATTTTCCTTCTAATGTACGTTTGCAAAATGTTTCAAACTTTTGATTGCTACACAAAACAAACAACAGAAGGAATTATAAGGAAAACCGATGCGGAAAACTAACTTTGACTTCATTTCTTATCAATAATTTTTCATTTTCAAAATTATAAAAATGAAAAATAATTGATAGTTAAAAAATAGAAAAAAAAAATAAATAAGCAAACCATCACCCATACAAAGCACAAAAAAAATAATGTACTACATTACTTTATCATAAATTATCCATATTATTTATCTATCTATGAATTACTTTTAACATTTTGCATGCACTTAAAAATATACTTATAAATATTTTTTTATAAATAATCCTACTTATATACATTCTTATTTTAATTAAAAAGAACCTATCTAATTTAAAAATTTAAAATTTAAAAAACTTGCCTGAAAATCTAAATCAACCTGCCTAATTAAAAATCTAATGATTTTGATGATCCCTAACTTATATCTGAATGTAATAAAACGAATATGAAAAGGGAAATATATGAAATGCACTTTTTTAAAAGGAGTATTTTGAAATAGCATATTTCTCTGCTCCTGAAACAAACTTAAATTCTATATATTTTAATAAACATCTGAATTTTTATATAAATAAATTAAATATTTTTTTGTTATATAAAAATTGGAAGATTTATTGACTCTCCTCTTTTGTTGAAAGTTCCTGAAATAAATTTTATAAAAGAATTAGTAAAATTTAAAAACAGATTATAAAACAGATAATTCCAATAGCATCTAAATAAAAAAATCATACAATATTTCAGCACAATGCTCGCTGAAACTTAAATCTAAGCTCGAGATTCACTAATCGAAAATCAAAGAAATAAAAAAAAAAAATCTAAGTCGCGAAAGCTAAATGCACATGGACAATCAACGATCGTAATAGATTATTGTTCGTACGTGTGCAGAATTTCGAGCGCAACTTTCGTTTTGAAATAATTTGCGACCGCGAACGCGAGAATTCGAAAAATCGAGGAATAAAATGAATGGCATGCTCCATTCATTCCAACTTCATCCTCGATTTTTCAAATTAGATTTCCTGAAACAGATTGTCACGCGAAAACGCGCCTACTCGATCAGAGATTGTGACAACCTACCTACTTATAAATAACACGCACATCAGAAGTATACTACCTATCCTACCTAGCCCTACATTTAAAAAATGGCAAAGCAGGCATACCAACACATTCATTCCACGATATTCTTACACATAATACTCGGGCGCAAAAAAACCTATACTAGGGAAAACGTCCCGAGACGCTTCCGACACCCGAGCTTGGCATACTTCTTTCACACTCTAACTTTACATTTTCCTGAAATCGATTGACGATATCTAGTGACATTGCGTGAAACGAAAAAAATTGTATATTTAATTTATTTTATTTTAATTTAAATTATGAATATTCATTATTTGTATCTTTATCAAATATTATTGGTAGAATTTTTATATCATTATTATAATTTGATAATAAGATGAATTCGAATTTACAATAGCATATTACGAATTTAAATTGAATTAATAGTTGTGAATATATTAATAATGGAAACGACGCAATTCCACAGCCTAATCACACACACATATGTGGAAAATACATCGTGCACGATACACTATATATATTGTCAGTCGCTGAAAAATTTGTATAAGCTTATGAACTATCATCATCATGTCCATCGCCTCTCTCTCATTCAAGTAGCACCTGAGCACGTGAATAAGATCCTGGCAACGAATATGGAAGGGATTAAATCTGAAAATCCTGAGCTAGAAAATATTAATATTATAAAACTTCTTTCTAACGGACTAAAGCTTATTGATTTAAAATATTCTTATTTCATTTCAACACTACTTTATCAATTAAATGAAAGAACAAAGAAATTAATTATATTAAACAAATATTAGCAAAAAATTCATTTATGACAAAATTATATGAATTAATAATGAATTTTAATGAAAAATATAATTGATTCATGAAGTAAACTCTCAGGTGATCCCGTTATCAAAGCATAATTTTCGAAAAATTTGAAAATCGTATTCAAAACTTACTGCTTTGATTTCGAAATCTTCCTGTCGCGAAATATCTTCTTGCACATAAAATTTAATATATTTCTATACGAAGAAAATAAATCTTTATCATTTTATTATATTACAAATTTTATTAAGTTCATTAAGTTTATTAAGTTTAAGTTTATTAAGTTCATAATATGAAAATTATAAGTATGAAATAAAAGAAATAAAATTAAAAATGATTTGTTATCATATTGTCATAATTATTGTATAATAATAGCAATGAAATTGGAAAATATCCTACACGTAAATTGTCGTTAATTATTTGTTATTTATCTAAATATTCATGCTTTAATCATTCATAATAATATTTGATTTTTCAAATATTTGTATTAAATATATTCTATACAATGTTCTAATTTTAAATATTGGTTTTATTCAGAGATATTCAAATTAGCGATATTATGATAATATATCATTACAAAATTATCATTATTATTCAAAAACGCAATATGCAAGAAGATCCTATCCTAAAATAATGAATAAAACACAGAAAAAGAATTGTTACTATTCACGGGTGCAATAAATACCCATGGTCATTGTGTTCGTGCAAAATTCTATTGTCATTAATATTACTTGATTAATCTAATGAGAAATTGTAAAAACTGAAAATTATTTACAATATAACATTATAATTTAAAACAATATTGATTTAAAAAAATTGAAACAACGAAATAAATCTAAACATGAAAAAGCAGTTACCTCTTCACGTGATGGATGATCGCTTTATTTTCTTGATGCACTGAATCTAACCTATATCGAAGACGAATATACATATGAAAAAAAAGAAAAGAAAAAACTATTAACACGTCCGTTTATATTACAATTGGCAAACAAACACTGATTCTATTTTCACAAATATATAACTATTAAATTCAAGTAGAACTATCAAGTTCTAAAAAATAATAAAACTAGTATTTAATAACAAACACTGATTCTACTAATCGCATTGCGCGCGATTAAAATTTTTTCTGAAAATAAAACTATGTTAGTAATAATAATCAATATTTTTATTCTTTTTTTATTGAATATTTGTTAAAAAAATATTGCTATCTTTCTGAAGCTACAGATAATGAAAGAATGAATTTAATTTATCAAATAAAAAAAATAATTTAACATATACGAAACAAAAATATGATTTAATTTTTTCTATTCTAATTTAAGTATTATATTTTCAATGATTACTGTTTCGATTTACTATGAATTACTTAATATATATATTTTCAATTAAAAATATTAATCTAATTCAAGAAAAAGAAATATATTTCTATATGCAGAAAATCAAACGTTACCTTTTTTCTATAATATGACAGTATTTGATTGGTCAATGCGTCAAAGAGTCATTATGGCGTCCATATTGGAATCCCTTTTTCCCGCCATGAAAATACTCGCAGCAATCACAAGGTAACCTGCACAAAATAATCAAATCTTTAAAATATATTTCAAAAACATAAAATTAAAAGCAATTATATCGAAATAAAGTATTAATCAAACTCGAATCCTATTTTGTAAGTTCACAATACGAATTATCAATAAATAGACTAAATGAAGGAAAACGAATAAATTAATCCTTAAAAAATTATTAATCATAGTAACACTCAAAAAATTACAGAATAAACACATACTATTTCTATAATAGTATAGAAATAATACAAAAATAACACATAATGAATAAAGTATGTACCTGAAGAAAATATCACGTCTAATCACAACGGTTTTCAATAGTAGACTGACACCCCGCGGCACTATTACGCCTATCGAATTACAAATTGGAGAGGGGATTTGCCAAGTAGCTCGGCGACATGTCGAAACAAATCGAGTATGATATAAACACAAACGATCAATTTCTTAGAACTGTTGTATTAAGGAATGTTTTCAATTTTAAATATAATATACAAAATAAAATTAATACAGAGATAATATAAACTAACATATGAATCTAATGCAAATATACATATATATATATATATATATATATATATATATATATATATATATATACATATATATATATACACACACACAATTATAAAAAATGATCGAAAAAAACTTGATGAAATCTAATATAACACATATATACAATACGAACATCAAAAACTTATTTAAAATATGTCTATTTTTGTTAAGATAAGTAAAAATCTTACCAAATTTTTGCAGAAGTTATTAAATTGGCAATAAGATATGAATATTATGAACAATTAGTTGAATACTATCTTATTAAATAAGCGATAATTTGCATAAATGAAAATCAGGAATATAAGAGCGATGTGTGAAAATAAAATTATATTCAAATAAAACAATAATTAAATTCAATTAAACTCAATAATTTACAATACGAATAGAATTTATAATATATCGATAATCATAACGGTCAAAAAAAAATCAATGGAGAATAACAAAAAACTTCACAAAATTATTTAATTTGGAATAATATAAACGATTAAATAAACGATAATTGTGTGTATTAATTAATTAAAGTTATTTTAATAATTTATAAATCATAATAGAACACTAATAAATACTTTATAGAATAATTTACTTTTACCGGCGTAACGCGTCTTGTCACTTCGATATTCGACACACGAATGACGCCATGTTCTCTGATTTGTTTAGCCGCTGGGTCTTAGCGATGTTTTGATTGGTTGGCGCGCGGAACGACACGATTTCTTATTCACTTCAATTCGCGCGGAAAATTAAATTATAATATAATACTTTAGTTACATTTTCCTATAATTCAAAATATTAAAAAATTCTATGAATTAAAAATAAGAATAAATTATTAAAATTAATTTAATGTAAAAAAATCAATCGAATATATAATAAAAGAAATAAATAATAAATACACAATAAAAAATATAATAAAAATAGTTAAAATAAAAATCAAATAAATTTGAAAAACTTTATAATAAAATAGTAAAATATAAAATATAAAGTCAAAAAATATAATTAATATAATAAATATAAATTAAATATAAATAATTATGATATAAAAATATTATTAAAATTTTATCTTAAATATTTTACAATTTTATTTTAAATATATTATTAAATTATATTATGTGTTAATTAAAATGATTAAAAAATAATGATTTTTTCAAACTCAATATTTTAAAATTTGTTATTGTTCGAGATTTCATAAGATAAGTTTATTTTACATCTTATCTCTTTGTACTTCGTATATCCATGTTTCTACTTTGTCCGTGCTTGTTAAGTTAGATCGCAAATTAAAATATTTATCTTGAAAAAAATAAAGAAATTTTTTTAAATATTAATCAATCATATGATTAATATTTCTTTTAATTTACATTTTTGTATCTATTGAATATGATAATATATATTACATTATTGTACTCTTTTGATTACAAATTATCGATTATAAGTGAATCGTACAATAAGAGCTTATCAACCGAGGGAAAACGATCAAGAAGATTCCTAAGTTATCATACATCATGTGCAAATTTTATGTTACGAAATAAACATAATATCAGAAATGAAATCAATATTTAATCATCATTATATCTTTGTATATAACAATATAATCGAATTTAGTTATCGTTCAATTATTTTTCCCTTAAAAATTTTTATATTAAATTAGAAAGATATTAAAAAATCGAGAAATATATTTGAAATAAGAATTCATTTATTAAAAATGAATTGAAATTTCTTCGTTCTTACAAATGCTATACAGAGCATAGGACATTGTGGTGTTAGGAAAACGAATCGCAAGATTAACAAAGAATTCCAACGAAAAGAGGTGTTCTCGTAGGTGTTGTCGAAGCACAAAGCTCTGTAGTATTAAGAGAAGGTCACCAATGATTTTAAGGCCCCGCCTACCGTGCAGTGGTTGGAAGCAACCCCTAGTCAGGGTAGCCCGCGCAGGGCTGATTTCTCTACCACGTTGTGGGCGTAGACGTACCATAGACACAACCCCCGATGCATACACCCCGTCTTTTCACTGTTCACTGAGATCAAATCACTCGTCTCAGTTCTATCTTTGATCTTGACGGTGCAGTAACGTGACTTTTAAATTACGGGACAGTTCGTGTGATCTGTTCGGTCTGTCGATAACCCGTGACATTTTCGTGAAATCTGTGACGAACGCTTTTGGAAAAATAAAAGTCTGAAAGGGGGGACGAGAATGAATCAAGATCAAGAAGTACCAGCTACGACAACGGATCTAGCTAGACTGGTAAGATAAAAAAATATTTATTCTCTTCTAACTTGAATATTTAAAAACTTCGCAATCATCGACAAACAGATATTCATTTCGATTAAAGTCGCAAAAATTATAATTATCGGAATAAAAAATAATTTCCTCCATTAATGCAAAAGCAATGATGATTTCAAACTGTGTTACTTACACGAGTTATATTATATTTCCGAATCATTCAAATATCTATCTATTTCTACATTTTAATCTATCGATTCAAATCGATAATTGACATAATATTTAAAAAAAAAAGTTTTAAACGCGATAATTATACAACATGAGTCAGTCATCGACGCATCACAAAAACTCGATAAAAAGCAAACTCGTTCGACTTCCGTTTTCGATTCCCCCAAAAGTTACCATCTATTCTATTGCACAATGGAGTCATAAGCGTGGACAGAGAGCTACGTTAAACATTGCACGCATAATGCAATGTACTCGCGCGATGATCCTCGAGTGTCGAATTGCCGTGGCACGCGCCACCACGCTCCGATAGATCGTCCCACGGGTGCCACCCCTTGTGTGCCCCCTAAACACGTAATTGTCGCCACCATTCAACCCTCCTGGTCACCCCGGTGGCGGAATATTCCCGTGCACGGGGCCACCACCGTGACTATGACACCGAGGAGCCGTGGGTGGCCAACGGGCAACAACCCTCGACTGCGACGACGAAGGGACTCGGCCGCGGAAACACTTGATTTATGTTTGTTGATTCAAAAAATCACTCGATTCCCACACACCAGCCCTGTTACGCCGACCCGTCGGTTAATTGACTCCTCTCCTATCAGGCAACATATGCTGCCACTCGACTTTCCCATGATTAGAGACCTACCCTTGTTCGACGGGATCCGTTTAACGCCACGTGAGTTGTTTACCTGGAAAGTTATTTGTTTCAATTAAAATTGTTGAAAAGTTATCGCGATCGTCGAAAGTTGTATAACGGGAGAGACTCGAAATGTGAGTGAAAATCGAAAAGAGTATCGAAGACGCGTCGATGAAATTGTTTTCTTCTTTTCACGAGAGAGAGTGAGAGAGAGAAAAAAGTATCGAGAGAGAGCAATTAGTAGATAGAGCCCGTGAGACATTGTAATCGTGAGATTTGCTGTCATCCACGGTATTGTTCGTATTCTTGGCTTGGAAACCGTCATTGTCTTCGCACCCTCGTCCGAGAGAAAGCGACGGAAAGGAAAAAAAGGGAGACGTTTTCTCGTGAAAGTGGCGGCAACGCCTTTTGCCACTCCTAATTGATCAAATTGGACGAGCGACTCTTTGTTGAAAATTGGACGACCTTTAATGAATAGAAAATCTTACGAATCGACGAGATACACGGAGTTTGCCAATCGATTTTATCAATATATCAGATTATACAATTTTATAAAATCCATATCGATATCGAATCTCTCAAGAGATATTTTCTGGTTTACATCGCGAATCGATGGAACGAAATCGACGAGAGATCTACCTTCTACGCAGGAAGGGGAGTCTGGTTGGAACGTGTTGTCTGCTCGATGACTTTATTATAAACTGAACCGAAGTGCGCAATTACGAGGGTGGTGTACGAAGGGAATTGGGGTGACGACCCCTCGTAGCATCATCAGGAACGATGGGGCGTTCCCCACGATTCATGGGTATCTCGTTTTCACTGGATACAAACGTACGAATACGTTTGTCCGTACATGACACACGTATCCCAAACGATCCACTTACAAGCGCGTCTTTTACACGGAAACGCCGTTCCCGATGGGAAAGGTCAGGGGTACGCGGGGGTAGGAGGGTGGGTGTACAGAAAAAGTTAAACGACACGCGACCGTGTTTGTTCGCTCTTCTTACGAATCGTTGCTCAGCTCAATGCACTCGATTAACTTCCGATCGGATGGACCGAAGATCGGGTTGAACAGAGTTTTGTGAAAGAATCGTGTCACGCGTGTATCTCTGTATTGTTACGCGATACACCAAGGTGAAGATATTTTTAAAATTTTGATAGAATATGGATACGGGATATATATGTATATGTATATACGTACACCGTGAAACCGCACGATGCATTCTTTATCTCTCGCGTTTAACGCTGTCGTGCCGCTAAATACCGTTTGATATCGGGTTGGCGGGATTAAAGATTGAACGTAATATCGGGGAATGTAATTAAAATTTATATTAGAGGGCACAGCTTGTGGATTACGAGTGCTGAACCATCGCGGCGACTAATTATAAATGACTATTAATTGCAATCAGAGGAAAATCCAAGGGGGACGAGACTGAATGAACGTAAGACTAACCGAAGCTGTAAAGGTGGAAGTTGATTATCAAGTCTCTATAAATGATAATATCCTGTCGAATTAAGTATAAAAGAAAAATGACGGGTAACTTGGCGATAAAGTGATTACCGCGTGTATATATAATCAATAAAAAAATATATATTTTTTGCGCCAACTATTAAATGATGGTAAACCGTTTAAAAAAATTGATCAAAAATAAGATCGATCAAGAAGATTTTGACGAGTGCGTCAACCGTATGTGTGTGTGTGTGTGTGTGTGTGTAAATGTTCAAAGTTTTCGTAAAAGCGAACCATCTTTTTCGATTTTTTTAAAGTGTAAGCGATCGGTAGAGGGTACAGTGAAACTTCATAAAGGAAAAGCAGACGGCGACAAGGCGTTATTGGAATTTCCAAAACCGGTAACCGGCTTTACCACTAGATTGCTCCGCAAGGAGGAAACCATCCAATCGTTCACCGGATGTCCTCCTTGCCTCCTCTCTCGCACGTTTTCCCTCTCCCTCTTCCTCTCCTCCTCCTCCTCCTCCTCTTCTTCTTCTTCTTCCTTCTCATTGTACCCGCTACGCTACTTTAAAATCCCGCTTCTCGCTATTCCTTTCTCCTCCAAATTGCCTCGCTCTCTCTCTCTCTCTTTTCTTCCTGCGATTTTACATCGCGCCGATTGTCTTCGTCTTTTTTCCTCGCCCGATAGGATTTCTAGGCAAACTGAGTGAGAAATTTTTTTCCTATTCCCTGATCTGAAATACCGGTTCGCGGAATCGATTCCTTGAAAATCAACCCGTTCGGATTAAAAACGCGGAACTGAAAGTTGAAACGAAACTCTGCTCGAAAACGTAATAATTTTAACTCGGATCTTTAATCTCTCTTTACAGCCGAGCGAGGAATTCAACAGGCTAAACGAGCCGCTTCAAACAGTTGCCACAGGATATTGTCCGACAAGCTATCCCGTGACGCAGTCGAACACCGAGGAGAAGCTGCATCCCGGTAAGTGTAGCGACGAACCCCGAGAGAAGACACCGGTGTCGAGGTTCGAATAACTTTGGAATAGCAGCTATTCGATATTTCGTTTCGGTTTGGCTCGTTCGTGTATCATATAGATAAGAGTTTTGGCGAGCGTGGAAAGGTCGAGAGGGCGATCCGTTCGGGTCGCCATCCCCTCGATTTTCAAGCTCTTTGATACGAGACGTTTCTCGAGAGAGCGCACGACGGCTCTCCTCCGTGACATGGAGTCGTCTCGGCTACGTCTTCGTAGTAAACACGTACCTACACGAAGGAAGGTTTCACGCAGGCACAAGAAAGCGTAGCGGCGGCAGGCCAAAGCACGTGCAGGATGTACGCGAACTGTGTACAACGGGGGAGAAGGGAGAACCACCCCCTGAAGAGAGGCTGTCACCGGCAGGCAGTCGAGTCAATATCTTTATATAGTCGCATCAACGATGATATTATTTTCTACGATGCAATTACGTTTTAAGACTGTGACGAAAGAGTGAGAAGATTTTTCAAACATCTCCTTTATGTTGTAATAAAACACAGCTCCTTGTTGGATAATTAATTCTAAAATTACCCGCTATTTCATCGAATTATTCCATTCCCTCGATTAATTCTACCCAAAATAATTCGTCGCGTCTAATAATTAAATTTGAATTTCAATGAATGAGGATTAATTCTATCGAGTTTCGTTGGAAGAAAATTTTTAGTACTCGATCGAATGGCTGGCTCTTCCTCTTTTGACTCCGAAAAAAAGAAATCGTCTATGTACCGTTATTGCCCAGTTTAGGGTGAAGTATCGTAATGAAGATCGTATTAATTTTGCAATCGTATAATTGGACGATCCGAACGAGTGGAATTTGCACTTGTCGGTCAATTAATCTCTTGGATATCGATAGTTTTACTTAACTTGACCCAGAAACGCGACATCAGGAGAGTGAATCCTGAGGACGAATTCAATAAGCAACGTGTTATCGCCGCAAAGAGCCCCATGGGGTAGTCGAAGCCCCGACCGTACCCCCACAGGATTCGTAACCACCCTAGCGGCGTCTGGGCACAGTGATTGACACTTTATATCTAACATTGGCATGCCGTGGTGTGAACCACCAGTCAGGATGGTCCGCCTCCACCTAACTCAATCACTGCCTATAATGCTGCAATTTCTCTATCGTAATCACGTTACGCCCTACCACCCTCCCCATCCACTTTTCGGCGACGATTCGTCGCGAAGAAATATTGAAACGTCGAAAGAACGAACCTTCCACCGCTCTCTTCTCGTTTTCCAGACCCAAGCGCGAAATGGAAACGAAATTACGGTGAAAATATTACTCCAACGATGCTCCATGCATCCATAGAAATGTGAGATTCTTTTTAAAAATATTTCAATAACCTATTTTTTAATCAGTTTCGAATGTAAGTCATTTGTAAGCGTTTCATCAAGGATCAAATAACACGAAATTTTTCTTGCAAAAAGAATATTGATTTAAATGATTCTGAAACTCTTCAGAAATTTTTATTTGTATCGTTTAGAAATATAGAATCCTGTATCTCGGATTTCGATTCGTGTATATCATTGTCTCGTAGCGAAACGGGTTTATTATCCACGAGCTATGAAGCCGAGTAAATTCATTTCGTCAGACTGGATTGTCGCTACGAACAAAACGAGGTTACTGTCAAGTGGCTACCCGTGGCGAATTCTAGAGGCCCATTAAACGGACCCCTAACGTACATTTCTGCCGCATTCTTATATACACGTATATCACTTACATTGAAAGGGGTTGTTTTTTGCCACTGATTCATCCCTCAATGTTCAGTCTTTGTTCCTTCTTATGATCTTCCCGTCTCGTCGAATCTTATTTACAGCTCAGATATCGTGTCTCATCGTGACATAATTATTTAAGAATCGTTTTATGCACGAAGGAATTCACGCTTCCTATATATAATCGTTGGAATAATTATGATCTAGAATAATATTTTTATCGCTAATGAATATTTATTGAATTTGACGAAATAATATGGTTGAATATGAATGAAGGATTAATTTCACGGTGAGGTAATTATCCTCGAATAACCATTAATCATCATGCTATCAACTAATTTCTTGCTTGGCTCGCTTGAATTAAAGGTGTAAGACATATAAGAAAGCTATCGTTTTTGATATTAATATTGCAACGTTTGAATTGTTGCTTTTATCTTATTATCGATTGGATTATTATTGATTGTACAAATTTTAATTCATTATCAATATGGAATAAAATAATAAAATTTTTTATATTATTACTATTACTATTATTATTATTATTATTATTATTATTACATAAAATTAAAAAGAAATAATCGTGTAAAAGAAGACATGAATTTCATTTCAGAAAATGAAATATACCCGACACAGGAATATAGACAAGAATCATGGCTTCAAGATGGTGAGTGAGTTTTTTTATAAATAATTTATATTGCATTAATATAAAAAAAAAAATGGATATTTCTACATACATTGAGACGGAAGTTAACAGCTGCCTGGATAGCTCAGTCGGTAGAGCATCAGACTTTTAATCTGAGGGTCCAGGGTTCGAGTCCCTGTTCGGGCGGAATAATTTTTTTTTTTTTTTTATTTTTCCTTTTCAAATTTTACCGATCAATATTATCCGGAATCGTAAAATAAAATAAAAAAAAAAAAGAAAAAATATCAAAATTAATATATATTCTCTGGTTCGCAATAAAATCGTTATCGCAGTTTCCATTAACTCGACTGAATTATAAAAGCAAAGCTCGGTATAATGCTTTAAAACACCCGACTTCCGTTCCGCTTCCCTTTCAGTGAAACAGCACAGAGTTTCTGCAAACTAGAAGCGCCACGGTAAAATTCTTATAGACTCGTATTATTCCTTATAAAACAAACGAGGGAAAGAGGCTCCGTTTCAAGCCGCATAACGTAAATCTTCCTCGAAAGTGATTAGAAACAGTGGCCTCACTGTTCGGAACATTAATTTTGATTACTTTGACGAACTGTAATGTAATGCACGATGGATGCAATGTGATAATCGCAATAACGAGGGGACGTTCTGTCAATGGAACGGCCAACTATCCAATGGCCGACGAATCATCAACTTAACACCTCGCGACCTCTTTCGTTCCTTATTATTTATTTATCGTTATTATTATCATTTCATTTTACTTATTTATTTACTTATTTTTAATTTTTCATTTTCTCTCCACAAACCACGAAATATTCGAAATAATTTTACGAATTTCGTTGTAGGTAGCAGCTGCGAAACGGAAGATAGCGAGCAGTACGTGCCGGAGTTCCATCGTATGTCAAGTTAGTGTAATGGAGATATCATTTTTCTACGATTAGAAATAAAATCGATCGATTTTCGAAGCAAGACGCGACGATTTCCCTTACGATTTATCTTATTACCACGTTTCGATCGTGTCAAGTAATGAGACACGAATGTCGAAGGAAGTCAATCTCAACAGAAACGGAAGCTGCACGGAAATGTATCGCATATGCAATTTAATCGTTAATTTGGAAAGAACCTGGGCAAATAGGAAACTACGAATTCGCGTTCTCGCGACTCGCGTGTTCACTCTTCAATGTTCCCGAGATCGTCCCTCCCGTCTTGTTTATTAAATATTATTAAAATTGTATCGGTTTTTCTCTCGTTGACAATGAGATTTCTTTTTTTTTTTTTTTTCCGAAGCAATATCGACGGGCAATATTAAAAAAAGCCAATAAATCGCCCCGGGGCCGGTGTTTCTGAAGTGGCAAGAAAGTATCAACAGAAGACTGCCGACGATTATCGATATCGCATTACACGAGGAAGCACTTTATATTAAATCTCTTTTTTTCTTCTTCTTTCTCGAACCTTTGACTGATTAGCATCTCTCTCTCTCTCCTTCTCTCTCTCTCTTTCTTTCTCGACCGCCGTTTATCAAAGCCGCTTTAATATCGCGCGCGCGCGCAAAAAAAGAAAAAAAGAAAAAAGAAAAACTTCCTCTTCATCGAAGAAATCGATTCGTTAACGTTCTCACGAGATTCTTAAGAAAATTTCTCTCGAATCTGGCGCGTGTACGGAAATCTGGCAAATATTTCGATATATACGCGTATAGAATAGAGGAGCAAACGGCCAGAGGGAATGACGGATAATGTCTATATGCTTATCTATACACGGCGCGTGCACGTGTTCTTCTCTATCCTCGCGCGTGTATCAAATTTTCTGTAAGGAAAATTTTACGCGCGACTAATCGTTTCGGATACCCGATCTCTATCCGGTCAATGAACGAAATTGATAAAAATTCCTTTCGGTCGGCCGTTATCGAAATTGTAACGCGACTCGTCTCGCGATACCCGACGCCAAATTTATCCTTTACCCGTTAATTTTCATCATCAATTGCTCGACACGGAGCGAGAACTAACCGGTCCGTTTGCACGCGTAATACGAATGCAAACAATCAAAGGGAGAACCCCGTTCGAGATAAACAGACCGGTCGACGGGTTTGGATTTACCAGATAAACTTTTATTCCAGATATATATCGTAATATACCGGATGTTGTTGCACCCGGTATATTAGTGTAACATCAAAAAAAAAAAAGAAAGAAAGAAAGAAAGAAAAAAAATAATGCTCACACGCGTATTCTCTTTCCATTTTGGTCGTATATGTCCGCCGAAGAGACAAAAATTCGCGCTATTGTTGTCGTTATTAATAACAAGAAAAATCGAAAGACGAATCGAAATCGTTTAAGACTTGGATCATTAAAGAACATGGAAGATTTCTCCACAGCGTTCGATCCCATTTTTTTTTTTTTTTTCAATGGAAACGAGACGTTCGTAGCGATTCTTTCGTACCGTCGAGTCGGTGGTTCTCCCGTAGCGAGTAAACTTCCGATGTTTGCAAATACAATGATTGCCGGAGGCCTCTGACTTATGCTTCCCACGGCCAGAGTCTGTTTGATTTATCGAGGGCGCACCCTCGGCCGCGCAAAATCGTCGACGGCCCCATTAGGAAGCGAACCCACCCCCACGTGCCGCTGCAACGATGCGCCTTGGCTTCCGCCAGGACACGCGCCCTTCTGTCCTCTCCCGATCTTCGTCCCAAGGAACGATCCTCGATTCGATCGTTAAAATCATTCACCGTACATCCATCGAGGGACAGCGTCCCTCTTCGAAAATATAATATTTTTCCATTCAAATCTATTCCAAATCCAAACGTCCACCCTTTTCAAGTTTTTCACGCTAATCGGTGACGAGAATTTATTATCGACGCGCGCGTTATTCTTTTTTCCACAGACGTGAAACAGGAATCCGCTAACTGCAGAAGAATCAACGATAGTAATTATTCGCAGTATCAATCGCAAAGTACCACCTTCCTCGACCTCGATCCTGAGAATCGCAATAATTGCTTTGGGTAAGCGGATATTAATTCGAGTAGAGAAACTTGCACGAATTAAATACAAGTATAAATGCAATGTGTTGTTTGTCGAAATAGAAATAGCAAGATGAATTCGCGGACGAGCGAAAGCACGAAGAATGTAGCGGTGAAGGAGGAACCAGCGGACAGAGGATATGGGGAGCCGATAACCGTGACGAATATCCCCACGTCGACGGCCCAGGATACTCGAAACGGTAAGGAATCACTGATTTACCAAATGAATGAAATTAATAGCGGTGAAACGAAGAAAGAGAGGACACGATGGATAATGCTCTTGCAGAGAGCTCTTAGAGGCTCCTATTGGCACGAGATTCCCGAACCGATGATACCCTCTTCTCGAACGTGCACCGTGACAAATCTCTCGACAATAGATCCACGTGGCGCTTCGCTACCCCATAGATCCCATAAATAACTGGAGCACGGGGGGGAAATACTCCATGTTCCATCCATTAATCGAGCTCTAGTTCCAGCTCCTTCTTCCGGCCTCTGTTTTCACAACGCTTTCCACCGAATCTATATTCGACAAATCGAATTTTGTGTTTTAATCCCCGTCAACGATATCCATGCACGCGCGTTCTTCGTTCCATTCCCTAAACGAGTTAAATAGTTTTTGGATCGGTTGGACGAGGCGCGTTTAATAGCGGTTTTTCAGTTTTAACGGGGCGACTCGTTGATAATCCCGGTGTAAGTTGGGCGCTGTTGCTACAGTGGACTCGCTCACGCGTGACTAAGTACACGTAAGTGAATAATTGAAGAATGCTTTCAACTCGAGAGCAACCGAGAAGCGCTTCGTAAAATCCAACGAAAGCTGCTAAACGAAGGAAAGAGCGTAGAATTCTCTCCCTCCCCGGGGATGCTGCAAGTCGTAAAAATCTTTCTCTCGCGAGAGGAGGAACGGAGATGGAATTCCGCTCGCGTTCGGGGAAAGAATTTTCTTTTTTTATCGTCGTTGAATTTGATAAAATCGATTGTTCGATTCGAAATTTCGAGGCCACGCACTCCATTTACCTAATAGACAGTTTTCTATTCGTAAAAGGTAGGAGCCGACGAAGGAGGCATTTGCAACCTCATGCTTTGTAATCAGACCGATTAGTCTTCCTTTATTCACGCACGTACACCAAACGAATCCTTTAGGAACTCGGTTGCTGCCCGACACCGTGCTCGTCTCTACTCCCATTTACTTCCAAGTCACCCGGGAATTATGCTTCTACTTCTCTTCGCATAATTCTCCCTCCCATTAAGCCGTTTCAATTATTTACACGCAGTTTAGATTAATAATAGGATCATCTAACCTATCGTTATCGATACCCCGGCCCCGATTCGATATCACCCGTTTCACACATTTGCCCGATTTTGGGACGGAAATATTCTCCACGCGATTCTTCTCTTCGATTAAATTTACGGTGAAAGAAAGTGTACGCAGGACATCGTTGATGACGAAATCGTCGATGATCACTCGCCCACACTGTCGAGGGAACGCACGTTAAACGTTACCGTCTCCCATTAAATCGACCTGTCGTTGACCAATGTAGCGGGTGGAATAGTAATAACCTGTTAATGGGTGAGGGAGATTGGTCACCATCTCGCTAATTAATACCGACACGAGGATCACGAGGATTACGATCGGCCCCAAGTTTCGTCGACCGTAACCGACCGGCTAAACTTTCCTCCTCCGTTTACGATCTTTAAAATTGATAATCTTAATCTCGCTTATTTTATATGTATATATATAATATAATAATAATAATAACAAGCGAGAATAAATTAATTGTTGTCGCGAATCGATTCGCAAAACATTCCTTCGTGAATGGGCAGAAAGAGAAGAAGGGCATTTCGGCGCGTCAGGTGGGTGGAAAATGGACCTTGCATTATTAACCAGCCTCTACTCCGGAATTCGGGGATCAGGGAGACAGAGATAGCAGGATAAAGACAGGGGTGGAGGAGAAAATGAGAAGAGAAGGGTCATACGAGGGTATGAAAGAGATAGAGAGAGAGAGAGAAAGACAGATAGAGAGAAAGAGAAGAAAGAAGCAAAGCTTCTCGTCTGAGAGTGGACGAGTGGAGGCCGTCCTCTTTTCCGTGCAACCCTTCTGCGCACCGCCCCTGACCAGCCTGGTTCACCAACCCTTTTCCTGCTTGCTACATCGCCACCGGTTTCATCAGCTCGCGATTAATTTTAATCTAAAACTACCCGCAAAGCCTCTGGCCCCGCTTGCACGCCGAGCTCGAGCCCCTTTCGCCCCTCTTCGGAGAGCGAGATTGGCCCGCAGCTTTCAACCCCTCTCCTTCAACCCCCGCGATTCCTATCCGTGTACGCGAGATCGCGATCTGACCGGCGACGTTGCACTCGCTGCCTAGAAACCTAACTGAAGCTAACTTGACGCGACACGATTAACTTTCTCGACCCTTCTTCCGTTCCCCTTTAATTCCCATCGTTAAAGATTCCCCATTAATACCGAATACGTGTACGCACAGCCATGGCTCGGTTTCAGTTTTTTTGCGTAAACATAATCCTTGAAAATCGCGCTCCCTTTTCCACGGAGCGAAGCTCGATTTTTAATCGACGAGCAAAAAGATGAGGATGCACGACGGGGTGGCAAGCGTCGCGTTCCGGGGGCTCGGTATCGGGAAGAGGGCTCTCAATTTTTCAATATTCCCCGTACACGACTTGGAGCGTAACCGGATTACGGTTCGAGAATAGCTTTTTCGGCTCGAGGGACCACGGGATCGGTGGGATGCCGGCGGTGGCGGGCTCTCCCTGTGAGGAGAGCACCCGATTAATATACATATCGCGCGAGCTACGCGCGGTATTTCAGGCGGTGCAGCTATCCGCGAGCTCCGCCATGCTCCGCCAACCCCGTGGGCTTTGAATATCAACCAATTTCCTGCCGATATTTGTGTGACGAGCACTTCACCGGCGACCGCGCGTGAGTGCAATCGCTAATACATCGCTCGAGTTTCCTTCTTTTTCGCGCCTCCTCCTCCTCCTCCCCCTGTCTTCGCTCTCGTTCATTTCGTCCTCGTTCGTTCCCTTTCGCTCCCTTTCCTCCCTCTATCCTCTTCGGCCAAACACAACAAGATTTATTATTTTTCGACAATTTTTAAACGTGTTTAAATGATAAGTAAATACGCGTAGGTAACAGCATGGTTTACCAACCGCAATACGGGAACGCCAGGGGTTCGCCATCGCCCAGTCGACCAGCCAGCACTTCGTCCGCCGCTTCCCAATGGCAATCGACGGTTCCGGCTTCGGGTGAAGCTTTCTTCCCGCGACAAGAGAATTGGAGCTCGGAGGTATACGGCAAGAGAAGCGTGACTCCCACGTGGACCGAGCTAGGGGTTCAGTTGGACAGTAGGAATCCGTCGTGGGAGAGACAGAGTGGTAACTGTTACCAGAAGAAAGGCTCTCCTACCTCGTGGAACGCGGATTACGTTGGAAAGAGACCATCCTCGACGACAGGAGTCTCACCTTGGAGCGAGATGTCGGTTGGATATCAGCAGCAACGTCGAGGTTCTCTGCAGTTGTGGCAATTTTTGGTCACCTTGTTGGACGATCCAGCGAACGCACCTTGCATCGCGTGGACCGGTCGCGGAATGGAGTTTAAGCTCATCGAACCGGAAGAGGTATATATAAGATCGCATCGACGAGTATATTCTCTGAAATTATTAATAACGATAAAGTGATATTTCTTTCTTTCTTTCTTTCTTTCTTTTATCCTATTCAGGTGGCTCGTAGATGGGGCGTTCAAAAGAATCGACCGGCGATGAATTACGACAAATTGAGCAGGTCGTTGAGGTACTACTACGAGAAAGGGATAATGCAGAAGGTAGCGGGAGAAAGATACGTGTACAAATTCGTCTGTGATCCGGAAGCGCTTTTCAACATGGCGTACGGATCTGCGGGATCGTCCGGGCTTCCCAGTGAAGTACAAAATGGTGTTCGAAGTCAATCGATATCCGGGAAAATATCGTCGTCGAACGATGTGTCCGATATATCGAAACATCCTACCGCTGGTTACGGCGATGCGGTCCTTGCTATGTACTCGAACACAGCAGCAGGTCAGTAACTAATATACTAATAATACAAGAATATTATTTCTAACACTTCTCCAAATTACAAAGAAAGATTCACCATATCGATTCAATTTTTCAACGAACATAGTGTACGGGCCATCGAGTTTGCATCATCTGCACCAATATCTCGGTGGAAACGAGGGTTTCAAAGCACCATCGAATAGATACCATTCTCATTATTCGCACGAGTACAACAGCACCCATCATCATCCGCCATCGAGTTACGCAGAGACCTTCCTAAACTACGGTCGTTTGTCGTCCCACGACGCTCCGACCGAATCGAGGATCCCGTATCCCGCGCAGGAAACATCAGAAGGTATCAGCAGAGAACGAGAGACCTCATCGATTTTATACGATGGTGTGCAGAGATCGCAATTACCGGCCGCTTCTACGCTCTCGCAGCCAACCTTGCTAGACGCTACCACCACCAGCTCCAAGATCGAGCAAACTTCTTACGCCTGCCTCGGTGTGGGTAGCTGCGTCTGCTGAATCTCTTTCCACGTTACCGAAAGACGGAAAGTCGCCGCCTTTTCGACTTTTCGACTAAATATCTAGTCATAGATCGCCCCGTACTCCGTACGCGTTCTACATTTGTATAGATGCTTGTGTATAACGCGTGCAGGTGTTAAATGGAACGCGTAATTTGAATTTCAACGAGGCATGCGTTATCCATGATCGCACGATGCTTCTAATTTACAAGAAAATTAGAAGCAATTTCTTTACAATTTGATCCTTGTGCAAATGCAAAGCGTCGAATGTTGTTGAGCGATCATAGATAATTGTAACGATCCAGACTTGAATTGCGGGCGCCATGAATCTTGTAAATAGAAAAATTTGAAGGTGTTACGAATCGTTAAAAATCGAGTAATCCCCTTCCCCCTCCCCTTTCCCCCGCCCTGTAGGGAGATCCAATCGCTTGTGATCGTTGTTACATGCCCGTGTCCGAGTAGTTCATCAGGATACTGTAACTTCTGTAAATATCGAATAAATCTATTGAAACAATCTCAACGAAGAGAATATTCTTAAACAGCGTCATTACCAAGTTTATCTTCCTATGTCATCATCGGGTGAAATGCTGCAAGAATTATCGCTAGAAAAATGTTCGAGAATTTTCATCATATCTAAACCGTACAGAATTGCGAATTAATATAAGCGATTATGCGAGTGTGGCTCAATGGCATAGAGAAGAATAATACTTGAATGTGTGTTCGTCGATACATTTTCAATCAACTTTCCATGTTGATCCTTTTCGCAGATGTATTAGCGGTTAGTGACGTAAGCCCAAGACCATGGACTGAGGTCGAATGCGTATTTCGGGCTGTGACACATAGTAGATATGTTTATGTCGACCCCTCTCTTTTCCGTCGACTCCCAACTCGCCCGTCCTTTTTCCACTACGAGCAAATGTATCATTGGTGAACATCAGGCCGAGCCGGCTCCCGGTAAACCTGCCTAACCGCTGTCAGTCATACAATTACGAAAGAATCGAAAAGTCTATCCAGCCTCTTGAATCGTTACACCTGCCGATTGAAAACAATATCGGTGATTTAACCAAATCAATATTACATTATCGTAGCAAACGGAAACTTGCGTTGCAAATTGGTGAGTATTTGTCAAAGTTCTCCTCCTCGTTTCGTTAATTTTATCGAGAAATCTTGATGACGTACGCTCTATTTTTTTTTAAGATAGCCGAAATTATAATCATTAAAGATCCAAATGCCGAATATACGTATAATTTAGTCAATTGTCTGTTGTTATTGATCTCTCCATAGTCCAGCAGCTACGTCAACGATAAAATTGACATTCTGGCGTCGTACGCTTATCGAGTGTTCGTGTATCTCTATTTTTCTAAAAAATTAACTTATTAATATTTAGTTTTTAATCGATCACGCAAATTTGCGCCGCAACTCACGTGTGCGTAACACGATGCACGCGATCTCGTACGAATCTTCAATCGTGCATAATAACAAACGTATTTAATTTTAGCAATGGGGAGAAGCAAATCAACGGAACCGGAAGAATCCGTGATGGGTTTCAAGGATAAGCAAAAGGCCTTGGACACGCTGAAAGCTCTGGACGGTCGAGATATAAGTTATCAGTACCACGTGATTGCTAGTTTCGTGAGCCGCGCGAAAAGAACGTTGCAGATTACAAGGGACGAGGAAAAACTGGCCAATATACGAGAAGCTTTGAAAGTATTCGAGGATTGGCTCGCTAACTACAAAGAGAACAATCGTAGTAAAGAAAACCTCGCTTACTTGCCAATCGAGACTATAAAAGGCTTCAAGAGCCTTGCCAAAAAGTACGATGTTCTGGAGGAAGAATTCTATAAGTAACTATTACTAAATTTTTTCTTCTTTTTCGTACGAGTAAGTTTCCTTTCAAATCGAGTGATCGTGTTTGTTGTAATGTTTCAGTGCGTACAAAAAAGAGAAAGGTGACTACAAGGGTTTACGATCGGTTAAAATTCCGAGCGGAGAGACCACTTGGGACATCGAGAGAAATCGAAACTTGAAGAAAATTATCGATAAGATCAAACAAGACCACGTACAATGGTTCGAAACCGACGTTGGCGATTTTCGGGGGCTTCCAACTAAAGAACATGTACAGTGCATCATGTTGGGCTACAGTCCAGAACCGAGCAAATTGAAGAAACTCGTAGCTCAGGTGGAGGAAAAGTTTGGATCTGAGAATAACGAAGACATGGAGATCGACGAGGATGTCAAGAGCAAGGCTAAGAAGAGGAAGCACGATAGCTCGTCCAGCGATGACGATAAAAACGAGGAACCGGAGAAAAAATCGAGACGATCGACCGACGAGGAAAAGACTGAAAAAGAGGAGAGCGGACTCGGTTTTAAAGATAAAGAGAAGGCTTTGCAGACTATCAAGTTACTGGAAGGTAGGGATCTAAATTATCAATATCACGCGATCTCTGGCCTTGTGAAAAGAGCCGAGCGAGTGATATCGTGCACAAAGGACGAGCAAAAACTCAAGAACATAAAAGAAGCTATAGAAGTGTTCGACAATTGGATTACGGATTTCAAAGTAAATGGCCGGGCAAAGATGAACTTTGATTATTTATCCATTGATTTGGTACGATCCTACAAGCCGTTGGCGGACAAGTACAAAATCGAAGATAATGGATTTCTTAAGTAAGTCAATTTTCATTGAGATAATTTAATAATTGTTATTAAAATTTTTATCGGAAATTATTTTTTGCTATACTCTGCAGAGCGTACGAAGAAGTGGATGGAGATTATAAGAAATTGAGAAACGTTCAAGTTCCAGATTCGAGTATTACCTGGGATATAGAGAGGAATAAGAATCTTCAAAATGTTGTAGATCGTGTCAAAGAACAAAAGAAATGGTTCGAGACGGATGGTGAGCTTGAAGGTTTACCCACCGAAGGACATATTCGATGTATAATGTGGGCTTACAGTCACGATGCAGGTAAATTGAAAAAACTTTTGCCTACGTTGGCTGAAAAGTTAAAATCGTAAATCGTTATTATAAATATTATATTAATATAAATATATTTGTGAAATTTATACTATTCTTAAATTACCTCATATGTACAAAAAATTTAGCTGTATTTTTCTTGAAAAATATTGGTAATAAACATAATTTATTTTTGATATTTCTCTCGTCTTTACGTTTACGTAATTTTTGAAATTATTCGTTTACTGAAAGATTCGTTACTTCATGTGGTGACATCTGACGGTGAAACTGGAACATGCCGTTTGCGGCTCACTACTATGGTCGCCATCTTTGTTTTTATCGTACGAAAATTTCAAGATGGCGCGAGCTGTCAAAGTTTTTTGACCGCGCAACGCTCAATCGATAGTTTTTATTGCCGCTATACGTCTCGCAAGGGTGGGTGAGTCTCGAGTCTCGAGTCCGGTTTTGAGGTTAGGGTTAGTGACTCAGTGACACTGGAAACGGCGGTTACAAGTTCTCATGTGTGCACAACGACACGGAAAAAACGAAACTGTCTTATCCTTTTCGATGATCCAGTGACAAGATAAACGCCTATGTGAAGTTGTGTTGTAAAATTTTAAAGAAATTCGTGCGTTAAAAATATATCAGCGAGAGAATGATGCGCGCACTTGTAGTTGATCTGTTTATACCTTATGTATCAGTAAAGTCTTCTGGAACAAGGGAATCTACATACTTTAAGCGGTCTAAAAATAGCCGTTGCTTCCACTGAGGTTCGTAGACCTTTTCATTCCTCGAACGTGATTGCGGAGGCGGTCGATGGTTTGAGTATACATCTCTTGAAATCGATTAATATATCGCGATGCAACACGTGACTTAACGATCCATCGTGTTGCTCCTATGTGTTTGACGCGAGTTCAAAGACCCAAGAACGTCTCGTTACCGAAATTCGAAAGATTTACAGTTGATTTTAATACGATAATTGTGTTCTGAAGGATGTACAACGAAAAAAGCTCGAGATGCGAGTAGCGTTATAACCAGTTTCTGAACGTGACAAGGAGAAAACGTAAGAAAAGATGGACACGAAACAGCGGCATAGTGTGCTGATAGTTCGTTACAATGGATAAACAAAAGATAAAGTGAAAATGTCACAAACTGCGGATGCTGAAAGTGAAGCAGGCTCCATCTGCGACGAGGAACGCGTCAGGAAGCTGTTTCAAGCATGCGACGGCGACGGAGATGGTTTTATCGACAGGTGAGTCCTATCAATTTGCATATAAATTGTATTTTCTTCTATAAATATCGCAAGACAGTAAAACGCGCGAATAATCAATCGGATTTTAATATTAAAAACATTCTTAAAGCAAATAACACAGTTCGGAAATTTAAAACAAACACTTTTTCAAATAAAATGATTATTGTATGGATCTCATATCATATAAAATATTCGTTGGCAAAGTCGAATAGAAAAGTTTGCCGGTGACGCTGGCGCGCAATACGTACACATTTTAATTATTAGCTCGATTAATTAGCCATTCTGAATGCACCACGGTCGTGATATCGCGAATTAAACCGGGAATGCGAACTGTTTTCTCCACTACCGCCGGATGAATAAACTTGCAAGATAATACAGTTACGGGATGTGCACGCGATGCAGCCACACGGTTTTTCATTAAACGTATAACCGTTTCCCCGATATTCAACCGTTTCCCCATTTCCCTCTGTTTCACCGTTCCTCTCATTCCTCCGTTCGTCCATTCTTCGAAACCCTATCGTTGCTGCTACTGCGACCTACACTATTCACCGCTTTTTAACGAAAATTAGCCGTCAATTCCTCGCTCGGATCCCGGCTGCCTACTACACCCTTGCGTTTCACATTCTTTTTCATTCAAAGCGAGGGAGTTTGTGCGTCAAAGTGCAGATCCGTCCGCATTCGCGACAAAAGGCAAACCGATGTCGGGTTAGAAACTTTGTTCCAAAAGTTTCCATTCCATAATTTCCAGACAATTACACGCTACTATATTCTTGGTTGTAAATTAATCAGTTTAGGTTGCACCAGAGTGCGTATTCATAGGAAAAAACATCACGAATATAATTCATTTGAAAAGTATACATGTTTAATTTCAGTTTAAAATTAATAAATTTTCCAAGAGGTTAAAAATTTTATATTTATATTTTATGAGTTTAAAAATAAAATATAGAATGGCTAGTTTATTATCTTGACGCGAGTGTTGCGTGGCGTGGCGAACACGTATGTATAGACTCTTAGAAAAACATCCATGTTCAGAGATTATTGATATTTCGTGCGTGGGCTGCTACTTTTCTTTCAACTATCCTTTCCATATTTTAATTTTTGAAAAGAAGAGAAAAGAGGAAAGTTTGAAATTACGATTAAACAAAATTCATTGGAGACGCAAACTCGCATAAATTCTTATCGATAAAAGTTAACATTTATTTTTTGTCATTCAAACTTGTGTTACAACTTCTCGTTAATATCATTGCTTTGACAGTATGCATTAGCGTCACGATTTATCGTATTCGATCAGCGATCGTATCATATAGAAACGATTCGCGATGTGTGCGCGCAATAAGTTCCTCAATTGTTTTTAACCATGCACCTATCTCTTGCGATTAAGAATCTCTTTTCTCCCTCTTCGTTACATCAATTTCCATACTATTAATAATTATTAGCAACAGAATTGATTCGTTAAATAATGATGATTCATTCTTGATCATTATCGCGATTACATTTCGTGTTAATCGTTAATAATAGAAAAAAAATTCTCGATCATCGTACAACGAAAGTATGGTAGAGCAAAGGGAAATATAAAAAGCATTTATTTTCGAGGCATCGGGATTCATTTTCATATCTTTGCCGAGGTCAGCTGTTGTCGAGGGGCAGAAGTGACTTTAGCCAATTAAACTCTCCGTCGCGAAGATGATATTCGAGCGTTCTCAAGCAATTTCCGTTGTATGCACAGACAGAGCGAGCGTTTCTATGCGTCGATAATAAAGGCTTTCTGTAATTCGAGGGGCTCGGAACCGAGAAAGCCAACGGTGGAACGGGATGGAAATAGGAGGGATGAGGAGAAAAAGAAAAAAGGAGGGAAAATGAAAGACAGAGAACGAAGGTGGAAAGAGTGGAGCGTTTTCGCGTTTCTCTGTGTGTAAAATTCACCATTCCTGTGCTCTGCCCTTGGAGAGATCGTTCTCTCGGTCCCGGAAGAGCTTCTCACCCTTCGACTTGTACTACTTCTAAATGCTCCCCCGAAACGTTTTCCCCCTTGTCTTACCTCGCGATTACCGCTTCCCCTTTCCACTTTGATATATCGTAGAAATAGGCAATAGGAATACGAATTCCCTGGGACTCTCAGCCCTCTACCTCTACGATTTCCTTTCCATTTTTCCTATTTTTCTTCTTCTTCTTCTTCTTCTTCTTTTTTTTTCCATGAATTAGTTTCACGGATCGATAACTCGCGAGATTATTCTGCGCGTCGAGCTACAGAAAATTCCACGCTACGAGATTGCAAGTGAAAATGAGCGGACGCCGGAGAGAGTCGAATCAATATTCTCCATGGTTTTCGATCCTTCGCGGTATGTTAGCGGAATACGCGTACTATAATTTCCATGAATACTTCGTTAATAAAACGTATACGTTACGTAATACGGATATGAATATGTAGATAACAGAGCAAACCGAGCGAATAATCGAATTTCGAGCGAGTCGGAGTAGCGTAAGTAAATGAAACTTAAAATCCCTCGTAATAATTTTCGTCAATATCGAATTTCGTGAATCTGAGATCGAATAGAGAGAAGAAAATATAGAAGGGAAAGTTAGTTGAGGTGCTCGCAAGGTAGAAAAAAAAATATTAACCAGAGAATATAGCGTCGATTCTTCGACTTATCGGCCAAGATTTTTCCCTAAATTTTCAAAAGGGTCCCGAGTGCGTTTTACGGCTCAATTTTCTCACTCATCCCACGTAAGTATACGTGACTTAATTAAGCCCGCGGACTCTTCAAAGAGGAGGGTGCTTCAGGTTAAATTCGTTTCTATGGCGGAACACGCTAAACATTCTTTTCTTGATCGCATATCGCATAGTACCTTCCGTCCAAAGGATGTTACTTCGCATAATGCACACACAATGCTACAATGGTAAACTCCGGTTGAACAGGAGTAAGGTTGAAGAGGGAGACGACTGCCACCATTAGTCGAAGTTGAGGAGAGCGATATTTCCTTTCCTTTTCGAGATTCATTATTGTCCGTTCTCCACAGCCTCGTTAACCCTAGCCTGCCGAGATTCGTGTGTCCCACGAACCGGCGCCACGTCTCGTTGGCTTCGTAAGCTTCCGTATCTCTGTGCACCGGACTCCCCCTTTCGAAACTCGTGCACTACTTGGTGTGCATCCAGCCGGATGCAAACTCCTGAGATTGCGAACGAAACCGAACGCTCAAGTGCATACTTGCGCGACTTCCCTATGCGTCTTGCTCCTTCTCCCTTCCTCCACTTCCTCTTTTCCACTTTATCCCAACTCCATTCACTTTTTTTTTCTTCTCACTCATTTTTCACTTCCTCCGCCTTTTATTTTTTTTTCCCCCTCTTTTCTTTTCTCTCTCCTACTTCTATCTTTTCTATTATTAACCCGTCTCTTATTTTCTTGTCCCTGAACTTCACTCCTCTTTTCATCCCCTTTCTTTTTTCTACTTTTCTCAACTTTTCTCCTCCCTATTAACTCGTCTCTCATTTTCTTGATCCTGAACTTGATTCCACTTTCACTCTTTTCCAACTCTCCTCTCTTCTCTTTTCTCTTCTTTCCTTTCCTTTTTTTCCAGTTGTTCCCCAGCCTTCTCCCATTAACTCGTTCTTCATCTTCTTGACCCCGAACTTCACTTTATTTCCTCTCCTTTCCATCCCCTTCTTCCCTTCGAAACGTCCGACGTAATTGTCTTTTACAATCGTCATTACTTTTACTTTCTTAAAGGGGGAGTCGTGTCTTCTCGGACCAATAAATCCACCCTTTACCTTTATTTTCCTCTCTTCCTCCCCCTTTCGGCTCAAACCTTAACCCTACCCTCCACCTTGCGCCTGCCTTCCCCCTTGGACGTCTGGTTCAGGAAAGCAGTTTCGCGTAAATGCCCCTTGTTCGGGTTGCCGGTACACGTAGCCGAGGCCAAGATCAAACGATGCGGGGCGAATCGGCCGAGAAGAAGAGGCTCGTCTGGAGTGGGTAGAGCTCGTTACCGAAAAAAAAAAAAAGAAAAAACGAGGTCTGCTCAAAGTCTGCGAGATGGAGAAGCTAGTAGTGCGATTAAGTGATGAAAGGCGGCGTGCGTATATTTTTCTCTCGTTGCTCGAGCCGATTTAATATTCGTTTAAAACGAATTCGAAACGAATTAATTACGCGGTCAACTAATCGAGTTATTAGAGTGAGAGGCGCGGATTAGGTGGAAATTTAATTTTTCCCTCCCTACTTTCAGCGGTTTGTTCGATTTTATTGCCACGGCATCGGCACTCGCGCGATTCGAGAACGCGGTCGCTTTTGCGGAAGTTCAAACGCCGAGATCTTATTGACTTCGGGCTTTAGACGTTCATTCTCAAAGGAGTAATTACTCCGACATCAAATGCTCTCGTCTCTCCCTACGATATCCAAGATTTTGCCGCTCCCAAAGTTCCCGAATTCTGGAAACGTTTCGAGGAAACATTTCAATCTCTCGAAATACCA
Source organism: Apis cerana (assembly GCF_029169275.1). Lineage (NCBI taxonomy): Eukaryota > Metazoa > Arthropoda > Insecta > Hymenoptera > Apidae > Apis > Apis cerana. Next base: position 6,592,627 of record NC_083866.1, read on the forward strand.
TCCTGTTTCACGATGTTGATCATCCATTGGTATTTTATCGTTCCACGGCTCTGTTCGTCCGAGATATTGCACCTTGCGTACGTGTCACAAATACTGGAACGAGAAAAATTGTTTTTTCCAATGCGAAGGAAATGTTCGATATTTTTATTTATTTTTATTTTACTTTTTAGATCATCGCGGGGAAGCCACTTTCTTCAAACAGTTTCTCGAACGGAATCGGATAAAATGTTTACGCGTCGCGGTTGGCAAAACCCTGCCCTGGAATGGGTGAACCGTCTAGGGTATCCTAGGGTTACGCGAAGGGTGATCGCGTTTTATGGCAAGTGACTCACACGACTCCGGGCCCCTCCTTTCGTTATGCCGTTACGATCATCCCGGCCTTTGCTCCGCGAATTCGACTACGTCTGCACATCCTTCCCCCCTCCCTTTAAAAAAAATTCACTCCCAAAGAATATAGTCGAACTGTTTTCCGTGTTTCGCGATCTAAAGAATTTCTATTTTCGATTGGAGTGGAATCTCAAACGAAAAGGCCCTCTTTGAAACGATTGTAATTAAGCATCTTAAGGTGATATCTCGGTGGATGATTTGCGAAATAGAAGATCAATAACGCAGATATCCCCGTAGATAACCGTATGGAAACGACTCCTTCCGCTTTCGCTCGTCCAACATCCAACATTGTATTTGCGTGGAACGGCAAAAATTGGCCTGTTATAATTACTGTAATTTAAACAATTAAACCTCTCGACCCTTGACACGCGCGATTAACCACGCGCGATACGCGGATTCTTGCTGTTCGTTTTTCACTTGCACAGGATATTCCTGACCTGCGACTCGTGCACGCAATCTGCCGCGCTCAAATGCATCGAGAAATTGGAATTCCATGCGATATAGATACCACGAGGTTACCTTGTCCCAAGATAGATAGGTAGATGCTCGGATAAGAGAGTTACTCGACTCCGCAAAAGAACGCAATTTTCGATCGTGTAAAAAAAAAAAAAAAGAACACGATTCGAAATTGTAATTGGTCTTTATCGTTTTACAGAGAGATGGAAATTGGACACGACACTCGCCATGCGGAATTTTTCATGCGCGGGGAAACGCTCGGAAATCCCCCCCTTTTTTTAATTGGCCACCCGATAATTATCGAATTCCCGCACGGCTTTCCCAGCTTTTGCTTAATTACGCGTCGCGCTTCAATCCCGTTGGACTTCATTTTTCCCGGTTGTTGTCGCCGGCTCGGTCCTCGTAATTTCGTTAGAGTTAGGGCACAGGCCTCGATTCTCCCACGATAAATTCCAAAATCCCACGCCCTCTCCACTTATCGTTATTTACGTCTCTTTCTCTCTCCCTCTCTTTGTCCGTTTCGTGGGCCACGAGAGAGCTGGGCCACGCGCGCGCGCCTCCCAGTAAATCGAGAATTCATGGCTTCGTAATAAGCGTATTTTCCCGCAGCGGGGAGGGGAGGGGGAAAAGCGGCCGTTCCAGGATGAAAGGGCGGAGGGAAAAATTGGAAGGAAAATTGATAGGAATCGCGTTGGAGCCGCGACGAACCTGTTAACCGATGATCGATATTGGCCCGAGTGAAATTCCACGGAAATTGACACGATCGTTGATTAGAGGAGCGAGCGGAACGTTTGCGAATGTTTGAAATTTTTTTTCGTCTCGAAAATTTTTTGTTTTCGCGAGCGGTGAGGGGGGAGATCGATAAAGGGGGAGAACGGCCCGCTTGGTCGAGTTAAATTTCACGAGGCGAAACTCTCTTTTCAACGCTCGATGAAGTATTCGATTGTTGAGTTAAAAGCGCGTGGAGTCGTTACACGGTGTCGATTCGACGGTATATACATCGAAACCGTTTCACGCCCGTTAACGATCGGAAACGTACGTCGCAACATCGGCCGACGAGCTGACAATTAACCCCCGATCCGCATCGCGCCTCAACCTCTTCATCGGACTCGACCACTTTCCACCCCTCCCTCTCCCTCCTCTTCTTTTTATTTCTCCGTCTATCTCTCGATTCGTCGTTGATTACACGAAATCGAAATCCCCTGGAAAAAGGTTGGGCATAGAGAGGGAAAAAAAAGACAGGTCGGAGAGGGGAGGAGATTACACGGTGGATAAGGGACGACAAAGGACAGAGTTGCGCCGTACGTTGGGGCGGCTGTACGTTCTCTGCCGGTGAAAACACGGCATTAGGTAATGTTTCGTTTCTCCGCGTTTTTCTCCCTTTCACGTGGCGGAAGCTCCGCGAACCCGCCTCTCGCGCCCCTCCTCCTCATCCACGCCTTGGGCCCCTTTTTGTTTTTAACGGTGGACCTATTCCGGCGTATCCAGCGGGAACGGCGAGGCATCTGAAAAGGGAGGATTGCCCGAAGGAAGCGCGAGCCTTTTATGCACGGTGTGCCCGCGCTTCAAGGGCGTGTACGAATGAAATAGAGCGGAACGCGCTTAACGTGAAATACCCGTGTCGCTTTTCACCGATTCCAACCCTTTCCTCTCCTGTTTCTTCCGTTTTTCGCCGTTTCCTCCCCTCCCTCCGTATCGAGTGGGTGTAGCAACCTCGACCTCGCCTCGACGGCCTCCACTCGCCCGGGTCAAGGGGAGGATGAGAATCAACTCCGTTCTTGAAACTTTTTATCATAAAGGATAAACGCGCGCCTCTCTCTTTCGCGATTCGATTGATCGCCTACTCGAACCTATGCAAATCAACAACCTTTTGAACGAGCAGAATTCTCTTTTCCTACCCTTCTTCATCTTTGTTAAATTTTATTTTTACTACTACTATTACTACTAGTCACAGATTCGATCGTATCACGCGTCACGTGATTAGAATATCTTAAAAGAATCGTGAAAACGACGATATATCCGGTCGAAGGGATGATTCTCTCTTCGGCATCGGTTTCGTGCGGACGCTGATTGGATCGGTTAGCTGCATTGTACTGCTTCTGTAAACCTCAACCCGCCGTGACGACGAAGAGAAGAGGGAGGTACGAGCTCGTAACCTCGTCAATCCACGAGACGCACGTCCACTTTCGAGGGAAGAAGGATGTTTCGTCGCCGCATTATGGAAATCGTTTCACTCGTGGAAGAAACGATCCGTGGAAAGGCGAAACGTTTTCTCGTCGCTCTTTTTTTCTTTTTTTTAACGCTTCACCTCGATTGCAACGAGGTAAAGAAATCAGCAACAGTCCATTTTGGAAGGATTTAGCTTTAGAAGGTGGTTTTGTTTCCCGGCATTTGTTGAACGGAAGGAAGGTTGGAAGGAAGGTTGAAAATAAAAGTGGCGATTCGAGCGGGTGGGTAACAAGGGGCGGACCCTTAACGAGATCACACGTGCACACGGGGCGAGGCTTGGAAATTGGATTTTCGTCCAATCACGCCGTGTACCGTGTCTGGAGACTCGTTTCTCCTCTGGTCATCCACCGAGCTTCGTATCCGAGCTGGCTTATCTCGCTTCACTCGAAATTTTTCTCCACCGACGTCTGATCCCGCGCGTGAAAATCCACCATTCTCAACTTTTAATCTTAATTCTTCGCTTACGAATATACCTGTTCTGTATCATCCGCTTCCATTGAGCTGTATAATTTTTATAACTGTTATACTTCGTTTATTCGTTACCTTGGGTCGTTCGATAACGATAAATTTGTCGCGCTATCTTCATTAAATTAGGTTTTCCCGCGGCTCGTATAATTCGACGCTCTCGACGAGTGGGAAAAATCAGCTCGTGAGATAACTTTCGTTGGATTGCGTAACGAGAACGAAACGTCGATTCGTTTAAAAGAGCGAAATCCGCGGTTTCTCTCAACCGCGTTTCCTGATCGCCATTTACTTTGCCCGCGCGGAGACATCGGCCGGCCGGATGCACAATGGTGCGAACTGAAAATTACGCGGATGGCTTCTGCTGGATCCGTTTCCACTTTCGAGCACAATGCAACGAGTGAAAATGCACGCGGTGTCAATGACTCGAGGCACGTTCCTCCTGTCGGTTCCTCGTTCGTTGCACCCTGCACCGAACACGCTGTTTGCTTTTCTAACACGTCTCTTTGTCTTCCTAGAACGGTTATCTCGTTCCACCCGCTTCCTTCCTCCCGGATCCCCGATTAAATCCTTATCGATTCCAACTTCCATTATTCCCCCTTCATCGACGTAGTTTTCGAATCTTCGAGATCCGTAAAATCGTTAACTTGGCCACCCGACAATCGAATCGCGCCATTGTTGGATACGCGGCGTAGGCGTAGTCTTGTTCAATTTTCCGCCGTTTCTCCATCCAGGTAATTTCCAATCCCCGATTGAAAATCGTCAAATTTCTCGCCGATCTCTCGATATTTAAAATTTCGCGAAACGACGAAGCGTGGGCCGTTTTATCGAATCCTTATCGATTCGAAATTCCGCATCGATACGATACCGCTATTATTCCATTTCTCGGGGAATGACTTGAAAATTATCCATCCTTCCACTCCTTTCTTTCCTCTCCGCAAAAAGACAAAATCAGACCTTCCATTTCGTACGGCCGGCCACTCTTCAACGGTCAATTTACCATTTCGATCCGTGGTTTCGAGCCGTAATTCCCAACGAATTATCCTCCTCGTCGATTAACCAGACCGTAAAATCGTCAACTTTGTTACGATTATCCGATGCGTTCTCACAGTCGATCGAGAGTGTCTCGAGACGAACTGGTCTCCGGGAGGAGGAAGCGAGGAGCGATCGGGTGCAGGTAAGACGACAGGCGCGCTCGTGTGTGTGCGTTTAAAATAAAGCCGCGTGTCAGCCGTAAAACCGCACACGGGACATCGAGTGACACGCATCGCGGTGGATTAAGTCGCGTTTCGTTTCACGCTCGCGAGCAACCGCGTCTCTCTTCCTCCGCCCTTTTTTCCCTCCTCGTTTCGCGTCGCAAGTGGAACCGCGACGCAGCACAGGCCGCGTGCAGTGGCACTCGTTGCATCGCTTCGGCCAGACCTTCGAACCGTGTCCGATTGCGCGTGTCATCGGTCGGGATCGGCCCACGCCCGGCCGCGGAATGATGGAGTCGTTGAAAACCTGGGAATCCAGAACCTTGGAGAGGCTCTCCTTTCGCAAATTCAAAAGGAAAATCTCCAGGTGGTACGTATCTCCGCGATCACCTTGCACCGCGAGTTCGACTTTTTCGTCCAACGCGCGGATAATTGGCAGCTAGCTTGGCTTTCCATTTTCCATGAAAATTGCGAGTATACAGGGATACAGGGATCTTGAACTCGTTAATTCTGGAATCTGGCGTGCGCGAGGATTAGAAAGTTTTCCCTTCGTTTTTTTCCTTCGATTTCGAGTACAATTGTACGTTCGCAACTGGCGAAGATACGGAGTCTCGAAATATCGCGCGTCGCTCCCCCTTTCGCGATAAAACGCAAGGCCTCGTGGTGCGAGATAATCCAGTGACTGGAAGCCAAGTACGCGGGCGGAAAGAAGAATCACCGTTGCCCCGAGCGGCTGAAAACGATCGATTATCGGCCCCTCGTTTGGGTCAAGAACCGCTATTTAATTTCATCTCGCAGACAAACAACAATAACGATCTCGTCTCGTCCGCGTATCCGAAATTAGCTCGATTCCCTTCCTCGAAACCTGATCGAATGGAACCGGCTAATTGGACGGATTCGGGGTCCTCGAGTCGAAGTCGTCGGCGCTCGAAGAAACTAGGATGGCTAGAGTGGGTGGGTTCTGATTTAAAATCGGAGATAGAATCGGCGGCTTTCGCTCGGGACGGTTTTACGATTGTCGAGGTGAGCGGCGCGTAACAGGTTCTCGCCGTTAACCCAAATCCCCCTTTCGCGAAATTCAGCGTCTTGAAGCGCATCCGACCCGTTGCCTCTCCCGACAGATCTCGAGCGTGCTACTTGCCTCTCCTCTCCCAACCAAGCAAGCGCTTCTTTTTCAACGCGATCTTGAGCAACCCGTGGCGAGCACCTCGAGGAAGATCGGTTGAATGGAATTGAAGAGGCAGCGGAGGTTACTGAATGGCGCTCGAACCGATGCGCTCGACTCCCCGTCAATTACATAATGCTTACGCATTGATCGCGTCCCGTTAATCACGACCGGATCTCCGCGTCGACGGTCTCCCCCTTTTTTGTTTTTGCTTTTTTTTTTGTTTCGTCATCCTTTTGATTGCAATTTCACTCGTCTCTTCGCCTTCAGCATCCATTCCACGATGAATACGATCGAGTGTGAAACGAGGATCTTTTTTTTTTCGCTTTTTTCACATTTTTTTTCCAAGACTCCTCCGTTGAACGAAAGTTGATTAAAATTGCGTGGTATATATATATATATGTGTGTGTGTGTGTGTGAGTGTGTGTATATAGCAGGTGTAGTGAATAGAAAGGCGAGCAAAGATGCGGCTGTCGAGGAAATAATAAAGCTTCTCCATTTTGCAGAGCGATGCAATTCCTCCGCACGCCTCTCCTCCCCCTCTCTTCGTTGCACGAGGCACGCGTTCTCGCGTTTCACACGTGCTTGAGCAAACACAGAGGCGCGCGGAATTAGATGAACCATCCGTGTTATCCGATCGGCGTCTTCCTTCCCGAAAAATAGCGAAAAGTTTCATCGCGGAACCGAGGAAGAGGAAAGTTTTCCCCGGGAAACTTTCTCGCCGCCATCCCTCCTTATCCGTCCTTACCCATCCCTCCGACCATCTCGAGTTTTCTTCTTTCTCCCTTCTCAAGAATCCTCGCGAGCGAGTGAATCGTGCGAGCATTCTTAAAGTGGATGGACACCGGAAAGAAACGAGAGATAATTCTTCAAGAAGATCGTTCGTTAGAAAAAGAAAAAAATTGGAAAACACGTTTCCATTCGTTTGCCGCGCTCTTGCCAATTGTTGAAAAATGTTACGCCTCCATATCTGGATTCCAATCCTCCTGTGTACCCGGACCACGCCTTTTAACTCGACAAAAGACACGAATGGAGGGAGAAAGAGAGAGAAAGGCTGTTTTAACGATTTTCTCCGAATGTCCGTGTTCTACGGCTCCGTGCTGAATCTTTAATTTCCCGCGTATCGATCGGCCCCGCGTCCGTCTTCCGCGTGATTTCCAAGCGTTCCCGCCGCGGTGACGTTTTAATCGCGCCTCGCCGATACTCCATCGCGCTGTCGAGCGAAATTAAGGGGGTCCTGCCATCCGACAGACATCCGGACACCGCGAACGCGAGACGTGGATACGGTTTATGAGCGTGGCGATTTTAATTAAGTCGCTTAAACGGTGAGAGCGTGCCGTCTCGTCTCCGTTTCCGCCTCTCTCTCCTCTCTCTCTGTGTCGTCCTCGCGCGACGCTTCTTTAATCTCGCGAACGTCCGGCCGGGTGTCGCGATCCGCGAGCATTATCTTCCATCTATGAATTATTCAGGGAATAAATTATTCATGGGGCGAGATCGTAGTGTTACGCCGTTAGTTTCGATGGATAGGCGAAAAACAGATGACTTGGATCCGAGCCGGGTCAGCGATTTGACGTTAATGAGGACCGATGTGGCAAACTGTGACGAATGTGAGAAGGAGAGGATGATGGAAGGAGACTCGAATCGTTATATATATATATGTATATTTTTTTTTATCCTCTATGGATTTGCGTTTTTTTTCTTTGATCACGTATCCGGAAAACAGGTCGGGTCGAGGCTATTTCCTCTGTTTTTTGAAATTTCAGTCAGGATCTGCTGACGGTATGCAGGGAATTGAATCTGGAGAATTCGGTGGAGGAGTTAATGAGAGAATTGGGGGCGGACGAGCACGGTCGCATTTCCTATCAAGAGTTCCTGAGGTGCCGGTTGGCCCTACGACCGGAGATCGAGGCCCTCAGGTCCGGCAAGCACAGAACTAGTCCCCATCACACGCACACGCCCGAATACTTGCCGACGAGCAGCGACAACAGCCTCGGTGAGTATCTTTCTTTCGCTATCCTCGAACCACAACCATTTTCCAGGAGAACGACAGGTCTCGATCGGCTCTGATTTACCACTCCGATTCCGATTTAGATTTTAAAGCGCGAATTTCGTTTGTGTTCAGGTACCAGCCTCGGTGAGTATCTTTCTTTCACGATCTTTGAACCATTTTCGAGAAGAACGACAGGTCTCGATCGGCTTTGATTTATTACTTCGATTTAAATTTTAAAGCGCGAATTTCGGTGATACGTTGTTCCGTTTGTGTTCAGGTACTAGTCTTGATGAGTATTTTCCTTTCACGATCCTCGAACCAGAATCATTTTCGAGAAGAACGACAGGTCTCGATCGGCTTTGATTTACCACTCCAATTCCGATTTAGATTTTAAAGCGCGAATTTCGGTGATACGTTGTTCCGTTTGTGTTCAGGTACTAGTCTTGATGAGTATTTTCCTTTCACGATCCTCGAACCAGAATCATTTTCGAGGAGAACGACAAGTCTCGATCGGTTCTGATTTACCACTTCGATTCCGATTTAGATTTTAAAGCGCGAATTTCGGATGATACGTTGTTCCGTTTGTGTTCAGGTACCAGATGAATATTTTTCTTTCACGATCTTTTACGATTGAACCAGAATCATTTTCGAGGAGAACGACACGCGACAGATCTCGATTGGCTTTGATTTACTACGATTCCGATTTAGATTTTAAAGCGCGAATTTCGGATGATACGTTGTTCCGTTTGTGTTCAGGTACCATATCCGGGCGGCATGAACGTTGGGAGTTCGATAGCGGGGCGCGCGACCTCTCGCCGGAGCCCCACACTCTGCAGAAACTGGTGGAAGCTGCCGCGGGAGGGACTGGCAACATGCTGGACCTGGCGAACAAGGTGAGCGATTAAAACTCCTATCTCAAGCTTTGGCTTATCGAAAAGGGGCCTTGTGCCCCTCGAGTAATAAGCGGATGGAAAATTTATAGACGCGAAAGATGGCGATGACGAGCAGCGGCGAAATTATTCCATTTGGCGTTGATGGATGTCGAGTGCTCTCTTTCTCTCGAGCGAGCGCGAGAGAAAAAAAAAGGGAAAGAAACGATTTCAAAGGAGCCTCCTAAGCCTTTATAGAGGCGTGATGGCGCGGCGCGAAACTGCCAAGTGCGAATTACCCCCCTCGTAGAACCTCGAGTTCCCCAGCTGGAAAAATGCTACTTCTTTCAGTTCCTCTCCGTCCGTGTATTATTCCTTTTGCTCCTGATTGACCAGTCGATCGCTGCTCTGATCTCGAGGATATCCGATTGACCCATCGATCGCGCGTTAATTATACCTTCCACGTGTGCAAAAGATTCTGAAAGATCTTTATCGATATAATTTTTTATTATATATATTTGCAACGATTTGATATCTCTTGAAAATGAATATCTCCTCTCTCTCTCCTCTTTCTCTCTCTGTCGGGATAAATTCGGCCTAACTCGTATAAAACTCGTTCCATTTTCGTGGGAATCAATAACATGGGCGGCATGGCGCAGTCGTTCGTCTCGTTTAGATACGAATGTTATTTTAAAATGCATTTTTCTCGAGGTTATCCTAGTTCGATGCGTTTCGAAGAGGAGAGGATTCTCTCGAAGGGGATAAAGATCGCACGGGGGGAGGTGAAAAAAGAAGGGGGGAGGAGAATAAAAGTCGGTCGAATTCCAAGGCGGTGAGGAATTATCGCGGCCCGTCGCGGCGATCGCGGGAAGGAAACGATGAAACGGTGGGGGAGAGGAAAGGCGCGGAGAATGGCACAAGGCATTTACTGCCTATAAATAACCGTTATTACATAGTGCATTACCGCACCGAAAAAGCGAGAAGGCAAGAGCAAACGTTTAGCCAGCTGCGCGGAGGTGAGACCGAGGCACAGCAACCCGGAGTACTTTGAAGAAAGGAATCTCTCCTTCTTTCTCTCTCCGCCAGATGGAACGAAGGTTGAAACGTGGTCGGCCAGCGGCCATGAAACACGAGCGATGACTGCCGCTCTCAAACTCTCCCTCGAACCGAATCCCTCCGCCTCGGTCAACAATTTCCCATCTTTTTCCAATTCTTTTCCCAACCATTTTTATGCCTCGCGCCAAGTCTGATTCTTCGTTCGCACCAAGGGAATTTGAACGTGTTCCATTATTTGAATTATTTGAACAAGAGGGTTAGTACGATGGGGAGGTTGTAAATGAAAAAACGATCGTTAATTCGCATTTGTATGCAAGATGAATTTTTATATATAGGTGCGCTTCGCTTGGTGCACTCTATTATGGGAAGAAAATATAAAAGATGAAACATTTTGTAATTGGAAATACAAATTAAGTAAATGAGTTAACTAATTGGATGAAAAATCATAGGAGCAAAAGTAGGTGGATTCCAATTATACAGATGGAATTCTGGTGTATTCAAAGCAACGAAGAATTTTAATTATTTTTCACGGTATAAACAATTTAATTAGAGGATAAGTTTCGAAAGTTTCCTTCGTAATTGGTTCTAAATTCTCGTAGCATCATCCCGTTAACTTGGAAACATTGAATTTCCTCGACAAAAGTCGTTCGAGCGGCCAGTTTCGATTACCTTTCCGGCCAGCCCTTATCTTCCGCGACCATTTGCATGATTACGCCAACAAGAGCCTCGAGCTTCTTCCAATCATGGATTACGCTCCGTTTACGGAGAGCGAGGGATACGAATTTTCCACAACTTTTCGCACACGCGAATGCCAATGATCTCTCTAATGTTATCCAACCCTCCCCCGATGTGGAATTTCCATGGAAATAGAACACTGACCGCAGAGACAGAGGAAGCGACGGTGTCGGGCAAACGCAACGTTGCATCGTCAATTCTGTTCCCTATCCGCATGCGAAAACGCGTAACGAGTCGATCGAAACACCGGCGGAAATTAATTCGCGCGGCCGTCCTTCGGGCGATTTTCTATGATCGTGCTAATTCGAATTATTCGAATCGAGATAAGGGGACGAGTGTATACGCAGTATTTGCGCTCCACTGAATTTCGTATCGGTGAATAAATTTTATCCCCTCGACTCGATCGTGCAATTTTACTTCCTGAAATTCCTTAGAAACTTAGAAATAGTAATTCAGTAAATCAATACGGAAGTGTTTTTTTTAACGTGTCACAATCGAAAGAAAAAGTAGATTTAGAAAGTCTGCGGCGAAAGAGTTTATTCTTTCCAAAGTGTTTATCCTAAATCTGCCGATAACACATTTCGGGACTACGACGAACACGTAAACATGCGTATCGATTTTACATAAATCGAGGGCAGCGGCGTCGATAGGTTTTTCCACCAGGATGGAACGGAAACCACGGAAATATCTTTCGGTTCGCTAAAAGCATCAAAAACGTGATTCGCCGATTTTCCTCCTATCCAGATCTCGCTCACCCGTTGGAGACGATATTCCTCCATGGCCTGGTTGCGAGATAGACCTCGGCCACAGAGGTAGCGAAACTTGCGGTAAACTACGAAATGCACTTTGCCAGTGGCGCTAACAAACGACTTGCAAGTCCTCCTGGTTTCCTGTCTAGATTTAACTCCCCGGCCAAATCTCCTCTTTTCCTCCTCGTTCTCCAGCCGCGGCGCGCATCAAAAGTTCAGCGCCAATAGGAGGAAAGCCGCGGAATCGATCCTCGCCAACTCCGTGGAATCTCATCTCATCCCTGAAGACACTTTGTCACGCCCGGAAGCGCGTGTTCTCGTGAGCTGGCTTCATCTTTCGACCATTCCCTTCGACGTATCGGCAATCCTCTCCACCGACCTATTTCCACCCATCGATCGTTCCTTCCTCTTCGAGAAGAGACCACACTTTCCGTCGCTCTTCCATTCTTCACCGTATTTCTCTCTTTCTCGCGTAAGAAGAAATTTCGTTACGGAGATAAAGATAGCGATAACTCGAGGAACTCGAGGAAGCAAGTTTCGCGAGGTTTTTCGTTCTCGTTCGGCGTGATCGCCGATGCGATCTCGGTATGCGAGTTATGCGACCTCGTGTGCGATCCCAGATAAACCAAACACGGCTTATTACCGATACGACAGATTGAATTAAGCGGCGTACGATTATGGTGCGCTTTGTATCCGTTATCGCTGGCCCCCTCCTCCCCACGCTACATGAAACGGGGCAAAGATTTGACCAGGAACAATAGCGTATCGAACGTGTAATCTTATATCGTACCAACAGGGTATCGTCCCCAACAGGGTTGATAACTTTCATGAAAGGTTATTTGGGGGGGTCATTGATCGATAACTCTTCCCAAGAAGAGTCTCTTGTCCTCTCGTTATCAAACTTTCTTCTCCTTTCTTCCCCATCCATCTCTGCTTATTGATATAAACAAACGTTTTTGAAAAACTTTTTGGAAAAAGAAACGTTCAGTCGCTTGATCTTTCGCATGATACGTTGCTAATCCGGAACGGTTTTCACGCGCAAATCAATTTGCAACGTTTACTAAACGGTCTAAACGGTATCGATCGGAGGCGCAGCACGCACAACAACAAGAACAACGTTTGTTCCCTCGGTGTCTGCCGCCACGTAGGCCGCCAGCGTGGAATCGCCAATAAAAATCTGTCTCTCGTTTCATCGAATCGCGATATACGAATGACTCTGCCTCGAGCTCGTCCGTGTTTTCCCAGGACCTCGTTACTTTCCATTACTTCGGTTTTTCCTCCTCGGAAATATTTACTTCCTGTCTCGAGAATTTCATCCAATACGCGTTCAACGCTCGAGACGACGAATTCTTCGGGAGGGAATCGCGACGCAATAAAGCGCTGGAAGATATCTTCGAGCCACGTGTGCCACGCTTTATTATATCGACGCGAAATTAACGAGAATTTTTATTTCTTTATTAATGCTTTTACCTTCCTCTACACCTACTCGTTCTTATAAGACGATTTTCGTACGCATCTCGTCAATTCGCTTTTTCCCAAGGACGTCCGCGTTCCAAACGAATTTCGAATTCGAATCTTGGTTCTTTGATTTACGAGCGAAAGGCATGCAGGGGAATTTAAATCGCGAGATTAAATGATAACTATTATCTTGAGATATGGATTTATTATTGCCACGAAAAGTGAATGTTTTTCTCTGTTTCTCGCGAAAGACCGGAAGGTTCGTAATTTTTAATTGAAGAAATTAGCAAAGTTAATTAAGAAACCACAGTCTGTCCTCCTACTATGCAACCGTTCATTGTCCCAGAGAATTTCTCCGATCCCGCAACCCCCCAAATTTGCATATCGTTTCAAAGTTTGCCCGGTGTAGAAATCTGGATCGATCATCGAACCATCGTCGATTTTATCGATGATGCTGCTGCTAAAATAATCGTTCATTTTTGCTCGAAACGAAGCAAATATACAATTTGCGAACGGAACGACTAACCCGTTTTACTAAGAACCGTTTAACATAGACGTGGACAAATATTACGAATCGGCAAACAGGTGTGGCACGACGCCATTAAAGGATAAGGAGTTGTTCTCGAGAGCAAATACGGACGGGGGGGCAGCGTACATGGAGAGAGGATGGAGGAGAAAAAGTGTTTTCAAAAAGTGTGAAACAAGTTCGTGAAACGTGGTTTCCCAGATCGAAGGAAGAGGCGAGCTCGGGGATCATTTATCAAGTGGATCTCGACGTCTCTCGCAATTAGAGAGAGGGAAGCGGGATCCTTGCTGCGTTTGGAAGTGGACGTGATCGGCGTTCCTTCGTAATTATGTCAGATACAAGTTCCACATCGTTTGCCTTTAAACGGCGATCACTCTCGGCTCAACGCTCCTAATGGAATCGTTTCGGCGCAATCGCAATCCCTTATTTCTGTTAATCGAACAGAGTCATTAGCCGACAGGCACGCCGGTGATTTTCACACTTCCTGCCAATAAATAATCCCCGTCTAATGGCGCGGTGTATATTGCGATGCGATAAACGATTCCGGGATCGGTATCGATAAGAAGGTCCGCAAAAGGTCCCCGTGTCGTCGTAAATTGTCCCGTCCATGAATCGTAAACTCGCATAAAGCGTATAAATCACACGGCGTTCGCATTATAAAGCTGGATACGTACGCTGGTTTATACCTATATACCGTGTATGTGTGTATACATATATATATATACTCGATCCATTGATGGCGTTACGATGTTTCGCGCAATTAAAACTGTTGCCCGTGTTGACGATGGGGGCGCGTCCGTTTCGATACGCCGGCAATTGACTTCGCCACCCGGAATCCCGATAAGACGAATGGAAAGGTGGTCTCACGTGGGTCGTAATATAGCCCACGCGGCCACTTTGTTCTCTCACCAATTCAAAGATTATTCCGATCTTTGACTCGGGCTGCACCTTATCGTTGAAATCGTTGGCTCACGTCGCGGGGAAAGATCTTTGCTCGCGAAAGATCACGCGTGGAGAAAGAAAAGAAGCGCTCGATTATTAGGAATTCGCGCTCACATCGATCGACGAAGCTTGCGTGAACGCGAGGAGATAAAGACGCCAATAAGAAATCCCTCCGACTCTCACGTTAGGATCGAAGGCATCGAAAGGAGGGGGATGGAACGTGATCGTTGCGGCCGATATTTTTTTCGCGCGCTCTGGTTCAATTGTGGCCGACGGCAAGGGTGGCACAGGCGTATTACTTTTTATCAGCTGCAATAACCGCGTGGTGTGGCGTGGCGTGAAGTAAGTATAGGGCCTGTAACGCGACAATTGGAGCGAGAGAGACGCGAAAATCGGAGCTTTCGGTGCAACGAGCCGTAAGATCGGCGATCCTCGGCGCCATTCGGGCATCCTCGGCTCCCGCTTGGATGAAACTAGGGGTGTGGGAGAATCGGTGGCTCAGTCCGTCACCGAGCGTTTCGCTAACCGTAGCGGCCGGTCCGAGCAACCGATTCTTCGTCGTGCGTGTTTTTTCACCGACAATGTCATTCGTTCTCGTGTGATATACATATATATATATATATATAGATATACATGTATATATATATATAGAGAGAAATATATATATATACTGGTGAAGTGGTTTCTTTTCCAGGTGTATCGTTTGGAGAACGATAAAAGTAGCGATCGGTAGAGCGGATAGGTAACGAATACATCCGATCACCGGCAGAAATGATAAATCCTCTTTGCCTTAATTATTCGCCAACATATAGAATAGTATTCAAATATATAGTTGTGTGGAATCGAATTACGATTTATAATTTTCTGTTATAATCGTGCGTGAAAATAATTGATCGATTTGGGATCAAGGTCAAAATCGATCGATGGATAGGATAGCATAGGAAATTCGTTAATTTGAAATTATTAATTCTCTTTTTCTCGTCGATCCGCGGCGCACGATCGTAGGCGCACGATCATCCGTGAGATTGGTTAAACCTTCGTTTATGTAGGGCGCTGCAAAGACGGCCGACCTCGTGAGGACAATCGATGCAAAAGCAATTACGCCGGTAACGTGAATTGCACTGCGGTATACTCCGCGTTATCTTCCTACCACCGTATATTCTCTGTCTCGGGATTGCTCTCCTCCCTTTCCATCCCCATTCCCTTCAACCGTACGTATATTTATACAAAATTCTTTCCTCGATACGGCCCCTAAACAGAAAGGACGAATGCGTCTTCTTATCGATACCGAGACAAGGTATCTTTCCTTCGATTCAATTCCTTCCTTTTTTTTTTCCCCAGACCTCAATTTATCGGAGTACCACGGCGCAATTCGATGTTATCTGTACGAACAATGAGTTCGATCTGTGTTTGACATTACTGATTCGTTGCGTCGTATCGTAAATTATTAGCAGAGTTACGAGAGTGTAAAAAAAGATTGTGAACGATCGTGCTCAGCTCGTTCTATTCGTCTCACTCGATTTTAATTGCACGCGAACAACGTATACGAAGTTGAAAATAACAAAGTCGCGTTACGTGCTCTCTAGTTCTTCGCAACTACGCTATTTCGTTATTACAACAATGTTCTCTTCTCGAGCTCTTTTGCTTAGAGGAACTTGCTTAGGGAAAAATCGACGTAAAATTCTCTCTCCGATCTCGTTACCACGATTAACATTTTCATCAAATTCGTTTTTTAATCACGATCCATGCAAATTCGTCGAGTCTTGGTCGATTTAATTAGGCGATACGTTGCCTACCGAGTCGTTATTCAGGTCTATCGCCGATTCAGCTTAATCGATGACAATTTAGCTAGTGAGTCGATTTACGATCCAGTGACGTATCATCGAAGCACACTCGAATCGCGTAAATTTCGCGTGTCGTATCATTGATATCGATTGGAAATTAACGTGAGTCGAGACGGTAAATCATGCACGTTAACAAGATCCACGAAAAATATCGTCCTCTCTCGTGCGATTCGAGGAAAAGGTAACTGGCCTTGCTACCCCTCGATCGTCTCGATCGAGTGACCGAGTCGTAATTCAAAATAATGGCATTGCGGTATACAAGGCCGCGACATTTATACGCGTTATTCCGCATACCTTGTAACTTTTCACCGATAAAAATTCCAATCGTTCGTTCATTCAAATTTAATAAAGAAAAAATCGATATCGAAGACATCTCTGAATCATTCATATACGACAAAGGAAAGATATACTCGAAGGACTCGCATCCTCCAATATTTCTATTCTACGCGCGTAATGTCGATTGATCCAAGCGCGCGGTTCTTGGATCAAGCGTAATTTCTTACACGATTCCCGAGATGATAGATCCTAACGATGCCACGAGTGAAGTATGCCACGTACGAGTTTTTACTTTGAAAAAAAAAGAAAGGAAAAAGTAACCAGACGAACGCACGCGCGAATGTCTACTCTTCCTTCGTTCCCCGCATGTCTCCCACTCGTCATCCGAACTTTATTGGCGATGCTCCAAAAACCTGCTACCGGTCTTTTCGAAAACAATACGATTCATTTAATTTCTATTAAAGCCTCGTCTCGCGTTTTGTCGGCTTCGTGGCGCCGCGGCCACTCTCCGTCTGGCTAGAACGATACCTATACTACTACAACTACGTATGAATCGCGTTGGCCCCGAAACCCTGGAAATATTGCCCGTCCGGATGAATCGGTTCGTTAACCCTCTTCTTCCAACCCTGGAATTATCGATTTCATTCGCAAACTAAGACGACGTCCTTTCTCTTTAACCACGAACCACGCGAAAAATGATGGCACGACATTGTCGTTTCATATCATCACGCTCCTCTCTCTCTCTCTCTCTCTCTCCTTTCGAGTTATCGTTCTTCTTTTCCGTGTACAGATAAAGTAATCTCGTAATCGTTAAACTCGTTGGTTGAGTTACACGTAAAAACAACAACTGGCGCCAATCTCTCGGCGCTCTCTCGATTGCAGATCACCGCATTCCTTTATCGTGACGGTGTTTGTTCGGCGATGCGATTTCCGTTTATGTTAATGTTTACCACGCGCCTCGTCGTCGTCGCACGGAAACTTAAGCGACGCGTGCACGCGTTCATCGAATCGATCGACACGTGTCATCGGGATTTCATCGAATTTGCATACTCGAACTCGACGAGCGGAGCGAAGGTTTTCGACGTTTTCGAAAATTGGGTCACATCCGCGTGGTGCGTCTTTCGAGCATTCGGTTTCTCGTTTCGACAACTTTTCTCTCCGTTTCGGTCTCCTTTTTTCTTTCTTCTCTTTTTTATCTCTTGCACGAACCGATCGAATTCTTCTCTCTTCTCGAAGAGGAGAGGAATTTTTTGCCGTTCGTTCACTCCGTTAGCCACGCCGCACTGCGAGCACACCAAATTATTACGCGAAACGTTCTCTCTCATTGCCACGGCATCATTATCGCTATGTACGTGGCCTTCCTTTCTCGCAAGGATTTTGCAATTTAAATATTCAAACGTTCTCCTATCTTGCTCCTATCTTTGTTTCCCTCGTTTCCATATTCATTTACCGAGTATTAATCACCGAGCCATTCCATTCATCGCTTCTTCTCTCTACTTTTCAATTTTTACATCCTCCTCCTCCGGTTTACATTCTCTTTTCTCTCGCTTGCTTCTTCTCCTTCTCGCTTTTGTTCCTGTTTTCCGGCAAACAGAAGGAGGGGGGGAGAGGAAAAAATCGCGCATTCCGGGGCAACGATTTCAGGGATCGGTAACGAGTTTAACGAACTGGCTTCCTCGCATCCCTTCCGCGTTCCTGCTGTTCCACCGACCGAGCCACGATTCTCCGCCTACCCTTTACGCCTCGTCGAGAAAAGACACCGGCTCGTCCTTAGAATCCGCGTAGAGTCCTGGCCGGGGAATTGAGCGTATGAAAGGACACCTTTCATAGCCCGTCGCCGACCACCGAGCTTCACTCCACCCCCGTGTTCCTCGACACGTCTCGATCGAGCGGAGAAAATCGGTTGGGAAGAGTTAAGAGAAGTCGAAGATGAATAGAATTATTCGTAGACTTGGTCGAAAGGCGTTATCGCGCCGCAGGGAGATGTTTGTAGCCGATTACGGGGACGTAATTCGCGATGGTTGTTAACCACTCCGTTGGAACGGTTGAAAAAAACGTTTGCCCGTGCACGTTGCCTGCTTGTTGCGCCAGTTAAATCGATAATGGAAACGTTTTCTTGAATGAGCGGCTGCGAGTAATGGCCGCATACCTTCTAATGTCGAGCGACATTTACGTTTCCGACGCGACGCGTTTCGACGTTTAAATCGGTGATAGGCGATTAACTCGTAAATTAATCGGTCGGAATTGGCCGCGCCGCTCGCCTTGGTAATGATCGTGAACACGGACGTTTTAATGGTATTGCGAAGCGTGGTATTACGGTGTTTATACGAGCCGTGGACGGGCGGGAAAGAAACGTAGCCGTAAAAGCGGCGTTAAAGCATCGGGGATAAGAGTCGGATCGTATCGACACCGCAACGCGTTTCTCTGCTTCGCCCCGAACTTTATTGGCCCCCGTGATCGTAACCCGAACCGCGACAAACTTGGCTTCGAGGATACATCCGTGGAAAAGATTTTTAGAAGAGGCAACACGCGCCGAACCGATGATGTTATCTTTGATATTTTTTTTTCGCCAATCCACTCTTCCCGCTAGATGTATCCCTTTTATCGCACGCATTATAGAAGATAACGTATCTGCCGGCTCGAAGCATCCGAGCAACACGTTGCCCTCGATCGATGATACGATTCTCCTCCTCGAACAATTTCGGAATTTCAAATTTTCCATTTACGCTTCGAATCCGATTCAAGGGTTTCTTTTTTTTTTAAAAGACATCTTAAAGGAAATGAAAATATTCTTCGCGAAACGTGTTTCGTGGTAAATAATTTTCATGATACGAGCTCGGATCGGCACATGTGGCACGTGCTAATTACTCATATCCACGTAGAACCGTACCTTCACCCTTGATACTCCAATGCCACGACCTACGGCCCCTAACCGTGAATCACGCCACGATTACGCACGATCCACGATCCCAGCTATTTTTAACCGCAGCTGAACCCATCGTTGAATTTGTATTTCCTCGCAATTGGTTATTATTCGAAACGATCGCCCATCCACGGAATAGCCATAGATTTGTTTTCGTGATCGCGCGGGAAGGAAGGAAGGAAGGAAGGCGGCCTCTTCCGCGCCAGGTGGAATATGGATAATTCTTCCCTTTTCGGGCCTCGATCAATAATCGAGATAAAAATCTTGGCCGCCGTTTATAGGAGAGCGCGTGAGTCAACGCGACAAATTTGCGTTGCCAACTATGCACGTATAGCATACCTGAGAGGGAGGGGCGTTGAGAAGGGGGTCTCCGTTTCACGTCACCGCGTGTAAATGTTCCTCTTGGATACGCTTCGACGATAAACGACGATAAACCGATACGTTGGACGTAACAGCTTCTAAAACTCGTTTCCTTGCCGCATCTTTCCCGCTAGTTTCGCCTCGCCTTCTCAATCGTTTGCAACGATCGTTTTAAAACCATTATTCCTACTTCTTTCGAAGATTTCAATTTCGTTTCCTGGAAATTTTCTTCGATATTCGTCGATGTCGTTGATTCTCGAACGGAGAATGGCCCGAGCCCCGAAAAATCACCCCGTTTCTTCGTAAAAAGAGCGCTCGGCCGATGGGCAGAGGGAGGGGACGAGCAGTTTCCATAATTGGTAATACGCCGACGGTGTTCCCTGACCGTCTCCGCTAAATTCGAAACGCGGTTTTCCCGGCATACCGCGCGGTTGCGTCGCCTTGACTAATTAACTCGTTTAATTAACGCGCCTGCCTGCTCGCCCGTCACTCCGGAATTCCGCTGTTTTTTCGTCGACTTTACTTTTGTCCGCGTAGTTGTCCGCGATCGATAAATTAAAGCGTGGATGCCGGCCAAGGGTAGCGTCAAGAAGGAACTTGCCGCTCGAGCCAAGTCGACGTAAATTTCGCTCATCAACATTTTGTTTTTAACCGATCTCTTAACGACCAATCGAATATGTTTCATCGCCGATTTTGCTATCGAGATACCGAATATCGATGTATATATATATATACGTATATTTTTTTTCGATAAATTTGGAAAAGCACACCGCGAACATCGAAGGATTAATCGCGAGTGGAATTCACCGTAATCGCAGCCGCTTTGATCGCATTGACCTCGCGTAAAAAACTAATTGCCGGCGGGAA
Source organism: Apis cerana (assembly GCF_029169275.1). Classification (NCBI taxonomy): domain Eukaryota; kingdom Metazoa; phylum Arthropoda; class Insecta; order Hymenoptera; family Apidae; genus Apis; species Apis cerana. Next base: position 6,613,117 of record NC_083866.1, read on the forward strand.
TAAGGGTCTCGTTAGGCCCGAGACAGAAATCCCCGCCCCTTTCTCGCGTCTCATAATTGCCGGTCGAGCAATTAATTTATTTCCCGGCCGTTTTCGCGACGCGTCCTCCGAATGCCGAGGCCGAGAATCGATAGACACCAGCTAGGACCAATTAACCGGCATTCTAAATCGGCCGCCACGCGCCAACCGCATGCGAGATCAATTAACACATGGAACTCGTAGCGGCTCTTTCTTATTGTTAAATTGGGGCCGAGTCTCTCGATAAACCATAGATTCCAACGAGGTATTCGACTTGGAAATCGTTTCTATCAATTTTATTATCGATTCGAAATCTTCCGTTTACTTTTCCACGCCGATTGCTCGCCAAATTGTAAAGCATTAACGCATGGAACTCGTAGCCCTTTTCTTATTGTTAAATTGGGGCCGAGTCTCTCGATAAACCATAGATTCGAACGAGGTATTCGTCTTGGAAATTCATCATTCAATTCGTTTCGTTTCTATCAATTTTATTATCGATTCGAAATTTTCCGTTTACTTTTCCACGCCGATCGCTCGCCAAATTGTAAAGCATCCTCTCGTGGAGATAAAACAGAAACGGTACGAAAAAGACACGACGCGAGTGCACTCGACCAACTTCCATTCCAAACGAAGTAGGCTATTACTTTTTATATTTGCTTAACGAGCTCGAAATCTCGAGAGGGAAAAATTAAATATTGGGCCGATTATATACGGATCTCGATGAAAAGCGAGAGAAATTTTAGCGAAACGGAAGCACGATCGAGGTGATGGAGAGATGCAACGCGAGAAATATTAAACGGAAATATTTTCGTGTTATTAGGAAAACGTCGAATCGATGGATACGATCAACAAGGTGGAAAATGTAACGAGTCGCGAGAAAGAGAGAGAGAGAACATCGAAGGCTAACATTGACCGGGCCATTAATGACAAGTTAACGAGCAGTCGGAATGGCTTGCTCGTTAAACACGCGTTGAAAAATATAAAAAAAAAAACTTGAACCGGCAAATCTCACGGCGTTGAACGGCGGTGCTCGAGGTTTTCCGCGATTTTCGATGGCGAGATCGGTGTTGCAGTGCGCACGTGCCAAAGCGGGGAGGAAAAAAAAGTCTGAGAACGGATTGTAATTAGTGAGTGCGATTTTCACGTTTCGCATCATTCTTCGAAAACTCTTTCCTCCAACGCCGCGAAGCGTATCGAACCGAGAACTACGACGGAGCATGTTTTCGTTTCTCTTTGTTCGATAGGAGAATAATAGCAAGTTGGAAAGGAGGAGTTTCGTTTAACGAAAGATCTCTCTAATCGCTAATTGGAGAATTATGCAAGAGTGGAATAAGAGGATCGGCTCGATCGTGGATCGCGATTCTTTCGCCTTCCTCCTCCTCCTGTTCCCCCTCCCCTTCGTCCGTGGACGACTATATCGATCGCAAAAGCATAGTTGGACTTGGTTCCGTCAATTGGTAACCTAATTGCAGCTAGGAAAAATTCCACTACCGATCGCTACAATGTCGCAATGTCTCGCCGCCAGTCGCTCTGTCGCGTCGCATTTGTCGGAGCGTGACGAGGATTTGTCTGTCCCGTGAATGGTCGGCGCTGTTGGTGCGTTTATCTCGGACGTGTGGAACAAAAGCGGAAGCGTAAGACGCGTGGGGAACTGTATCGACTGCCGTGTCGCTTTCGAGCCGATCGTCGCCGCGGTATTTTAACAAGGGGGAAAAGGCGGGGGAAAGGCCGGCCGTCCATGGACCGTGCGAAAGATGTTGCAGTGAGGGAAAGTTAGCAGCGAGGCAACGTGGCGGGTTTCACCGTGGCCGTGAACAATGGCTCCGCGGAGCCGGCTTACTACGTGGACCGTTTGCAACGGGTGCAGCAGGCGCAGCAACAGCAGCATTGCCAACAGGCGATCAGGTACACGGTGCAGCCGAGCCACGTCTCCGCCCCGGCCAGCAAAGAGATCCTCGAGCCGCCGAGAAGGGACCTGGTCTACGTTCATTGCGCCACCACAGAGGAGGACGAGGATGCCGAGGAGGAGGAGGAAGAGGAACCGAAGGGATTAACGAGGTCTAGGTCGTGGCTTTGCTGCCCCGCCGATCACAGCTCCGACAGAACCGTCCCCATACAGGTCGAAGCTAGTCACAGGGACAAGCGGCAGGAGTCAGTAAGTGCTGGAGCGAGAAGGATTTTTTCTTAACGAACTTTCTCGACTCTGTCCAACCGTTCGAACTTGCCTACGCTCGATATACACTCGTGATATCTGCGTCCTTCGTATCTTCCTTTCTTTCGATCCACTCTCGATAAGAGGAAAGTTGGAACTTGCTTCGATCACTGGAATAATTTTCGAGTCCCCCGTCGTCCGGTATCATCGATTAACGAAGGATGGGGCCGAGGGACGCGTCGGATGGCAGGAAAGCGCGAAGAAGAAGGGGGTAAAACTCGATGGCGCATCATCGAGCGCGTTAACGAAACGCGAGAACAAGGCCTACCGCCAGAGGCGAACACCGTTCCGACACCCGATAATGGAGTTCCGTAATTTTTGCCTCTGTCGTATATTCGATTCGAAAGGGATCTCGTCGGGAGTAGATCGGCCTGTCTCTCAGGAACAGAACGATGTTTCTGCCCTTCCTCACCCTTTCCCTCTCTCTCTCTCTCTCTCTCTTCATATTCGACTCGAAACGCCTCGTTCATTTTTTATCCCTCTCGTCTTCCCTCCCCCTCCACGCGTCACGCGTTTAGATTGTCTTCTCTCTCCCTTTCTCCATCTCCTCCGAGCCTTCTCCTCCTCCTCCTCCTCCTTCTTCTTCTCCCGTTTTTCCCGGTTCTCCCTCTGTCTCAACGCGCGCAATCCGTTCGTCCGCCCTTGTCTTCGTAGGCCCGTCCCCGTCCGTCTCTCCGTAAGCTTATGCAGAATCGAGTACCACCCTTTAAACTTTAATCCAGCAGGAATAGAACGGCGGACGGGAGAGGGAGGAGGTAACCAACCGGACGATCGATTTCGCGCAGCCGAATTTCAAATAAACTTTCGGCCTTGGTAATTTCGTTTGCCACCGCTTTGACACTTCCACCCTACCTGCTCCCCTACCTACCCGTCCCGATTCCATATTTTCACCGTCGAATCACCGTCGATCCCAGACTCCGCCGACTGTCATTGCCGATTTCCTCTCTCTCTCCACCTTCCCTCCTCTCCCCTCCGTCCGCGACGCGTTTGATAGACGAAATATAGATCGATCGTTTCTTCTTTTCTTCTCGATCGGTTGAATTGGGTTAGGAGTAGGAGAAGGAGCGTAAATCGGAAGGAAAGGGGATGATACCGTTACTTTCCTCGCTGTGGAAAAATCTGATTGGCGGCGAGCAGGTTGGTTCGGCAGAACGCTTCGGGTTGAAAGGAGTGATCTTGTTTTCGCGCGTTTAAGGGAGACGGCATTTCGCAGGCAACGTTCTCTCGCATCGTGGCGGAATAGACGTGTCTCTGGGTAACCTCTTTTGTCCAACCGGCCACAAAAGGACCGTGTTTCGAGCCGTGGTGCGGCGCTCTCACCCCCTCGCGCCCTCTTCCTCTTCGTTCAACCGTCTGGCAGCGTGGATCGAAACGAGCAAGGCTGACTCGTCCCTTTTGACGGCCTAACAAAGAGAAGCGAAAGGGTGACGGAGGCTTGGTCAAGGAATTTACGATCTCGAAAGAGAACACCCACTTGACCCCTTTAACGGATTACCCCTCCCGAGGGAGGAGGGAGCTCCGTTTTCATCGGAAAGATCTCGTTATTCCGACTATATATATATATATCAATTCTCGGTGATCTCGTTACAGAAGTTCACCAGAAGACAAACCTCGTTTCTACGCAAAGTTCTCCGTTACGCCGGTGATAATGTTATCACAATTTTCCTCCACGGAACGTGATAATATTTTCCAACGAGGCGAGCTTTCGTGGGTACGAATTCAATTATTCGCGACCGCGCCTCTCGCCGACCAATAGGAGTGGCTCTCTATCGTCCGTGTCGACGAAGAAACGCGAGTTTTTCCCCCGAGGAAAAAGAAAAGAAAGGAAAAATCTGGTCTTTCGCAAGTGGAAAGAGGCAACAACTGTCCGGTTTTTTGACCAACACCTGTTCGATCCACGCACGAGCGAAGCGGATACTTGTCTTTGGCATCCGTCGAGCGATGATTTCGTAAAATCTTCAGGAAAAGTAATACAGAGCTGCTCTGGGACAGGGCTCTGTAGGCGGGCAAACTGTTAGGACATTAACAACTTAGCGCCAGGAAACGTTTTTGTAAAAAAACTCTCTTGAACGACATCGTTTCATCGATTCCCTCTCTTTCTTCCTTTCTCGATTCGCCATTCCGAGGGAAAGAGTTTCGATTATCCGGTTCTAGACTTGAGGATTTTAACATGCTTCCATTCTTCGTCCAAGTTTCCTTGAATTCTGCGCGTAATCGGATAAAAACTCGCCGCAACTTGAAATTTCGTCAGATAAATATAAAGGGAAAATACGGCGGATCTCCTTTTCCTCCTAAAGAATTTCGATCTTGGAAGTGCAAGAGCAGATTTTCCTTTTTTTTTTTAAGGCAAACGTTTCGATTAAAATCTCGAGGATTTTTTTTTCCAAGGAAAAGGCGAGGATCCTCTCGATCGCGTAGGATGAGTCACGATTTTTATCGAATAACAAACGGATTATTCACGTCTCGTTTGCATACGTTTTAAACGTCAGAGATATTCTTCGCCTTACGCGATACACAATCGCGGTATTTAACGCGACTTTTGTACGAGTTTCTCTCTTTCTCTCTCTCGATATACTTAACTTCGTATTGTGATTATCCTTGCATTGTTCGTAATCATCCGTTGACCGGTTCGAAAAGTTTCCGAAGTTTCATCGAGAAGGCAAACTTTCCCTTTAGCAAAAGTCTCGCTGCAACACAGCCTCGTCGCGAATGGATTTATCCTCCCCCTCCTTTCACCAGTTTCCAAGTAATTTCGTGTATCAAAGACGAGCTCGATCCGAGCTCTATCTATCGAGGACAGGATATCGGGTATTCGTCTGTCGAGAAAGTCGATGCCCTCCTCGGTCACCCTTGTCGCCGGCTTTATACCACTTTACCGCAATTTCCGGTATCATTTTACGTCCCTGGACTACTACCACCGTCTCGTAGGAGGGAAAGAAAGAGAGAGAAATTCGATGGAATCGGCTCGTGCTTGAAACAACACGCGTGGCCAAGACAGAGAGAGGGAGAGAAGCCTATGCGACTTGTCCTCTTTGGTAATCTCCTTGTGAGTCATTGCGAAGAATTTACCTGGCCAGGTTCTCGTTTTGTCGAGTTGTGCAATCGACTCGACTCGACTCGATTTTTCTTTTCAGGTCGCAGATAACGTTTACAACGAGTTTTCTTCTCGCTCGAAAACGTTCGACCGATGACATAATTGATAATAAACGACGATTACGAGTAAGAAAAATAGAGCGTGAAATTGCTTTATTTGCAAAGCCAGCTTTATTTAGTCACGTTCACCGCGTGAATGTTCATTAACCAGTACGAGCGAGCTGGATGGAACGAGAAGGATGGCCAGAGAGACGGTCGAATTCCACTTGTATCTCTCTTACGGTACTCGCACATTCAGAATTCAACCGGCACGCGGCTACCAAATCCTTTCTGCAAGGATTCGTGTTCCATCGCCGGATACCATTACGTTGGAAAATATTCTTCGTCGATCGAACCCTGATCCTCTTCTTCTTATTCTCAAACTGCAATGATAAAATTTCGTATCCGATGGATGCAAATTCTTTGAAAATTTCTCTTTTTTTTGCAACGATGCCTCGTCGAAAAATCGAAAGTTCTTCGACACTGTTATATACCTCGAGTTAAATAATCGCAGTTAAACAACTCTTATCGGCAAAACTATTCCAAACCATTTTCTTAATTTCCCGTGTAAAATGTAGATACTCGTTGAGCGTGGCACACGGCTAATGGGAAAGAGAGAAAAAAGGAGAACGAAGGGGGAGATAGGAAAGAAAGATCCGATGTCTCGCGGAGGAGCCAGATGACAAACTAGTTTACTCGTCGACCTGTCGTCGAGAAAAACGCGTGAGGTACGCGCGCTGATCCTTTCTCTCTCTCGTTCACTCTCATAAAAGAACGACTGTGGATACTTCGTAATTACGGGTCGTGATTCTTATATGCGGAATTTTTCTCTTTTCATTTTGATCGGTGTGCGCTATCACATGGCCAGAATCATTAACAGCTCGTCGTCTTGTAACGTTCGTCATGCACGGTTGCCTACGCGAAGGGGGCACTCCACGAGGAACGATGCCGCGTAAACAGGTATCCGCGAGCTCCTTAACGCATTTTTTCACTTCCTTTTTCTCTGTTTCCCGCGCTCACGCTCGGAATATCGCGAATACGGTGAAATTAATGAGGGGCAACGATAATAAGGAGAACGATCGTGTCTGGAACCGTCTATTTGCGGAAATAGCGTGTTCGTCGCAAATAGCCGCCGCTTCTGCCTTCTTCGATAGTCGATAGCGAAGTTGAAGTTGAGAAAATAGATTTTTAATCTCTCTCTCTCTTTCGTAAAAAAGAAATGTTTCGAGATTGAATATTATTTAAATTATACGAAGGATATTACTCGTGTTCCTTCTCGATTATCTTTTTCTCTAAATCTTTAGATCGATCCAAGATAATAGGATAAACGCGTTTAGAGTCGACCTCGAGCACAGAAACATGGAATCGGCAAATTATTCTCTCCTTGACTATATGAATTCGTGTGCATAATGTATCGCGATTCGCTGCAACTAGAAATTTATTTAGACGGGGACAAGGTAAGGTTGATCTAAAGGATTAAGAGGTTAAAAATAGAAATTGCCATTTCGTTTCAAACTGCAACTGTTATTAATAATCGAAAAGATCTTATCCGATATATTAACAAATGGAACGGAGAATTGCGTCACGAGATCCAAGAATCACGAATACTTGGTCGTTGAATTTCTCTCCTCGTACGAAACGAGACATGCTCGTTTCGATTCCCTGGAAATTTCCTCCCCTTCCGGGACGAAGGGATCGAAGAACGATCGCGATCGTTTATCGAACGAAATGGTTGTTAATCGAGGGGATTTTCCCTGGCGGTTGTGTTGCAGCTGCACGCGGCCGCCCTATCGTCGTTGCGGTCCGAGGTCGCCGAGTTGAATGCGAGGTTGGTGGCGGAGACACGAGCCAGGGAGGCGACCGAGGCGGCTTTGGTCCGCGCGGAGCTTCAGGCAGCGCGAGCGGAACAGAAGGTGGAGCAACAAGCGGCGAGGCACGAGGAGCGGCTCACCGAGTTACATTCCGTGATCGCCGAGCTTGGCAGGCAGCTCGAGAGGCATCGAGCTACCGTAATTGCCGAGGAGGATGAGTCTGGTAAGGGGGAGAAACGGGAACCGATTCCGTCAACCTGTGCGACCACGGTCTCTATCTCCCTCGGACAGAGATTTATTACGAGCCGAGCTTGTTTGATATTTTAACGCGTTTCCCGCTGCGAGGGCATCCCTTCGTTCCTCTCAACACGTGGCCAAAATACACGAGATCTCCAAAGGAGATGATTCTCGTCCAAGCGTTACATACTTTCTACCAGTTTGTTTCAATTTTTCCTTAACTTTGCGAATAATTGAAACTGCTTCGTTTCCTTTTTTTTCCTTTTCTGTTTTAATTCGTTTAATCGTTGATCTCCGCAGAGATAGAAACGAGCAGAGACGCGGAGGGATCTATCACTAATCCTGTCGAAGAGAGCGAAGGCGGAGGTGACATTCAGGGGGATGGGGATCGTACGTTAGGCGATGCCGATTCGAGCTGCTGCGAGGACATCGAGCCACGCACTGTCGAGGTATACTTGTCGCTCGTAAGCTTCTGCTTCTGCTGTTATTGCAGCAGTGACGTTTGCAACGGATTTAGAAAGTTGTATCAAGATCTAATGATGTATGAAATTCTTCTTTAATTTAATAAAATAATAATTAAGTCAATTTACATGGACAGAATGGCAGAGAGCAATTGGACAGTCCGGCGGCGTTACCAACACCGGAACCGACACAACAGGCGGCCTCGTGCCAAAGCGTGGCCGTGGCAGCGTTACAAGAAGAGGTCACAGCCCTTCGAGCAGAGATCGCCAGCTTACAGGCTCAGCTGGCCAATTTCAAGAATCAGGCTAACAATCAGAGGCAACAGGCTGGCAGCGAGTCGCCCCGTAGAGAAGCACGAGTGGGTAGCAATTTAACCTACTGTGACGTATCATCCCATTGTGTGACGCGTACGAGTCAATGCGATTTTGACCGTAACGACGCAATGGAACTCTGCAAAGAGTTCCTCCGCGATGAAAAGAATATCGCTCCTTTCATCTTGATGCACCCAAATACACTTTTCCCCTCTTTGAAAGGAAACCACCGTTGAATGTCGAACGAATTTTTTGCATCGTTACCTCGTCCTTTGGCCAGCCTTTGATCAGCCAACACTTTCACAAAAATATTTATCAACCCTTCCCTTCGTCTGTAATGTTTTCCTCGTGCTCTTCTTTGATTTCCGCAGACAAGAGGCAACACCAGCTCACCGGAACCTTTGAGTGCACCTTGCTCGCCACTCTTGCCACCCCTGCAGACACCGCCGACAAAGAGCGTAACGAGGGAGGAAGTTCCAGTTCTTAAAATAGCCGAGAGGGTAAGACTCAGAAGGACCGACGAGAGGCACATCACAGGACCCGATATTACTAATCTGGGGGTACTTATGACTTATATTACTTATTATCCCATTGTTGTTCATATTTTTTCTTTTCTCCCTCGCACGAATATTGAAATCACCAGTGAAATTTCGTTGTATATATTCGTACAACCGCAGCTTTTATTATTTATTTATCTTCTCTCCTGTGAATTTTATTAAATTTGAATAGGTGTGTTCCACGATGGTGGCCGAGCATCTGGTGTCAGATCTTCTGGAACATTCAAACATTCAAGAATTGAATGGATCCGAGAAACAATTCGAAGTAGAGACGGAAAGATTGAACAGCAGGCTAGAGCATGCTCGAACGAACAACGCGGTTCTTGCCTTGACTTTACACGAGAGTAAGGCGCAATGCGACAGGTACATTCATCTTTCCTTCTCTAAAATAGAAAATAGAAATGTATAAAAATTATACTTTAGTAGAAGTTTCGTCTTCTATTCCAGATTGAGCCTTTTAGTGGGAAAGTACGAATCGAACGCGATTGCATTACGATTAGCCCTCTCTTATAGTGATCGCGCGATAGAGGCTTATGATGTGTTGGTAGCGTTGCTGGAAAGCGAGATTGCTCTATCGACGGAAAGAAACAGCATTACGATCGAAAACAGGAGAGCGGCCGAACATGTAGCCTGTCATGTATTGAATAAATTGGAGAACGAATGTATGAATACCCTGAATGCACCGTGGGAAGATAGTATAGTTTTGTCGGACGAGTAAATATATAAAAAAATAGGAATAATCGATAAATTTACAATATTTTTCATGATCCGATTTCATGATCCTTAGATCCGAAGTGACTTGGTGCGTTGAAGATGAGCAAAGACTTAGAAGACACATTAGCAGACTGAAAGGGGAACGAGCTATGGTTAGATCGACTGTAGTGGAATTGGAAAGCGTTCACGCTGAACCATTAAACTCGAAAAACACGATTTCTCTCGCCGAAGCTCGAAAATTAGATTTAGAAACAGCTGTACTTATGCAGGTTTGTTATTTAGTTTCAAATCATCTGAGAATTCAAAAAGAAATGTAGTCAATTAAAAAGTCACTAAATCACGCAGGAATTAATGGCTATGAGAGAGGATAAGGCAGAGCTACGAGCACGAGTTTTTCTGTTGGAAAAGGAACGAGCTACTATAGAATTGAAATTAAATGCACGTGATACGCAAATTGCAGCTCAGCATGCCGCCATTGAACATCTTCAGGGTCAACTCAGAGATACAGAGGCCATGCTGGCAATGGCTACGAATAAAGTAAAAATTCTTCTTCCTCTATAATAAAAATTTTATTTTCCAATTGATAAATTATATATATATATATATATATATATATATATATATATATATATATATATTTATTTATTATAGGACCGAGGTTTAAGCGATAACGAAAGTGAAGGCATGGAATCCGAATTAATAGAAGCATTAGGTCGAGAGGCTAGACTAAAAGAACGATTGCAAGAATTAGTTTCTACTTTAGATAAAGTTAATAAAAATTCTGAATTGAGGCATCAACAATCAGCTGAGCTTATTAACGATTTAAAAAGAGCCAATGGGTAATTAAATTATGGATAAAAATTATTTTATTGATCGTAAAATATTACCTTTTAATTTTATTTTTAGAGCCTTGGTACAAACTTTAGAAAAGTCTAAGAAAAAATATCAATCCAGATTAAAAAAATTGGAACAACAAATGTTGGGTATGGTGGAAAGACATGCTGCTCAGGTATGAACAAGCATAAATGTGGTGTGTGATATAAAATAAGTTAAGAAAAACTGCCAAAATTGTACTTAAATGTTTGTAAAATAATTTATTATACTTCATATATGTTTTTACACAAATCACATAAATTATATCAACATTATTCTGAAAACCTAAAAAGGTATAAAAATCTTATTAAAAATTTTTGTTGCTGTAAAAATGAAATATTGAGGTTATAATATTGTACTCACTAATTTGTTGTCATAGATACAAATTTCATTTTTGCCCATTAATTTGTGGATAATATTTACTATTTATTAATTCATTTATTCATTAATATATTTCTTTTAATCTTTGTTGAACTGCTTCTTCTATTCTTCTCTTTTTATACGTTTTATAAAAGTTAGTTTCTCCAACATGCCAATGAATCATAAGGAACTCTAGCACACCACCCATGATAAAATATATCGGTAAAAATCTAAATTCCATCAAATTTTTACCAGGCATTTTATCTGCGATCGTTCTTATTTTTCTGATTATATTGAACGACGCCATGTTTATTGCACACTACGATCTTTTCCGTATCGCCATCTTGTCTTTTCAATATTGAACTGCGCTTGATTCTGCGCAGTAATTTGTTGTCTTAATAAGAATGATGTAACTGAATTAATTAATTTTTTGCTATTTCTTTCTTTTTTTTTCTTTTCTTTTCTTTTTTTTTTTTTTTTTTTTTTACATATCTCTTGATTTATAGGTAAAATCTTTAAAACAACGGATAGCATTGCTAGAGGAGGAATCGACAGGATATAAAACAAGTTTACCACTTCAATCACAGAGTTCTGGTGCCAGCGAAACATCATTATGACAATTTAGTGATTAATCGAAATCATTCGATAAAGGCTTTACGAGTGTTTTTACTATTCTTCCTGTCATTACAAAACGATTGAAATAGAGATAAAATTTACGTATTTTTTTATACCAATAGTTGCCCAAGAATAACGCTTGATTATTCGCTTTTGTAATTATATAAAAAAAGAATACGAGTTAGTAGCTATCCTAAAATTTAAATTACAAGCTAAGCTTATGCAAAAATGTGCTAGTGATACACCAATGCGAGCAAACTATTTAAAATAGTCCTCCAAGTATATTGTGAATTATAAATAATTGTTACATGATACTATATGTCATTTATAGACGATGATAGTCATCTTGTAAATATGTATATTTCAAGCATTAAAAAAAAAGCGTGATATGTGTAAACTATGATGAAATAAATTGTGCTTTATTAAATCTTGTATTGAAGCTAAAATTAGTGTTTTATATTTTTTTAAATTATTTAATTTGTAATATTATTTATTTCTTAATTTTATTTTCCCCAATTCCTTTAAAAAGAAACTTTATTAAATAATAAAAGATTTAAACAATTACATTTAAATAATTAATATATTTTGATATATAATATTACATTATAATTAATATATATAATTTATTTATTAAGATTCTATTTATTAAGTAACGTATTGTTATCATTTTTTTGTTCTAATAGTTTTTTTTGAAATGCTTCTTCTATAAGATCATCTAAATCATCAAGCGGTCGATATATGAGATGTACAATTTGTGAACCGGCTGCTGTTGCAAAAAATGCTGATGTAACAAGACAAATATATCGAGTCCATGAAATACCATAAGGCATTGTGATAAATTATTGTGATTATCTATTAAATAAAATATAATAAATATTAATAATTTTATATTAATCTTTCTAATGTTTAAAATATTTTAACTTTTTCATATACTATTTATGATTGCTAACCTCTTTTATATTTGACGATATTTCAACACCAATAACAATCGATGAATAATATTTATAAATTAATTTTTATGATATTTATGTATTGTTTATTATTATTATTATTATTATTATTTGTTAATAAATATTGATATATTCGCACAAAAAGTACTTCATAAAAAATATCATATTTTCTACAGACACTATAGGATACTATACAAGACTTTCCAATATAACCTATTTCAAAATCAACTTAAGCAAGATTAAGTAACTTTTTGACAATTTATTAATTATAGTAAATTTATTTATTTACTATTAATAAATTAATTTATTTATCATTTTTATATATTAATACACATATACAAAATATAATTACTCATAATTTTATACATTTATATTTTTACACATTGTTCTGAGGTTCTTGATTTTCTTGTTCTTGTTGATCCATTTCTGTTGCCATAACCTCTGTTGCACTTTTTTCTGGAACATCAGGTTCTTCCTCTCCTGGTACATCATTGATTTCTACTCCTTCACCCTTATTCATCATGGACTTTTGTATTTCTTCTTCTAAATGCACACATGCTTGTTCAATTTCATAATTCTTTGATACTAATCCCACCCATTGTGCTTCCAATGCTCTTAACTTTTCTCCTCCTTGAGTTTGCATAGATTTTCTTTGCCAATTAACTTCTTGTATCTTTTTTCTTAATGCTTGTAATTGTTTTTGGGCTTGATTTACTAATTGTACTAATATTTCTAAATAAGATTTCCATGCTTCACATCCATATTCCATCATTAATTCAAGATTACAAATTCTGTTATTATAAAACATAACAATAATATATTAGTTACATTATTAGGCTACAAATAATGTAAATAATTAAACAAAAATAAGATTAAAACATTAAAAATAATTTACCTTGTAGCCTGATGCTCTAATTGTGCGCTGCTATTTTCTACACTTTCATTCCATGCTGCAAGATCATTCATTTTACCTGGTGGAGGTGGAGGTAATTCATAACGTTTCATACTAAGTACTTCCATAGGTAAACGGTTTTGCATTCGTTCAAATTCATGTTTCATTACCTCTGTTTCAAAAGCAGTTATATTTAATGATGTCAAATGTTCTAAATAATTTTTTGTTGGTCTATAGCGACGTGTTTCTTCTTCAACCATAGCCAAAGCCTAAAATATTTACGAATTATAATTAATTCATTAATATACATTAATAATATAACCTAGAATTAATTTGATAATGAAATTTTATAAAAAAATATTATTTACCGCTTCTCTAACTCCAGGTTCATCATATCCTTGATCAATATATGGTAGAGCATCGACTACAACTTCTCCCGCCATTTAATATAAATTGTATAAATAAAAACTTATAGTAATAATTTACTTTCATTAATTATTGAACATAGTTTAAATCTATGTTGACGTACTTCCGATTATTTGGAAATGTATTTCTGTTAGAACTACCAATCATAATATAGCATTTTCCATCAAACTTTATCACGATTGGTGCATATCTATAAGAACCTAAATAGTCAAATTTAATTTTTATTGTAAATATAATTATTTATAAATCAAAATTTAAATAATAAATTTACGAACAATGCAGAAAATTTATCATCTTTCAAATAATTTGTTGTTTAATTTGTCACGTCTAAGAAAAAATATATTTCATTGAAAATAGCGTTTAAAAGAAACTACATTCTGAGCATGCGCGACTTTTAATATGTAATTTCCGCTCGCGTCCAACTTCCTTTATAATCAGCTTAGGCGTACAAGCTGCCTCGTAAGTTTATATCTGATGTGTGAAAAGTTGTGAAAAGAGAGGTGAGATGGTAAGAAATTTGATATTTTGTTTGAAATTTAAGAGAATCTAATATCTTATACAATTTTATTGTTAAAATATTCTATAATTTTAAAAAGTTTTACATTTAAACTTAAGATTATACACAGATCGCATAATTGGACCACGTGTAATCTTGTGATATATAAATGAATATAGCTTGTTTCTATTATATATTGAAATATAACTTACAATTTCATATATTTTTTTACTATCTTTGTTTTCTTTCTATTAAATATAATAATCTGTTTTATCATGTATGAGTATTATTTGTATTAAAAATATGAATATTTTTTTTATCAATTAGTCCGCCATATATTTCATCAATAGAATAGTTTTATCAAAACTCGAAATTCTTTTTTTTCTTCTTGTTTTTTTTTTCTCATTAATTTTTAATAATTAAATATATTTGGATATAAATGGATTTTTATCTTATTTTTTGATTTTTCATTTTACAGTCGTTATCAACGGCGCGACCGCTTGTAACAATATATACCGATAAAAATGAATCTTCAGGCGATACAATTTCTCTACCGGCTGTCTTCAAAGCACCAATTCGGCCTGATATCGTGAATTTTGTTCACCAACAAGTCTCAAAGAATAGCAGGCAGCCATATTGTGTTTCTAAGGAAGCTGGTGAGCATATATTATTTTGTGCCTAGTTTTTTTTTTTATATTTTAAAGAACTAATATACAATTATTAAATGTAGGTTTCTTTTATTAGGTCACCAAACCTCTGCTGAGTCATGGGGTACTGGTCGTGCTGTAGCACGTATACCTCGTGTACGTGGTGGTGGTACTCATCGTTCTGGCCAAGGTGCATTTGGTAACATGTGTAGAGGTGGACGTATGTTTGCCCCAACGAAACCTTGGAGACGTTGGCATCGTCGAATTAATGTTAATCAGAAAAGATATGCCATGGTTTCTGCTATTGCTGCATCTGGTGTTCCAGCTCTTGTACAATCTAAGGGTGAATAATAATTTTTTTTTTAAAGAAAAAATATAATTCTAGTTTAGTCTATTTATTATTATTTTCATGATGATTGCTTTTGGTCCGTGTTTCTGATTTGCCATTGATTATTTATAGCTAATAAATATCTGATACAGAAATTTTCATATATTTAATTTTTTTTTTAAATAAAGCAATTACTATATCATGTATTATTTTATGTTCAGGTCATATGGTTCAAGAGATTCCAGAACTTCCTTTAGTAGTATCGGATAAAATTCAAGAATATAACAAGACTAAACAAGCTGTTATATTTCTGAGACGTATTAAAGCATGGAATGATATTCAAAAAGTAAGCATATTTTAAATAATTTCATTTTTGCACCGTAAAATGTCCGCATCTTTGTTAAAATAATTTTAATTCAGATGCTCCTATGAGGTGCTATATAAACATGGTTATAATAGGCGTTCTTTACTAGCTAAATTAATTGCTAGGACAGGGTATATTTAACCAAACAAATTAAATTAACGTACATTGATTTAGAAAAAGATAATAACCTTTTATTTATAGGTATATAAATCTCAACGTTTTCGTGCTGGTAAAGGTAAAATGCGTAACCGCAGACGCATTCAACGTCGTGGACCTTTAATCGTATATCATCAGGACCAAGTATGTAGAAATCTAAAAAAAAAAAAAAAAGATAATTATTTATTATCTTTCGAATATTTATCATTTTTTTTTTATTTTATATTTAGGGAATTCGTAAAGCATTCCGTAATATTCCCGGTGTTGACCTTATGAATATTAACAAAATGAACCTGCTTAAATTGGCACCTGGTGGTCATGTTGGACGTTTCGTAATCTGGACAAAATCTGCCTTTGAAAAATTAGATGCTCTTTATGGAACTTGGCGTAAGGAATCGCAACTTAAAGCCGATTATAACTTACCTTTCCCGAAAATGATGAATACGGATTTATCGAGACTTTTGAAATCTCAAGAAATTCGTAAAGTTTTGAGAGCACCAAGGTATATAGGTTTACATTATAAGTTTTTAAAAATATTATATTATACAATGTTTTATATATGATGAAATTTGGTCCGTGTTGTTGATTGACAGTGATTATAACTTAACCATATCTGACGTTTATTCTTTATGAATATTTTATAATCGTTTCATATATGATATATTTATTACATATAAATTTCAAACTTGCAGAAAGAAAGTAGTCCGCAGAGTAAAGAAATTGAATCCATTGAGCAACACTCGTGCGATGTTACGTCTTAATCCATATGCAGCCGTTCTGAAACGTGCAGCAATTTTAACAGCAAGGAAACGACAACAAGAAAGAGAGCTTGCTTTAGCAGAAAAGCGTGGAGTAAGTTTATTTTTTGATATTGAATAAATCTATATGTTTACCGAATCTATATCGTTTATCGAAAACATTCGGTGTTCCTAGGTCAAGCTGCCAAAGAGTACACCAGCCGTCAAGACTAAGTTACTCCTTGAAAGACGCAGGAAGCAAATCTTGGCCGCAAGAGCAGCGAAACCTAAGAAAGCGGTAAAAGCAAAAAGTGCAACATCTGCGGCAAAACCGGCAAAAACCACAAAAGCATCCGAAAAATCGGCAAAAAGTAGCCAGAAAGCCGCACCCGCTAAGAAGTAAACATTTTTATTAAGAATTTGTTGTTGACCCATGAACTTTATTTGTTTTGAATAAAATGTGGGAAGACAACTACAGGAAGATCGATCTTGTAATTGATGTAACTTGTATCTCCTACCTTTGATGTTAAATCTTTTTTAGGTATAAACATAATAATTAAATACATATAGTATTATGTTCTATTTCTTTTTCTTAAGAGGAGCACGCATAAAGATCGTGTCATTAAGTACTTCGATTGAAACTTCTTTCGCATTTGCTTCAGGTGGCATTAAGAAATTTAGATTTCTAATATTCGAAAAATCTTCCGAACTATGCAATTTTATATTCAATGTATTTTCATTCGCTAAAGTAGCTGTTCCTACTTTCAATCCTTCAGTCTTCATTTCTGCCTATATTGGATAAAGATATATACATACATATATATATATGTATATATATTAATATATATATTAATAAAGTTTTTCAATTTTTAATTGGGCAATTAATCTTAATGAAAAAAAAGAACATACGGCATAATATTCTTTATGATCAATAATATAAAAATTAGGAACTTTTTCAAATCTGAAACTCTTCTTCCGTCCATTTGTCATTATTTCAAAGTTCATATAGTCATTTCGCTTTAAAGTGACAGCATTTTCTTGATTATTATGTAATAGTTTATCCATAGTAAAGTTAAACTTTAAAAATTATTTAAAAAAAAAGTTACGGAAATTTGTTTGAAATCATTTTCACGGGTCAACTAAGCGAAGTTGGTAGAATAATCTTATATCGAAATCGTTCTTTTATCTTTATCGAATTTGACATTTTGTTCATAACTTCATAGAAGAATATCAAGAAATACTTTCTTGCTCAATTTTTCTCAATATATTTTTTTCATTTTGCTAAGTTTTATCGCTGGAGCCGTGAGCACAAGCGTTCTATGTTTATTATCCACTACGGCTCGAACTTTTGCGTTGTCAATACCATCCGGTATTAACAAATTCTCGCAATGTTTCATCATTTTTTTAATCACGTCGGTAAAGATTGGTTTTTCATTCATCTCTGGTAATTGTTTTGCAAATTGATCATCTAAGGGTTTAATCATGTTCACGCGAAGATTATTCCCTTTCACGGTTATTTTAATAGATGACAGGTCTACCTCTGGCGCCAACAACATTCTTGTCTACGATACAATAACGATAAATGTATCACTGATTTAATTTAACTGAAATTAGTTGTGTTGAACCTCATAAACGTTATCTGGTCGAATTCCGCTAGACACGATTTGCGTTATGTAATTGGTTTCCAATGGTTTTATGATAGTTTTGTTCGATTCTTGTTTAACCTGATTTCCAAGAGAACTCGACGTTTTAAGAAACTTCAGCGAAGCCGAGCATTTCGGGCAATGTCTAGTATCAATTATTATATCTCCATTGCACTTTATACAGTTACTTTTCTTTACATCCATTTTTCAGATACTTTGAAGGCATATATTATCATTATCAAATTCACGCTAGCCTGTGAAAGACAACTCGAATACAACGTTGAAATGGTATAACGGGGAATTTTTCACGATATTGTTATAATGCTAAAACTCACAGACTAAAATGTGATACGCCTTTGTACTATAGGTTTACTTGTCAATTTAAAAATCGTGCCGGGATGACAGGTGAAAATCAATGGATACAAAACAACAAAAGAATGCGAAGACCTCTTTTTACATTATGAGATTCTGCAATCATCAAATAACTTCTATCCCCTTATTATTAAAATTATCATCGATGGAATACAAAAGGAGAGTATTCTTCAAAATTTTCTACGATACAAACTTTAATAAAAAATTTCGTTACATCCATCTTTTCGATAATAACATCGTTCAACTAATATCAATTCTAAAAATTGATCCCAGTTAATCAAGAATTAGAATGGAGATTCGAAATGACGAAAACCCCGTTTAATTCCATTATCGCGGAATTATCCGCTGTCCGCTGTTAATCGAATCAAATTTCTAATCGACGGAAGTGGTGATCCTCTTTGGGAGGATCGGGCGCGAAACACCAGAATGATTCCAACCTTGTACAAGCAGCCAGTTTGTTTAACATTCGCGTCTGCATTGTTTGAAACGCCTGCGCGAATTTTCTTGGGAATAGAGGTGCGCTGGTAGGGGTAGCGCGGGATTCAGGGTCGAAATTGCACGGTGGTTGAAAAGCATCGGATACCAGTCGAGGACAGGCGGTCTCGCGTTTAAGTGGTCTCTCAATTCCATGTCGCCTTTGGTCCTGTTCTTTCATTACGGAGTTTTGGCCATCATTTTCGGGAACGGTAAGTCGTTTTTCTATCGCTCTTTCGAATAAATTTAAATTCCTCTTTTAAAATATTTTGCAAATATTTATCGTCCATTTTATTCTTTCATCTTTGAAATTGAATTTTACAGGGAAAAAAAAAGGAAATCAATTTTTACCGACGTTTAAATGGTGTAAAATTAATATAAATATCTTTTATTTCTACTATTCATTTCTTTTCTCAAATAAGCAATTGTTCAAATACAATTACTTTGAGATATCAATGAACTACTGATGTAAAAAAAAAAAGTTTTTTCTTATATGATCTATTGGAAACTTCACTCGATCAAATCCGAAAATTGATTGGTATATCATGTTATCTGAACGAGAGAACAAATAGAGTTGAAGAAAAAGTACATAATCTTGTTTGCATACCAGATTCAATCTCGGTGCGTAGCTAACATCGAACGAAAGCATCGAGAAAAGTACTGATTAAGGATGCCGGCCTCGCGATTAAAGGTAATCTCTTCTGTCTATCCGGTAACTGGATTGCCTCGGCCTACAGGATTTCCCGAGCAAAAATTTTACCGAGCACCGATTGAGTTATAAACGAGTTAATTTTCTTCCTTCGAAAAATCTCCCGCTCGTTCTTTAAACGGCCAACGTGTTTATCGCCCCTCGATGAATTTGATTTTATCCTCAATTTTCTTCGATCGTATCTTTCAATCTTTCCTCATCATTCAAACCTGTCCGAAGCTTTGAATTCTTCTGAATATTTCATTACATATTTTACATATTATAGCAAAATTGTGGTTAAATTTCTGGATATCGATAGAAAATTGTTCCATTGTGGATTATTATTATTATTATTATTATTATTATTTAATTTTAGCGTAGGAAAACATGGAAATATAATATTCACATCTCGAGATGTTTGTTCTGTTACCGATATCGTCCACGACGGGATCAAGGAAAGCACTTCTCGTTAAGATGCAAATAACAAATAGTCAGGAACTTCCTGCAGGCCATATCTAACGGACCACTTTAACTTGTTTCCACGAAAATAAACGACCTCGATCTTCCTTCCCCGCCGAAGAATTATTAAGGAACAACGGTAACGGTTAAATAATTCGCGTAATCCCCGCTCTTTTTTATCTCCGAATGTTGAGAGATAATACTCTGTTTCCTAAAAGGAAGAACGTATTAAAGGTATACGTTATTCCCCCTGTGTCCGCACACTTATAAGCCAAGGCATTAACTCGAACATGTAAATTCTGCACGATGCAAATGTCGGTCTGTTAACATAACTTTTATGCGTGCAACTTGCACCCACCCAGCATAAGGAATAAAGTTCTCTTCTATATTTGCATATGCGCACCTTTCGCCACGAGGCGGAAATGAACAATTAAAAGTGAAGGAAGGAGAATGGGGAAGGAGGGCACTTACCGGGAGAGGGAACTGTCCTGAAGTTTGCTTTTCAGAGTTAAGCTCGGTTCAATTGGCCGACAGTTTTCAAACCTCTCGAGGTTTCCATGTAAACCTTCCTCTTTTGCAAACATTTCCCTCCCCGCTAATTCCACGAATCGTCGAACAAACGGTCAAGACTCGCACCATAACTCCACCATCCTTGAAAAATCGACTCGTTCGTATCCTGTTCGTTCGTTCGGATAGATCGATCCGTTTGTTTACCATTCGGGATCGTTAGAATCGGTTGCCGCGTTAATCGTTGGAACGCGACTGTACAGGGAAAAAAGTTTTGTACCTTGAGAGTGGTTCGTTAAAGAGGAGCTGGAAGATGAATTTTTTAATAATGCAACGATCTTTCGTCAAGAAACTTTCGTCCTCCAAAAAAGGGGAGATGAAAAAGAAAAAGGCGTCCGTAGAAAATTGAAAAGCTTTCAAAGTTGTACGCGACGAGTACCTTTCCAAGCGAATCCGTTTCATTCTTCGAATCGACGATTTCTCGTTCCCCGAATATTTTTTTTTTCCATTTCCATTTTCCTCGTCCGTTTTGTCAAAATTTTTCTTTATCCTAGGAGCAAGTACGAGCATCGAAGGGAATCACGGTTGTTTGGATCGAAAAGATCTTGGATCGTCGTTGTGACGGGTATTAGAGGTGCGAAAGGATTTTTTCATTTCGAGGGCTCTCGAACGAAAGAATCGGCTCGTACGGGGATGAAGGGGAGCGTCATCGATCGTGTATCGATGCTCGATTCCGGCGCTTCGGCCGCCCGATTGCCCGGTAATTCGCGGACACTCGAATCAAGTTGAATCCTCCAACACTCGGCTTTTTTCGGGGGAAATCTTTCGATATTCGTTTTTCGCTCCTCTTCGCTTCGAAACGCGAATACTCGATGATCTTTTTTTTTTTTTACTATTATTGCAAGCGTCGTCTGCAGCGTCATTTAAAAATTTCTCTCGTTCAATCGCGGCGTGGAATGAAGGAACGTTGCGCGAAAGTATGGAACGAATCGAATTTCACGAGCTCGAAAAAATTCGCGCACTGATTCTTCCGAAAGCGCGAATTCACCAGCGCGGAGTCTGGTAAACGGCGATGAATAGAATTTCCGTGATGAAGAAAAAGCGGATTTTCGTGGTTCTTCTTTTTCCCCCGTGAAAAATTTCTCTTAAACGTTACGCGAGCGTGCGGTCGGAAAGCGTGTCGAAAAGTGTGCTCCCTTCGCGTTCAAATTGTCGATATTATCCAAAACGATATTACATCCAACGATAGAAGAAATAAGAGACGAATTGTATTGGCCTTGGTAAAGATGGATCGGTCGTTAAAATTAGATCTCTTCACTTTTTCACTCGATCACTTTTAACGAATTTTCGCGTATTTTACGAGGATCGTTTAAAAAAAAGAAAAAGAAAAGAAAAGCACAAGTCGAGAAGCGAAAAATATATTCTGAAGAAAAAATTTATTTGTCGCGTCGCAACGATTTTCAACGATTCTCAACAATTTTTTTAACGGATCGGAGAGATAGATAGGCGGTTAAATAATTGGAAAAAGAGGAACGCCTTCGCGGGATGGGTATATCGCGACGCGTGACGTCGATTTAACGATCGGAATTAAGAGGGGAGAAAATTCGCTGAACCGTGGATTACTTTCGTGACCTTACATCCCTCAAAGACCAAAACAGCCTCGGGAAAAACTTGCCTGAAATCTGAAAAAAAAAGAGGAATAAAAAATCGTAAACCACCTCTTTGCACTTTTTAAGGAACGAGAATTTATCAAAATTGTAAATTTGAAAAAGAGGAGGAGGGTGTTTAAAAGATCAAAGGATACTTTCGTTTCTAACGTTTTCTTTTTAATTAATCGGATAAATAAATACCCGCTGTGCCTTGTCTCATCATTGTCTCTCCGTGGAGAGATCCTTTATCTAATTGAGGTTTGAATGCAACGCCTGGTGAGCTTCGAGAAAAGATGAAATGAAGGGCAGATTAGTTGGTCTACGGGAGGGCTTCCCCGCGTTTCGAGACACAATAGCCACCTCGATGAAACGAGCGGTGGTTCTGATCCACTGATCGGAAACGCTATAATGGATATCCTTGATTTAAGGAAAGAGATTAGATTCGTGATTAGAGATCGAAGACACGGATTAAATTTGCAGGAAACAATTGTCGCGCAAAACTTTGCTTCCCCCCTTTTATATTCTGACCGTTTCTCCTCCCTTAAAATTATATATTTTTTACCACGAAAAAATAAGTTTTGTGCACGTCGACGCGCGAAAGAAAAATCCATTACAACAGCCCAACAACAATTTTCCAAAATTTAATTCTTCTTGAATATTGGATGTTGAATTCCGTGCATACTTGGTTTTCCAGGTTTTGGGGATGAACACGAATATAGATTGACGAAATATCTGCTCGATGGATACGACGCCGGTGTACGACCAGCCGAGAATTCCTCCCAACCCCTGGCGGTCGTCTTTGGTCTTTCTCTTCATCACATAATCGACGTGGTGAGTATCGAGAATTTGAAAGGAGAGGAGAACGAACTTTACTCCCGAGTTGAAAGTTTAAACTCGATGTAAAAGTGATTTTCAAACTTCAGGCCACGAGATGATGGTCAATTTTCCCAATTTCTCGGAGAAAATCAAGGTTGGTTGATCGACGGTAGACCTTTCGTCGATCGATTCGTAAAAGTCGGGGCGGAGACAGGGAAAAATAGCACGAAAATCAAGATTTACGTGATCCAGAAATCGTAAAAAGCGACCGAAAATTGCCATTCGCGGTGCTTCTTCGCTCCTTTTGCTCCTTCGTGGTTGGAGAAATATGAAATTCAGGTCGACCCTGTTCCAAGTGGCATTAATTTCCACTTGGGCAAAAGTATCGGCATTCCACCGATACGCGGCCGTTTAGTCCGGGAAATATCGATTTGTATTCATTACGTGACGCGTACGTATGTGTATACGCGCGCGCGGGTGTGTGTGTGTGTGTATGTATCTCTTTTCGTACTTTCGACGAGAGTGCATCGTCGATCGAAAATACGAAGAGGGTCTCCTGTCAGAGATTTAATCGGGAATACCTAAGACAAATGGCAGGAAGGGAGCAGCACACCTCGGTGATAACTTTCGCAGATTTGTCTCGCGTATACTCGACGAGAATCGTTCTTTCATCATCCAGATATATTTTTCTCCGCGCTTGGTAGGGGATTTTTCTCGATAAATCTTGGCGATTTTTCGTTCGCAGGACGAGAAGAATCAGATACTGACGACCAATTGCTGGGTGACACAGATTTGGACGGACCATCACCTGAAATGGAACGCCTCGGAGTTCGCGGGGATCCGAGTGATTCGTGTTCCTTACAATCGCGTCTGGAGGCCGGACACGATTCTTTACAACAAGTAAGCGATGATTCTGTCGATAAAAAAAAGAAATTGCAGTGGTCGACGAAAACCGACACGTCGAACGAAAATGATAAAAGGAAAGGAAGGTAGCTCGATATGTTTTCGTGGACGCGTATCATCAAGATAGAAGTTTTGATATCGATTGCCAGCAGAGGCGCGACTCGTTTCTTCCATGATCGGTTTTGTTCGTAGCGCCGATCCACAGTACAGCTCGGCGGTCATAAACACGAACGTGATAGTGAGTCACACGGGGGAAGTGGTGTGGTTGAGCCATGGGATATTTCGCAGCAGCTGCGACATCGACGTCGAGTTCTTCCCTTTCGACGAGCAACGGTGCGTGTTGAAATGGGCCTCCTGGACGTACGATGGATATCAAGTAAGATCAATTTTCCCTTCCTTTGTACTCACTTGAAAATCCCCCTACAAAATGATCATCATCGAAACCCGAAAGTGAAAGATGGAGGGAACGTTCGTGGAAGCTGTCGAAAATTTCGGGCGGAGAATAGAATCGGGCAATGGGAATTTCGAGACCGCGAAATTCAGCCGATAGAAAGCAGAATGCAGTTTTCCACGCAATTAACTCGAACTATAACCAATCCATGTGAAATGCTGAAATCTACGAGAAACCAACGCGTTCGTTTCCCGTGTATTTTATTCGAATCGATTTTTAAATTACTCCGTTGTTCTCCGTCTGATATTTTTCTATTTTCCTTTTCGACTACGGAATGAAACACGTTGTTGGACACGTTTATTATATACATATATCTTTTCTCTGCTCTACGGGATTCTCTCTTCCTAAGAAACTTCTTAAACATTGTAACAGTGTAAAATAATGTTACGCGGTCAAGTAGCGTTTAAACGAAACAAGAGATTTAATCGGGGAGCGATGTGCGAGCTGCATCACCTCCCCTGCATTGCCCTCAATTTCACGCAGTTCCTCTCTCGGGACATATGCAGATTAGAATGTGATATATCGGGCGGGGAGCCGGCCGCCCAGACAATAAAAATATCCGTGCACAGAGAGCGGGAACGAGTTTAACCGAAACCTTGACACTTGACATTGCTGTCCACTAACTTCCGTTCCAAATATCCCCTTTGTCCTTTGGTTTCCGGTCTCTCTCCCTCTTTCTCTCTCTCTCTCTCTCTCTTTTAAAAATCTAAATCTATCTATTTAATCCGCCGCGCACGATCCTTTCTCCCGCGTTATCACCACGCGCACCATCGTCTTAAAAATCTGTGAACGCTTTTATGAACGCCTCGTCCAGGATTAAAAGTTGAATGCAAAGAGCTTGCATATGGACGAGATATCGTTAAGGGATGATCTCGGACGCGAAACGATATGGAAGAAAAAAGAAAAGAGAGAAAAGTAGTTCGATTAAATTAATTCTAGCATGTTCTCGCGAGGAAATTTACGTTAAATTTACTCTCCCAATTTGTGCAAGTTTTGTGCTACGTAGTGTAGTTTGAAATATGAATTTTAATAGAAGAACTGTGTGCGAAATGTGTGCACGATAATTAATGTGAAAAGTTTAGTTATCATATCTTTCCGTGTATCTTTGCTTTAATTGTAATCAACAATCAATATTATATATTATATAATTATTTCTTTTTTCCAGGAGATTATTCGAGATATTTTTCTTTTTCTTTTCCTTTTTTTTTTTTTAAATTTAGAGCAAATTTTTTTCGGGTCACTGGTAAGAAAATCGTGATACAAACGATAACGTTGGGACAGATTTCTCGCGTGATCGGATAGGATTCGGCCCTTTTCGAAGTCCAGGGCCGCTTAACGGGGACAAATCGAAAATGCCGGCTCGGCAGGTCGCAAAAATGGCACGGGCAAATCGAACAGCTTAATCCCAAATGCGAGAAGAATTCAATGCGAGTCGTTTCTCCATGGAGCCGACGAAGCTCCACGCTCGAACCCATCCTTTCACAGAGTTTTCCCATTTCCTATCCCTCGTGCCATGGAATACATTTTGCGTGTCGCTACGTTTTGCCTTTCTAAAATACCTTGGAAATACGTTTCCTCCTCCTTTCCACTTCTGTCACGTTACATGGAAAAACTCCATCCATTTAAATTGATCGAATACTAGGAAATTAACGATGAGCGGAAAGGCGTGGAAGCCAAGGGTGCATGATTTTTCCTTAAAAAAAAATTGTATCCTTCGAAAGTAACCCCATGCTTCGCGATAGAAGCTATTTCTATCCTACGTCACATCGAATACGATTCTCGCTTGGATTCGTTTTCCTCTTGACACCTGTCTGTCCTGTATTATCTCTACGAGAAATATACCGACACGTAATCGCGTTCCATCCCGTTGGATCTAATTCAAATCGACGATTTAACGTTTTGATCCAGTAGTCCTGAGAACATAAGTTTCATCCCCTCCTTTTCTTTGGGGAGATAATTGCTCTCCGCTAAGGGGAGCAGTAAAACGTGGTTTTTCGTAAATCAATATATATATATATGTTCTTCTTTTCTACCGTTTAATCGTTAGCAAAAGAGATATTAAACCGCCACGGTTGATACAGTTGGAGTTGGAGAAGCAAAGCGAGCAAGGAGACGTGAGCAATTATCAAGCGAACGGTGAATTCGACCTGGTCAATTTCTCAGCGAGAAGGAACGTGGAGTATTACTCTTGCTGCCCGGAACCGTATCCGGACATCACTTACGAGATACGATTGCGACGTCGACCGATGTTTTACGTCTTCAATCTGATACTTCCCTGCATACTCATCAACAGTGTCGGTGAGTGTACATCGATTGTTTTCGCATCTATTGTTTCATTTCACGAGTGGAGGAGCATTATGAGAATCTGCAATATCACCAAGTTAAGGGACGATTGTTGTACAAAGGTGGAATACAGCCTTATCTGTAACAGGGTCAAGCGTTCTTATCGGATCTGGAGGAGGAAATTTCATTAAAGCGCTCCAATCGTACGAAGCGAATGACGACGCGTCTCTTTTTTTCTTCTTCTTCTTCTTCTCTGATAGTAGAATTTTCCTCCTCGTGGAAAAGATAGAAGGGAAGATGTATTGGAATGTTTGTATAGGAAACGAGCACGAGGCTAGAATCGGTTAACAATGAGAGCTCGTCCTCCACTCGATTTTTCGCGCTCGAACTTTCCTCCCCCTTTTCTATTTGCTTCCCCGACACGGAAAGTTTGACGCTCTCGCTCCCAGAATCGCCTTAGAAATTCCTGCGAATCCCATTCGATATTCCGTGACGGGGAATACCGAGCTCTCCAACTTTTTTTTTTCAACTCGCCTTCGTTTGTTCAGCCCTGTTGGTATTCTACGTGCCGTCTGAATCGGGGGAAAAAGTCACCCTCGGGATTTCGGCCCTGCTCTCTATGACGGTCTTCCTAATGACTATTCGCGAGTCACTGCCGCCCACGGAGAAAACACCATTAATAAGTGAGTACGATTTAATCGACGATAACAGCTCCCGAGTTTTGAACGATAGTGGAAAATTAAAACAGGAAAATAAAATAAGTCGTTAGAAAGAAGAATCTTTCGATCATCTTGCGGAAATAAAAATAATGATAGTAATAATAAATTGGGCGATATGCCGCCATTATTATATCGCATAAAAATCGAGACAAGAGAGGAAACGGGACGATGAAAGAAGAGACATTACAATCATTATCTGTACTCGCTGAAACGTGAAATTCGGTCTCTATTGGTTAAAAAAAAAAACTTTCCTTTGCATTTCCCCAAAGGGGGATCGATGGTACTTTGTTCGAGACACGATATCGAACGAATTGTTGCGAATAGAATTTGCGTAAAAGGTTTCAGATATTTGTGGCACAATGATTGGTAGTATCAATGCTAACAATAGCGGAGGCATGTTGATTGAAAACTCCCAAATGTCTCTTTGGAAGTCCTCCGATACCGATGCGAGATGGAATCGCGTTTATTCCATTGTGGAAACATCGTACTCGATTGCATTTATCGCGAAACTCTCTAATTGGGAACTTGCTGGACAATTAATTTATACAGGAACGGTGGAAAGTTTAGCGGAGTTTTAATCAGATTGGGATAATGGTTAATTCGTTTGCGTCCACGTATAATTATCTATTATCATTTTCAGGTCTTTATTACGGAGTCAGTATATGCCTGGTGACATTCGCTTCAGCTTTGGCTGTGGTCACGTTGAATCTTCATCACCGCGGTGTTCGAGGTAGTAGAGTGCCCGGTATCGTTAGATCATTGGTCTTGGACAAGCTCGCCAGGATAGTGCTCCTCAACTTTCAAGAGGAGAGAAGATCGGTAAGATCTGTGTGTGTTTCCTTGGAACGAGCACTTATTTACTTTCCTTCGAATCTCGCCATAAACGATGCACGATTTGCATTAGGAACCGGTCGAACCGCCAAGAAGAAAAAACAATTGTCCACTGCACTGCAAACCGGAGCTGGGCCAATCGCAATCGTCGCCCAAGTTCGTAACCAGAAGGGAGGAGAGTAATAGCAGCAGTCCTAGTTTAGGTGAGTTTTGCGGGATTTGTGTGAAAATCCATCGGGTTCCAACAACTTAAGAAAGAAACCTGGTGCAGATCTTGGAAAAGAAGGTGGCCTTGAAGCACAATGGTCGCGCGTGCTAGGGAGAGTGCACGCGACGATCGAGAGAAACGAGAAACGACTTGCGGAGCAGGATCGTCGCGAACGGATGGAATTTGATTGGAAACAGGTCGCGTTGGTCAGCGATCGAGCGCTTCTTTGCGTTTTTTTTTTGACGACGATCGTCAGCACCACGGTCATCCTGTGTGGTTCTCCGCCAAGCGCGAACATTGCCAAAGAGGGTTAACGAGATAAGAAAAGGACGATGGTAGAAAAAATTGAGTTGAAATCGAATACGGAATTCGAGTAACTTTGTTTCAAATAAGATCCATGGTATAAGTATTAAACACTTGTAACTATTATATAAGCAATTTTAGCAATAAGGTGTATGTACAACAAATTCGTTTGTCGAAGATAAGTTGCTGGAAGAATAAATTCTTTTTCTTTTATGATCATTTTTATCCTTTTATTAATTAAATACGTGTATTGTATAAAAAGTATATAAATATCTTTTAAAAATATGAAAAATATTTATTTTAATAGTAATCAGGTACAGGTGCACAAGCTATTTTAACAAAATCTTCGTACTTTACTTGTCCATTTGGAGACACATTTGCCTCTCTGAAAATTTGCTCCACTGGAAATTAAACACTAATAAATTTAACAGTGATTGGAATTGGAATTTATATTTTTTTAGTAATAAAAGACCAACCTTCTTTGTTACTTAATTGTTCACCCCAGTGGAGTAACATATGCGCTAACTGTCTAGCTGGTATAGTGCCAGTCCTAAATTTATCTGCAGCTTGAAAAGCATCTATCACTTCTTTTGGTAAATCTTCAGCTCTAGTTTGTAGATGCATAACTTCCAAAAAATCGGCAAAAGACATTTTTCCACCTAAGATAATTGTATATAAGATAATTTTAGGAACTTGGAATTTTATTTATATAATTTATTTGTTACCTTTATCTTTTAAATATTTATTTAATTCTGCAATAGTTGGACTTAATCCTAATGATCTCATAATGATTGTAAGTTCATCCAAAGTACGTATTTGACCATTCCTTGCAAATAGATAAAAACATTCCCTGAATTCTGTAAGAGAATAAGTTTTTATTTTATAAATAATAATCCTGAGTAATAAAAAATTAACACAGTACCATCTATATCTTCTTCTCGAAAATAACGAGCCTAAAAATAAATATAAAAATAAATAAGGATAAGTATTAATATTTTTTATAAAATTCATATTTAAAAGTTGCAATTACCATAATACAAAAGTTTGTTATTACTTTTCGTTTACGTGTCAAATAACGTTATCCAAGATAAGGTTAAGTTACTGAGTAACATAACCTTATCCGACTTTTTCACCGTATAGAGGCGACACCCTCGAGTATTACGTACATTAATTGTAACAATCAGTTACCATTAGCGATCGATCGATCTTCATTTAAATTTCATATGATAATTTTATTTCTCTTGATATTATTAATCAATAATGATAACAGAAGTACATGATCTTTTATTCATATAAATTGTTCGTGGTTAGCATAATGAATCTGCAAAACAGTACTTGAGACAATTTTAAATCAAAAGTTTAAACTTTAATTTCAAATTAAAAGAATTTTAAATTATACAACTTTATAGAATTACAAAATATTTTATTTAAATGAAAAAAAAAGAAAAGAAATTTAAAAATACAAAAGTAGTTCAGTCTGATCAATTATGGTCAGCACTAATAAAAAGGAAAAATAAAGGATAAATAAAAATACATATAATATATAATAAAGGATATAATAAAGGATAGTTGAGTTAAGAAAAGTTAAATTGAATAAGTTTTAAGTTAAATAAGTTTTTCACAAAGAAATTCTTTTTACGTATTAAATAATTCAATTTCATTCATATCACATGTTCATCTTCTTCCATTTACCGTATAATTGGCGTTGTAATTCTCCTTGTAGATATATGAACAAGGATTCAATGATATATAGAATTTTCATGTATATTTTCGCATCAAAAAATATTATATTTATATTTCATCATAGATATATCAATATTAGATAAATCTCATTAAATAAGATTACAATCATGTTTATTATTTATCGAAGGAGTATTATATTTTGTAAAAAAAAAAGATATAGTGATTGTGATAAATTCTGATAAAAATCGGTAAAAAAAATTGCGGTATCCAAGTATCGATTATTTTCCATTGGTACCAACCTTACAGGATGATGATCGTAAACCCTTCGGTCGCCCTTCTGTTTCAGGAATACTCCTTTCCTTTGACCGACGACTAAGGTCAAGTTACAGGGAGGTGGGAGTCAGTACATGATAGTAGAGTGGGGTACTTCCACTGGGAAGGGTTGATGGTACAGCGTGCCACTATTGGAAAGCGTCGCTTCGCGTCCAGACCAGGCTTGGTCTTTGAAAAAGAAAGAGCGCGCGCTATCAGGGGAATAAGAATGGATATAGGAGAGTTTGTAAGGCAGAAGGAGAGAGGGCGCAGTACAGCTGGGTCGAACGCGACGTGGTAGGGGAAGTCGTTGTCCTCGGAGTCTTCGTTCGCACGAGTTCCCGTCAGTGCAACGCGGAACGCGTTCCTGTTCGTATTGTTGAGTGGGGTTAGTGTTGCATCTACCATTTCCTTTATTTCTATCTCTCTTTTTTTGTCTGACTATAAATTTCTTTGTTCATTGTTGAACACGAGAGAACGACAACACGCAATCGTGCGACACACGTGTGATACCGTGGGTAGTTAGTGCAGTGTGACAGGATGCGGTACAATGACCGTAAATGAGTAATCGACGGTGCTGGCAGAACCGGTCGGAAGGACGAGGATCGCGGCGGAAAGGACGCCTGTGGCAGGACTCGAGCCGTTGTGCATAGGTAGGTGTCAAATAATATGCGAGAACAGGGAGCACGCGCAATATTCTACGTGCGAATCTCTCTTTTTCCTTTTCCCTCGGTATTTCCTTTTTTTTCTTTTTCTCTCTATCTCATAATCTATCTCTCGATTTATCTTTCGGTCTTTTCGTTTTCGTTCGCGCGGCTAAGCAATAGTTTTTTTCGTCGTGCAGGTCTACCCCTGCGTTTCTTCGGTATACCTTTCCTCGGCACATATCGAAAGGTATGCAAGTCGTTCGAAGAACGATGCCAGATTTCCCTCGCGATCACCGAGATTATTTAGATATATAATGCCACGTTCTATCACTATGAAATCTATGAAAATGCGCGTCGTGTCGTTACAAAATATCGAGATTCATTGCACGCATATTCCTTCGTTGTTTTGTATAATAGTGTGTTTACGTCGGATTACACGCGCACGATGGAAGATTTAAATGTCACGTAAAACGCATCCCCAGCGCCACCAGAATGTCTGGCGGAAGTTATTTCGGCGGATACTGACTTTTTCGAATTATACGAATTGATGAACGCAATTATAGGTTAGCTTGATATTTTTTATGCTCTATCTTTTTTCGAAGCAATCACGAGGGATTTTACGAATTTACAAAGTAAATCGAAATTAGAGGCAAAAATATATAATCAAAGGAATCGTTGTTATCTTTGGGAAAAATTGCAAAAGTTATAAAACTTTAATTGTCGTTTAATTGTCGAGAAAAGCGAGCGTTAAACGCGAGCTCCGGATATCGAATTGGCGCATGTAACGCTATGGAGCGTTGCATAAGGCCGCTTATCTATGTGAAAGTTATATTAAAAAAATAAGCAAAGGAGTCCGTTAGGAGGTCGAAAGCATTGTTCACCGCACGATACTCGCTCGGCGAATACAAAAGGATGCGTTAAGACTAATTAATGTTATCAGGCGAAGTTTCCCGCTGAATTGCCCAGCTCCATGTAATTGCAAACTATGCTTAGCCAATATCATACCATCGATATTGCACAACAACTTGCCTCATTTCGATTCAGTTAATTCGATACGCCGTTTAAACAACACACTGTATTATACATAATGGTTAATCCATCAACATCCATGTCGAATCTCGTTAACTGTAAATTACAAGTCTTTGTACTTCGAAACCCTTCTAATTCGATCTCATCCGTTCGATCGTTCCTACGGCACTCGATACTAATCACAATAGAAACTTGAAATTAATAATCCCGAAACTCTCTTGCCTCCCTTAGACGCGATTTCCCAAATGAACGTAATCATGGCTCGCGCTAATCGCCTTAAGACAGGAATTAATAATCCTCGCACGTTCACGATTCGTCTTCGTAATTTCATCTGCTCGACAGGAAATCACCGAGATTTTCTCAATTTTATGCGGAACGAAGGAAAGTTTGCAGTCCGGTGACTTCGACTCGGTTACCGTTCTTTTATAATTGCTTTTTAGAGTAGTTGCGCCCATGTTATGTTCCATCGATGAACGGTTAGGACATTACGCAAAACATGTTTCGCTTGTGAACGTTACGAGGTAACGGTTCAGCGAGGCGCGTTCGATGGAAAATTGTCCGATATTCGCCGTTCGATATACGCCGAGGTGTACGATCGGAATTCACGATTCTCTATGTCCACGCTACTTCGGAATTTTACGCATTTTTAGCAATTTCAGTCTGTTTTATGTCGCACGTTCGAAAATATAATACACCTCCCGTGTAAAAATTTTTATCGATATCGTGAGAAATAGGAATTTCACTAGTTAATTTTAATCATAATTTCGCGCGAGTTTCGAGATTGATCGAATTTCCTTTATTAGCTCTCAATACCGTTTCGATCGCACTAAATTCTCGAATATCCTAATTCTTCTAAATCAACCAGTATTACCGAATACCGTTATATGGGTCCATAGCCGAGCGTGGAGCTTACGTACCGACCCGATTTTCCCGCGGCCAAATCCGACACGTTAATTTAAAAGTTCACCCGGTAGAAATTTCATCCGGACACCGGGACGAGTGTTTCGAATAATGAGAAACGTTCCCTCGGTCGGTTTAATTCCCGCTCCAAGAAAATTAACTGCACCCACTTGCAACAGGGGATGTGAATTGGGGTAAAAATTGGAAAGGAAAAAAAGAAAAAAGGAAGGGGAAAAAAAAACTGAAAAAGACGGCAAAAAAGAAGCGCGGAGAGGGGAGGATCGCAACGAACCCGCTCTGAATCGTGTTGCAGGAGAGATTCTGGGTTCTCTCTCCTCGATACAGATGAAACCGTAGCCGGTTTACCGCTACGCCCGACACACATACCCTCGTTTCGTCCAATTGGGCCGCGTTGGTCGCGTATTCCCGCTAATAATGGCCAATTGATACGTTATCGCGACCGATTGCATACGAATGCCGTATTCACGGTATTAAATATTTGGTGCGTGGATGGAGGCTGGCGCGTGTTCGTCGGCAAATCCGCGAGCTGCTGCTCGCTCGGCCCATTGTTCTTTGCACACCGGGGGCGGCGTGTATTCACCGGAGGAGAGGAGGGGGAGGGCAAAGCGACGTAACGCGTACCGGTACGTGGGACGATTATCATTCGCGGATCGTCGGCCGAGAGAACGACGAGCGGAATAGCGCGGTGCCGAGCGGTACGCGCGAGACAATTTTGCAAATTGTCACCGGAGAGACGCGGCACGAATTCTCTCCCTTGTTCCCCACCATCTTCCACCTCTCTTCCCACGTGTTCTCCTCTTTTTTCTTCCCCCTCTTCCACCCTCTTTCCATCCACGCGAGAGAATTTGTCTCCGTAGCGACGTGCACCGCGGTGATAAAGCGGGCCGCGTTCCATCAACCGGTGGATGGAATAGCGGATAAAAGAAGGTATCGAATAAAAATGCGAATGTTTGTAAATATTTCGAGAGAGGTGAGATAGATTGGTCTAACACGTCCGATGATTCGAAAATGGTCGATTCGCGGTTTCATTTCGTTTTTTCGTTTCTCAGTCCCCGCGCTTCAAGGATTTAGCGAGGAACGGAATAACAGGGCTCGCGAGAAGAATGGGGATATAGAGTGGAGAAAAAAGGAGAGAGAGAAAGCTTTGCGGGAAGGAAGCGGAGTAGGAAATCCCCCCCAGTCGGAGCAAACTGCTCGTTTTGGTTGCACGGTTACGGTGTTATTCAATACGCGTCGCGACACCAAAGAAACGGATATAAAAATGGAAAAATCAACACGTCACGCGTCGAACGAGCGAGCCGGCGACAGACTAGATATCGTTTTCCCATTGCTGAAGTTTGCCACGACAACCTACGGTGGACGTAGCAAGTCGTGCGGTGCTCCGTGCACTATGATGGACACGCAAACGTTTCGTTCTACCACCACGCACGGACTCCTTTTTTTTTTCGAATATCGCTTTTCACACCTCTATTCATCTCAGACAGATAGAAATTTTCTTTCGAGCATCTCCCATCTTCCCGATTATTATTCCACGATCTTTACCAACAAGACTCCAATCCTTGCAATTACTTAGCTGGAATACTTTTTAGAGTAGAGTAATTCATCTTTCGAAATGTATATAGTGAAATAGTTGCTGGATGATCGGTGGATGAAATAGTATTCGTATTCATCGACTAGTTTGTTGGAGAGGCTGATGGAGATACAAGGTCTGGGAAGAGAGGTAAGGAGGCTCAACCGGCGAACATTGACGATGATTTATCGCACAAGTTGGCCATCGCGGCTTCCGGTTTCCACACCCTCCTCGAGGAAATTTTTCGAGGAACAACTTCTCGAGGAGACGTTTAAAGAATTGCCTTCCTTATCCCCTATTCCGTGTTCGTTTCGCGCAACACCGTCAATTTCTATACTTTTTCCCTTTATTCCCTTATTAACGATTACTTGTAAAATCACTCGTCCGTCACGCCCTCCCCTTTTTTAACCCCTCAAACCGGTTAAAACAAATCGGTATTAAACCTGGATTCCTCGCAATGGAGGGCTCGCGTATCGTCGTCCCGCGATCCGGGCGCGCGTGTAGGAATAAAGGATAAAGTCGGGGCGAAGTTGTATCGGATTCTTGGAAGCTAGGCGATCGCAAAAGCCTATTCGAAAAATTAATCTCGTTCCTGGATTTTTTTTCTTTTTCAGGAATAGGATCGATCGGTGGAGGGAGAGGGCGGAGAGGAGGTGCCGATCGTGGAAGGTAGGAGTCGAGGGGGAAAAGGTTGAAAGCGTGGGAGGAGGGTCGAAAGGTTGAGCGATCTACGGAGGAGGAAGAAGAGAAAGAGGACGTGGCGGAAGCACGTTCGCTGGCGGTGGAAGAGGAAGAGGAAGAGGAAGAGGAGGCGGAGGAGGAGGAGGAGGAGGAGGAAGAAGAGGGAGAGAAAGAAGATCGAAAAAGGGAAGGAGACGGTGGTCGAGGGAGGAAGAGAGATGAGCCTGGTGGGTGACTGGCAAAGCGCGGTGGTCGGCTGCTCGACGAAAGGCAGATAGCGCCATTAGTTATTGCTGGGCCGGAGAACGTCGAGCCGATGCGCGCTACGGCCCTGGCCGTCGACGAAGAAGGGGAAGAGGAGGAGGGGGAGGAGGAGGAAGAGGAGGAAGAAGAGGAGGAGAGGAACGGGGCCCAAAGGGCCGCGATGCATCGCTTCGGACCTAGACGACGTTATCCTCGAATCGGAGAATCCCTGATTTTCCTTCTGGCGTTCGGTTGCCTTCTGATCGTCGCCGTTGCCTCGCCTCTTCATCCCGCGCCACCGCACAGAGGTGAGTCACGTTCAATTTCGAATGGCTTTCATCGCTTCGCCCATTCACCAGAGGTTAAATCCTCGTTAATTTCCCAGTTCATTAACAACTCTTTGACGCATGCATCGATATATATATATATATATATGTATATCGTGTACGATTTTGGATCGAAAACCCCTTTCTTTACCGTATTTTCACGCCTATTTACCGACTACAATCAGCGTTTGGCCTTTTAAACAAGCTACATCCTAATTATACCTATTACTCGAGAGGTCAAACGGCCACCGTTGTTGTAGCAAGGATCCCCGCGCACTTTGCGTAACCGGTGTTTTCCCTATGTATTTGCTTTAACCAGCGTAACTAGGATCAGCTTCGATTAGAGATAACGTCAAAAGGGGGTGAGTCACGTTTCAGACGGTTTTTCTTTTATCTCTGATCGCGAATTAGCTATCCTCCCCCCGATAACGTGACGAGGATAGAAGCACGCAGAGAGAGAAATAGAGAGAGAGAGAGAGAGAGCAGAGAAGCGTGGAAAATGAGGTTGCCGGTCGGGACAGACCCAGGAACCTATTCTCGATGGGAAAATCCGATACAAAGTGTCCGTTAGAGGGTGGTTGGATTGCAATCCGCCGCGGGCCAACGCATCGATAACGAGCCACGGTAATTAGATTATTGGAAGGTGTTGCGTAAGCTGTAAGCCGATGCGGCTTGGAGAACGCCACGAGGTGCCGTTAAACTACGCTCGATTCGAGAACGCAACACACACAAACATGCACATATACACGCACCGCTTTGTTTCTCCTCCGAGTGTCTTGTCCTTTGTTCTTGATCGGTACTTACCGGTTCAACAATGGAAACACGACTCCGAATGGCACTCTGATTGCAAGTGCACTCCTTACCTCTTTCTTGATCCCTATCTTCGATGCCGCGTACCCCGATGTATCGACCGAGAAACGTAGAAGCAAAACATTTCCTCGTTCTATTCGTTGGAAATCTGAGTTAGCCTTTTCCCTAAGAGGATTTCCAGAGTTGAGAGCTTCTCGAGCGAGTCCTTTCCGCCAAATCTCCCTCTCTCTCTCTCTCTCTCTCTCGCATACGGTTGACGAGAAGATCTTTTCCTTCCCCACGTAGAATCAAAGTGAGGAGCGATCGGACCGGTTGATTTATCTTTTTTATTAGAGGAGAGGTCCAATTTTCAAAATTAATCCGATCAAGAAAGATATCTACGCGAACTTCGCTTCCTCCTCCACCGGAGAGGCAAAGTCGTGCCTCTCATTCGTGAAAACGAATCTGACGAAATTCTCACCGGTATCCCAACCTCCGCCCCCGTCGCAATAGCGAAAGTCCAGAAGTTTCGGGTTTTGCAAGATCTCTTCGCAGTTTCTCCTTGTCATTCCTTCCAACTTGTGTGTTGGCTGCGAGGCGAGAGAGAGAGATCATTCCTTTTAACGGGTTAACGGACCATTCCTCGCGCTCCATCCGATATTTTACGTTTGCGATCGTGAGACACGAAATTCACGTGGAATTCACGGATCAATCGTTGCATCTTACAGATCTTTACAGACACAATTTCACTGCTTTCTCTGTCTCTCTCTACAAACCAACTAACGAAAGGATCGTCTTTCTCTCTGTATTTGTTCCAGGTATCACGCACGGTTCTTACATCGGTTATTACGAGGTGGCCTCCTATGATACCGCGGCCTTGAGACAACATCGTAACCGGATGCGCCGCGATGTCTCCAACGATGTGGTCGACAATCAGCCTTTGCTGCTGCAGTTGAAAGCGCTCGACAAGTGAGTTCTTTTTTCCCCTTTCCCCGTTTCCCCAAGTAAAAGTAACTACTACTACTACTACTACTACCATTACCACTACGTACCCGTGGACTACGTGCACGCCGGGTCACGACACATTTTTCCCGGGCAAATTGCAAACGCGAAATGAACACGACATTAAAAGATTCTTTAACGAATTACCGTGCCAGCCACGACCACGCAGTTTTTCCTTTCCTTCGGATCAAAGAGAGACAAGGCGGCCCATTTTTGCTTACAACGGTAACCCCTTCTTAAATCCTCGAGTCTCGTTGTGAATTCTTTTTTTTTTTTTTTTTCATAACGTTTAAAGCGAGATTACCGGGTTTCGGGCAGGAGGATCTCACCCAGGGAAGAATAATTCTCTTCCGAAAGCAAAGAATTCTTCTTTTTCCACGTCCATGGGAAAGTACGGCCCGATTCTTCCGGGGAGATTTTCACCGTGTATTGGAATTCCTGTTCTCTATGCTCGAAGCGGACGACCGTCTGGTCAGGTCGATAGATAGACCTAGAATAACCAATTAAGGTCGAGGTTCGTCGGTTAGTGTTGCGCCCTCGTACGTAATTTAAATAGGATGATGATTCGGATTTGGAATAAGTTTGGTCGAATTGACCGAGAGCGAATAGCGAGAATGAAAAAGAAAGAAAGGAAGGAAAAGGATTTTGCACGCGTTACTACGATTTCATCGTCTCGTCATCGCTCGGAATTTTTATGTTGCGTTCGTGTGCGCTGCGCGGCGTAGTTTGCTCGATCGATTTCTACGAATATCTTGGAAGGATGCGAATACTTTTTTGAGGGTAAATTGGAGAATTATTATTATTATTTTTTTTTTTTTCTACTTTTCACCGAGAAACTTTTGGATCCTTTGGATACGCGAGTTTAAGGTAAGCGAGGACATTCGTTCAGTGACGTCCAACAACTGACAATCGCGAAGTGAAAAATAAATCGGTTCAAAATGTCTGCAGGTCTTAAAAATCTGCTGGTATCAAGATGCACGGGCAAAGAGTGGATTAACAGAGTTAGTTGACTACTACGGAATAGTTGGCATTATATCAAGCCTGGAAAACAAAGCTTTCCTGACATTTGGAAGCGATACAACGCGGAGATAATAGAATTCCCTTTGTTTCCACAAAATTACGTTATATTTGCTTTCCTGAATTTCTCTTAAATGAAATTAATTACAAAACCGGACAATATAAATTTTCCAGCGTAAACGTCGCGAAAGGAGGAGGTACAGCCTCGAGAAAACGGATTTACAATCTTATCTCGGAGGAATAAATTTCAAAATTTCCGAAATGACAATTAAAATGCCGTTAACGCGAAATCGCTTTGCCAATTAATTTCCCTCGCTATTATATCGGATCCGAGCTCGATTCTTTTCTCTTTTTAACTTTTATTTTTTTTCTTTTACAAACCCATCAAACCCGTTATACAGATCAATGGCTTTAATTGGAATTTACGAATGAAAACACGACGACGATCTCTGCGATGGTAAAATTTCTTCTTCCAATAAAAATAAACTTCTGAGAAATCCAAACTTATACATACATACATATAGATGGACAAATAAAAGCGATAGATCTTGATCCAACAAAGTCTATTCGAAAAGGACTCGCAGTCGGTTGATCGTCGTGAGCCGCGATCAAACAACAGTAACTGGAAAGTTAACGGGATATACCGAGCCATGGAACAAGCAATTAGACTCGATTTTTATTTCTCTCTCTCTCTCTCTCTCTCTCCTTCCAATTCTAATCGCGTTTTCATCGTTCGAACCGTAGCTCTCCTCACAAATCCGTCCCATTCGCGCGTTTCTTCTTTCCATAAACCCGGCTCAAACCAGTTCTCTCGTTTCTCGAATCACTTCTTATCCTCCGCCCCGAAAGGACCAATTACCAGCTGCTCGATCGCTTAATAGCAATTACCAAGATCTATTTGCTGCCGCGTCGGAGAGGGGAAGAAAAAAAGGAACCAAGGAGAGAGAGAGAGAGAGAGAGAGCTTTGATCTCGACTCCGAATCGAGGCAAAACCAGCCCAACGGTTGTCCAACGGTTAATTAAATTTCAGTCGCGAAGGACGCGCTCGGCCAGAAACGAAATTGCCTTCCGTCATGAATTCGATCCGTTTTCGGGCCCCACCCACCCACGCGCCTCTCCCTCCCCATCCCCGCAGCTTCGCTCGAGTTTCGCACACTCGCCTCTTTGTCCGCGTACCACGCGACAAACCGGTTTCCTCCTCCCCCCTTCTTCTTTCCTTCAGCGAGAGTCTGCGCGAAAATTCTCCTCTCCGCTCGAGGAAAAGGGTCGGGGAATCGGTGAATCGGTCGAAAGGCTCCCGGCCACTTCTTCTCGCGCGATTCTCTCCGTCCTCCGCGCGCGAGGAGAATAACCGAGGAGTTAACGTGGGCGTCTCGTCGTCTCTTTATGTAAATCGGTCGAATTCACGGCAAGCAATAAAATGTAAAGCAGTGAGTAGGTGGATACGTGGGGGAGGCTTCCCTCCACGCCGTGCCAATCGTCGTCGCATACCTCCTATTTTTCTTTCGCGACCCCCTCGTGTTTTCACCCCTTGTGCACCTGGTACAAACTGGCAAGATAACGTGGGATGGGGAGGACGGACCGATCGTGTGCAACCCCTTTTTTCGCGCGATTTAAAAAAACTCATCGCGCGCCAACGTCCACCCTGTCCTCCGGGCGCATGCTCTTCCTTTGTCGTGAATTTCCTTTTAAAAATTATATTCCGCGCAGGCGAGTGAATCATCGTTTATTATCATTAATTGTGAGATTTTCCTGCCAATTCTCTTCGTCGTCATTCACCTTCTTTATCGAAGTAAAAATCCGTAAAGCTTGATCAATATAAGCGTAATTTGATGGAGAATCCAGTTATTTTAATAATGCAGAAGTTCAAATCACCCTATATAATCGCATCCCCATTCGCACGAGCTCGCCGAATATAGCCGGCGCGAGCGGACCTGAATGGATGAGATCCAGTTTTCCCGCGCGTGGGCACAGTCGTATTCGATCGGCTCGTGTCGCGAAGGTCTGGTCATCGACGGATGCGAAACGGAACGGAAACAGGGGAAGCTTTGAACGCGCTTTGGACGAGATCCAAAAGTCAACCGCTATTTTTTTTTCTTTTTTTTTGCGATATATCCATCGTCAACGAGATGTTTTATCAATTAATCGAAACGAAATGAAATTGCATCGGAATCGATACGCGATCGATATGACAGAGAGAGAGAGGAATAAAGAAGCAAAGAAAATTCATTTGTTTTTTTCCAAGCTTTTACGTTAATACACGTGAGGAATAAATAAAAGAGAGAGAGAGAGAGACATTATTAGATTTGGTTGGTAGAAAATCGGATTGGCGGATGTCTCTGTTATTGGGATTCGTTGCAGTGGATTCGGTCGAGTGTTTTGGCCGATGGTTTTAAAAAGTTTATGAGAGATCTGCTGTTGCTCTGCTGGGATTACCAGAGGGCAGAGCTACCGAGACTGACTTTTCAGAAGTGTCCGAGCGAGATAAGCTCGACAGTGCTCTCGAGGAATGTGGGATAAGTTGTCGCGTTAATAAATCGGCGATATCGCTTCCTTCTATATGAATAACTCGAAAGAATCGGCGCCACCGACCTTGAATCTCCGGATCCGAGATCCAAAAGGGGATTATAAGATATATCGATCCCTGGGAATCGGATCGGGGGCGGTTTTTCGCAGCCCCTTCTGCGAATCTCTTAAACGCGGAGCAATTTCGCCAATTT
The DNA here is from genome assembly GCF_029169275.1 of Apis cerana. Lineage (NCBI taxonomy): Eukaryota > Metazoa > Arthropoda > Insecta > Hymenoptera > Apidae > Apis > Apis cerana. The sequence continues at coordinate 6,654,661 of NC_083866.1, forward strand.
CGCGGAACAAAAGCGCGGTCCCCGCCAAAGGGAAGGAGGGGCGGAAAACGAGGTTCGCTCCCCTCCTATCGGGAATAGCTATCGAGCTAAGGAGAATAATTGCGGAGAGATGCGGCGGCGGGTACAAGGACCCGCGACTAATTGTTGCTCTTCCGTTGATACCTCGCGCAATGCCGTCTCGTTCCTCGTTTCTTTATGGTAATGCGCCGTATTAAATTCTTTTCGCCAGACAAAGGAGCAAAGGATCCTACCTCTCCTTCCCTCGCTCCGATTGTGTAGAACATCGGGGAGAATTTGAAACGAAATCTCGTTCCCCGCGATAGAAATTCTACGAATCTGTGAAAACCGGTAAAAAATTAGGATTATAATTTCGTCTATTATTATTTTCTCATCTTTTTAAATCTGAATCTCCGCTTTTCTTTTCTCTCTCTCCCTCTTTTTTCCCCAGTTTCCACTTTTGTATTTTTTATTTTTTTTGATTTTCCCCGTGTATCATTCGACACAATCCTCGATACACCGGATTGCAATCTTGTTAGCAAGGATAATTCGATAATCCGCCTTCATCCCTCCGTTATTTTTTTTTTTTTTTTCCCAACAACCGACAACTTTGGGATAATCGAATATTTCGCCCGGCCTACGCGTATCTCGAATAATCCTGGCTCGCTGCGAATTTAATTAAACCTAATCCATTTACCCTCGTATCCGGGATTATTCCATCGCGCACTCGTTCGCGTACCGCGCAACGTGCGCAATCCCTGCCCCGTTTCAATGTCACGCGCCCCCCCATGTCCAAAATCCTTTCCGCGTTTCTAAATTCAATATTACCACCCGTTATTAGAACCCGTCTCACAGACACCTCGTATCCTCGTTCGAACAAGAGTCGAGCGAAACGGGGAAGGCCCGCGCTCGCGTCATCGTCCAGCAATCGCTGAATCACATCGGATTCGACGTCGTGATTCCTGCACAGATCTCTCCTCGATTACTCGAGCCATGGAGAGGAGAGGAGAGGAGATTGATCCTCAGGGGGAGGGAGGTTCGATGACGGGTTCGAGGGACAATCGTCTCGAGTGAGGGGTTAAATGGATAATCGGAAAGTCGAAATGTTATTCGGTTACTTGGAAGGTTTCCTCCGAGCGATACTTGTCCCGGGTGAAGGATTTGTCAGAAGCGGGATTCCGCGGAAATCCCGAATCCTGGGGATAGATCGTCCCGGGAATTTGTAAGAGAAATGTCAATTTCTAGGGGCGCTTAGTTTCTTGCGAGACGAAGTTTCCTGTGTAAGGACACGTGTAAAGGCCGCCTGTTTCAGAGCTGTATGTTACATCGCGCTGCACTGACTCACGATACGATAAACTTTCAATCGTTCAACCGTGTGAGACGTCGCATTTCGCTGCGAAACGCAGGGAACGAAACGAGTGAACGCGTGCAACGATTCTCCTCGCATAGGGTGCGTTTCTATTAAAATACGGGTAATTAATAGGCGAATATGCCGATCAATAGCTCGTGCTTCGAAAGAAAGAATTTGCACGCTCGTTTCTTCCGAGAAGCACGAACAGACCATATCGTGATTTTGTTTTTTTTATTTATTTCTCGTGTCGGGATATTGGAATATAATTACACGTTATTATTGTCGTAACAACCGATAATTTGTTCTCAGACAATGGACATTACGCTTGGTTCGAGAGAGGAGCCTGTTCAGCCAGGACGCGACGTTCGAGAACACGAACGGCCCCATCGACTTCGACACGTCGCACTCTTACGTGGGCACAGTGTTGGGTGAGTTTTGCCACCAATTTCCTCCGCGTATTCCAATACGATACGCACACACAGGCAGAAATTTGAATTCCGCTGGAATCGCTTACCGCGCGAAAATAGATTTTTCCACCGACCTTTGAAGTTTTTCGACAACGTCCACACACTATCGTACCGAACAGAGAAAGAGAGAAAGGGAGTAACGTATCTATGCGAAGCGAGATCCTCGATGTAATAAAGAAACCGTGTGCGAGAAAGGGTTGGAAACGATTGGCGCGTCGAAAAATGGGACGAGATTTTTAAAAATCGACTTTTTAATTCTAATACGCGCAATGGAAGAAAAACAAAAGAGAAAACTTGAAAAAGTCAGAAAGGCTGCTCTCTTGGTGTCCAACGCGCGTGTACATGTACATATATATATATATTCCTTTTCACGGTGTGTACGTGTCTCGCTTCAAACGTTGCTGCGTTTTCGACAACCCGATCCGATCAACGCGGATATATCCCGCCCTCCCGCCGCTTTTTGCTCTCTGGAATTTCGTTCGTTCCCCGTCGAAACTCGCGGACAAAAGCGTTTTGCAGACAGAGAGAGAGAGAGAGAGAGAATGGCAATGAAAAAAAGGAGCGAAAAGCTCCGGCTACGTATAAATCGCCGGAGGTCCCGAAGATAATTTAGATTTATCTCCCTCCCCTCGGACCTGTTCGGCGGAATAAATCATCAAAGGCTGGGAAAATAGCGAAAGAAAGAAAAAGCCGCCGGAGGGGAGGAGGAGAGTTTGTTGGCTGGTCACCGAACCGACGCAGTTCATTCGCCAGGTTGACGTCCCTCGACGGAAGACGCATAATCCTCGCCCGATTCAACCGAGAATCTCATTTTGATCGTCATCCTCGCTGCCGAGCTCGTTTGGAAACAAGCCAGATACCCTATTCGAGGTGTAGCATTCGAGCAAGAAAGAAGAACCAAGAAGTTGCGTTTCCATCCACGTAACGTGCACGGTTACTCGAATTTCTCTTCCTCCTCTCGTTCGTTCCCCGAGTCGCGAATTTCCAGGAGTCGATCTCGAACAGCAATTACTCTCCCTCTCTCTCGCTCCTCTCGAGCCATCCTCCATTATCCTCCATCTCGATAACTCGGGAAGGAGAATCGACAGATTCTGTTGGCGGAGAGGGGGAGGGGCAATTCTTCCGCGTAAGCGTACGATTACGTAAAATCGATGCGTTTCGAGGACGTTTAACGAGCATCATTACCGTCGAACCCACCAAGTGGAACAATACCGGTGATTTATCTTGGAGGGAAGGAAAGGGGAAACTCGGGAAGTTTGCGTAGAGCCGCGTCTCCTAATTCCGCGCCGGTGGAATACACGCTGGATACGCAAAGTTTTCATCGTAATCACGCCACTCGTGGCGCGCGATTGTTAGGCGAAGTACCGCGGCCACGTCGAGGCGGGGCCTTTAAGCTCGTCGACTCACGAGTCACGGAAATTTATTCCATTGTCGTGTAACACGGGCGAGGAGCGCGAGGAAGCGTGGAAGAGTGGAGGGAGGGAAGAAGAAGGAAGGAAGGAAGGAAGGAAGGAAGGAAGGAAAGTCTTTTTCGAGGCAGCGGTTGATAAGGAACGAAAATAATTGGGAAGCGTTGGAGTTCTCCAGAAAGGAATCTTGGATAACACGGTCGCGAAAGGCGATAAGAGCGGAGCGGTGGTAACCATTTGCTGGAAATTTCGTTAACTCCGTCGCGGACACGATACACAAAGAGTGCAGGAATATCTGATTCCGGTTCCACGTACTGGAAACTCGAGTAAGCGGATAGTTGAGCACGTCGACAGGGAGCATATACGAGCGCGGTATAATTTCGTACACCGAACGAGTTCGAACTGGTCTAACCGCAACTTCGCCACCGCTCGAAACTTGATCGCGTATATAACGCCGCCGATCGACGTTTCTCACCGAACTTCAACCCGGAAACCGTCCTTATACTCTTAATAATTCGCCTAACTTGTTGAATCCTGTACTCGTCTCCCGCTCGTCTTCCAGAGAGCACGCGGATCCCGTCGAGACGGCTTTCCGACAAAGCGGAGTGAAAGGAATTAAATTAATATAACGGAATCCACGATCTTAATAACTATAGATCTCAAGTTCCTTTCCTTTTTTTCTCTTTTGTTTCGCAAAGTGAACAGTTATTTTTACTCGCGGTTCGAAACAAAGGGTATCCACCGGTTACGCCTGTTGATGCATGCACGTAAAGCCTCGCGCTTTCCGTTTCCGGGAATAAGCCAACTCAATTATCCTTCGCGCCTAGGTGCGCAACAACCGCAATTACGATGCTCGGATCCGCGGATTTGGAAGACGGAGGGAAGGCGCTTCCATCGCCTTCGATGATTGTCGAGATAAATCGCGGGAACGTGCCGGATGGAAAAAGCTCGGACGCGTTCCGTTGAAAATTGGTCGACTCGAATTAGCGGTGGACGAGCGACGCGTTTTCATTCAACTAACCCGCGTCGATCGATAAAGGGAGACGAGGCGTCGTTACAACGAGAAATAAATAACGGCGGGGGCCGTAAAGGTTTCGTGGACGCGCGTACGCGAAATTGTAATCGAGTCCGTAACTATAATAATCGAGTGGAGGATAGTCGCTGTAATTGGAAGGCACGGAAGAGGCGAAATGATGGCGCGTACACGCGTCATATACGACGCGTTACGGTGGACGCGAGAAGGACGAGCGGCGGCATAATTGCTCGAATGATAAAACGATTAAATTAACTCGACTTTTCCGATCGAAGCGGTCTCGGTTCGAGCGCGGGAGCGCATCAGTTGGGCGCAACGGTGCAGGATAACCCCGTATCACTGATAATCCGATTACCGATTAAACTTGCCTAATTGACGGTGTACCCGTGTGTAATTGCGCCGCCCGATTTCCAGCCCGCGATAATGGGCCGAATCTTCCGATGATGCGTGGCAAATCGCTTAGAAAATTCCATCCGAATATCCCATCTTCCATGTATTCCAAATAATGCGTTCGTAAATTCGTCGAGTCACGATTTTCGATCCACGATTTACATTTATACCGTTTCTTTCCCGTTAATCGGAGAGGGGTTAATTTTCGAGGAGGATCGATGAAATTATCATCGTGTAAACAATGGCTCCGAGAGAAAGGCGCGATTGTTGGAAATGAATATAAACTCGCTTTTGAGCGACGACGCTTTTCACTAGGGATTAGATTCGTCTTTTATTTTCCTTATTTTTTTTTTTTTTTTTAGTTCCAACCAGTCGATTAATTTTGTGTAACGCCTAACTCGCTCAAAACAAGGGAGGAGATGGGGTCTCCTGGCCGGTCGCCAGTGTTCCACCGCTCGGCGTATTCATAACCGGCGCGGCCCTGTTCTCGCTTCGAAGCTTTTCACACTCGAGGGTTACAAATTATAGGGAGCGAAAATGGCCGGAGATAAAATGTGTACTTAACGTCCCGCTACTTAGGGTAATTAAGCCGGGATTTAAGGATGACGCTCCTCAGAAGAAACTTATCGCATATTTCCATCTCCATTCCCCGTTACATACAATCTCCACAGAATCGAGAATCGGTTGATTAAACGTCCGGCCGTTGACGATTTAAATCATCAACGTCACCGCGCGATCCAATAGTTTCGATCGACAACGCGCCTTCGACTCTCTTCGGTTACGAATTTGCCGGACCGATCCAGCAACCGATCGTTGGGAGGCATCGGTATGCCCCCCCTCCTCGACCTCGATCCTCTTGCAGAGGCACACCGGCCGCGAGCTTTCATTAACGGCTTTGCATTAATTATCGCGGCAGTGATAAATAATTGGCGTTACATCGTTAACGCGGTATCCACCGGTAATCGAATAATTCTCCGCCGGATACATGTGAGCCGGATTTTATACACGCCCGCCATTTCGCGAAACGTACGAAAGAAAATTAACAGAGATATACGCGGTTGCGTGCGAGAGGACGGGAAGAGGATAAAATTATCCTTCCTTAAGACGCACGGAACCGGAACCCGCGCATTACTTTTTTTCCCCTCTCCCGGCCTCGTTAATTGCACGGAACAAAGGATGGGGAGGGGAGGGCGTGAGTGGCCCGTAGGACAATCGAATTAATTAACGTCCGATCCTGGGTTATGGCTAATTAAAAAGAATTATAGGGAGCGCGAAACGGAGAGTGTAAAAATGTACGCGTATGAATGATGAGATGGAGGAAGAGGAGATGGAAAGAAGAGAAGGGGGGACAGTTTTAAAAGATAGTGGAAAGGTCGACGGGCGATGATTCGAATCAATGCATCGACGATTGGTCGTAATTCGATTGTTAATCAATTAAACAAGCATTCGTCGAGCGTATTCTGCGCGCGTTGTTGTTTGCCGCGGGTCCGGCGCAATTGTTCGAGTTTTCGCGATTCCTCGCGCGGACCGGCGCCTCTGTTAAGTTAACCGTCCCCCCGATTAAATTGGATTTTCCCGGTAACGAGCGGCACAGCAGCTTGAAAAAGGGGCTGTTTGCCTCCTTTGCTCTCCCCCTTTCTTTTTTTTTCCTTCTTTCGCTTCTCTTTCTTTCTCCTCTTTCGTTTCGTGCTTATTTTACTTTTGAAGTCTCACGTTCGTCTCTCTTCTTTTACTTATCCTTTTACCTTCGCTTCTTTTTCTTTTTTCCTTTTATTCCTCGCCCGTCGCGCCTCTTCGCCACCGAATGAAATTAAATTAGACCGGATTCCAATAATTCGTATTTAGCCCCCCCGAGTAAGAATATTTTCTCGGAGCCCCTAATTGGAGGAGAAAGGGGATGATTATTCTTTCCCCGCGGAGTTTACGGACGATCCCGACTTCGACTCGGGAACAAGTCGTCCAGGACGATTTAATTAAACCCGTGTTCCGCGCTAAAACAGGAATCGGAATAATAACGAATTTCTCGTCGAATCGAATCGAGGAAAGGGATCGATCGATTATATTTTCCCTTCCATATTTCGCCTCGTCGAATCGAATCCTTCGTAACTCGACGTAAATTTCTCGCTCGAATCTAACCGTTCCAATCTTGAAAATCACTTTCAATTTATATCTACATAGGGCGAAATCAAAATCATTCGCGAATATTTCCCATATTTCCGTCCATTTTATTCTCTGACATTGCACGAATAAGTAAAAAAGAATAATAAATACAAAGCGACACATTCGGTCGGAATATCTTCGTTGATCTTTTTTAATAGAATCTCGTAGATCGATAATACCTCAATCTCTCCTCCCCTCGCTTCGAATTCCAATTAACTAAAATTAGACGTATTCTCCGTGACACGCTATGTCGGAGAAAGAGACTCGCCTGATTCTTTCCGCCATCTTCGACACCTTCTCGAATCACCCTCCAATCGAAACGAATTAACCGGACTCCTTTCCAACTTGCTCACTCACTTAGTTACTTACTTACTTACTTACTTACTTACTTACTTACTTGGCCGAGGTGAGAATATCGCGGCGAAGACTCGGCTCTCGCCCCCGAGAAATAGGTCAATTACCAGGAAGGGTGGAGAGTTCGCGGGTGATTTTGCGAACACGAGCCAACAAACCGATACCGGTCTGGAATCGGTGGATCTCGAGGAAGAAAGGGAAACGTGTGTCTGCGACGTGCGTGAGCGAGAGCGAGAGGAGAGGACAAAGTTTCTACGACGTCGCCGAACGACAAAACTTTTCTAAGGATGTCCGATTCGACTGGTTATCCTTGAAACGATTCCCGCGCTGTGTTCTTTCGTTCGCATCCTGCGTACATTTTCCCTCTCCCTCTCTCCTTCTCTCCATTCTTTTCGTCCTATTCTCTCGCTGATTATGCGCCGTTGCACAATATTATCGTTTATCTTGCACTTTCAGCGATGAAACAACGCCAGCGGAGCGCTCTCGAATTCGTTTCTCGCTCCGGAGACAACGCGGATACAGAGAGAGTATTGTTTGTATTATGTACCGAGTAAATTCTCTTGGTTTCCTTCCCAAGAGTCGGGAAGAGTTGAGTTGTCACCGATTTCTCTTTTTTTCTTCAACTCGAGCTTGTTACGTTCAGTTACGCGGATCGTGAAAATAATTCGAACAGCTATTAAACGCGTTCCCCCTCTCCTGTTTAACGAATTCGAAAGGAGATGGAGAGAGAGAGGATCCGACGCGATCTTGACTTCTCCCTCCACTCCTTCCTCTCTCTCTCTCTCTCTGATTTCTCTCCCAATTTCTCCCCCTCGTCTTCCTTCGAAGACAGCACCGCTCGATTCTCGATTCGTAGAGTTATTCGTCGACGCGAAACTCGTCGAAGTGGGATCGAGTGAGGCGCCGCGCGAAAATTGGATCGAATTAGTCCCGAACTCGGCCGGCTGGAAACAAAAAAAATAATCGAAGGGAGGGAGGGAGGGCACTCAACGACGAGAGAGGATCTTTTTCTTTGATTTCCTCCCCTGCTGATCCCCGGGAGAGTTCCATTCGCCGCCCTTCTTCCCCGTCATTTTCGAAGCGGCGATAAAAAGAAAGTAGTCGATACCCTCGACTCGAGGGGCGCCGATGAGTCGATGCCTTTTCCACGCTCGCAAGAGCGGCAACGTGTCAGCCGCTCGATAGCCAACCACCGATCGAGTTATGGTATCGCGCTACCGCTTCCTGTTGATCCCTCCATTTTTTCCCTTCTCCCTCCCACTTATTCTTAAGAAGTTTTTGCGTAACTCAAACTCCTCCCCCTCCCCCCCTCCGTAATTGAATTGAAAGAGAAGACTTAGGTATCGAGATTTTAAGACTTCTTAGCGTCTAAGTCCGTCCATGCTAAATTTAACTTCCAACTTACCGGCCAAACTGTGTATCTCCTATTCAATTTTAATTTTAATTCCAACTTGGACAAGATAAGAAACCTTTTAGCCGAGATTCGATGTGATATACGAGATTTACATGGACGATTCTCTTTTTCATTATAACAGGTTTCCCGATTTTATTTTCTATTTCGTATTCCGAATATTATAGGATAGTAAAGGAATTTGTGTATTTGTATATTTTTGGGTATTTCGGGGTGAATGGAGCGATTAACACGAGTTAAAATACGGGGATAAAATATCGGTGGAAGAATGGTAGAACGATCACGAAAACTTCGGACACCTGTCCGTGCTTATGGTAAAACATGCTTTTTATTCGAAACCGTTCCCGCAATTTTCCCACTTACGTGGTGAAGAAGAATGGCCCTATCGACCGTATCGTTTGTAGTCGACACGCGTATCGACCACCGATTCGCGATACAAACCGAATTAAATGACGGACCGTATTCTTTGTCGGCTCTCCGCTTTATCCCTCCCCTTCTGTCTTCCCTCTGCTCTCTCCACCCCACGTCCGTCGTTATTTTTTCCCCTCGCTCGCTGTATCCTTTTAGATCGCGTGTCCACCTATCCGTTATTTTATTTTTCCGCGAAAAAAAAGGAAAAAGGCGCGTGGTATCGACTGTGTGTAAATCGACCGATCAGTCCATAGAATCGGGGAAGGAGAGAAAGGACTCGCGAGACTTAACGATATCGTTTCATAAACCGTCTCGTGCGCGGCATCGTTCGTTTTAAATGGATTTCACCGTGTTGGAACGATCGGTGTGTATGTGTGTGTGTGTGCGCGCCTTGCCAAAGTTCAATATGCGGTCCCTGAAAAAGCGAAAAACAAAATATACGTATAAAAGGGAGAGAGAGACAGAGAAGAGAGAGCAAACCAAACGAAGGGGTTCCATCGCGTGTCCTCTTTTCCTATGTGGTTGGAGAAAAAATAGAGAGAGAGAAAAACTCTCTCCTCTATGCAAAGAGGTTGGCATAGAGAGAGAGACTCCGGAGAGAAAAATTTTCCCCCGCGAGTGTATCGCGAGCTAATGAGCATTCCCTTCCTCTTTTCCTCTCTCTCTTTCTCTCCTCTCTTTCTCTTGTTTCTCTCTCACCCCTCCCCCCTTTTCTCGCTCAATTGCCGACATTCAAGGGGGAATTTTCGATTCTCGCTTAAATGGTAATTTCATCCGGTCTCGTAGTTCCGCGTCGGGAGGCTAGATCGTTTGAGAGAAGCGGAGAGAGAGAGAGAACCCTTTGTTCAATCGTTTCCTTTGTTCGACGGGGGAGGAGATGGAGGAGGAGGAGGAGGAGGGTATCGATTAGCATGAGGGGTGAATTTCGCCTGTCCCCGGATACCCGTCCGAGGGGATTTAAAACACTTAATTGCAGGGAAAAATGCTTGGGATAATTCGTTTCGTTTTTTCCCTTCTACTCCGCTCGCCACGTGGATCGAGAGGAGATGAGAAAGAGATGAGAAGATTCGAAGGAATTTTGTGTAATCGAACGATTAACTCCTTCCCTCCTCGACCGATTCGAATTTCCAATTGCCAAGTTTCGACTCTCGGCCACTCCGCCCTCGGTTGGCCCCCCGAACACAATCCCTGCCACTCTAAAAAAATGTTAAATTTAACACCGCGGTATCGGCCGTGTATCATTCGATTAATTATGAAAAAGGTCCGAGTAATTGCTTCCTCGAGGAAACGCGGATTTGGTGGAAAAGGGGAGGTGAGAAAGAAACCGAGCAATTACCGGTGAATTATATCGGTGCAACGCGCTTTCGTTTCTTTTCCACCCTCTCCCTTCTCCTCCTCTCGCGCGATTAAAAATTAAACCGATTTCAAAATCGACGAATTCACTCGCGGCCACTTCGAGGATCACTTTTTTTTCCCCTCCCCTTCATCCTGCGGTAAAGGTAAAAAAATCGACGACCCAGTTTTTCATCGTGTAAAGACGGAGGGGAGGAGGAGCGGGAAGAGGAGGAGGTTGGGCGAAACGCGCGTCCGGAAATTATGAAATCGTCGAAACGGTGTAATTCTCGGCGAAGACGACGGTTATGACGGAAATAGATAGCTCTACCCTACTTTCTTCCTTCCTCGTCCCCGACTCTCCCTCTCTTTGTCTCTCTCCCATCGACCCTCTCCCCCCTCTCTCTCCCTCGCTCGCACAATTTTCGATTCCGAGAGTTTGCCTCGGAAATCTATCGCTCCATCCGGAAGCGGACCCGTCCACCAACCTGGAGACACGAAACGAAGTTATCCCCGAGTTCCCTGAATCTAAATAGAGGGCGATTCGCTCGATTTCCGCGCGAGGCGGATGATTAAGCGCGCAAACTCTGCTCGATTCGGCCTCTTCTTGTTAACGTCGATATTAATATTGGCGAAAAGAAAGAGAGGAAGGAACAGTCGCGAAAGAAAGATAAAAAAAATGGCGCGAAGAAAACAAAAAAGTACAACGAGTTCTCGAAAATGATTGGCTCCGAAAAAAAGAAAAAATCGGTCGAGTAAACGTCCCCCATCATGGGATAAAATCCCATCCGCGTGCAGTTTCAAATTCGATTTCCACGAAACGGAAGTTTCGCGCAAAGGGAAGAAATCTTTTCACAATTTTTAACTCGATTCCACCGGCTAGCGATTGCTTCTTCTTCCATTCCTTACGTTAAGAATTACATCCGAGCAACGTTATTGAAATCTCGAATCGAACCGGAAGAATAAACCAATCTCGAGGTTTAGTCTACACGCGGTAGTGGCACAACCACCGACCGATTCGGTTATAAATTACCGCAACGGCGAACGAGATCGGTCGAATTTCCTCCTTCTCCTCCTCCTCCTCCTCCGTGTTATTACCGTCAAGTTGCCACGGGACTGATCGATCCTTGAAGGGTTTTGTTTTTGGAAAGCGGCGAATCGAAGCAATCAAAAAATATTTTCCTTCTTCTTCCGTGGAACGAAATTCCGCTTCGGATCGTCGCGAGGGAATATTCGGGTCCGCCGAGAGAAAGAAACGATTGCATTGGAAAACTAGTAAAAACCTGTTATTATCCCTTCCGAATAAATTCGGGTCGATTTCTTGTTCTCTTAGAAAGGGAAAGCGTAAGGTTAATTTCTAACACGGGCAATTTTGGCTGGAATTTTCCACTGGCCGATTTGCAGAGGACGACAACGCCGTGGTGCAGGGGATGGTGACAGGGGACGGCCTGTTCGACGGCACCGTGGTCACCGGATTCGAGGAGTACTACATCGAGCCGACCAACAGATACTTGGCCGGGGAGGAGGACACGTCTCCGCCGTATCACAGCATCGCCTACAGAGCCTCGGACGTGTTAACGCCGCGTAAATCGTCGCCTTGCGCCAGTCATCGATTGCGTCAACACGCTTCTCACGATTCCATGCAAATGTGAGTGAATCTTCTGTATAACGATTCTACGAAACGATCGATCCTCCTTGATAAACTTCAGAGTGGATGAATCATCTCGTGGATCATCCTCGGTCGATAATTCCTCGAACGGGTAAAAAAGAATACATCTCTTGGAAAGGGAAGGATAGAGGGACGATAAGTGAATCACGGACGAAACGTATTTTCCAAGATGATTTTCACCGTAGACGTTCGTTAGCTCGTTAATGTAAAGAGATAAACCGCCTCTAAAACAGCCCGGCCAAATCGCGTTACGTTAACCGAGGATGAAAATGTATCTAACGAGAGTGAGGGAGAGGCGTTGCTAGAAACGTGTGCGCCGTCTGAGGTTTATCAACTCGGAACACCGGGCTGCACTGCACCTTCCCTTCGCTTCTAATTTCGTTACCCCTCTCACGCATTATTCGTAGGCACAAGTTCATCACGCGTCACGAGCTTATACGTAACGAGCTTTAAACCGCGCCTCTTCAAACATTTCTCACCCCCTTTCACCCTCCCTGGCACGACGAATCGCAGCTCTGCCAATTAGACCCAATTTGGCTGACTCGGCCTCGATGCAGCCAGATGCAAGATTTCGATACTTTCTTTTTCTTCCCTTTCCTTCTTCTCTTTACTCCCTTTTGCAGGGGACGAAACGAGTCTCGATCGCTGTACGAGCCTCTTCTCGGCGAGACACGGGCGCTCTACTTCTCGAAGGGAAACGGCGCGCGGATTTCAACCTCGGAGATAAGGGATAAGAGCGCGGCACGCATGGAGACGTGAGTGTCTTTTCGTTCTAATTTCGAATCGAATTAATTAGACGAAAGGGGGATTATACGTTTGCAACGGCTGGAAGGAAATTCGCGAGCGAGATTCCGTTCTTTTCTTTTTTTCAGAAGGATGGGGGAGGGAGATCGTATCGCGAGACACTTGCACAAACGTGCCACGGTGGACCCGAGGAAAACTACGTGCATGCTCTACCTGCAAGCGGATCACCAGTTTTTCGCGAGATACGGCACGGAGGAGGCTTGCATCGAAGTGATGACGAGGCACGTGCAGAGGGTCAACTCCATTTATAAACATACAGGCAAGTAGTGGATGCGCGCAGTCGATGAAACTCTTCTTTCTCCCTCCGAGGATTCGATCGCGATCTTTTTTTTTTTTTTTTTTCTTTTGGTTTTCACAATAGACTTCAACCAAGACGGCAGGCCCGACAACATCAGCTTCATGATAAAACGTGTGAAAGTTCACAGCGAGGACGCATTGAGAGATCCCAATTATCGATTCCCGGGCAACTACGGCGTGGAAAAGTATCTGGAGCTGTTCTCTGGTAAATAAATCTTCCCCTCTTCTCTATCTCTATCTCTAACGGCAGCCAATTGTTGGTGCCGCGGCAAAAGAAACCGCCTATCCATCTTCCCGTTACAAATCCCACACGCTCGTTCTCTCTCCTCTTCCGTGTTGCAGAAGAGGATTACGACGCGTTCTGCCTGGCCTACATGTTCACGTATCGGGACTTCGAGATGGGCACGCTGGGCCTCGCTTGGACAGGCGACTTGAAAAACGCCGGCGGAGTTTGCGAGAAGAACGGGGTAAGTAAGTTCGAAGGGAAGAGTATCTTAACCGATCTTAAATCGGGTCGACTTTCCTTCCTTTTTGGCTTAAAGAAAAGGAAAAAAAGAACTCTCTCTCGAAAAGCTATAATGGCAAGTATAATCTTTCCAAACTTTGCAGCACTATCGTGGCAGCATGAAGTCGCTGAACACCGGAATAGTGACTTTACTGAATTACGGGAAGCACGTACCGCCCGCCGTTTCTCACGTCACTTTGGCGCACGAGATCGGCCATAACTTCGGTTCACCGGTAGGTCATTCGCCCTCTAATTTACTTATCCACGCGCCAGCTCTTCTCTCCGTTGCTTCTCTGGGGAGAGGGGGGGTAGACGTTGGGAAACGCTTTATTAAATGCTGTACCGGTTTTTCATCGGTGGCGAGCAATAGGAGATAAAGGGATGGAGGCGGTTAACTGGTTTTTAGCTACGACTGTCGATAATGTGCGACGCGTAACGCGAGGCGCCACTTTACTTTGTTTCAGCACGATCCGGAACAATGCACGCCGGGCGGAGAGGATGGAAACTTCATTATGTTCGCTCGTGCAACCAGCGGCGACAAGCGAAACAATAATCGTTTCAGCCCGTGCAGCTTGAGCGCCATAAACCCAGTTTTGAATAGCAAAGCTCGCTCCCCGAAGGGTTGCTTCACCGGTCAGTCTTTCGCTCGCTCACTACTCACTTTTATTCCCTCCAATATCCACTGTCACCTGAATCCTCGTCCTCGTTTTTCGCATTCATTCGCCCGTTTAAAATATCGTTTGTTGTAACGATGCGTCGCTACTATAATATAATAGCAATCGAAACTTTGAAATTATTTGTGTACAATGAGTAAATCTCTCCAGAGCCGCAAGTGTCATTGTGCGGAAACGGTGTGATCGAGGAGGGTGAAGAATGTGACTGCGGATGGGAAGAAGATTGCAGGGACTCGTGCTGTTTTCCTCAACGTCGCTATCCACCTCCGGGTGAAACACCCTGTACGCTTACACCAGGCTCCATTTGCAGCCCTAGTCAAGTACGTATACGCGGGAGACGTATTACGTTCTATTTTTCAACTCTCGTTTCGTTGCTTCTCAGGGTCCGTGTTGCACCGCCGAGTGCAATTTAAGATTCGGAGACAAGTGCAGAGACGACAACGGATGCCGAGACGCGAGCTTTTGCGACGGTCGATCAGCTTACTGCCCTCCCTCCATCAACAAACCCAACAAGACGATCTGCAATCGCGAATTCGTGTGCTTTATGGGGGTGAGTGTCGAAATGTTCCTAGTTTTTCCTTTTCTCTCCCCTGCGATATTCTATCTTTTTCCTTTCGTAAGGAGTGTACCGGTAGTATATGCCTTGCATACGGATTGGAATCTTGCCAGTGCATTCCTGGCCCGAACGATCCCCCGACGAAGGCCTGCGAGCTCTGTTGTCGCGTTCCCGGAGAGAACCAACCCTGCCTGTACGTTATAAACCATTTTCCTCCATATGTGTATATATATTTTTTTTATCGCGATAAAAATAAACGTATCGGTGATCGATGTTGCGCGTAGGTCGTCTTTCGATTGGAACTCTCCGCCCTACGATATACCCGACATGTTCTCCAAGCCAGGAACACCGTGCAACGATTACAATGGATATTGCGACGTCTTCCAGAAATGTCGAGAGGTATGCGGTGTAACATTTGAATCTGTCGCTTCAAATTAATACAACGCGAATTATCCTCGTAGGTCGATCCAAGCGGTCCTTTGGCAACTTTGAGAAAACTTCTCTTATCCGACGAAAGTCTGGCCACTTTCCGTCGTTGGATAATCGACCATTGGTACGCAGCCGCTTTGATCATTCTCGCTGCGATATCCTTATTGGTAAGCGATTTCGATTTACTTCTTTTACTTTAATATCAGTCTTATTTCACGTTTATTCGAATTTTATAACACAACAAACGAACAACCTATCGCTTCAACGTGATTCTATATCGTGGTGATTTTTTACATTAGAGACCTTCGAGGAAACGCGCGGATATAAAAAGTGTTGAGAGTAAGTCTGAGAGGAACAAGACGAAAGTAGAGGCTCGTATCTTGGAACAATCGCTCTGTATCGATCGCTAGCTCACCTTGAACCTTGATATCAAGTCGTACATAGTATCACGATTCGTTGCATCACAACTCTCATCAAAGTATCGTAGTGTTCGATCTCCATCGAGACTAATTCGCTAAATTGATCAATGGTAGAAGTCTGGCGAGCGTCGACGTACACGACACTTACTAACGAACGTTGTTCTCCTGTTGAACGATATACAGGTGGCGAGCATGAGATTGCTGGGCAAACGGCCGGATCTGAAGCTCAAGTCGGTCACAATAATACACAGCTCAACGACGGAAACTGTGCGCCTTCCACCGGAGGGGACGGAGGGTGTCACGGTGCATCCGCCGGCAGTGCGCGCCAAGCTTCCGCTCAGCAGAAAAGTGAGGGAGAAGAGGAGGCACCGAAAGCATAAGGACAGCCACGGGGCAGACAAATCCGGTAAGGATATGTCGAAGAAGAAGAAGAAGAAGCAATCGCAATCTCAGACGAAGAGGATCGTCTCGACGAACGCGGGCGAGGATTTGGTTAGGAAGAGGTCGGCGGACGCGGTGACGGGGGTGGTTCAAGAGAGCAAGCGGAAGAAGACGTTCCCCTCTGGGAATCGCGCCGATAAACAGAACTCGAGTGCCGTGATCGCGGTAATCGGCGGTAATTCGGACAAGGACGACAAGAGGAAACGCAAGAAGCAACACAAGTCGAAGGAAGTGATCGATTATTCGGCGATACAGGCTGAGAAGGAGACGGAGCCGAACGCCGATCCTAAAAGCAAGGTTCGTTCCTGGTTGTTGGCGTCCTCTCAGTGTCGGCCGGAAACTGGGAGGGGGAACGGAGCGGCCTGCCTGCCGAAGAGCAAGTCTACCCCCGTGGGTTTGACCGGTGCTGGGACCAGGTTGCCCGCGGCGACGAGGCAAGCCGCTTCGAGAAGAAATCCGCTCGAGTCGAAGGAAGCGAACAAGACGACGGGGAATTCGCAGGCGGCGAGGAAGGAGAGGGCGAAGCTGCAAGTGGTGTACAAACCGCCGTTCAGGTTCAGCGTGAAACTTCGAAAGACGGACAAGGTGGCGCAGGTCACTGCTCCGAACGCGACGATGCACGCCAATGGAAGGCCAAAGCTTCCCAGGACCGGCGTTCTTCTGAGGACGGGGAAGAAGAAGGACAGGGTCAGAATCGGGAGGGCGAGGCAGATAGCCCCCACAGGAATCGGAAACAGCGCGGCTGACTTGCCCGAACCGGCCAACTCTGACCTCCATACCGTCCCATCCGATCTCGAAGTGTTGCTGTCCGAGAGCGAGTTCCTCTTTTCGGACACGTGACCACGGTGAATAAGAGGCGTGTTCAGATCTGTGCGTGTTCACAAGAAAATCTTTTTAAAACGAAAATATCTGTATCGACGAGAGAGAGAGAGAGAGAGAGAGAAAGAGAGAGAGGAAAAAGTCGATGCATCGAACAATCCCGTCCGCCGAAGTTGCGAAGAACGATACACGTTGAAAACGTTTTACATGCCATCCCAATGGTTCAACCTCGGTTTCATCAACGGTGAATGTAAACTATTGCGCTCGAATCGTTCGTTCGTAGAAAATCAAAAAAAAAAAAAAAAAAGAAGAAGAAGAAGAAGAAGAAAAAGAAAAGAAGAAAGAAAGTATTTCTCGTTGATGAAATCGTACGTCCGAGAACCCATCGTTTTATCGTATTAATCTAATGGCTGCTGGGCGTGTTTTCGTAAACGTTGACGCAACCCCCTTCCAAATGAGCTTCTTCCGTTCTACTGTGCTGGAATTTATTTTTTTATAAGTATATATAACGAGGAGCACGCATACACGTACAGCGTACGCTTTCGCTCTTTTTCACGTCTTCCTAGGGATAAAAACGACAGTCTGTCGTGTGCGTTCGGAATAATTCACCCCCGTGAATTATTTATTCGATTCGCGTTACGATTTGTATATGTAATCGATCACTTGCGAAACGATCCGCGTTCTATGGAAGTGCTAGTTGAACGATCCAAGCCAAGTTTTCTTCTTCCAAAGAAAAGGGGCCAAATTCACTTTAAAAAAAAGAAAAAAAAAAGAAAAAAAAGATAAAAAAAAAAAAGAAAGAAGGAAAGAGGGAAAGGAAGGAAGGAAAGAAAAGACTAATTACGCGTTCACGTACTTAGGGATACGTACGCGTAAACGGCACAAGAAATAAAGTTGATAGACCTATTTTTCGCCTGTCGCAAATGCGCAAGAAGAAATTTTCTTGTTTCTTTCTCTGGGACACACGGGAGATTACGAGATTCGCTTGCAATCGCAGCTTTCGTCACAATTCAGGCAACAACGTTCGATGTTGAAAAAGCGATGTTCTAGCGTAATGCGTCGAAGACGAATAATAAGGGAGTGCAAGAGAGAAAGAGAGACGCGAGAGAATGGGGGAGAGAAAGGGAGGGAGAGAGAGAGAGCGAGAGAGAGAGAGAGAGAGTTACTTAAAACTGTTACTATATCGTGCCTATCGTACACCGCTGTTCGAAACTTGGGAAAGAAATCTCGCGATTGAAAAGAGAAATTTTGTTTGATTTTTTTCCAATGACAATTGTCGCGGGGGAAAAAAAAAGAAGAAATATAGAAAGAGAAGAAATCAGCAAACGCGCAATTCCTAAGAAATTTGCCAAGGGATTGATGATATAGCGATGAATCGATGTTCTCTCCGAAAACAAGCAACGTAATTGAAAACGTAATCGCGGTTTGATAGTTGAAGCTAGTCCACCCTTTCGAATTTCTTTTAAAGATTCAAACTTTTTAAAGTGTCAAATATTTTGCCCGCACTTGCTCTCGTAATCTAACTCTACTATTCTCATGGTTCCTATTTACCGGCAATTCCTAACCGCGGTGTAAAATTTGCCGGGATTATTTGCATTTCCAAGTGGATAAGTGATGGCGAAACTCGTCGAGCTATTTATATTTTTGAGACTGTATAAAAAGAGATGTCGAGATGTTCTGACGACAGATGGTGATGCTCTCGTCGCTGTATTTCCATGAGTTTCATTCACTTCCCAGAGATTTATCCACACACACACATATACACTCTCTGGGAAAACAATCGAATTTTAAGTCGTACTGAGATGATTTAACGTTTATTAATCTGCGGTGCTATTAGTCAATATGCTTAAAGATTCTCTGTCGAAAATATTCTCTGCCCTTCGAACATTCCCGATCGCTTCAAATCTTCTTTTTATCGATATAAATCTTGATCGAACATACTTTTTAAGTTCCTCTCGTTGAATATACATACGTATACATATCGTTTGTTAATGTTATTTGTTACAACTTGCTTCGAATCATTCCATTTCCATCACGTAGAAAAGATATTACAGATACTTCGTTCGAAATAATTTTCCGCTTTCTTGTGTGATGCTTTTGTTGTGTAAAAATCCTGCCGTAATATCGCGTAAGGGTTCTAAAAAAAATATTTATCCGTTAACATTCATTGGTTTCTCGGTGAACGAGGAAGAATTTTTCGAAAGGCGAAACGTATTAATTAAAAATGATTCGCGAGAATTAGAAAACGGAGGAAATTTTTAAAGTCTCGTCGGCGAAGAGCAATAGAAAATTTGTGACCAGATTTGTTCCCCGTTGATGAGACGGTTAACGGTTAAGGGATGGAAGTGGGCAAATCTATTTTTCAATGTTTGTTAATTTAAATATACTGCGATAATTACTGCCATAATATATACCTTACAAAGGGGAATTACACGTCAAAGATACATATGTATATCTTGTTATAACGTGAAAGAACCATC
The DNA here is from genome assembly GCF_029169275.1 of Apis cerana. Taxonomy (NCBI): domain Eukaryota; kingdom Metazoa; phylum Arthropoda; class Insecta; order Hymenoptera; family Apidae; genus Apis; species Apis cerana. Next base: position 6,674,069 of record NC_083866.1, read on the forward strand.
GAGGCACGCTTCGTTTGCCCACTTCTTCTTCGAATTTAAAACCAGTAGAGTATTTTGCTGCGAATTAAGCGAAGAAAAAAAATCCGCTTGTGTGTATACATACGTGTGTACGTGTACTTAAATCTTAAGAATATGTGATTTTACTTTTTACTCTTAATTTATATATACACGAACGTTTTATCACGCGTGTGCGAATTGTGATTAAGTCTCTTCAACGAGAGAGATCCGATCGTACGATTCGCATACGAATAATATTTAATTGACCCATTGGCCTAATTATTACATAAAGAATGACGATTAGTTAGTCAGAGGCGTCGATAATACTATTTATCGATTTAAATAACCGTCTGTACTAGTACTTTCCGACTGGCTAAAATTGTTCAAATTATACTTCCCTCGTTTCGTTTCTCTTGGGAAAAAAAAGAAGAAAGAAAATTAGAAAAGGACGCGTAGAAGTTGCGTTAGTTGAACGGGAAATAATAGTGAGTCAATGTAGGCAAATAGATTATCTAAGGAAATGTGATTTTACTTTTAAGACCAATCTGTGTTAAATTCGTGTGAAACTTCACCGGTTCTGAGCCAGTGGCCATGTCGCCTGATCCTTTCGTTATCGCTTGAAATTTTCGGAATTTAAGGGGAAAAAACTGTAGGTCAGAACCGTTCATCAAGATGCATAATTCGATGCGTGAAGGAAATAAAGTTTACGTAGCTTAAGCAATGAAAATAATAAGTATAAATCCAACTTGAAATGTTTACGATCATTACGATTCTTCATCTTGATTGAAGACGATCATCCGGGAAGAGAATTTCTCTACGATCTCAGGAATGTGATTTATAAATTCATTTCCGAAATATTATTGATTATCGTTTTCAAACGTTTTAATGTTTTAACGATAGATATTAATTTACTTATTATATAGTTAAAGAAGATCGATCGATCGATCAAATTAGGTTATAAGCGACCGTGGCGACTAGCCAGTCACCGAGAAAACTAACGTTCGTACTTATAGTCATTTCTAACATCTCGAGTGTTACTTATTTTTGCTACTTCAACCCCTTCTTCCTCTAAAAATTCTTTAACGTAACATAACACAATGGGAGAAAATAGAAAAGGAAGAAGATGAAATTGGAAGTTATTACTACGAATGGAAGGGGTATAAGGCAGAAAAGGATCGCTCGAGAATTGCCTCGATTGCATCAAGAAAAATCCGATCGGCAGAACGAAACTCGTTAATTGTTCCCGTCCGATTTTTCGATACTAGAAGCGCCCGAGGCGAGACTGTGTAATTTATCACGTACTTAATAACCAATATAAGATGGGGCTGCTGTATTTTTACACGGACTTTGTATAAATGACGAGAACCGCGAGAGCAATGTTTTTCGCGTATCATTGTATATATCTGTATACCAATAAATAGATGTAGGATTAAAAATTTAACTTTATCTTGAGTCATTGTTCATTAATTCTGGTGCGTTCGAAGTTTTTTTTGGTTGATTGAGAATCGATTCCGACAAACTCTTAATTTTGCAGTCCTTATTATCGTTCGTATTTTCTTCTATTTGTAAATATTCCTTTAATTCCTTCATACGCTTTATTTTACTTTCCTCTATCATCTTCCGCAGATCGTTTCCATATCGTAGAACTGAAAGAAAAATATTTACAACGAGATAAGCATTGCTTCGTTTCATCAAATTAAATGTTGTATACGATCGTGTTTCTAAATATCATGAATATGTACTTTTTTCGCGTCGCATTTGCTGCCTTTCCCTTTCTTTTTCCTCCTGCTTTTTTCGTTCCTCTATCAAATAATTAGCGAAAGCAACATCGATCGCAATTTCTTTCGCCTTTCTTTCGGCCATAATTTTCTGAGTTCTTGCCTATTGATTTTGACAACCTTCGATAATTATTCGCTTCTTAATAACACGCGATCGACACCGGTATACAATATATTTTTACCATTTCTTGTAAGAATTCTTTAGCAGTTTGTTTCTTTTTCAACGCCACTGTAATCGCTTCCTTTTTCAATTGATGTTCTTTCTCCGCTATATATAATTCTCGACAAATTTCTTCTCGTTCCAATCTTTTATACTCTTCCTCCGTTAGCTTTTTCATCATTTTCTCCAACAAAACATCTTTCGCCGCACGAATATCAATCTGAAGAAAACGATACTACTATTAAAACGTTCAATTCCAATAAATTTACATCTTTACAAAACCTTTCCCTCAGCTTCCCTCTTCTGCAGAGCTTCCCTCTTAGCAACGATCCTCGAGATTTCATCGTGTTCTTGCTTCAGAATCTCCTTTCTCTTTTCTTTCCAAAATTCTCGAGCCTTTAAAAAGGCATCCCTTTCAGTTTGTAATGTAATAGCGATTTCCTTTCTTTTCTTCTCCGCTTCCACATTCTCCTCGTGCAACACTTTATTAACCTCTTCTACTATTTTTCTGTCACGATGCTTCTCCTCCTCTTTCTCGCGTAACCTACGCCGATTATCGATCAGTTGATTTTGAAGATCTCTTCTGTACTTTAATTTCTCCTCCTGTTGCTTTATAAGATCCTCTTTCAAATTCCACGGAGGGATCAAATTGGACACTTGTGCCACCTCTTCTTTCCATTCTTCTTTCTTCAAATCGGTTTCTAACTTTTCGAAAATCTCTTTAGGTAAACTTACAGCGAATTTCTTTTTTCTAGTCTTTAAAGATTCTTGCAGTTCAACCTCTGTATTATATTAAATTCATATGATTAACCTCGCAATGAGTTAATAAAAACAATTGTATTTTTACGTTTACGACGTGCAAGTTCTTCTGCTAGTCGATGCGTGCGATCAAGTTGTCGAACTTTTAAATCTGCAGCTGCTTTGGCATGTTGAAGTTGTTCCGCTTCCAATGCTTCTTTGCGTTCAATATGCACTTTACGTAAATGTCGTTTTCTTTCGGCTGTCTTATCTATGATTCTTCGCCGTATCTCTATTTCCAAAGATTTTTGATCCTTGATACTTTCAAAATCAGGTTGTTCCCTAATATTAAACATGATTTAGTTAAATTTAAATGTAAATATAACTTGTTGAAAAATTTCTATTCTTTATATATATGTTACATATAATATATATATTATCTTCTAAATTAATCGATGGAGAAAACATAAGAGCATCATATTTAAAGAGTTGATCTTTAAATGATCAAAGATAAAAAAGTAAAAAAGTATAATAAATAAATTAATATTTTATTAATTTTTCAATTACAAATTTTGCAAAGCTATTTACAAATATCGATTTCGTACAAAATACAGTACTATACAAAAAATAAAATATTTCAAATATTTGAATTAATGTTTTTAATAGTCGGCAGCATTGCTTGCTAAGTAATCACGGCGACCGATGTTGGATGCTTGTTTATTTTGGATAGCTTCCAATTTAGGACATTCGGTAATTCTGTGACCAAGACCACCACAATAACTGCAACCACGCTCATCTGAAATATAATGAAAACGTAATTTATTTTCTTTAAAAAAAAAAAATAAAAAAAACATAAATGCGAACATAAATTGCTTTACCTCCCAAATTGAGATATTTTTCATTTTCCGAACAAAGTTCCAGCAAAAATGGTGGAACTTTTTGTTTCGCTTCCATAAGCAAATGTTTAAGATCTAACAATACAGATTCATCATTTGCTTTGTTAATAAATGTTGTCGCTATTCCAGTTCGACCAGAACGTCCAGTTCTTCCAATTCTATGTACTATATATAAAAATTTATATTTTAATTCATGAATTGTAAACTTAACAATTTAATAATGATATAAATTACCATAATTTTCAACATCATCCGGCATATCATAATTTATAACATGTTGTACATCAGCGAAATCAAGACCTTTAGACGCAACATCTGTTGCAACCAACACATCTTTTCGTCCTTCACGGAAAGCTTCTACAGAGCGTGATCTTTCTTCCTGATCTATAAAACGTTGGTTAAATAAATAAATCAAATATTTGAAACATATTTAATATAACTTTTATATTTTATTGTATTAAATTTTAATTCAATGCACCTTTTCCGCCATGTATTGCTACTGCTTCAACACCTTTTAATAATAAATATTCGTGAATAGCATCTACATCTTGTTTTTTCTCGGCAAAAATAAGTACAGGTGGTGGAGTTTTTTGTAAACATTCTAAAAGATATACTATTTTAGCTTCTTGTTTGACATATTCAACTTCTTGCACTACGTTCATAGACGCTGCACCTGCACGACCAACATTAATCGTCACAGGTTTTACTAAAGCAGAACGGGCGAAATTTTGAATCTTCTTTGGCATAGTGGCAGAAAATAATAACGTTTGTCTCTGACCCTATATAAAGTATTCAAAATATAGCGCAAATAATTTTTATATAATAAATGTATTATAGTAAGATATGTTTACCCTGAAAAACGAAAAAATTGTTCGTACGTCTTCTTCAAAACCCATATCGATCATACGATCTGCTTCATCCATACAAAGATATCGACAAACGCTAAGTTTTACCATTTTTTTATCTAACATATCCATTAATCTTCCAGGAGTTGCCACCATAATATGTACACCTCTATAATGAAAGAAACGGTATTATATATATATATATATATATATATATATATATATATATATATATATATATATATAATATAAATGAAAAAACAGAATACTTACTTATTAATAACTTCTAAAGATTCTGATACAGGTACACCTCCAATTGCTAAACAGCTGCGAATTTCAGGACAACCTGCTTGTCGTAAACTATTTGTATAATGTCGTATAATATCATAAGTTTGTTTCGCTAATTCTCTAGATGGACAAATAATTAAACCTATAAAGAATAAAAACAAGTTACATTTTATTTTTTGTATCTTTTATTTTTTATTTTGTCAAAATACCATATTCATACCATATGGTCCTTCATTTCTTACAAATGGCATAGCCACTTCTTGTTCTAGACAAAACATTATAATAGGTAAAACAAATACTAATGTTTTACCACTACCAGTGAAAGCAATACCAATCATATCTCGTCCAGATAATCTATAATATATTAAAAATATAAAAAAAAACTTTAATATTGTATAAAAAATTATTAATGATATACAGTTAATGTAGACTAACACTGTGGGTATTCCTTGAATTTGAATTGGTGTTGGTTTAACAATACCCTTTTGTTCCAGACCATTTAATATACCTCTATGAAATTTCATTTCTTTAAAACTTTTCAATGGTGGTGGAACATCATCTCCTTCTACTAAAATCCTAAGTTTTCTCCTTATTCTTTCATGTCTTGCTTCCCCTGCACTAAGAGCTGCTCTTGGAGGTCTCCAACTAGTCTTTATTGGCTCTTCATATTGAATACCTTTTGCTAATTCTGCTACACCCATTAAAGCTTTATTTTCTGCTACACTCTCTAAAATCTTTTCTTCTTCTTTTAATTGTTTCTCCATAGCACTTTCTTTTTTAGCTAAAATATTTTATCAGTTAATTAATTTATTTATATTTGTATCATAAAATTTATATATATATACATATATATATGTATGTATATAATTATTTATAAATATACTTACCTTCTGCTAATTTTTTTAATTCTGTATGTTGATCTAACAAGGAAATATTTGATTTCCTTCCCCATACTTGTCCATCATCATCATCTGCATCATCTTTCTCATTTTCACTACTACTTTTCCCAATAATTCCAACAGCAGCTTCATCTTTAAGTTGTCCAAGCTTACCAAGCTTAGTTAATTGTTGTTTTTTACGTTCTTTAACTGGTATGTAAGGAATATAATTATCATCTGTATCAAAAGGACTGCTTTCCTTTTCTTCTTCTCTTCTGTATCTCTATATTATAGATTCTTATTATTATTATTTATTTATTAGATTCTTATTATTTATTTATTGTTCATTCTTAATTTATAAACTATAAATTAAAAACATTAAAAGATAAAATAGCATTCAAATAATAAAGTAAATAACCTTTCGTGGAGGATCTTCTTTATCTTGTGCCATTGTCATATAATTATTATTAGATATTAATATTTTAATATTAGCAGAAAATTTAAATAAATAATTTCTATGTATTTATATATCAACTTTTTTCTTATTATAATTAAAAGATTATTTTTAATATCACTAACTTGTTTCTTAACCTATATCGATTATGTTTTTAAGTTTTATAAAAATTAAATAATACATTTAACAAATATTTTATAGTAAGTTCATTGTTTAATATTTTAACTACTTAAAATATTTTGTGATTTAATTTTATTCAAAATTGATATTTTTTCACTACATTTGATATTTGATCACTTCATATTGAAATGAATTAATTCATTAATATTTATTCACTAATAACTGACTTCTTATTTAGATTTAACATGAATTATAAATTAATTTAATTAGATTTAAAATATATTTATTTGAATTTTTATAGATTTGAAATAATAAAGTGTAATCGAAAAATCAATAACAATGTACACATGAGTATTTCTAAGGATAAAACTTTTATATATACTATTTGCAGTGTTATGATGAACTTCCGGAATACTTAAGTTATTTGATCAAAGTATAGTTCGAATTGATAGCCGTTGAACACGTTTTTATCATGAATATTTGAAAATTTGTTTTACGTTTATCATTCATTTATATTTTCTAGCAAGAATATTGCTTTGTATTAATTTCAAACTATTTTTTTAAAAATTTATTAGAAATAATGTTTAAAAATACAAAAATAATAATCATTGGTGCTGGAGCAGCGGGTATTTCAGCAGCAGCCAGATTAATAGAAAAAGGATTAGAAAATATTATAATTCTCGAAGGAAAAGATCGAATTGGTGGTCGAATACATACAGTAGAATTTTGTAAGTTAAAAATAATAAATTCTTTTGTTATTTTTAAATATATATAAAAAAATTAATTTTTATTTAATAAAATTAAGAATTTTTAAAACCATCATATTTTTATACGTTCAGCTGATAATGTTGTAGAATTAGGAGCACAATGGGTTCATGGTGAACATGGAAATATTGTTTTTGATCTTGCTTCTCCACACAAACTATTAGATTCATCAAAATGCTTCAATGATTTTGATAAACATATATTTGTTACTGCAAATGGAGAAATTCTTTCAAAAAAAGAAAGTGTAGAAGCATTTAAAATATATTATGATATTTCTGAGAATATATCAGATTCTATACATAATGCAGAATCATATGGAGAATATTTTATAAATCAGTAAGTATAAAAACAAATATATTTATATATATAAAATATATTTAAAATTTATTGTTTATTATATACAAAAGTAAAATATCATAGATAAGTTTATTTTGAATAATTTTGTAAAAGAATATTCTTAATGAATGCATTAATATCACTTTCTCTAAACCATGCTTGCAAAGTTGGATGCAAATTTGCTTTTGCAACTGTATATATTTCTTTGTCAGAAACTATACATCTAAATAAAAAAATATTTATATAAATAAATCATTATATTAATAAGCTTTTATAAATTTACCTTATACGGTAATTGATACATTGATTTTTTACATATTCATGTTTTAATAAAGAATATATATATTTTACATATTTTGCATCTAACTTATTTTGATCTTCAATGTAAATTTTTTTAGAATTATTTATTCTTTCCAAATATCCTTGTGTTAATATAGGAATAATAAAATTCACCTAAAAATTAACAATTAATTAAAGTTAAAGTAAAATTTTTTATTTAATCATAAATTTAATCATTTACCTGTTTAAAACAATCATCTATAAATTCTTCTGCTCTACTGTATACATAATTTTCTTGTTCTTGAAGTATAAGAACTCCAATTTTGGGTTCTTTAGATCTAAATATTTTTGTTATATGTTGTGCAGTTTCTAAACCATCATCAGCAAATGTTAACATAACTATACTTCCATATAATTTTTTTGTCTATTAATAAGATAAACACAAAGTATCAGTGTATTATTTAATGTAAAAAAACATTTATTATATATTTTATAATACCTTTTGTAAATTATGTACATGATTAGAGACTACTTCATATTTTTTTACATCTTGTATAAAATGAATTGGAGTTAATACTAATGGAGCTTTCGGCATATTGTTTGGTCTTAATATAGTTGATTCTATATAAGTACAACAAAAATTTATAAATTAAATTATAAATAACTATTATTATTGCTTTTGTAATAAATATTAAAATACCATCATTTTTAGCATTTTGTGAAATTTTATCAATTAAATCATAAATATCATTTTTTATTTGAATAATTATATCAAAACGTTGTATTTTTTGTAAAGCATTTAAAATCTTATCAATAGTTGCTTCAACATGTTGCACATAAGTTAATAATACATAATAAGTTGGATCTTGCAAACCTTTAAAATCATAATCTATACACTATAATAAAAAAATTTACAAAAAAACATAAGTCATAAGTTTTGAGAATAATAAACATTATATATATATATATATATATATATATAATAAACATAATATTATATGCATACACGAATTTGTTCCATTGATAAACCCATATGTGCAGCAAAATCTTGCCATCCATTATAAATTTTGTCTGTAGCAGTAGAACTTAATAATAAACATAATTTTTGTAATGTAGGTTTTCCAATCTGTTCAAATAAATAGGAAGCATGTATTTGTCTTGTAACTCTTTGAATATTTATAATTACTGTATCTAAATTTGGAGGTCCATTGACTTCTCTTCTTAATTTTTCCAATTCTGGATCAACATTACTAAAACACAATTAATAATTAAAACACATTTAATAATTAATAAAAATATATTTCTTTGTTAAAATTTCATTGAAAAATCTTTCTTACCTTTTTGAAAACATATTTATAAAATTATATTTTTATATCTTATTATTATATTATATTTTTGTATCTTATAAAAAGATAAAAATTTTTATTATTTATTATAATTTATAACACAATTACACTATTATAATGCAAAAATTATACTAAATATAGTATAGTTTTCTTTCTCTTATTTCAAAATTAATGACTCATTTCCGACGTGATTTTACCGCTAAAATTCAAATTTTTATAATTAAAATTACATTAATTATAATTATGAAATTATATTAAATTATATTAAATATTTTAGATTTTATAAAACATTTAATGAAAATCCGTTTACTAGTCGTGATAGAGCAGAACAATTATTAGATTGGATGCATAAATTTGATAATTCTATTCAATGCAGTGATTCATGGTTTGATGTTTCTGCAAAAGAAATTACAAATTATTGGACTTGTGATGGAGATCTTGTACTTAATTGGAAAGATCGTGGTTATAAAACATTATTTGATTTATTATCTGTATGTATATTTTTTATCAATAATGATTATCTTATATTTTATCTATATAATATTTATTGTTTTTTTCCAGCAAAAAATATCAACTATCAAGAATAATTTGTCTATAATAGAAAAAATAGAATTTAATAAAAATGTTGATAATATTAATTATATTTCAAATGATAATATAATTGTAAAAACGAAAGATAATTCAAAATATATGGCATCTCATGTTATATTTACTGCATCTCTTGGTGTTTTAAAAGAGAAACATATGACAATGTTCACTCCACTTTTGCCTGAAAGAAAACAAAATGCAATAAAGGCATGTAAAGTTTAATACTGAGTTTAATGAGTCATATAAAAATTTGTCTTTTTTTTGATATGCACTTGATTTGAAATGCAATTATAATATATTATTTAGGGTTTAAATATTGGAACTGTAAATAAAGTATTCTTGGAATTCCCACATAGATGGTGGCAAGAAGAATGTGCTGGTTTTAATTTAATATGGTCCAAGGAAGATAAAGAAAAATTTATTGCATTATATGGACAAGTATAATTACTTTCTCTAATATTAATCATTATTATCAATATTTGTTTTTAAATATATTGACCATGTATGATTTAGGAATACGAATGGTTATGTGATGTTTTTGCATTTATTTCTGTGGATTATCAATCAAGAGTACTATGTGCATGGATCTCTGGTAAATTTGCAAAACAAATAGAATTACTTTCTGATATTGAAATATCTGATGGATTGTATTTATTACTTGAAATGTTTTTAAGTAAAAAATATAATATCCCGAAATTTGATCAAATACTTAGGTAATAATCTATAATATTTTATTTTATATCTTTCATAATAATTTATATAATAGTATATATTATTTAGGTCATCATGGTATACAGATGAATATTTTCGTGGATCATACACTTTTAAAAGTATAACAACTGAAAAGCTAAATGTAGAAACAAAAGATTTGATTGATCCTATTATAACAGCTAATGGAAAACCTGTATGTATTTTCATAAACCAAATAATTAAGAAAAATCGAATTTTGTTATTTGCTTAATAGATAATTCTTTTGTTATTAATATTTGCTTAATAGATAATTCTTTTTGCTGGAGAGGCGACACATGAACATTATTATTCTACTGTGCATGGAGCAGTTGAAACTGGCTTCAGAGAAGCTGATAGAATAATAGATTTTTATAGGTAAATTTTATAATTTCTTAATTTAATAATTATGTTTGAAATTTATTTTAAAAAAAATAATTGCAGTAAAAGCTGAAATAAATTCTATGGATTAAATAGTTATTGATTCTAAAATAAATTCATTTTTGTGATCATTGCATGATTTAAAAGATTTTTTGTTGTATTTTTTGCAAATTTTTTTTTATTTTTAAATTTAATAATTAGTAAAACAAAAGAGAATTTGTATAATTTTTTACATTTGCTTCTTTTTATTCATATTTGTATTTATATTTTCTTTTTTTGTAAAGTTAGAAATTTTTTGATTGTTTTTTTATAATCGATTCGAAAATGGAAATACATATAAAAATGGATACATATAAAAATTTTGCAAAGGTTTTATTTAAATTAATCGCGCTTCGCACGTGATATTAACTATTATACATATACTTTCGTATTATTCCTATCTCGCATAGATGAGATGTTTTCTTCTACCCGGATGCTGGCTACTCGGATATTTAATACCGAGCAGCATTTATCAGGGTGCAACAGATTCCTTTTCCTTATTTTCTATTTTGAAAAAGAGGTATGAGCGTAAAAATTAATTTTAGTAAAAGCATTTATATTGAATCATATATTCTATTTCTATTGATTAGCATGCTTCTTCTTAGGCCGATAAAGTCTCTGCTCTAACCAGTTTCTTCATAACGGATTACGGTAAATTATAAACATACTTGATGCTTCACATTATAAAACATCTTTATATGATAAATTAAATATATATTTGCAACGTACATTTTTATGTAATTATCTCTTTCATGACTAATAAATTATATATTTTTATTGTTTAATTATATAGTTTTATTATCTTATGAAAAGAAAGTTAAAATACGTTAAAAATTATTATATTAAAAAAAAAAGATATGTGCATGTTTATTTTTGCTATGTTATTGATTATATTATTATTTATTTACAAGTAATAACATTTGTCTATTGAGTAATATTTTTTTTGTCATAGATTATTATATCATATAAATGTAATAAATTATTACATCATTTATTTAGATTTTTATTATTATTATATAATAATAATAATCTGTGTATTTATACATTTATATATATATTTATATATATATATATAAAACATTTCTTATAATCTCATACAAATAATCTCAGTCAAAATTTAATTTTAAAAAATTCTAATCACGTAGAAAACGTGGTTGGATAAACAGCTTCGATAAATTGGAAAGGACAGCAAATACTTCAAATCAAAGAATAACAAAAACAAAGCTTGTAATAATAGGTGCAGGCATTGCAGGATTAGCAGCTGCGAAAACATTAGAGGATGCAAATTTCAAAGATTATTTATTAATCGAAGGTAATTGAATCTGGAAAAAAAGTCATTTAGAAAGTATAATTTATTTATTTATTTATTTATTTTTTCAGCTCAAAGCGAAGTTGGTGGTCGAATTCAATCAATACCATGGAATAAAGGTTGGATAGAATGTGGTGCACAATTTGTACACGGTGATAAAAGTCCGTTAGCACAATTATGTTATAAACATGATTTGCTCTCAGATATACAATGCAAAGATGGTCAAGGAATTTTTATTCGTGACAATGGTTGTAAAGTAGATGAAACTTTGATAGAAGAGATAGACGATCTTATTCGTAATACATTAGAAGATTGCGAAGATTATGAAAATAAGGATATCAAAATAGAGTATGAAAATATTGGTGAAGTTTTAAGAGATTCTCTCAATAAATACTTACTTCAAAAAAATGATTCAGTAGCAATAAAAACCATAAAAAAGGAAATTTTTGATTGGAATGTTAGATTCCTCGTAATAGATAATGCATGTTTTACGATCGATGAATTATCTACAAAATATTGGGGAAAATTTAAGGTAAATATAAGAAAAGTTATAATAATATATAAGAAAAATTTTTTAAATATATATTGCTTAAAAATATGTTTTTTATAGTTTGTTGGTGGTCCAGAACATCTTTCGTTTAAATCCTGATATAAGGATTTAATCCAAGTCATTACAGATGATTTGGAAAAAAAAAATTTACATCTAAATACCTCTATAGATTCAATCGAATGGAAAAAAACAATAAATAATAATTTTGATTCTCCACTTGTATTAAATGCTTCTAATAATACCCGCATTCTTGCGGATTGTGTAATAATTACTTGTTCTCTTGGTTATTTAAAGGAGAATTATAAAAGAATGTTCATTCCATCTTTACCATCTCATTTCAGTGAAGGAATTGAATGTTTGGGCTTCGGTTTAATAAATAAAATTTTTCTCGATTATGGTATTTCTTGGTGGAAACCTAACACGAAAGGATTTCAATTACTTTGGAAAGAAGGAATGTTTTGCAATAAAAATTTAGCTCTATGGACTAGAGATCTCACAGGATTCGATGTTGTGCCGAATCACGAAGGTGTACTTCTTGGTTGGATCGGAGGACGCGGAGCTTGCATTATTGAAACTTTAAGCGAACAACAAATTGCAATGGATTGTGAAAATTTACTTAAATATTATTTAAAATTTGATAAAATACCTCCAATAAAAAAATGCTTCAAAACACAATGGGGTACAAACAAATATATTCGAGGTAGTTATAGTCATATTACAACAAAATGCGATAAGAATAATATTACGCCAAATCGTTTATCAGAACCGATATGGAGTAAAGTAATAGAAAAACATAGTACCAAGGTATGAAAACCAATAATTGATAATATTGATGAAATGAATAATATTTTTTTTATTTTAGGATATACCTATCATTTTGTTTGCTGGTGAAGCAACGCACGAAAATTTTTATTCTACAACACATGGCGCTTATGATACTGGTGTGAAACAAGCACAAATTTTTCTACAGCATCACATTCTTACGAATTAATTGTTAACGATAGCGTGAATATAGATAGAATTATAAATATATAAATATATATGAGTCTTCTTTGTACATAGTATGTATATAGTATACGTAGGCATATATTTAAGTATACAAAGTTAGTATATAAAGATATAAAATAAATAAAATAGCCATATTTTATATTGTATAGTTTCATATATATATATATATATATATAATTTTTAATCAAGTCATGTTCAATTTACATAGCTATATATTAATAATATATAATAAATGTAATATGGCCTATATGTGTATAATTACAAAATGTCTATAATTAAATAAAATTTATTATTTTATCATATATTATTAATTGTACGATTATTTTTATCATAAAGATTTATCAACCTTTCAGCTTCTCTCCATCCAGAGCCAATAGCTCCATGTACTGTAGAAAAATAGTGTTTATTAGTAGCTTCACCTCCGAATAAAATTATCTAAAAGAAAAAATATAAATTAATTTTTATATGTTTTAAATTATTTTAATAAAACTTTTAATAAAACCTACTGGCTTCCCCTTTTTCATAATTGGTTGGGATAATTGCAGTGCGCTAGAATTTGTTTTTACTGTTTCTATACTTTGATAACTATATGTACCGCGGAAATGTTTATTTTCATGCCATTTACTCCTACAAACAAAATGAGTTCTGTTAGAATGAGATTAAAATAAAAAAAATATATATAACAGTGAAGAATGATACCTTATCATCGCTGTTGGCCTACTGACATTATAATTTTTTGACAACAGATTGTATAACATCTCTACTGTTTGATCAAAAACTTCGTCATCAGTGACATCATCCATTAAACGTGCACCTTTTCCAGATACCCATACATATAATAAACGAGGCTTGTGTTCGACAAAAAAGAAACCTACCGCATAAGGCATCCATCTCGTTTTTGGCTAAAAGAATTACATATATATTCCAAATATATATATATATTTTTTTTCAATGCAAAGTTAAATTCTTACATTACTATCAAGCTTCTTCCTCTCTTCTTTACTCCATAAAATTCTATATCCTATTTTATTTGTATCTTTGACATTAAACCAAGTATCGTTAAATGCTAAAAATATTTTACAAGCATTCCCATATCCTAGTGCCTAAAGTAGAAATTATTTGTTACTAATTAATTTTAATTTTTGTAAAAATAAAAAAAAATATACTTTAATATTTCTAATTTTTGATTCCGATAGTGGAGGATTAAATAATGTTTCATGCTGTTCTTTAAGCACTCCTAAAGAAGGCGTCATAATAACATGATCAGCTATATATTCTTTTCCATCGAGGGTTGTTATTTTTACGGTATTATCTTCATTTGAATAATCAACTTGTGTTACTTCAGCATTGAGAATCGTTTTATTCAATACGGGTAGCTCTTCTTCTGGATTTGGAAATTTTTTCTATTCAAAAGATATATAATAAATTGATTTATTCAATGATTAAAAATTAATAATCGTAAGGTAACTAACACAAACCATTAATATATCTAGAATAGTGCCATATCCTCGTTCTTTCCAATTAATCGCTAGATCTCCCTTGCATATTTTATATTCCAAATATCCTTTCGCTGCGATATCGTACCAATTATCAGCAGGATCGTAACCAATTTGCATCATATTGAAAAGCCATAATAATTGTTCCTGTAGTGTTTCATTTAATTCCGGAAATTGCGTAAAATCGTCTTTCAACCTAATGCAATATTTATTTTAAATCCGTATATATAACATACCGTAACATACACGCTTCGCTTTAGATATGAATTCAGGATAGGAACATAATAATAAGTTTTTATTAAATTTATTTTTAAAAAAATTATTTGTTAAAATTATAATCTTGAAACATAAATAAAAAAATATAAATTTAAGAATATCAGGAAGCGCATGTGTTTTGCCGGTAATTTCATAATGTTTTAAATATTAAATCAATTTTTACAATAAATGATTATATTCTTTTCCAGAATAAATTTATAGTAATAAACTTAATAATTACGATGCATTTGTCTAAGAATTTTTTTATCCTGAGTACACTCATGAAGCGGTGGTACAACAACACGAAATTCGTACTTATTTTCGAAACATTCGCCGATGGAATCGTAACACTCGTTATTCGTTATGTATTCAATCGATTCTAAGTAATTGAAGTAATTATCTGTAAGATTTTTTGTGATTCTGGTATCAATCAATTCGCCTGTAGATGTGTATACTTCATCATCGTATGGCTTAGAATTATCTGTAATATTCAAAGGAGCTACCAATTCATACGCAACATTTCCCTTTTCTCCGTGAATCCATTGCGCGCCTAAATCGACCAGATAATCATCTATAAAAGTACACAGATTCTTTGTCAATTTTTTCTCGAAATGTATATAGACTTTTCATTGAAGCTAACTCACCAAATTTGACTGTATTCACACGTCCACCGATTCGATTTTCGGCTTCTAAAATTATAAGATTTTCCAGGCCATTTTCAATTAATTTCGCCGCAGCTGCGATACCAGATGCACCGGCACCAACGATCACTATTCGTGGCGATTTGGTATTGTCGGAAAGTGTGCCCGAGATCAGGCAAAATAGGAAGATCATGCAATAGAGCATCTTGAATACTAAAATGAACTCTGTACGCGCAAACTTTTATCAATTGACAGATTGGACATCTAGTTTTACGCAATGATACTTGCTTTGTGCTCTTATTTATACAGCAATTTGCTTTTGCGAGGAAATAGTAGTAGTAATATCTGGAGCACGCAATTTGTAGTAATAACATTAGTTAGATAGCGATTAATAATGAAAGATTATCATTAAAGAATAATGTATTATTTATAATTTACTTACATTACATTATTTATCGTTTAATCTTGTGTAATCATCATTAATTATTATTAAGAATGAATAATAAATATTTTTTATAAATTGAAGAAATTTTTAAATTTTTTTCATTTTTTTTTTTTTTATATATTTTTATTTGATTTTAAAACCATGAATTTTAATAATTTTTTAAAATGTACAATAAAACAAAATCATAAAGCATGTTTAAATAAGAATGATTTAAAAATAAAAAATTATTCAAAGGATATGTCATTTTTATTATGAATGGGTATTTAAATTGTAGCAAAAAACGATTTCTTTGTCATTATAAAAAATAATAATATAATGATCCGGAAAATTCCTTTACGATAAGGAAACATTGATTAAAATGTTGTAACTTATCAGAAAGTCACGTGATATCGAGAATATATAAAAGAAATGCACAAATTAACCAATCGAATGTTCTTTCGATTAACATAGATTGATATATAATATATTATATAGATTGGATCATTGGATCTCCAAGTTATCTTTATTAAACGTATATATGTCTCTATAAACATTGCTGAGTATTTGTCAAAATGAAATAAGAGATAAAAACTTGACATTAACGATAGAAAAATCATGTTTTTTATTTATTGAATGTTACACTAGCAATACAAATGATCTTTTTTCTTTTTTTTATATCATTTTAATTGAAGACTAAGAAAAGATCATAGTGTTACTTAGAAATGACACTTCCATTTAAAATTTTTACGACATTTTTATTATTTAATATAGAATTAATAATATCATCGAAAAGTACAGGTTATTTATGTATTTTTATATATTGTAATATATCTTATTTTTTATATTAAATACTTTATATGATGTAGATGATTTATTACTTTTAATTTTTAATTATATATTAATAAATTATTTTTGGTAAATAACAAATATAGCTCAATATATTTTTAGGAAACTTAAAGAACCAAACATTTAACCTATTAAAATTAAATGAAAATATAAAAAATAATCTAATTCTTCAAAAACGTAACGTAGTCGAAGATATGCATTATCAAAAAAATCCTTTATTGTCAAATGCATCAGTGTTTCCTTTCTCATTTTATAAAAATAATGGAAAGAATCAAATATCTGTGAATAACAAATCAGTCAAGATAACAGAAAATCATAATATTAATCTAGTTTTTCATATTCATAATTCTTTTTTACATGATTCTAATACAAATAATCTTACAGAAATAGTTTCTTCAAATAATCCACATATTACTATAAATATACCAGATGTGAGGATATCATTGGATGAAGTTCCAAGTGAAATAAATTCAAATAAAAAAACAAAATCGGAACTTAGTAAGTACTTATGACATAAAATGACATAATTATAAATAGTTTACAGTCTTAATAATGTTAATAATAACTTTGTTATAATAGAATGTGAAGAATATGGAAAACAATTCTTAAACACAACAAATGTATTGCCTCTAGTGGGCACAAATTCAAATGTGATTCAGATAATTAATCAAAAATGTAAGCCTCCAAATCGTCTTGTTATTGGAGGTGTTAATACTTCTCCTGGAGAATTCCCTCATATGGTTGCTCTAGGAAGAAGAAATACAGATGAAATATTTAGCTTTTCATGTGGTGGTACTCTTATTGCATCAGAATGGGTACTTACTGCAGCACATTGTACTTATGGGGCAAAGTATTATTTGTTTTATTCATTATTATAAATTTTTAATATGAAAATTGTAAGAAATATTATTTTTTGTTAAATAGAAGTCCTACAGATGCTCGTATTGGTGTACATAATATAAAAAATAATCAACAAGGTATCATAACTACAATCAATAAGACAATAAGGCATCCAAATTTTAAACCTCCTGCTATGTATGCTGATATAGCTTTAGTAAAATTAAATACAGTTGTAGTTTTTAACAATGACATAAGACCTGCTTGTTTATATCAACAATATGATACTGCACCTGCACAAGGATGGGTTACCGGTTGGGGTGTTACAGAATTTAGTAAAATTGAAATATTACAAAACTAATAAAATTTTTCTTTAAAAAAATATATCATATAAAATTTTATTAATATTTTTAGATGGAGAAAAACAAAGTGATCAATTACAAAAGGCATTCCTTGATATTGTTGATAATGTAGCTTGTGCAATAAGACACAATCAATCTATAGCAATACCATATGGAATTACACCAAGTATGATCTGTGCAGGAGATTCTCATGGTGGATGGAATAAAGATACTTGTCAAGGAGATTCAGGAGGTCCTTTACAAATATCTCATCCGAAAAATATATGTCTGTTTCAAATATTAGGCATTACTAGTTTTGGACAAGGCTGTGCAGTTGTTAATACACCTGGAGTATATACTAGAGTTTCACATTATCTTAAATGGATTGAAGATATTGTTTGGCCATAAATTTTTTGGTTTATTGATGTAAATCTTGTTTTGCAAAGATAAAAAACTTTTTATTTTTAGCAGTTATTTTGACTGATTTAAAAGTGTAAAATATATTTGATATTGGTACTACTTAAAAAATATACAATAAATATAACATTAGATAAAATTGTTTGTTAAAGGTATCGTGATCGATATATGTACATATTGAATAATTTTGTTGATGTACAAAGTCTGTATTTATATTGATTAAGGTTGACATTAAAATTCTCAGACTATATTATATTAATCAAAGTATGTATAGTTTGACTAGAAGATTTTTAAATCTGTAAAAATGATATTTTTTATGACTGTAAAAAACAAGTATAACTTCTGTAATTATTAATAGAGAAATTATACTCAAGATATTTTTGTATCATGAATAGTTTTCCATGTAAGACCATCTCCATATGGTCCATGAGTAGATGGAAAAAGTACATACCACCAATTTCTGTTAGACCAAATAAAATATAATAATTATTATATTGAAAAATTATGTATTAATAACATTTTATCTTTAAAATTACCTTCCAATTATTCCTAAAAAAAGTTTCCAATTTTGTCTTGGTCCAAAATTATATGGATTTTGATATATTTTTCCAAGTATCTTGTACTTTTGCGTTTCTGTGCTATTTATACGTGCTTCTATACTTGTTTCTCCTCTTGTAATAAGACCTGCATGCCACCATGTAAGTGCTCCTAATGCTGCAAATGTGGCTACACAAATTAGTGCTGCAAAAACTATAAGTCGACGTTTCCATTCTTTAATGTTTGTATCTGCAGCTTTTTTTGCTATTTCAGCTAATTCTTCTTCACTTAGATGATCTAATGACTCAGTCTGAAAAATAAATAGATAATAAATAATATAAAATAAAATAAGTAAATGATTTTTATCTGAATATTTTTTGTAAATAAAATCATAATAATTACCATAGGAATTATTTCAGAATTATTAATACGCACTGGATGACCATCTAATTCTGGCTCCTGTGCTGGAAAGAATTCTTGATATGCAATCTCTACACCAAATAACATTATGAATAAAATACCAAGTACTGTGAAAACCATATATTGAAAGAAATGCCTATGATTATAGTGACCAACACAATTATTTAACCATGCTGTTTCTTTGTTTAGAAAATATACAGAATTTTAAGAAAATATTTAAACATTAAATAATAAATTCAAAAGGATACGGCAGTGATGATCCATTTTAAGAATACATCTATTACATACAGAACAATGATGGGTCCTAGGAGGCTTTGGTTTAATACATTTTTTACAAATACTCACAGCCTCTGGTATAAGACCACCTTCTGGTGGATAACCAGCTGGAACATTTACACCCATATAATAATGAAAACATACATTTACTAATAACCAATTTCCAATCACTAAGAGGATTATTGTCATCAATGGACTTTTTTCCCACCAATATGGTAGACCAATGTAATATGCAATGTATACAATACTTGCAGTTAAAAGGCTTACCATTACTACAAATACCTATAAACTGTCAAGCTTAGTAAATACATTGTGACCAATAACAATTATTTTTATTGGTAATGAAAAATAAATGAAAAATAAAAAAATAAATCAAATGATATAAATTAATATATTATAATATATATTAAAGAAGATTAAAGAAGATTATAAAAATACTCACAGGTCCTAAACATGCAGTAAAATTTTCTACAAACCAGAACATTGGTTCCAAAAGTATATCACAAACATAACTCCAATTTAAAAATTCATTATAAAATAAAGATTTTGTAATGATTTGTAGACGCCACCACTTTTGTTTCAAATTAAGTCTAAGAACAATAAAATGTAATTCTATATATATTAAAACAAATAATAATAATAAGTTTTTTTTCATTATTTTTTGTTACTCACTTAAGAATATTAGGTGCTTTAGTTAAAGACCATTTTATTCGTACCATTTTCTTCTAATATAAATATTTACATGGAATTTCTTAAAACTTTAGTAGAAAATTTTTACATTTAAAAATAAAATTAACCGCAAATACTAGCATTGAAAGATAAACAATTATTATACCATACATTGAGTAGCATCTTGTTGAATATTATATTAAAAATTCTTTTACAGTATACAATTTTAAACATTTTTTTCATAAAACATATAGTTCAAAATATTCTTTTTTATTTATTATAAGTTAAAGCATCGATAATAATTATTTTAATGCAATTTTAACACAAAAACAATTTTACTGATGAATAACATATCTTATATATAAGCTATAATTACTCCAGCGCCACTCAGCTCAGAAATAAAAAATCCTATACATTTTATCAGAGATAAGATACATACGAAAATATGTATATAGATTTTGTATTCTGAACTACTGTTCAAGAAATGATATATTTTATATATGCAAAATGTCCTAAAAATATAAAAATATCAGTAATTGGAAATTCCTAAAATAATTTTAAAAATTATCATTCGAAATATTTTTTTTTACAACAACAAAAATTTTTGTTGTAATTTTATTAATGAGTTATAAAAAACAGTGATTAATCATGTGCATAGACTAATCGAATTTTCATTGCTATTGCACTCTTATTATATGTAAAATTATCGATTCAAAATAGAATAAAATAACAGAATCGAATTAGAATAAAAGAATTATAATCAATTATTTTGTCGACATAAGAATGTATATAATAAAATAAAATAAGAATGATATTATAACACATACATCATATCTTAAACAAGATACAAAATAAATTTAATATTCAGCATATCTCTTATCTTATGCCAGAAACAGTATTTTAGTATCATTCGAAATATAATGTTTTTTAACAAGAGATGGAGCGAAATTATAATTTTTACTCTACCTTATTTTATTTTGAAGAAAAGTTGCGTTCGGTATTCAAAAGATGGCAATAAGAGTCAATTCTGATGTATTTTTATCCTTTTCCTATTATTTCTATTTTTTTTTTATATATTTCATTTACGACAGTCTAAAAATGACGTTAATTCCATAATTTTTTCCCCTCTATCCTTCTTGTTTTATATTTATTTTTTATATTTACTATTTTAAACTGCCATATTTTCAATAACAAAACATTTTTTCATCATTTTATTAATATCTATTTATAGATTTGATATAACGTCTGCTTTATATTTATCTTTTTAAATTACTTTTAGATATAAAAATATACATAAAAAATATATAAAATGTATGAAAGATATACAGGAGATAATATATAGGAAAATGATAAAGGAAGAAGAAGAGAGTAATAAAATGAAAATAACAAAGAAAGAAGAAAAAGGAAGATGATAAAAAAGAGAAAAAAAAGAGAATGATAAAATAAGAAAAAAGAGGAGATAAAAAGGAAGATGATAAAAGAGGAAGAGAAAGATGGTAAAGAAGGAAAAGAAGAGAAAGATAATAAAAGAGGGGAAAAATCCTATACGAATTTCTTATATAAATAACAATTAATTAATTTATTGTTCCTGAATAAAATGCAATTCGATGTAATTTCTTTCGATAAAAAAATATTTGTTATATTCAACAAACTTTATTCAATACATGTTGCTTGAATTTGTTCGTACTCGGTCGGCGATGCATATCCAATACTACTGTTGCTATCCTTCGAACTAGATGTCACATAATTGAACGATCAGTCTATTCTAATCTGTGATTCTCTTTAACAAAATGAATTTTATTATGTTTGCATTTACATTAATTCAAATAAAATATAAAGAATAAAAAAAAGTTTAAAGATTATGAAATTTATCAAAAATAATATATATGATACATATTGCATTTTATAATTATAATTATTTTTATTTCATGTACAATTTATGATGTTAAAAGAAAAATTATTAGTACCAATCTTATTTTAAAAGATAAACATCATATTTTCAATATCTAAAATTAAATAAAATTTAATATAATTAAATATAAAAACTATTTTTTTTAATATATCTTTCAATTTATGTAATTTATCTCAAAAAAAAAAAAACAATCAAAATTGAGCAGTGATAAAAAAAATTGAAGAATATCTAATCATAAAACAGTATAATTATTGTTTTAACAATATGATTATAATTATTGATAAAAAAAATAATGAAAGTAATCGATTCAAATTGTTATACACACGTGTATAAACATAAGTATACAATTTATCAGCAATCTATTAGCAATGAGTTTGTAAAAAAATTGATTCCTGAATGGAACTGATATAAGATATATAACAAATATTTTTGTATAGAATATGCTAGTTAAAATTGCATATCCCAGAGAAATTGAATGTATAAACGTTGAATTGATCTCTTTATATCCACATGACATTATATAGAACATTTTAGATCACATCTTTTCAAATATAATATGGATATTTTAATAAACTTGAGAAATTCAACAAATTCGATGATATTTGTACACATAAGATTTAGAATATCTCGAATATGCGCCAATAATTTTCATTATTGCGAGCGCAATACCTTGCTTCAATTTGATAGAAGACAAGTAATAAGTTTTGATAGTAATTACAATATTAATAACAATATTTTTTATGCGATAGTAATAATAAATGTAATAAGGTACGAGAGAATCACACGAGGCGTTGATCTTAGAGGACCACGTTTCTCTTGATTGGTCGAGGGCACTACGCTATTATTGGGTTACTAACTATATATGTTCCATCGTACATGGGTCTTTGAAGATATTGTAAATCTATGATCTATAATATAGACATATGCGAATCTTTTAACTTATAGCGTTAAATATTTTGAACTTTTGCATTTTCTTGCCATATTTCCTAATATGAATAAAGAATCTGGAAATATTCAAGAATATAGCAGGAAGATCGAAGAAAACTTTTATATTCATTTATACAAGAAAACGATTGTCAAATATTATTCGCATATATCTGAATTTAACAAACAATTAATCTCGAACAAACTTTGAATAAATTCTCTCTACGAATTTCTCGAATGCTTTATTATTTGTAAGCTATATTTAAATTTTGGAATGTAAAAGTTTCGAATAAATTTTTAATTAATAATCTTATAATTATATTCGCTGCAAGATAACAAAATGACCCAAACGATGGATAATAATCGAAGCTCCTTGAAAATACTTTTAATCGTACTTAACTACCATAGTAATGGTCAGTATCAAGTACATTTATATTTTATTTATTTAATCAGAGAAAATTGAACGATCGTGAAAAAGTAAAACTGCTTCGTACGTGCATCATGAAATTATTTAAAGGAAGAAGTACAGAATATTTCTTAACTCGTGAAAGTAGTTTAGAGGAAAGAAGTTTAGAAAGAAATTTAGAGGAAATATAGAAGTATTAAGAAATATTAGATCGCATTTAGATCGCTTTGTGAATTTTACGGAAAAACGTTATAGCATAATTTGATAAAATTCTTAAAGTTTTCTTAAAGTTTAGATGTTACGTTTAAATATAGAGTTCAGTCTCCGTTTTAACGAATCTGGAGATTGATTTGTTCCCATCGCATCGATCTTACCTAACAATTCTGTATTGTACATACATAACCGCTCGATAACTTGCTCTGAATTATTAAATTCGTACCATTAAAATTTTAATACCAACGAAAGGTATTTTAATCCTTCAAGACAATACTGATATCATATTTTTTGATGCCGAAATCAAAATTATATGTAGCACAAATTCATCTTCTTCTTTTAGCTGAAATATTTTTCTTAAATTAAAAATACAGTCGCACGACAATCGAATAGTCGCACAATTGTTAGTCGCACAAGGCTTAGTACATGCAGGATGTAAGAAGGAAATTCTATTCGGGGATAATACTGTTAATTTCATCATGCATTCAATAGCACGCTTGAAAGACTGGGTAGGTAGGATAAGTACATATTTACAAGCAACGTTCGATGAAGTCGAATTAGTAATTTCAATCGAAATTCAATTCCTTCCATAAAGTATTAAATATTAAATGATACGACCAAATAGTCGAATTTCTAGAAAGTACTAATAGAACTCGTTCGAACGTTGCATTATAATTTTAAAGGGATTTGTGAGTCTTGGGAATCGAGTGAGGATTATAAAATAATTATAAAGATCTCATAAGACGGTATCAAGCGTGTCGAGACTTCGCAAAAGTTGTTCGTCCTTGGAACACCATTGTACTAATTCTTCGATTGTCACCACGCCATCTTTGTTCGCGTCCATTAACTGAGGATGAAAAATTCATGAATCAATTCATAATTCAATTTTCTTATCGATTAAAAAAAAAAACTTTTAATTACGTTTAAATAAATCACGTATAAATAAATTTCATTCAAATAATTACGTTTAAATAAATCAAGTGAAATCGATACTCACGTGAAAAATACGATCGACATGTTCCCGAGCCGCTAAATGCGGCTCGACTATTTGTGGCTGAGTATAACGGCCCAACATCTCATAAATCGAACCAACAACATCCAACATTTCCTCTTTACTGATCAATCCATCTCCGTCCAGATCGTAAAGTCCAAATATCCATTGCAGTTTTTCCTCTACCGATCCTCTCGAAACTTTCGACAAAATGGTCAAAAATTCCTGGATACAAAAAGGAACGAGCAACTATCTAAAATCGTATCTACTACTCGAGTTAAGTATACACTCCAAAAGATCCTCACTTCAAAGCTTATCTTTCCAGACGGTTTCCTCTTCATAGTGTTGAAGACATAATGAGCATACTGGCTAGCGTCTGAAAGAACGTTGATCCTTTCTCTGTTGAAACTACTTTATACTTTATACAACGCTCAACTTATCTCACCGCTACTTACCACCTTGGGGGAAGAACTGTGAAAAGATCTGTTTAAAAGCTTCCTCGTCGACGAGACCCGTGGGACATTCCTGCTTAAAACCGCGATAGATAAGCTGTATTTCCTTCCTGGAGAATCTGGTGTTGGCCGCCAATGTGGAAAGCTCCTCCGGCTTGTGCCTGCCGCCAAGGGCAAGGGCACCGGCGGTGGAACCCCCTAAAATGCCCCCGAGTTCTTCAAGTTCGCCCTCTGTAAGTTTGCCAATAGGCGCTTCACTCCTAAGACTGTACCACGCGTTCGAGATACTCCCCTCTCACCTTCGATCAAAGTGCGTCTTCCTCTACACCAGGCTAAGGGAAAAAACGCCGTTCTTTCTCTCTCACTAGCAGGCAGGAGAGAAGATGGCGCGTATCTACTTACGAGATAAAGTGCAACGAGCTCAAGAAAACGCATTACTAGGGAGAGGATGCGCCGGGTGCCCGAGGGATGGAAAGATATCACGGCTGATATCCTCCGGGCAACCTGCCTACACCTCCCTTCGGTAAATACGGGGAATTCTACGGGAGACAGTGCGCGCATTGCCAAGACGGATAGTACCTGGAGATATACAGGTGCATAGACTTGCAGGCGGAGAACTCGTGAGCGAAAGATAACAGGAAGAATTATTATTGCCCAGGTAAAACATTTCGATTTGAAAAGAAAAAAAAAAGGACCGATTTACAATCGGTATCCAAAGATTTTTATCGAAGATCGTGTTTTACTTGGGAGAGAATATAATAAATAGAAACGATATTCGCACGATTCCATCTTTTTCTTTTTTCGTCGTTTTTTCGATCGACGATGGAAAGATGCGTGGAGTTAAGAGAGAGAAAGAGAGAGAATAGAGGAAATTGTCGCTAAAAATCAAACAGAGTCTAAGAGATCGAAAGATATATTATATTCGGAAATTATAATATACTTCGAAAAATTGTGAAATTTTCATCAGATCGATCGAGTGGTGCAGCATCGAGTCGTTATCGCTTTCGTTCACGGATGAAAGTTAAACTTTGATTGACAATACGCTTTCGTGGGTGGAAATTTTCAGCGCGACACGACCGTCTAGACGCGCTTCTTATCGAAGCCGCGCTACGTAAAATCGATATTCATTAACACGAAGCGCTATAAATAATAATTACCGACATCGAAAATAAAATTCAAGATCAAACGAAAGCGCAGACCCAATGCTACATCGCATGGATAGAGAATCGAGCGCTAAAGAATAACTGTAACTCTCTGTACGGATGCACCTAATCATAAAAATGCCTATTAATCGACAATTCTACCAACATACTCTACGAGAGATTGCTGTATGTATACTGCTACACGAATAATATAAATACTACGGAAATACGCGACATTGGCACGCGTTCACCTATCGTTGGACATATGCGAATTCCACAAGTTGCTTTTCAATCTCTGCATCGATCAATGAATTTCCAAAGATTCAGCGTTTCGAGAGATATCGAGCAATTTTATCGAGTAAATTTTCAAATGAATTCACGCGTGTCCATCCTATCATGCAATTAATATCTTTTACACATGCTTTCGTTTAATATAGTTGAAGACGATCAAGCGAACTAATCTTTTTTCTCGAGAGTATCCATGATCTCAAGGAAACAAAGATTTTCATGGAAAGGAAAAATTTTTAAATAAACCGTAAGCATCGAATATGTTTTTTAATCGATATCGACCGTTAAAAACTATTCGAGATGAACTGTTCCACGATATCATGCTGTTTTCCGTCATTCGCCTCGTCCTTTCTACGATTTCCAATGCAAGCTAAGAGAGAAAACGTGTCCAAATTTGTGTTCAAAAGCGAAATACTATTGGGCTTGTTTGCGACTAAGGTAGAAGCTTCCCATTGATCGCTGCTAAAATTACAATCACGGAATTACATAAAGTAAAACTGAATATTAAATCTTTCGAAGAAATGCGAAGATGAAAATATTAAAGAAGCTGTAAAGCTTGGATAAGAATCAATACGTAAAAGGAAAATTAGCATTCTGAGTGTTAAAGTCTACGTTGTTATTATCTAGAAAGATTTAGTTAACAGGTGAAAAAAAAAAAAATATTATTAAGCGCACCGTTGTTCGGTCGAGAATCGTGTAAAACACGGCCGTGTGTTTTCAACTCGGTTTTATATACACATTATAAATGTATGCACTGTGTAATTCCACTAGCAGCTCTGGTCCCGGGCATCCGGGGTCACCATAGCAACGGGAGAGCTCCTACCCTGTATCCACCCCACTTTGCAATTTCGGACCATTTGTCGATTAAAAACGCGCGAGATCTGGAGATCTATGTCTATATATGTATATACAAAAAAAAAAGAAAGAAAAGGAGAAAGAGAGAGAGAGAGAGAGAGAGAGAGAGAGAGAGAGAGAGAGAAAGAGAGAAAAAGACAACGTCTAGAGAGGCATAAAACGTGGTCACATCGGTCGGTTCTCTAGAGCGGACTAACTATTAATTACAATGTATTCCAAAGTGCTATCTCTCAAAGGAGGAATCGTCAATAGGGCAAACAAAGAGAAGAATTTGTATTGTAATGTATTGTATATTCTTTCTTTCTCTGTCGAACGAGTCTCGCACCTTGCCGTTGCATCTTTGGCAGCTGTTAGCACTGACACACCGCAACGAACGGTTTCGCGATAAAGGGGGAGATCGTTCGGGCCTGGGCTGTCGTGTCAATCCCTTCGTCTCAAGGAGGATCTCTTTCCACGGCACGACGTATCGACTTGGCCTGCACCGATTATCGGAGAGGAAACTCGAGCGGCACTACAGTCGGCCTTTATGATTGATGAACTTACTTTTCTCGCGGCTCTTACGTGACTTCATTGACCGCAAACACCGATTCGTTGCCGGTTCACAAGTAAACGATCGCGCTCAGCGATCCGAACCACCGACTGTCGATTTCGTTTCCGTCGTTGCTTCGAAACGATCGATCGAACGATCTCTTTCAATTTCCCGCTATGATTATCAAAATTCTTCACACTGGACCAGATCTTTCTTCCTTTCTCCCTTCTTCTCTTTTTCTTTTCTCCTTCTTCTCCTTCTTTTTTTTCCTTTTCTTTCTTCTCACTCAATTTCTCACGTTGCTTCCTCGTAACTTCTCGTTCAAAACCGATCAACGCGTGCACCTCTTGTTTCTCCGATCGATGCTTCACGACCGACTAACGTATAAGCCACGGACTGGGTAACGATGTGCGCAGCCTTCGCGTTGATGCACTGAAACAGCTGCCACGCAAAAGCACGGGGTATACTTGCTCGCGCGCAAGTCTACGTTCTTTTCCCATTATATACATATGCCAAATATTGGCCACCGGTAGCTAATGGGATATTATTTCAATAAACAATCATCATTCAGCTCGTTATCCTTGCTTATTTTTTCCCAATCCCCGCTCCATCCGGCTTCTTTTCCACCCAGTTGTTATATTTGCACACTAGCGAATCAATTGGTTTCGCTTACACGCTAGAATAATGCACACAACTCCCTACAATCGTCATATGTTATTTTTATACGTTTCAAAACAAGTCTCATCAATTATCGAGTTTAACCAATTTGCTGAAGTGAACAATTTATTTCAATAAGATGCGTTGAAAAAAATTTATTTACGTTAATGTATCCTATAAGAGAATTTTATAAAACGATTATTTCTTTCTTAACAAAAGTTGAATAAAATTATTTGGCAATTTATCGTTAAAATAGCCAAAATAAAAAAATAATGAAATTATGTAAAAATGAAGCTGTTTTTCCAATTATAAAATTTAATTTTGCTAAAAATATCTATACGTAAGCAACAGGTAGAAAATACCTTATCTCATTGATCAGACAGAAATTAGTCAATTAGTGATCAATCGATCGTAAAATTACTCATCAGTATATGTATATTTAGTCTGGAATATATGTACACTTAATCTGGATACTTACTACTTTCTAAAGAACAGCTACGAGATACGGCTGACTATTTACGATTATTCTACTAAATGCGGACATCACACACAACTTGTCTGTCATATCATAATATCATATCATTTTAAAATAAAAAGGAAAAGATTTAATGCATTATGAACTTTAATACTATAAACATGAGACAGGCAAAAATACTTTCTAAAATTGAAACAAAGCCAAAAACATGATTGTAGGTCTAGATCATTTACTTGAAATATATTGATCACCGATAAATATGAGAAATGTATATCAAACGTTGAATATATACATTAAATGAATATATACATCAAAATATATTATAAATTATTTTAATGAAACATCTTAAATATAAAATTATTCGCATGAATTATGAAAGTGGCAATATTATCGATCGATAAGATCAAATTGTAAAATCATAATTTCCAGATGGCAGGATAATAGCACTTGATACCAATAATAGTAATCAATAGTAATCATTGATAAAAGAATATTGTATGTATAAAAATATACAAAGAAAACATTATTTAAAGAATTAAAATCTTTAATTTTCTTCTTTTAAAAGATGCTTTTATTAATTTATTATAAGTTTCAAATATATTCTAAGAAAATTATTTAATATTAAACGGAAATATAACTAAAATATAAACTACTTTGAAAAATTTTGACTAATAATATAATAAAGATAGTTACTTTCAAGACAAATCAAATTTAACAATGAAAAGGACGATATTCCTCAACATTTTTTCAATATTTCATGTGAAATTTATTTTCGGTTAAATCAATTTTTAAATTAAAAGAAACCGCGTAATTCGGTTAGCAGACGAATTTTTCTATCGGCCATATCAGGAATGTGTGAGAATTGAGGGAAGGATATATTACGACTGGATGGCTTGATATTGAAAAATGAATAGCAACGATATTTCAAATTTATCATACAAAGAATTACAAGCTTTAGCTCTCCGATATCGAGTACCAGGTAACATAAAGGTAACTAATTTATTGTTAGAAATATAACTAAAAAAATTTTCTTCTTAATTTTTTTCCTAAAACGACAAGTAAATTGATTTTTGAACGATCGATTATGATTTCTGGCCGTAGAAGAAATTACTGGTTAAAGTGTTGCAAGCCGCAAAAGGCGGAAATGAAAATGAAGTTGGCAGGCTACTGCAAGATCTTAAGCAGAATCGTAAGAGGAAAGTGAGAAAAGTCAAAATCAGAAAACTCGGGTTAACCTCCACACCATTACATAGTCCTGATTACGGTATGGCTGATGATTATTACTGCCCGCAACAGCAACCACCTTATCAGTGGGTGAGTTGATTTTCATTTAGTTTCGATGTTGTAAACTATATTCAAACTTGAAAAAATTCAAATTATTTTATAAAATCTCACATTCGTCTCAAAAATTGATCGATGATGCTTGAGACAGAAAATTATATCGAATATGATTAATTTTATAGATCGATCATCAATTATCAATCTTATTAAAAATTTTATATTTACAATATTTCTATAACAATGAAAATTTTATTAGTTTATATGTAATGTTTTTTAACAAAATTTTAAAAAAATAAAATATTTATTTTAAATAAAATAATTATTTCTACAGGTGGGTGCAGAAGAAGAAATTGCAAGCAGAGATGAAGATAACAAAATTCCTCATTATGAAGAGTTTAAACAATTTTTATTAAAAAGAATCCAAAGAGAATTTCAAACATATGATGCAAATAATAATCAAATACAAGATTCAACTATAGTGGATTTAAGAACAGCAACAGTTTCATCTGATATGCAAAAAGTTCCTTTAGATATTAGTAATTATACTAAGTCTAATATAGTTGCTGTTAATAATGTAGATACATCTATATATCAACCAAATGATAATGTAGAATATCAAACATTAGAAGATACAAATAGCAATATGCAGGGATCTATACTTCTAAAAAAAATGTTACAAGCCCCAGTTGGTGCAAATTTGGGAGAGATAGCCAGTCCTGTACTTGGAAGATTTTGGACAATGGAACAATATCAATCCAATACCTTGTTAGATAATTCTGATACTTTAACTGCTGAATCAGACAATCAAGATAATGAAGAAAATTTAGAGAACAATACAGAGTGCTATGGATTTCTAAATGGTATAAAGGGAGAATATTTTTTGAATGAACCAACTTTTGTGAAAAGTGTTGAAGAAATTGGTCAACAAATTTCAAATGTCTTAACAAATGAAAATATTAATCAATATAAATATCCTAACACAAATATTGATATGCATCAAGTCTATGAAAATTGGACTATTACTAATGTTATGGATGCAACAGGTAACAGTTATGCAACATCAGATGTTCAACCAACAAAAGTATTTCAGACTATGTATTGTGATAATATAATTTCTGATAGTTTAAATAAGCCTATAAATGATGAAAATTTAACATGTCAATATCGAATGACAGAGACTATACATCCATATAATTCAAATCAAAATTTATTAAATTTGAATCCATCGGAAGAAAATCAATATTGTGAAACAAATATTATTTCTAATGATCAATCTAATTGTAATAATTCCTATTATTTACAAAATTTAATTAAGTGCAGTACAGAAACCACTGGAGAGTATTTGCAATATACACATTCCTTTTCAAATGCAAATATAGATCAAGAAACATATACATCTACTACAACTCAGACATTTTCTAACAATAATCATTACAATGCTAATCTTCCATATGAATATTCTTGTTCACACAATAATCAGTCAACCATTCCATTATCTGAAAATTTAGGACAATCAGAACAAAATTGTAATTCTATAATACAAACAGAATCTAATAATCATAGGGATATACCTGTTATAACAGATAAAATACAAACAAATGGTATGTAGTTATTCTACTGTTGTTTTAAAATTATTTATTTAAGAATATAAAGAAAAATAATATTATGTTTTTAATATCTTCAGGAATGCTAGATCCATTTTGGCCAAAAAGAATATCCAAAATGCCTCCAGATTCTATTTTAGAAAATATTTTGAATTTCATTAGTAACAAACGTATAGATTTATCGAAATTAGATCAAACATCTTGTGTATATTGTTACATAGCTCCTATTGTTACTCATACACCAGTTTCATCAAGTATAAGTTGCTCTCAAAAAGAAAAATTTGTTGCAGAATATAGACAACATTCATTTTCTCCATATTGGTTACTTTATAATGATACTTCATGCGGAATGCGAATGGCTAATTTACAAACGAACGTTAGAGAAGCTATGATAGAAGAATCACGGCCATTACATTCACCATTATCAAATAACGAGTCTGATTTAAGAGAATCAGTCGCGGGAAGTGAAGATTCAATTACTGAAGTTTGGACTCATAATTATACGAATTACGAAACACCAGCCGAAAAAGATGTAAATATATGCGAAGATTTAAATGTTGAAGTTACAGATTGTTTATTTTCAGTGATCAATACTGAACCATTGGTTAGTCAAGTAAATGATCTTTCTAAAAATTAAAAAAAAAAATGTGTACTATTAATAGTACATAAAATTG
The DNA here is from genome assembly GCF_029169275.1 of Apis cerana. NCBI lineage: Eukaryota > Metazoa > Arthropoda > Insecta > Hymenoptera > Apidae > Apis > Apis cerana. The sequence continues at coordinate 6,707,112 of NC_083866.1, forward strand.
TATTTATCATTATTAAAAAAGAAAGAATATAAAAACAATGATATTATGTAATTTATAAAGAAAAATAATTACACAAATTATTTATATATTTAAGATTATAAATCAAAGTCAAACATGATCAATTGGAGATTATCTTATTTAATCTAAAAATTTCAAAAAAGCGATTTATTATGTTATAGCGATCATGTAAAACTATTTTTTCAATGTTAATAAAAGTGCAATGTTAATTACAGAAAAAATATGTTAGTATTAAAAAAATAAAAAAAAGTAAAATGATTTTTTTTAAGTTGGTATTTGTAAAAATATAAATTTGGCAAAAAAGAATTACAAAATATACCTACTATATATGCGGAGAAAAACATGCAATTTTTTTTTATAAAACGAGGATAAAGAAACAAACGATATTAGAAATAAAAAAAATGAAATTAATTTTAATAGATTATCCGAATTAAATATTTTTGATTAAAAATAAAATCAAAAATTTTTTTTCGTTTATTTTCTTTATCTTCAATCAATATTTATATATCGTTATATATATATATATATATTTTAATAAGAAATAAACAGCAAGCATCACAAATGTAAATTAATAAAATATTTATTTAAAGCCTTCTGTCCATAACATATAATATATAATCGAAAGAAGAAAATATAAATGATTATCATATTTTCGATTTTTTGATTTTTATAATTCAATCTTTATCAAATAATAACAAAAATTTTTGTATGCAAAGATAACTATGAGTTATTTATTTCAAGTTATTTATTTATAATAAAAATTAAATGAAAATTTTACTTACTTGGAATTCCTTCTGCCTGCATTTGTGTTTTCAAATAATTGAAAACTTTAACTGGAATCGATTCTTTTCTCCGATTTTTATATACTCCTACTTCAGAATCCATATTTTTCGAAGTACTTTGTTTATCAGAAGATCTACCTGGTGTCATATGAACACTATACATTTTGTTTTTTATATTTCACTATATCAATAAATTAATAATTAAATAATTTAATTAATAATCTGATTTAACGTTTCTTATTTTCTTTTTACTTTTTATTTAATATTTGAAACAAGACTTATTTCGCGCCTCGTCGATAATGCTTTTTTTATCATTTTTTTTTTTATTTGAACAATCGATATATATTTTAAAATTTACTGGAAAAAAAATAAAAAAATGTAAATGATGAATTTATAATGCGAAATAAAGATAGTACTTGCCAGACCAAGATCTCAGACACTACTGCTTTTAAAAAAAAGCAATAGCGCTATGTAGGTAAGTGGTGCAATGTATCTAATGATGTCCTCGAAAACTGAGACTAATTATTTCGCCGTTTCGTTTATTTTTTATGCGTAAAAAAGAAAATATTAATATAATACTCTAAATACAAATCAAAATTTCATAAATCATTTTATCAAAATTCTAATAATAAAATAATAAAATCTTTTTTTGAGAAAAATAATTATTTTAAATTCTAATTATATAAAATTATGTAATCTAAATATAAAATTAAAATATTTTATTTTGGACTATTATAATATATTAAATTTATATTGTATTTACTATTACAATAAAATTATTGAAATAATTATTGAAATTATTGAAATTTAGATGTAATGAATTCAAATTATTATATATTATTTATAATTATTCTCAATAAATTAAAATAAATTCAATTATTTTTTCTGAAGTTAAATAAATTGAATACCAAAAATCGTTATTGAATTGAATATAAATAAAGTTTTATAGGTATCATTTGGATATAAAAGCGATATCTAGATAATACAAAATCTAAAGATAAATTTCTTTACAATAACATGTTCCTAACCTAGTAATGATTCCAATCATGAAATTGATAACATATTTTAAAAATTAAGTTTTTAAATAAAATAATCTTGAGGCTAAAAGTTAAAAGTTATATGTGTTACAGTATAATATAATCTTAAGTATTCTTTAATATTCTTAAATAATCTTAGAATTATATATAATACGGAAAATTAATTTTAAATAATGATAGGATCGCCAATGATACTTAATATTAATAAATTAACAGTACGAAATTTAAATATTTATGATCATTTAATATCCAATGGACCCTGTATTCAATGTGTACGATGGAAAAGAAAACCAATTTGGTTACCAACAGCAAAATCTAAGATATTTAGAGTACCAGAAAGAACAATCATACCTATAGAAGATTATTGTGAACTTAAACGTTTGTTCAATAATTATAGAACAATAATGAAATCTTTAATGTATATGAAATTTTCATTATTATTTATAATAACAGATTTATATAGTATATAAAATGTTATATTGCAATTTTGTCTTAGGTGTTTTTTTGTTGAAAAAGAAGAAGAAAAAAAAAAGAATTTGGATTTTAATAATACAAAAGTAAATACAGAGAAAGATTTTGAAATATGTTCTTATATAAATGATGAATGGAATAAAAAAATAGCTATGATACGACAAGAAAGATTAAATCAAGAAAAAACATACCGTATACAAGAAATTCATAAAAAATTAAAAGAAAAAAAGGAAAGAGATTTGAAAACGCAAGAAATTGTAGATATAAATATCAAAAAGGTGAAAAAAGAAGTTACAACATTTATTACACCTAAAAATATAGATCAAGCTATTCTGAATGCATTGGAAAATATTATAGATCATAATATTGCAATTGATCGTAATGGTAATTTTTACAAAGATGAGCCTAAAAAAAATGAATCATCTACTATAGCTAATAGAACAAATTAAAATAAATGTTACATTATAAATAGTTTGTATTTTAGAAATTTCTCTTAATAAACAAAATAATAAACAAAATTTTTTCTAAAGCTACATTTGTATATTTACAGTTTCCTTCTATATCAACTTCAATTTAATACATTTTTTTCTAATTCAGAATATATTTATTGAAAATGATCATATATAATGTAATGTATTTATAATATAATAACAAAAAGATTGTAAACACATCCATTCAAGTTCTGTAAGTATATATGCTTTACAATATGGCATACAAATTTTATTAATTATCTGATTTTATAGTTTGCTTTTCCATATTGTTGCAACTTATATTTAAGACATTAGGTGCACAAATTTTTTTCGAACGATCTAATGTATTATCGTCTTTTACAAATCATTTTTAATTTTTTACAAAAATGTGCTTCATTGATATAAATCAATATAGATTTCATATATTTTTCTGTATCGACGATAATCACAGGTATTAATTTGTAATTTGCATAATATTTATTTTTGTATTAAAATATCATAACTTTAACAACAGACAATTTTATACCTGAATGAAATTGTGTTTGAACATATGGTTTGAGATATTTATATGTGAATCTACTTGCATTATGCATTGCAATATACTCATTAAGAATAATTACTTTTATATTTCATATATATATATACTTGTAACATACTATGACGTAATTTTATTGTTGAAATATCTTTGGTTTAAACACACTCTGTTTAAAAAAAAACAAATAGACAATTAGATCGCCGGTTGTTAACTAAATTTCAAGATTTCAAAATATAAGAATAAACGTATATTATATAAAAGATTTATCTTTCAATTCAACTTTAAATGCTAGTAAAAAAATGTATATTAATCTATTATTTTATAATTTTCCTACATCATGAATAATAATAATTAATGTATAATTCTATATTGATATTTATTGTACGTGCTTATGTATAGATTTATAAAATTTAAGAATAAGTCTTTGAGTTTTAAAATCTGTAATAATTAATAATAAAGTCTTCTATTAAAACACAAGTAAAATCAATATTAATAAATATTAATAAACAAAAAACAATCAATAACAATTATTAAAAATAACAAATCTACTCATTACATTAAAATGTTATTTATAGAATGATAAAATAAGCATAAAATAAAAAATACATGTAAGTTTTGTCATTGATTGTGATACAAAATAAAATTTATTAAAATTTTAACGAGATGTATTGCATATATCCTGATAAAAATGAAAAAAAAAAAATAATTATAAATCCTTTTTAAATTACTATATTTATCAATCATAAATGTAAGTTATATAGGCATTGTTTACTTTTATAACTATTAATTATGGTATCTTTGACATAAGACAGAGCTATTGCACTTTGATACCATTTTTAATATACACATGTAAGAAACTATTGTTTGGAGGCATCATTAAAATATCATATGAACATGTATGTAAAATATTTTCCGTTGTAAAGTTGCTAAGTTCTCAATTGTATTTCATGCATCAATTCTTCTTTTATCTTTTGTTTCAGAATATTACAGTAGTTTCAAACGCATTTTTACAAATCATCTTATGTTTTTATATAAATTTAACTTAATTTAGATGTATAAATTTTTATTCTGAATCTTGTAAAATCTATCAGTATAGGACGTACTAAAGCACCACAATTTAAACATGTGTTGCATTTGTATTTTTCAAGTTTGGTAAAAATATAGAATTTATAAAAATTCTTAATCCTGTTTGTATTTTATATATGGTAAATATGAAAATGATGGCACATGTGTTTCTAAAGCGAACTTGGTATTAAGTATGTTTAAAAATGATTTATCCCTTTTATTTGAATTTCATATCTTTAATTTAAACAAAAATAATAATATATAATAATAATGTAATAATATGATAATAATGATGATGATAATAATAATAATAATTATTAATAATAATTAATAGTAATAATAATAACAATAATAATAATAATAATAATAATAGTAATAATAGTAATAGTAATAATGATAATGATAATGAAGAAAAATATATAAAATTTCATGTATTTTATAGTTAAAATATGTAAAAATTTAATCAATATTATTTTTTTTCTTTGATATTCATTAACAAATGCACATCCTTTTGTTATTTCTACTATACAATTTTCCTCTTTTTTTTTATAATATGTTTTAATTATGTTAAAAACTATCTCTTTTCAACCTTGTTTTTGTCACAAGGTAATACATATTTTCACATAAAATATCTCACAATAATTCAATATTTAATCAAGAATAATTCATTTTTTACTTGCAACGCAATACGTATACATATGCCTATATATACAATTTGTTTTTTCTCAATAAGATTGATCTTGATTAAGTAACATAAAAAATATAAAGACAACATGAACACAAACAGCTAAATAATCTCTACTCAATAATAACAAAGAAGCAAAAAATTAGAATATTATAATGTGCACCAATTCATAAAAACAAGCAATATATTTTTCTTACTTAGAATAAATGAAGATAAGATAAAATGTCGGTATGCGTACATATACATATTCGCTCATACGTATATATATATATATATACGAATAGGTATAAAATTTGGTCAACTTTTTTTCTGTATGATAATATTATCAAATATAGCATATATATATATATAAGAATATTTTGTACGAATATAAAATAATAAAATGATTAATAAACAGTAAGTATAATTATTCAACAAATACTACATGGTAATAGTAGTAACATTGGTGGTTGATTAAAATAATTAGATTGTACCACACTTTAAATATTTTCATCTTATTTCACCACCAACAACTATGCTAATAATTATAATAATACTAATTATTGAATTAACTCATATTCTTATAGGAAATGTAATAGTAAAAAAGGAGACATGAAACATCATTATAAATCAAACATTGTAAATATTTGCCTAGTGATACTTTTTGGCTGTGAAGTATAAAACAGATGACAATATAGAAGGTTATTCTAATAACATAATATCAAATTATTGTCGGTACAACCAATATAGATATAATAAAAATATGTTTTTCTAATGCAATTTTTTTCAATATTTAATTGCTCCCATTAATGTTTTACTATGTAAATACCTTTTTTATTAAATTTCTTTTTGGTTATATACTAAGATTCTTTTGACACTATAGATTTATAGAATTATATATTTATCGCAGTGTTTCTACATACTAAAGCTGTCCAACAGTACTTTGAAATATATATTTTTAGAAAACCTTCCTACTGTGCATATATAATCAATTCTTTTACTGTTGTTATATTTGACATAAACAGTGAATGAGCTTATTATCATTCTTTAAGTAGAATATATGTAAGTTATGCTATCTTACAAAGCTAATCTCAAAAATGAGATTACAACTATTCATGATTCCGAAAGTATCACGTTTTACCCATGCATTTTGCTGAGCTCACCAGGCCATACCGTAGAAAATGTATTTTTCTTCTTAAATCAGATAATGATTGCCTATTAAAATAGAAGTCTTCCATTTCACTTCTTTTTGTAGATGTACTTCTTTTTTCTTAAAAAATAATTTTTTATAAAGAAAAATAATATTTCCTTTGCAAAATATTTGTACGTTGACGGTAATTCAAGGCCGTGGCACATTTTATCCTACACGGTAAATCATGTGTGTAAAATATATAAAAAATTTCAATAAAAACCTCGAACAACACGATTTTCTTTTTTTTTTCTGGATTTAAAGTTCACACTATTTCATTTGAATCAACAATTTTTTGTTGATTTTTTTCAAAATTTTTAATAATATTACACAGTATCATATATGTATGTATTTTATACATTTTGCACACGTGATGCAGAATTTGTAGTAATGTGTCTTTTTTTGATACATTTCTTGATGTACATATTTATGTATTATCCAAAATTAAATAAAATTATTCAATTCCCCGTGGACCATCTATTGGCATAGTATGTAAAACTTCATCCAACAATTGAAGAGCTCGATGTAAATGTACCTATATTATATATATATATATAAAAATATATTTTTTTTAAATTTTTTAAATAATTTATGATATAATGTTTAAAATATACCTCTATCCAGCAAGGAGTTTCTTTTATACTTTGTCGAGGATAATCAGGACCCCAACCTTTTACAAAACTTAGACGCAAAATGCAAAGTCGTCGAAGATCATCTACACCTATTCCTGCTGCTGCACTAAGACCTATTACATATATATATAAATTATTATTAACTTATATATATATAAAAAATATAAAAAATATTTTATTTATAATTATAATTATAATTTGTGTTTATAATTTATATAATAATAATTATAAATATATTATATTAACTTTTAGTAATTGGTGCTCCATGTGTTAGATGTCCTGCTACAGCTGCAGCTTGGGCAGCAGCTGCAGCTTGAGCAGTAGCAGCTTGACCTCTCATTTGTTTATGACATTGTCGTAAATCAAAGACTTTAATATATGCAGAGGGATAAATTTTATGCACAGCATCCCCGGGTGCACGACCTGCTTCTCTGTCTAAATAATAAGACTGTACAAAAACACTATGTTCACTTTGGCATCTTAACCAAACATCTCCTTCACCTCTTAAATCTAACACAACTCCTTTTCCTACAAAATTCATTGAATTATTAAAAGTTAATTAAAAGTTATGAAAATAATATAAGACATTATACCTATGTGAAGACGAGCTTTTTCACTTTGTTCTGTTCTGTGTACATTACTCAAAGCTCCTAAGCAAAATCTATTGCCACCACTTGGATCCACATAACCATCAACTGTTACAGTAGGACAACCACTGCTTACTTTAAATGTCTCACCTACTTGAGTATCTAATTCAAAATAGCCAACTGAACACCAATATTCTGGTGCTGGTTGTGTAGATAATAAACCACCGATGTTTCCACTTACTTCACCTCCATGACCACCCCCTAATAAAAATATTAATTATTATATTGTTAGAATATGATATATTGTTACTTACAATAAGAAGTAGGATGAAGATGTCTATGATCTGGAGGTTGCATGCTTTGTGTATATGTCAAAGTATTGGGTCCAGTCCATTGTGGTGCTCCTGAATTATAAGCAGCAGTACCTACTGGAAATCCATTTGAATGATGAAGATGTACAGGAGATACGGGAGAATTTTGACCTTCGCCTATTAAGAAAGCGAATTTGAGATTTATAAACGCTAAAAAATGATAAATTAGAAATAACATACCTAAAGATGCTGCTAATGCATCAACAGTAGGTGGTTGATTAAGATCTTGAGGAGGTGTGTTTGTTCCATAAAATGTTTCAGTAGATTGTCCCTGTGAAGGACTCAGCATCTGTGTTCCACTGCTTCCACTAGATGTATTCAATGACTGCTGTTGGCTACCTACGGTGTGACTCATTGGATGTACTACTGCTGCAAAATCAAATATAACTCGTACACAATATAGGCAACATAACATAAAATATCAACTATTCTCAAACTATAGCCAGTATTTCTGAAATTAATTATTATGTCAGATTACATATTTATGCAAATATTTATGAAATTAGCAAAAAGCAACAAAAATTAACTGGCAAGTAGACAGAAAATAGAATGTAAGAAAGCATTCTATTTAATACGTACGATGATGAATGTTACGTGTTGTAGGATGATGAGGTGTAGGAATCCAGGTTTGTCTGGGGCAATTATTGTCATCCAATTTATTATGTGGATTACCACCATTATTCCCTCCCCCATTACTGCCAAACACACCCTCACCACTAGCTGTGCCAAACAATAAAAGGAAAAAGAAAGAATAAAGCTAAAATGAAATCAAACTAGCAATGCAAAATAATTCTGAATAAAGCAATATTAATAAAAGATATGCAGGAAAAAAATAAAATCTTCTAACAATATAATATTACAATAATAAAGCATTTTTTTCATGTATATTTTAGTGCATTTATTTATATCACAAGATTTTGATCACATAAACATGCTTTATATTTAAATAAAATCAGCTTCAGCAACTCCATATTTAAAAATACATTTATCAATCAATTTGTAACATTTTAATTTAAGAGAAAATTTGATTGTTTCACTAATAAATACTACGAACACATACATTTTTAGTAAATAATAATTGTAAAAAATCCAAATTTTTATAATAAATAATTATACTTTTTGAAAAAAAATAAAAAACTTTTACTTACTTGAATTAGGTGGTGCTAGACCTGGTATAAAAGTCTGTTGAGATGACTGAGTGTTATTAGATGAAGTAGGTTGAGTAGGTGGATGATGCTGAATAGTTTGGTTCATTTCTCCATCAACATCCATTGCAGATCCTACTGCTCCAGCTGTTGCACTGCTTCCACCACCAACTGAATATTCATCTTTGACCAATCTACCACCTGGTCCTACGCCTACTCCCGATTGCAGAGTCAGTCCAGATAGGTCTGTAAAGAACGGGTCTGTGCGGGGAAACCAACCCATTCCATCATACACCAAGGCCACAACAATAAATCATTTACACTTATGGTGCTACAAATGAATTCACAGAAGCTTTGCAAAGAAACAAAGCAATGAAAAAAAAAACATCGATTGAAGCACATGATCTCTCTATGAAAAAAAGTGAAAAATATGTTTTATGACATACCTATGCCAGGAGATACAACTCGCTCATAGTGATATGGATTTACACATACAGAATCACATTTTAAATCAAAAGCAAATTGGCAGTATTTGACATGTTTTAATTCATTTTTGTGTAAATCTGGCCATCTCCAGATTCGTGCATAAATAACATGTGGGAAACCTTTACGACCAGCAACTTGTAACCTTCCATCCAATGTTCTCTGTATTGTAACACATTTACTAGGATGAGCTCCATTTGTAGTAATAGCAGTTATTAAGCTATCTAATTCATCTCGTTTTTCCTGAAAAATATAAATTACATTAGATATTAATTATATTTGTTAGTCCCATGCATTTACATAATGCTTACTTTAAGCTTTTTAACCAAAGATTCAATAGCTCGTTTACTAAATCCTTCACTTTCTCCACCCTGACGATGACACATGAGAGAATGTACTATGCTTAAACAAGCATCTGCACTAGTTGGGGCACTAGGAGCGATTCCTGTCATTTCTCTCACTATAAGAAAATATTTATATTAAATAATAGTGAGGAATATCTATTATGTTAAAAGATTACATTAATGTTTAAAATATTTATGGAAATAATATAATATATTTATGGAAATAATTAAAACTTACATTCTGGATTAGGTTGCATTGGGGGCGAGGGATACAGATGACCTCCCCCGCCCGCCAATCCAACCATCTCTGTGAAAGCCGTGGCGAATACCGTTCCAATTCTTCGATTGAGATACTATTCTTATTCTTAGTTTCGATATATTCAAATTTTTATGATTTATCATCTAACAAGGATCTATTAGCCATGTGTTGCAAATATGAATTCGCTGAAAATATGAAATAGTTAAACAAATTGAAAATAATCAGTTATAAAATATTAACAAGTAGAAAACAAACCTTATCAATTAATGAACTAATAAAAGTCGGGAATATACAAAATAATTTTAATAGAATCACTTTACGTTGACGTATTGTGAACTGACAGTTACTTTGAACAAGACGCTGTTAATTTTTTTCGTAGGTTAGATTGAATTGTTGCGACATCAGTAGAACCTGGCAGAACCGCACTTATCTCTAGTATCTAAATGCACAATTGACGAAGCGACTAAAGCGCCAGACTACAAGGCGCAAGTTTCAATGTTCATATTTAGTCTCATCAGATTTCTCTTTTTCTTATAAAATATATTAAATATTCTTATATATATTGTCATTCGAACTTAATTCATAAATTCTATCTATCCTAATTCAAACAATATGTTATAAAAATTAATCAAAGTTATGTGATATGATAGTACTTACTTTTTACATAGGTTAAAAATTTAACCCTTATAAAATTTAAGAAATCTATTATTTCATTCATTTCTTTTTATTTATAATTTTTAATGATTCAATAATAATTATTGGGCGATTGATATTATTCATATTGATACTAATCATAAATTTAAATTTCAATAATCCATATATTAATTATATTTATTTATTGATCTTTAATCATATAAAATACATTTATTAAAGATCACATTCAACTTAATTTCAATTACAAGATAAAAATTAATAACAAATACTATATTTATTATATTATAATTAGTATCAGAATAAATATAAAAATAAAAGAAAATGAATTATTTTTTATTAGATTGTATTTTCAAATTCAAATATATAAAGATTTAATTACAATAATAAAATAAAATATTAAAAATTATATAAAAATGATTATATATAATTTAATAAATATTAGAATCAAAATAATTTTTTTATGATTCAAATAATAAAATTGTACCATTTAATTTATGTAAAATACACAATATACAACTGGGGGTGTAACTCAGTGGTAGAGTGTCTGCTTCGCATGCTGAAAGTCCTGGGTTCAAATCCCAGTACCTCCAATAAATACTTTTTTTTATTCTTCAATATCAATATTTTATCATGTATTGAATACATTATATATAGTGTTTTTTCTTTTTTACGTATTTATACTTTTAATATATTTCTATAGAAAAAATTATTATAAATATGTTATAGATGTTGCAATATTACTACATTAGCATACGCAAATTACAATCTTAAACTTTTAGCTATTATGACAAAATTTTACTTTAGAAAAAAGTCTCAATACATAATTTTGAGAAATAGATGTGAGTCCGGACCCATTGATAAGCACTTGAGCAGCAGGAGATATGGTAATTTCTAACCCAACCTAGTCACTCCTGCGGCACTAGTACTTATGAACAAGACAGGATTAACTTCCGATGTATCGCAGGTCCTCCGTTGTTATGAATTTATTGATAGCCATATTGAATTCCTTCGATGCAGTGCATATTCCTATAAATTATCATGTAACATTAATAATTCTATTTTCTAATTTCAAATTGTTTTAAAGAAAATCTTAATTTAAATTTTAAAAATTATATAATTAAAAGAGAATTGAATACATCGATTAATAAACAAGTAGACCAAAGATCTTAATATAACGTGCCCATGTTTTATAATTTAGCGTGAGATTAGATAATCAGCAGAAGAATACGGTGGCCCATAGATATTGCGTGACACATTCATATTACAATCATTTTATGAAACAGATAGAAGTCAATTGAATTAGCTTATAATTTTCAAAATACAATATAAAATACAATTTATAAATAAACATCTTTGTTTTTAATATTTTCTCTACATAATTATTCGATTTATTATTGAATTTTCTTTTTTTTTAATTATTAATATTTAACATATAATAAATTATTGATATACAATTTATTCAAAAAAAAAAAAAGAAAAATAAAAAAAAACGGATCGGACGCAATTATACTAATCAAAATGATAGTAATAAAATTGTTACGAAGCAATATCGATAGTAAAAAAAAATATATATATTTATATATATGTATGTATGTGTATATATATATATATATATTATAATTATTAATTTGAATATATATATATATATATTCTCTCTCTCTCTCTATATATATATATCGTATACACAATAATGATGCGATGACACACAGTGGTACTCATTGAAATGACCTCGACTAATCATTAAAGTCGCCCACTATCTCGGCCTCTTTATTCTTTCTCCTTCTGTCCACCTTCGAAAAATTTTGAGCTTCATGCAGCATTCTCTTCATATTGAAATCCTATTTCTTCTGTTTTAAAAATGCTTGTACTTCCACATAATTTATTTTATTTAAAATATATATATATATATATAAATGCTTTCAAGAGTATCCTAAATTTGCATTATTGACAATTTTGATTAATCTTTCTCTAATTGAAACATCTTATCTATTATATTTTATCAATCTTCTGTAAAAATTATTATGCTGGAAAATAGAAATATAAAATAGAAATAGAAAAAATAGAAAAAAAATAATATATAAAAATTTTTTAAAATATCTAATCATTATTCAATCACAGAAATATTTCAAGAAATATATATAATTGAAAATTGGAATTAAAATCGAAATTTAAATAAGATTAGAAATAAGAAGCAAAGAAATGAAGAATTGATAATTCAAATATTATAATATTATAAGTATACAGTATCGCGTACGGAAATGCGTGTATGCACGATAGAGGGAGAGTCTACAATCGAATCTTTGATTTCTTTGCTCCACGTTCCTACTTAACGTTTCTCGTTTCATCAAACACCGTATTCATCGTTTGCCTTCATGATATGAGTTAAGGTTAGTAACATGATTTTTTCCATGGAATTTCTCTGGAACTTCGAACAGATATCAGCACGTTATCGAAGTTTAGAAAAATGACCCTAACAATAGTCCGTCTTTCTGCAGATTATTTCATACTTACAAGAATAAGACGAAAAGAGTATGCATAAGATTTACTGTAAAGTACAGTGTTAAAAATGCAAAGTCGTCATAAGTTAAAGAGGATTATTTGATGTGGCCATTGCAGATTCAGCTGGACGCGTGGCTGTCTTCTGTTACGCATCTTGTACACATAATGTGCGTATGTAGTTTTTATTTTTTGTTTTTTCGACGTTTGACTCGTCAGTTCAGATGCGCGAAATGAGAAAATATGTTATGGGAGAAGAACAGAGATAATTGCTGGAACAAGAATATGGCAAGCAAAAATAATAATATATAATATGATTATGCAGAAATGACAAAAGGATCTATTAAACAAATCGAGATTCACAGAAAAAGAAAAGAGTTTGTAAGATCAACTGGAATAGAAAGGGCAATAGAAGAACAGGAAGAGTAAAGGGGAAAGAAGAGTATCATCAATTAACGTTAATTTCTGTTAATGTCGGCTCTCTCTGAGTATTTGTGAAATAGCTCGTCAACTTATTAGGTTACGATGTGCAAATTATGGATAGATGAAAGAATAAGCAGAAAGGAATTTCGAGAAGCAAAACAGAAAAAATATTTATTCTTTAACTGAAAAAAATGCAATTCTGATTTGCATTAAAAATAATATCTGAAAAAATCAATATCATTACTGTGATTCTCTATAAAAATTCGCGAAGCGAGACTCGTGGTCTCTGTTTCGGTTCTGCAACCGAAAATGTTCTATTTTAAGAACAGTGCGTTCAAAACGAAGAGGTACTTTACGATTTTTCCGTAACTGCTTGTAGGACTATAACTTTTGATACACAAATATTGCGTCATTTTCAAACAAAATATTGCAATAATATAGAAAGAAATTAAACAAAAATTTTATTCTACCTCTACTTTTATAATTTTTACATAAGTTTACTTTCGTCGATATTTAGATTCTAGGAACTTAATGATTTTCTTCAACTTGTGTTCTTTCGTACTTTATACTATCATTTAAGAGGGGTCAAGAAGTCGTGACGATAAAGCTTAGCCACGCAATGCGTGCCATTACAACTTAAGAAAATGTTTCCAATTACAATGTTTCATCCCGTAGAAATCATCACATTTCGAACACAGATTCAATTCTCTTATTTCTCAATGAGAAAATCGTGAACATTTGGTCTTTTATCATTTGCGTGATTTCGCGAGGGATTTTATATTAGTTTTCTCTTTCTTTTTGCTTCTTCTCGAGACTTCTATATGTATTTCATCAAGTGTCAGGTTAAAACGATACTTTGCGAGGTTATTATATGTGTGGTCACATGTGATCTCGTTTTTCAGATGTTGTAAGCCGAGCACGGAAAATATTCTCGAGGAAAAGTCTAATTTATAAAATATAAAAAAGGAAAAAAGATTATAAAAATCGCACATCTGAATTTCCATTTTATTAAACAATCAAAAAAAGATAAATTGATCAATCAAGTATGTAAATGAATTTTTATTAGATTAGAGAGCGTTTCTTGTAGAACATATTAATGCAGTGCTTATCGGATGCGACTTTAGTGGTTAAGAATTAATCTTGTTTGCATGATCATTATATTTATGAGGAAAATAAGAATAAAGTTTCTCATATATATATATATATATGAGAAACTTTATTTTTATGTGTATATATATATATATCTAATGCATATGCGCAATCGAATTATAATAACTACTGGAAAATTTTTTGCTAAATTATTTGATTGGTGTTATTTAATAATTTATACAAAGATATCAATATAAATAAGAAAACTATAAATATATAATAAATTATAATCAGTGATTCTTTTTAATAATAAAATTAAAAATTATGGCACTCTTATTTTTAAATTTTTAAAAAAATGTATATGCAATTTGATTAAAGAAATCATCTAATTTGATTGAACAATTGAAGGAAATCTCATGACCTTTAACTTCTATTTGACACTAGCGTCCATTGATATTCTTTCACACTTATTAATGTTATAGTCTCCAATCATCTGATGTTTATTATGATCTTCGTTGGAATAACGTTGGAATATTTTAAAAATCTTATAGTAACACCACACTCTCATTTCAAATAGATTCCGAAAAAATATTAAACTATTCAAAGTTCAACTGATTAATAAATAGTTGATGAAGAGAGAAATGCACGGTAATCACAAGAAACGATCTCCAAGGATCGAAATACGAACCGTCACCAGAAATGAATATGAATGGAATGTATATACATAAAGTAAAATAATGCATGCTGTTTTATGCTTTTTCACGTGCTTTTCTTGCGCTCTTGCACAATTCTTTCCCACATGTTCGTCGAATAATTATATCAATAATAAAAAAATTCTTTCTATAAAGAAACTGTGATTCGTTCGATTTGATCAGAATTTCAAACATTCTCTAAAATCCGCCACGCCATAGAGAATAAATGGAAGAATGTGATCTAATTCACTGAACGATTATTAAAATTGATAAACGGTCTCGAGTAATTCATGACAAATGTTCATATTTTTCTCACGCGATTCATTTATTTCACGAGTTAGAATTGTTTGGAAAGGGAAAAAAAAAACACGCGCACGACACACGCATCACAACTGCAGACTGACGACTGAGCGATAAACTGTTCTTGATTGGCTTAATATAGTCGGACGAGCGCTGTAATTGGCCGCTCCTTGCCGCGCGGGAAATGATTGGTCAATTTAATCCTAGAAGCACGGTGCATTAAGCATTCAACCAGCGTTCAGTACCTATTAACGGTTCGCAAGAGAGGCACTGCCACTGCCACCGCTATGGTTTTCTGTGACGGTACACCCAGTCACGGTAATGGTATATGGTTCTTTCTTTATCATCTCCTACATACTGGTCTCCGAACCTCTCCCGTCTAACTCAGTCTTTCTCTCTTTTTTCTCTCTTGCCATCGTTCCAAATCAATTTACCAATTGAAATCAGTGCCGGACAGTGAAGAATCGCGTCACTGAATGGTCCACCAACCGACGGGCAATGTGCGTCTCCCCTGTGCCTTCCTTCCACTGCTTGTTATCAAACCATTCACCGGCTCACCAAATCC
This sequence comes from Apis cerana, assembly GCF_029169275.1. Classification (NCBI taxonomy): domain Eukaryota; kingdom Metazoa; phylum Arthropoda; class Insecta; order Hymenoptera; family Apidae; genus Apis; species Apis cerana. The sequence continues at coordinate 6,723,383 of NC_083866.1, forward strand.
TTATTGCCTTGCCTTGGCGCACGATTTGAATCGCGCGGCTGACGACACAACTATCCGCTAGATAGATTCTCTCTATGACAGTGTTTTTCAACCTTCACTTACTATCCGATTTGAAACAGAATTATTAGCAAATGGAAATTTAAATTTAGTGCGGAAATATATAAAAATATAAGGTAAAAACAATGATCAATATTAAATTTAAAAATTCATGAGAAAAATCTTTTTTCGAATTTAAGATAATAAGTTATTAAGATAATAATAAGTCAATTAAATTTTTATTAATTATAATTTACTTATTATTAATTATTACTTTTATTAATTATAATTTGTAATTAATAAAAATTACATTTTGAATAATTATTAAAAGAATTATTAATTATTAAAAGAAGACGTAATATGATAAATATAATAATAATTTATTTAATAATAATATTTAATAATTAAAAATATAAATAAATATATATTTGAAAATACAAAAATAATTTATTTTCTATTTATTTATAAAATTAGATGAATATATATTTTTCAATAAATTTTGACTTGATACTCGTAGTATCAGTTGAGAATCGCGGATATAAAGGATGAAACGATTCGCGATGTTGATTGGTCGAGAAATTCTTTTCCGGTTCAGTGAGTATATTTTTGGAGGTGAGATTTCCGCGCCATTGTTAGTTGTCTTTTTCTGGAAATATAATACTTTTATATATGTGGAATAAATGATTTTGTATGTAAAATAAATCGTATAAAATCATAACAATAATTCATTTAATTGTGTAATACTTAGAAACTTACTGTGAACTATAAATAAAAAAATTTAAACTTGGAATTATAAGAATTATCACAAAACTTAATTTTTTCAAGATCATTTTTAAATATCAGTTCAATTTTGTAAGTAATAAATATAATATAAAATTTATTATTTGAAATTTATGAATTTTTGAAATATTAATATTAATTGAAATTCATCTTGATCAGGTAATGATATATTGTAGTTATAATATTTCTATATGAAAAGTAATCGTGCCAAGATGAATTTTTAAATCATCATCTATGACACTACTACTTAACAGATAGATTAACAAATTAAGATAACTTGATGGTAACTTTTCTCCACTTCTGCTTTCGACAATTGCCTGTTGACTGCGTTGTACGAAATGCAAGTCCAAATATATATATATCTAAATGCGACTAAAGTTCAAATTTTCTATAATCATTAGTCAGACGATTTTTCTTATCTTGTTTTGTATCGATTTTTAAAGTTTATCATCAAAATTTAAGTCGAAATGCATCATTGTCTATAAAAGATATATATAGAACATTTATTAAATTTATTTTCACGTATTGTGAGACATCTATCGAGAAGATAGCTTAATTTGCAAACATAACAACAAATGTGTCTTTTTTCCGTTTGTTGTTACAGTCACAAATCGAAATATCTTCATAGTTCTTTCTTTTTTTTTTACCTAAAAAAATAAATAATCGTAATATTTTTTTACAAAACACTATGTATGTATAATACGATATTTATTATGTCATATTTATATCATATTTATTATTTTATTATTAAATATTATCATTTGTGCAAAATATATTTGAAATATTTTAAATAGATTTATCAGTATAAATAGTCAGTATAAATATCAATGTAAATATTGCTCACAGTGTGAATCATAGATAATAAATTTTTTTGATTGTTTTCAACAATGTGTTATCTCTATTAAGAAATATTTAATTATTTAGTTTAACTTAAAAAATCGTATCGTTAGTCAACAATTAATAATTGATCGAAGGACCCTGAATAGGTACACTGTGTAAATTGATGATTAAACATTAGTCATAGATATAATTTAATGAAAGAAAGAAAAAGATAGTTTATTGATGAAATATGTACACACGCGATATACCCCTATATCACAAAAAGCTCCTATAAAATCATTAGCTTATACTTCGAAATAGTTTGGTTATTTTGTGATAATCGTCGCCTCTGCTTGAATCTACACATACATGATTTTCTCATGCGGGTCCATTTTACTGATTTAAAGCAACTTACGTAGCGAATAATGCATCTTTTATTAGGATACAATCCCTATTACATAGTCTTTTCTTCTGTCGATGCCGAACCATTGTGCATTGATTAAGCTAACCACGTGAGTCCCGTGAGATTTAAATAAAACATGAATCGGTTTAATAGCTATTCTTCGATAATCTTCAAATTCATAATCAGAAAAGTTTGAACGAATCTATGTTATTAAAATTAAAAACTGAAAATTAATAAAAATTATTTTATAATTTAAAAACTGCAATATTGAATTTGAAATTATTACATATGTTAAATCATTAAAATATGTTAATATTTCTTTTTTGAAAATATATAAATATTGTTTTGAAAATACTTACTTTTTTTCATGACTTCTTTTTAAATTGTTTTTTCAAAAAATTTCTTTAATATATAGAAGTAATTTTGTTGATTATCAGTACGCAACTAAACTGAAATGAGTATGTCATCGGAAATACTTTGTAGTGTGTAGAAGACAAAGTACACGTGCACAGGTGTTTTTTGAGATCATATGTGCTACATAATAATTTGACAATAATATCGTTCTTTTGCTTGGAGAAAAATATATATTTTATTCATCTTCGAACAAAATACTTTCAAAATTTCTAAACATGATAAACATGATAAATTATATAGATTATATGATTTAATATTTTATTTGTTTGTTATAATAAAAATATTTGATGCAACGAATTGGATTTAATAATAACAACCATCGGATTAAACTTAAATTTGAAATATCATATTAAATTCTCAAGTTAAGATTCAATTAGAAAACTGTCTGGGTGAAATTTCGTAAATTTTCCCTCGATTTTCATGGAAATTCATGATTGAACGAGGGAATGGCACCGGCCGAGTAATTTAGAAGAGTTTATTAAATTGGGTAGAATGCTGTGCGTAGGCCTACGCCGGATACTCGGAGAATGAATCTCATCCAACGAGAGGAAGTTCGAATTAACTCGAGCCACTGCCAAGGGGGTACGGCAGAACCCCATATACTATAAACTCTTGTCCCATTTATTCTTTGCACATTTATGCGTCATATACGAGAATCGTCGATGAGAAAATGTCGTTCCAATATAATGATTATATTTTCTATTCGAGAAATTTGAAATATTCCAAATTGAAATTAATATTAAATTTTGATTACTGGAAATAAAAAAAAAAATAAAATAATCAATGAAATTTACGCGATTAATAAAGTTCAAAAGTGTAGAATGTAGCAGAGAATTAAGACTTATTAGAATCATTTGACCCTGCTTCTTATAGAGTACTAAGACTTTGATGAGTTTATTTTATCCCGGATAGGTGGGGAGAGTAAAGGAAAGGAGACAAAAGATCGTATCGCTGAATCGATAGAGGAAGAAAGGCAGAAAAGTATGTCGTTCATCGTGTTACTTGACAGTTGTAGTACTTTGACACGATCAGGTCTTGTAGTATTCAATCTACGTGGGCGGTCATATGAAATGAACAAAAAAATAGAGATATAATTACTTAAGAGAGAGATCATTTTTTATAATAAAATTTTTATATAAAATTTATGATAATTATATTTATCGTAAAATTTATTCATGGAATATAAGAATTAATAACAAAATATACCAAATATTATAAATATTTTTACTCATTTTTACAAATAATAATATAATACATATGTTTATAATATAATGCTATATTATACAGTATGCTAGATAAAATAATGATATTTTTTTTCTTCCTATTTATTATCCTCTTTCACAAATAATATCGACGACACTAGGTTCCATTAAAACTGGCTCCAAACATCTATGTACAGCACTTCCAAGAATTTCATCTAGTAGAAAATGAACGACACTAAAAAAAAATTTTTATTAAAATTATTTTTCTTTAAAATAATGATAATAATAATTTTAAACTTACTTTTCATCTGAAACAAATCTCCATAAATACAATTGCAAATAATGTGTGTCAACTTGAATTTGTTGTAGTCCATATTTACTGAATGTTCGTAATCTTACACATTCCAGAAAAGTCTATAAATAAAGAAAAATTCGTATTATAGGTTTTAAATGTTAAGTTTTGATAGTATCGAATGCATAAAGTATGTTGCGTAGTATGTGGTATACGCAACGCGAGAGAATAAAGTATCTTCGTGATGCAAAGTGGATAATGGCTCTGCTATTTTATCATTGTAACTGCCTGACAGCACCTGTTCCTATCGCGGTACTATATTTGCTAAAAGTATTTTACCTTTAAACTTATTTTGATGATTCCGGTAAGAATAGACGCTTTATTAAATTGAACCGATGAAAAAATTTCGATACGTTCAGAAAATAATTTATGAATATTCGTCACCAATGACGAATCTATATGATTCGGCGTGTACGATGACCAGCTTGATCTATAATGATGTCTTGATACACTTACACTAAAAAGAAAAAAAAATTATTTAAAAGAATATTACTTTTTACTTTATAAAATATACCTATGAGTTTTTCTACTGCTATCGCTGCTTCTATCAACTTGACCATCAGAATCGTCATATAATGCAGCTACTTGAGTATCGATTAATGTTACATCTTCTACGACTCTTTTCATCACAGCTCTTACAGTTCTCGGTTCAATCGTATGTAACCAATCTCTCGTTTCAACGGATTTTCTTAACATTTGCGACACTGCTAAACCTTGAATACGAACGTAATGATTTAATAAATTTTGTGCTGCTTCATGAAATTTATCGCATATTTCTAATTCGGTTGTAACAACATTCCCAGATGATGTATACTGTTCAATATTAAATAAATCATCAGTAGTAGTAAGCTGTAATTCAGAAATGATTAATTAAGAATGATTTTTTATTTTAATATGATTTTTGAATTTAATTTAAAATTATTCGCTCTACCAAATATTTGACATTATTTTCTTTATATTCAATACACATTTTACTCAATAAAAGTAAAAGAGTAGGTGAAAATTTTGGAATGTCAGATCCGCTACAAAATCCACTCGCAATAACCATTACATGATGTAAAAATCCAACTATTAATCCTTCTCTAACTTCATCTACACAGAAATTTTGTAGAAATTGTGTTTTTAAACTAAATGATAAATCTGGTTGTAAAAATACCTAAAATTACATAATTTTAAATTAATAAATATTATGGTTTTAAAAAAATGTTAAGAAGAAACAAACCAATAAATCTTGTAAAACTCCTTTGATTTTTTCAATAGTAGGCATTATAAGTAATGCTTGAAGTTCTGCTAAATTATTATCTCCTTCCTGAGAAGTTTTAGTTGTTAATATTTGTTTCACTTTAACGAGTGTTTCATTTAAATGAGATTTCAAATTATCTAAATGATTACGACATTGTTTCCTACCCGCGTTAATAACAATATTGGTACCTGTTCTGCAAATAAAAGTACATAAATTTTTAAATCTTATTTTTTATTCTTTTAATAAGAACGATTTTATTTTTGTTACCTCTCAAAATCTGTTTCTTTACATAACATATTCATAGCCTGTAATCTCCTATGAAACTTTTCTAATGCTTTTACTAAAATAGCTGTATCAGCTACATTTTCTACTCTTTTTCCAATTAAATCAAAATATTTTTTCATATTTTTCATGATAAAACTACTTAAACATGCAAGAGCTTTTGTATCAAAATCATCAATAAATTCATTATCTTCAGATGGTGATCGATTTATAAACATATCATTATAAGATGCAACAATCAAACATAAATCACTAAGAAATCCTGAACTGGCCATATCTACAAATTCTATGATATCATTTTCACACATATCTTTTAAAATATCTAATTGTTCAGTTAATCTTCCATCTGCATGTGTCAAAAATTCAGCACATAAAGAATCAGCTGGTTCTTTCAGCTGTAACAATAGATCTATATTTTCAGCTAAAGCTTTAGTTGATGCATCTCCTTTATGAAATTGCATTCTCAATCTTGATTTAAGTTCTTCTAGAATATCTTCACAGTCTTTTTGAATTCCTTGAAATGATGGCATATTGCCATATTGATTCAATACACGTTGTGCATGTATATAATCTTGTACTGCCTATAAAAATTAAATATATATTCTTATTTAGATATAATTAATTTATGTATATCAAAAGAAATATAATATAATGATATTGAAATGAAATATAAACCTGTGTATAATTTTCTTCATTCATTTTGTCTTTTAAATTGCCAGGCAATTTAAAAAGAAATTGTAATTTTTTCAATAATGCATGAACTGAAGATAATTTAGCAATTTGTTGTCTTGTACCCTGTAATGTTGATGAAATTTGTTCTGAAAAGGTAGTAATACTGTCCATATTTTTTGCTAATAAATCCATGTTATCTTCCATTTCTTTAAAATCTGTTTTCATCTAAATAATGCATAATAATAAGCATAGTATATATAGTATAATATATACATATATAAAATTAAGTAATTAAAGAGTAAGTAGTAATAAGTAAGTAAAACTAATTATTAAATTAAAAATAAATAATTGCATTTATAGAAACATATAATAAACTTACCTTCCTGATAGTATCTGTAGCAGATATAAATTTATTATAATTTTCATATACTAGAGTTTGCATATCAGAATGTAAAATTTGAGTATTTTTTATAATTTCTGCTTCATGATCCATAATTTGTTTTAATGTACATTCCTGTATGAAAAAATAAATTATTTAATATCACTAAATAAATATAAAACTTAAAGAAAATTGAAAAATACACTTACTTTTAATAATTTTTGAAAATACATATCAGGATTAAAGTGTTGTCCATTAATATCATATGGATTATTAGAATTTTCTGCCATTTTGTCCATTTCTTTTATGAACAAAAACAGATTTTGACAGTAGTACTGTGACAGGTTAGCTAATGTATTATCGTGTTATATATCAGTTATATTATTTTATATAAAGGTTAGGTGAAAGACGCTGTAACAAACAGCATAACCTCTCAAATTGCTTGAAAAAAGCGCAACAAGTGTAATATATAAAAAAAGTAATTTTTTACATATTTATTATTAAAAAAGATGTGCTTAAAAAAAAACTTTTAGTTATTGAATTTTTAATAATATTGTTTCTAAGAAACGTTTACTCGAAATACATGTAGGGTTGGAAAATAATGAAGGGGTTATTGCATCTTATTATTGAATTTTATTCTTTAAATACTGTAAAATTATATCGTATACAAAAAGATTATAAGAAGATAATTTAATTTTAAATTGTTTGATAAGTGTATTAATTGCGATAGTTAGAAAACACCTGGCATAGATTTAAAATTTTTATGAAGCTGTGACAAGATGAAATTGTTTATTTGACAAAAGTATAAGTAAAAAAAAACGATTTAAAAAATGCCACATCCATGTGTTGTATGCGGACGTTCGCGTCTGAATCCAAACAATAAAGAAGAAGAATATATGTTTTTTGGATTTCCCGTTAATGATATACCTCGATGTAGAAAGTGGTTGGATTTTTGTTGTCGTGAAGATTTATATAAACTCACAAAAAAACAGTTACTTCAACGAATGGTATGTTCCAAACACTTTGAACAAAAGGACTTTTTAAATGAATACCTCGACAGATTAAACTGTAATGCAGTACCTTCAATTTATGATCCTACACAAAGTTTATATAACATAACCTGCGTATTATGTGGTCGATCTCGTCGAGATCCATCAGATAGAGATTATGATGGTGTAACTTTTCATCATTTTCCTGGTGAAGAATTTCGATGTCTCAAATGGCTCGATTTTGTTGGTGTAGATTCATATTACAGATTGACAAGAAAAGAAATCTTGTTTTGTTATATTTGTTCAAAACATTTTGATCGTTCTCAATTTATGTCTGGTTATAAAAGTAGATTAATAGACAATGCTATTCCCAATATTAGAAATCCTGATCAATTGGATGGATCTGAACAATATATTATAGAATTTGTACCAGAATCAAATTACAGTTCCTCAGAAAAACCCAAAAAATTAGATCCTTTACCACCTGCTGTTTTAGAAAGTCAAGCATGTGCAGCTTGTGGTAGATTAAGATCTGATCCAAGAAATAAAATAGAAAGATATAAATTTCATCCCTTTCCTGCTTATGAAATTGGCAGATGTTTAAGATGGTGTCAATTTTTAGGTAGAGAGGATATATTGAAAATGTCTCCAAATCAAATAAGAAAGTTAGTACTTTGTTCAAAGCATTTTCAAACAGGACAAAGTTTTCATAGGGTAGGACCATGTGATGCTGTTCCAACTATAAAGGATGTATCACAATTGGATTGTGTTAATTCAACAGAAAAAATTGAAGATGATCAAGATATATTAGAAGAATCTAATTGTACTAATGCAACTAAGGGAATTAAAAGGCAAAATTTTTCAAGACCTTTAGTATCTAGTAAAAAACCAAAGGTAGATAATAAGCCTACTCCTCTTGCAAAAAAACGTGGAAAATCCAAAAGGCCAACTCTTATTAACATTCCAAGGCCTGATCCTAATAATATTGAAAATCGAGTAATAAGAAAATTACCACTTCCTCCTACTCCCAGTTGGAAGATTCAATTTACAGATCAACTTCAACCTATAACAATAGCAAATCATATTACATCAAATATACCAAGTAATATTCAAGGTAATATAAAAAAAGTGATTTTACCATTTACTGGTGATATATCAAATTTAGGAGCTCCTATTCCAGTACATAGTTTATCCAGTATCCCTCCAGGTTTATTAATTAAAATAGATCTTCCTGAGCAAGAACAGCAAAAATCAATAAAAACAATAAAAAAGCAAACTAGAACAAAAATGATACATGCTCCAACTACCTCTAATGAAATTGATTTTAGACAGCAAATTTGGATGAAAAATGGTCAAACTTCGGTCACAATACCAATTATAAAACAAAGTAAAGAGGAAACAGATAAAAATTTAGCTGAATTTTTGTCAACTTCTTTAGAAGAAACAGATGGTAAAGTAATTAGTGAAGAATTAGAAGTACATGAAGAAGTTATATTGCCACATTCATTGGAAGTATTAGATGAAGAAGCAGCTAATGTGAAAGAAGATACATTTTATGAAGATTTTGAAGATGTAGAATGTTTAGCACCAAAACAAAAGAGATCTATGAGACGTAAAAAAATTTCAGGAACAATGAGAAGAACAATTTTTCCTATTAGAAATGAAGTTAAATGTTTTTTGCGCAAATTGGCACCTTATATGCATAGACTTCCTAGGAAAGCTAGAGCACAGATGAAACTTTCAATTGTTAATATGGTAATTGAGCAATTGTAAATTTGCTAAGATATAAATAAATGATAGTATTTTTAAGAATGTATGATTAAAGTATAAATACTTTAAATTTATGCACATTACTTACATATTGAAAGAGATCAGTCATATATCCTTTAAATAATGATAATTATTTAATAATAAAAATATATTATTTTTATTATATATTTATTATATCATGAGAAATAGATAATAATAAGTTTAAAGAATAACAAAATTCTAAAGTACAAATAATATCTATAGTAAATTTTTTCATTATTTTTATGTCATTTGATTTTATTATTGTTGAGATATATATTTTTAAATGACAGAATATTATATTGTTTTTTGCAAATATCTTAATTTTTTTTTAACATTAATTAATTTTATATCTCAAATTTTTTAATAGCAATGGACTATAGTTCTAATATGTAATTTTTGTATATGTATATGTATTTGTATATATGTATATGTACAATAAATTGTATATATACATGTACATACAAGGTTAAATTTTGTTGAAAAAAAAATGTAAAAAGAATTATTGTGCAATAAAATTTTTTGAAAAAATATGAAATATAAGATAGCTACAAATTTAGCTATAATAAAATTATAAATTTATGTATAAAAAAAAATAAGAAATATTTTTTTTTCGAGTATTTTTTCAAAACAAAGTTTAATATTTATTTTATATATTTTAATATGTAAATATCATATAAATTATAAATTTATATTATAAAATATTATAAAATAATATTATAAAATAAGAATCAAAAATTTAAAGTTTAAATATCAATTTTAGAGGTATTAAATTTGATACAATAGGCATCCATATTTTGTCTACATTGTAAGCAGTAATATTTGATTGTTCTTGAGGATAAAGAAGTATTGGTTTTGAAATATCTTCATCTAATTTTAAACGGTTGTTTATCCACAAAACTTTTGCTGAAGCAATTGGTTCTAACATAAATGATTAAAATCAGAATATTATTTAATTTTATTGTATAATGAATGAATGTTTATTTATATATTTTACTTACCTACATTTACTTTAGGTTTTAAATAATGTTCTGTACCAATATTATAAGATGTGAATTTATTTAATATTTCTTGGTAGTCTGTACACTTGCACAATATACCAAGGGGGTGCTCTACACAATTATCAAATTTGGAGTACATAATTTCCTATGGAATACTTTGATTCTGTGATTTAGAATAAGTTATCAAAATATTAAAATTGAAAATGTCTGAATTCAGCTACTTTAAAGATGTGTGAATATAGTAATCTTGTGTACAGATATCTACCAGTGATCTGTTTGTATTATTTTTGTTATATTAATATATGAAAAATTAATATATAAGAGGTATAATTTATATAAGAAATTATACAAAAAATAACAATTAAAGCCATTGTTTATGTATAATACATATTAATACAAGATTTTGATTGTAATTAAATTAAAAAGTATATGTTTCAACATAATACAATCAAGAAGCCAGCTTCTCTGTATTTTTATGATTCATATATAGTTGAAATAGTGACATTCTATAAATCACATACAGGTTATAAAAGCTGGATATAAAAACTGTATAGATAAAATAAAAATTTTTGTTTCATTTTTTATAATACTTATTTCTTTTTGGTTATTTAATATTATAAAAGCATTTAAATATTGTTATGCTAGATATTCATTCCACTGTATTTGTACCTTATGTATTTATATGTTCATTAAGTGCAAGTTGATTTTTAAGTTAATGCAGATGAAAATTATTTATATATTACACCTAACTACGAAGACTTTGTAGTCTCATTTTCATTTCTTCAAGTTCTTTATCATCTACTTCTTCACTTTCTTCTTCTGCAGAAGTAGATGCTACAATAGATCCTGGAGTTTCTGTAACAACTGCAGGTGCTGTACCCAATTGGCCTGCAGTTACTTCCCATAAAATCTGTGATAGACATGAAATTTTATTAGTATAATTTTTTTGTGTTTTTACACATAGTAGATAATAATTTACTTTGTCTATTTCTTCATCTGCTTCATCTTCTACTTCCTCAGAATCTTCCACAGATTCCATAGTTTCATCTAACATTTCTTCAATAATACCAGCTTTCATCATTTCCTTTGATAATTCTCTCATTGTTGCTGCTACTTCTGGAACTCTTACTAATGATTGCATCGCTTGCATCACTTCTGTGGATTTTGAGACTGAACCAGCAACTCTAATCGTTGCTAATTGATTTTTCATTTGCAATGCAACAGAGTTCATATGTGCCTTTGATGTATAGAGTTTGTTACAAGTTTTTCGTGCACGTATTATTTCTTTTGCTAGAATTTTACAGACATCTTTATCACCTTTCTTCGCTGCTTCTTTCAAAGAACGTTTTATTTTATCTTCTTCTCTTTGAATTGCTGTATATAAATGTTATTGATTACATTATAATATATTCTATAAAATATTATTGATAGATTAATATATTATTGATAGCAAAATACTATTGAGTAGCTTACCTCTAACCTGTCTATCCAATTGATAACCCTCTTTCCTTAATTTATGTGTCCATTCTTGAACCTGAAATACGATTTCGTATAAACATCGAATAGATATTATTATTCATTTCGATTCTAACCATTTCTTTCGGATTTTTTTCTGGAGATTTGCCAAACAAGCCCATTTTCTTGCTATGTTGACAGAAATTCGTATCTGCCAAACATAACCACACTATCTTCTAAATTAGTCAAGGTAACCATTAGGATTACGTCATTATTGTATGAATCATCGATCTCTTTATGCGATAATAAAAGAAAAAGATTACGATAGGTAAAATATAAAAACAAGAAGAAATAATCTATTTGATACGATAGAACATTTATATTACTAAAATTTTGGTATTATTAAAAAAAAAATTAATTATTAAAATTGTTGGGAAGGTTTAATTCTTTTTAAGCTTTCAAATATTTTTTATTTTATTTTATTTCTATATTAGATAAGTTAAAAAAAAATATTACATAATAGATTATAAAAAAGTATTAAAGTACAGCCAATTAAATTATATTAAAAAGAATATGATTTAAAAAATTGTTTAACTATAAGTATTTATCCTGTATTTTTATTTAGAATTAAATCTCTTATCCAGTTTAATACTTTTGTTGCTATTTCCATTCGCTTGTTTGTGCTTTTTTCGATATTCCGTTGATGTCGATACTTTTCAAGATTTCTTCGATTTTCTATATGATATTTATAACTTGTTACATCATTTTTTTCGTCTGGATGATTATCTATCCTTTCCTCTTTTATAATAGTTGTTTCCGGTTTATTGTTTTCTGAAATTCTAATAGTAAGTAATTTATGAAAATCAGCATCAGCGTTCTTTTCTTCTTTATTTTTAAAATTTTTCAATCGATCCCTCAATTGCTCATCAATGTTTTTCTTCAGGTCGAAATTCCACGGAGTTTGCACTTTCTCCAAGTTTAAAGATAAGTTGTATCTCTTCGCGAAAGCTTCTACAGGCATCGAAAAAATTTGTAAACTGTCATCAATTAAATTATATTTCTCATTTGACAAAATTGATTTCATCGATTCGCGTTTAGAAATTTTTATTTTTTGCTTCGCTTTAATTGTTCTATCAGTATTTATCTCACTTGAATTTCTTTTTACGGTACGTACAATGTTACCTTTTGTGGGTACACAACAAGGACATTCCTTATTTAATAACTGTTCACAGACCTTTCTGGAAATCGATAAAGCGTAGGAATCATCGTTTAATTTTTTTATTTCCAACGGTAATTTTACACCATCACCGATATAAAATAGCTCAGAATTTCGAAGACTTTGAACATCATTCTTATTACCTTCATTTTTCACAGTGATTTTTCCCAAATAAGTAAAATCTTGTGCAGAAATCGTATCCGAACTTTCGTTTTCCATTGATTTTTCTATACTCTCATCTTTGTATCTATTCACAATATCGACATTTTCTGTTGGATTCATTTTTGGAGAACTATATCCTACATTGTGATGTTCAATTCTTTTAGTTGAAGATTTATCTTCAATTCCCGAGGAAGCATCATTATTTGGCCAAATTTCAGTCATTGAGTTATATGGTAATTCTGAAAATTCTACGATATCCCGAATTGTCTCTTCATTTGAATAAGTTTTGGTAGCTATCGTAGTATCTTCCGTGGATTTAAAATTTCTTTTCGCTCCTATTATACCATTATCCAAAGATTTCACAATCGATGAAATATCGTTTTTTCGATCTGGTATATTTTCATACGTAGACGTATGTGTAGTTTCATCATTATTTAGATCTGCTTCATTTTTGGCAATCTCCAAAAATTTTTTCATATCGATATTCGATAAACTGAAAGTAGTAGATTTAAACGTATTTTCCGTAGTCGAAATTTCTTCGTTTTCCATTTCCATGATACTCAATTCATCATTCAAAGAGCTTCGAATGATCGAATCGTTAAAAACATCATTGATCGGATCTTCTGGCTTCAAGGTATTTTTTATGCTTTGAACGATAATGTTTTGAACAGCAGGATTCTTACCTGTTTGCAAGCCAATTACCGGATCACGCAGAAAACTTTTAATACTAGCTTGCAATCTTTTCATATCCGTCGAATCATCGGTTTTCTCGTTTGAGGGCGCCAATGTAACCATATTCGTCACCCATTTACCATTCTTGAATTGATGCTCTTCCACAGCCAATGGAGGAAGTTCTGTTTTTGAACTAGGCGCGGCAGATATCGTATTCCGTAAATTATTCCTAATCACATTAGTTGCCCAATCGCTGTTGAATTTCTTTCTATCCATTCCAGTCATTTTCGATAAGAGATTCTTTATTTCATCTAGAATGGTATGCTCTATTGGCGGCATGGACAAAATACTCTTCAAGTTTGGAACTTGGACAATTTCCGGTAATAAATCTTCGCCCTTTGCGGAACCCACTGTTTCCTCGTTGCCATCCATTTCAGAGGAGTCACCGGCGGCAAAGTTATTAATTACAGTTTTTATCGATTTATGCAGCATCGTGTTGTCGCAGAACGGTAATGTTTCGTCGGATGGTTCCTTTGAAAAATCATCGGTTTTCACTGATTTCAGCGTTGATTCGAAGGAAGAAGGGTTATTCTCGTTTCGCAAAGGAATATCATCCGGATCTCTTCCTTTGCTCTCTTCCTTTTCTTTATCATTGAGTTTTACGGTTCCAGCTTTGTCAAGGGACATCGTATTTTCAGGGACTAACGCGATTTTTTCCTCCACGGAAGAAGGTATCTCGTAATCTAAATTTTTTCGCTGTTGATTTTCCATGTTGTCCTCTGGATCCTGATTTAAATCCCAATCTGGATTATTTTCCCCTACTATATCTTTCTCTTCATCTCCTCGATCAGAATTTTTTGAATTATGTCCATCCATTTTCATATTTACGTTTTCAGATCCTAATGCCTTTTCCACAGAATTATTTACTCGAGAGTCAAGATTATAATCGTTATCATATTTTGTATCGTCACTCATAGAACCAGTATTATTTATAAGTAAATTATCGTAACCGGTTGATCCATCGTTCTCCGATTCGTTGGAATAAGCTCTGGACGTGAAATATGCGGCCGTAACCTCCTTGATATCCGAATAATCCAACGTTCCACTCCCCGTTATTTCGTATTCATTCCCATATTCGTTTCCTAAACCCGTCGATGATCCATGGTTCGAATTTGGATCAATAGTGTGCACGTCAGCAGGGGCAACGGGAGGAGATCCAACAGTTTCAGGCGGTGGCAAATGATTTTTATCAAAAGATTCCGACGGCACAGACTGCAAATTATTGGAATCATTCGTCTCTTCTTCGAGCTCGTTTTTCGATGTATCTTCGCTCGTGGAAAATTTTACGGTCGCGGGAATTATATTTTCAGATCGAGACAGACTATTGCCAACCATGCTCGAAGGATCATCATTTTGCTCAACAGTTTGTTGATTTTTATTTAAATCGTGTTGTCGATTGATCGGCGCTCGTTGCCCAACGACCGACTCGAGTCCAATTGGATCAAACGGAATATCATTTCTCATTGCTTGTTCAACCGTGTTTTTTGGCACTAAAAGTGGAGGGTCCACGCGATGAATGGTCGGTGCATAAAGTATCGCTCCATGTTTCCTAGGAATCATCGGATCCGCGTTGTTGGGGAGATAATAAATATGGGGAAATCTGTTAGACGTTGGACTCTGGACTGGGTTCATTTCGTTAGGAAGGTAATAGGTTTCGGGAAATCTGTTAGACAAAGATGGAATTTTCGTCTGGGACGGCTGTGGGTCTTGTTTCTTGCCGACGAGTGCATCTTTTCGATCGGGTTTATTCCCCCATTTGTCTTTCCTCGCCAATGCTCGTAATTTCGAGATAATATCACGATTCGTGTCTTTCCTGGAAGAAGGATTATTTTTTTCCCTGCAGTAACAAACGAAATTATCGTCGTTATACACGTTTATCCTTGGCTCCGTTCCAGTTTTGCGTGTAGCACCAACGTTGAAATTATAACGAAGCAACTGTTTTCGAAGGGAATCAAATAGAGCCTCGTCACGAAAAGTTGCATTTTTTGCTTCCTCTATGGTCATTGGTTTTTTCAAAGAAAGTAGATGCATGCTCGGTTTTCGACCAACAAAATATTCATGACGTCTTTCATTATTACAAGGGTCTCCTATGCTCTTCAACGTGGCTCGAAGGGTTCCTCTGGGAATCGGTGCGCCAACTCTTTCCCCGTGAAACAACGTCTTGCATCGTTTTGTTTTTTGCCCTTTGCATTCTCCATTTTCTTCTTCCTTTTCGCTCGTCGGTACAAAAATTACTAAGCTTCTTTTCGTATCGAGTTTCGAATCAGACTCCGACTCCAAACTTTCCGATTCATCGTTGATCTGATCAATCGAGGGGGGGCTTGAGAAGATATTTCTGGAAAGAAAGAAATTTGATTGACGTTTTGCAAAAGAAAGTTTATAATAAAACCTTTATCTTTTCTTCACTTTTTAACGATTACATCGTGTATATTTTTTTTTATTTATTTATTAATTCTTTATAATACAATAATAATTTATATAATACGATTATATAATTATATCAAGAATATATTATACAAATGAAAAGAGTATTTTAGATTTATTTTATAATAATATATTTTGAATAAATATATGCGTAGTGCATTTTATATTATACAAAAAAATAGTATACAATATAAATTAAATTTTACGATATTAATAAAAATAATAATTAAATTAAATACGCTCATCACTGTCTCTATTTCAATAAATTTATATTAGCATTACATAATGTTATAAAAAAATATATATATATACGTAATTAAAATATATAATAGAAAACACAACGTAACAATAGGAAAAAATTCGTGCCGTTTTCGATAATAAACGCCACAAGCGGCAGAGGCGTTAAATTCTAAGAATTTAACAAAGTCAGCGTGTTGTCCTATAATTCCAGGTATCTGGCCCCTCGATGCGGAATCTAAACTCTTCTTGGAAACGGAATCAAAACACAGAGAATAACTTTGTATATCGTACGTATATCGGCGTATATACGCGTGAGGCGTATGTAAACAGAAAATTGTCTCGTGGAAGGAGAAAGGAGGAAATCTAGTTTAGTTTCGGGCGCGGTCGAGATAACACGTGTGAATTCGAGTCGTATCGTGATTTCGTAATGTAAAGCGAATGGTGGGCAATATTTTGTCAAACGCGATCTTCCGTGCACTTCCGGTGGAGTGAAAGGAGGAGTCAGGACCATGGACCAGGATTTCTTCGATGCAGATCTCTTGGTGAGTGAATAATTCCAAATTTATTACAAAATGAATAGATACGGTGCTTACAAATACGTAATTATAATAATCGAATTTCTATTTAAATCTCTATATAAATTTTAGTAATATGCATAATCGATTATTCCTTTTCTCGAAATAATATCGAAAAAAATTTTCAAAGTTAAATAGAAATATAATTCCTTTTCGTTATAAAATTATTTGGAATCTGATTCCCACGTTATGCAATGGTGGTGCTCTGCCACATTCTCACAATTCGGTCGTTTTATTTCGCGATCCGTACACGAATTATGCCGATTCCTGACGAATTCGAAGTTCTTATCGAATCTTGCAAGCAAGATGAAATTTAAGCAGCGCTGACGCTCACAATTGCGCCACCGTTACTCTCGGTCGACCAACATATTTTTTCGCGTTTATTGCGATTCACCTGACCGACTCGTAATCGGGAATTCGTCCAAGGTGGAGGTCGTTTGAAAAATCGAAAGAATGTTTGCGATGTACTCGGTGGGAAGCTAGATAAATGGCAGGGGATAAGGGAGAATTTATGAGGGTAATGGTAAATCCAGCAGTATGGGGTGCTGAAATATATATTCTGGGGAAAATTTGTTGAATTATCTTTGGTAAATATAATGGTCGACCTTGGAATACGTATGGTTCGTTAGGTTGAGATCGAGATTTAAGAATCGGACAATTCTTCGTGACAATTCATCTTTATATATTTCTTCCGATGGGGGATATTAGAAAGAGAGTTAGAGTTACCTGTCGGTGATAGGGTTCCTCGTTTCCTCGCTGCTCTCGATGTCGATGGTTTTCGAACACGTTGACGAAACGAGAGTAAGAAGTAAGGAATACGTAAAAATCGAACGATACATGACGGTCACGAATGTAACTCGTGATCACCGGTTGAACCGCGTTTAACATCGACGCCTTGTTGGCTCGAAGTGATCCGCACCGAGATCGATCAGGCGACTGCACGATTTCGAACTCGATGGATATATTCAAGTTGCATACATATGTTTTGATATTTTTCTGTTGCAAAATTTGTGGTGTCAGGCAAAATTGAGTGTTGCAATTTGTGGTGTTATGTTATCTTACTACGTGTGGAACGTGGATTAATTAATCGTCGATGCCAATAATGAAATTACATATGCATAATCGTTTCACGTTACATTATACATATGTTTAAGTTAAAAACGTTTCTCAATGAAAAAAATAACGGCGCATTGCATCAATAATGTATTTTGCACTCGTTATTTGAGAAGGGGATTCGATATTCGTTACAAACAAACGTTTTACAACATCTTTTTATTTAGGTCAAAAAATATAAAAATTACACGAAAAATATTATAAAAATAGAATGTATACAAAATTAAAATACGTTATAAGGTTGAAAAAAATTTTTATCCACGAAGAATATTCGTGACTCCGTTAAGCAGCATGAAAAATTTTCTTACATTCGTTATCGCGTTTCGAAAAACATTTTGAGCGGGATCTATCGATCTGGTACTGGTCGAATTCCTTTCTTGATCTCCCTTCGCGATCGTCCTATTATAATTCTCGTCCAAATTCTTGATTAACTGTTCCACCGATCCCGTGAAATTTTCCGCTTTGTTTAATCCGTCGATTACCACATTCCCTATCTTTGGTAGACTCTTTTCTATAAGGAACGATAATCCATCATCCTCTTTCTTGTTTCTTCTTACGTTCTTCCTCTTACTCTTGTCGATGCTCCCTTTCGGCATGAATTTTTCAAGCGGTATCTTCTGAATCAGCGATTTTTCGACGTCGTCGATTTCACCGAATGTCGGAATCTTTGTGCTCGAAGGTTCGTCCAGATGTTGCAATTCGGACGGTTGTAGCTTGAAAAGGAAGAGATTCGAGTGTTATGCAAATTTAAAAAAAATGAGGAAAAGCAAGATCGTACATGTCTGTTCTTAAACCTTACCTTTTCCACGTTGGTATTTTCGCCTATCTTCTCTCCATTCTCTGCCGCTTCTCTTTCAACCCTTCTTCCGGATCTTTCCATCCATGGCAACGTCGTTAACGCCGTCCCGTGTTTGTCAGAAAGAGGTGATCTTTCTGAACTTAAGCTTGCCTCGTTTTCTTCTCCCTTACTTTTCTTCGTATCCGATTCATTTTCCACATCTTCTTCGATTCTGAGAAGATTTTCGTCAGAAATTTCCTTTGAACTCTGCTTCAAACGCGACGAATAATTGTTCGCTTTACGAAGAAAAAACAGAGGCAGAGACCCGAAATATTCTTCTTTTCTCGATTCGGTAACGGCGTTTCTTCGTTTCCGTTTTATTTCCATCTTTTTCGAGTCTTTCTTCCTGTTATCGCTACTTGCGATATTCTCGTTCGAAGTCTCGTATATATTTCCATCTTCCATTTGCATTCTCCCTTCCGTAACGTTTCGACAACTTTCACCCTGTTGCTCGACTCCTTGTCCATCGACTACCTTTAAAGATTCTTTGGAATTTTCCTCGTTCGCGGAGGCTTCCTCGAATTCTCGATCATCTTCGGCTTCCACGATTTCTTCCGACCGCGTAACCGGTTCTTGTTTCTCGACGATCGAGTGCATGAAATTTTCCATTTTATCGTCCACGATGACGTTCCCCGATTTGAGAAACTCGTCGACAGTTTTGGGATCTAGATAATCGATGAAATCGTCGAGAAGATTTTCGGTTAATTCTTCTTCGCTCCCGTTTTTATCCTCCCGTTTGTGCTGCGTCGATTGACGAATCCTGAAAGGTTTGAATATAATAGGCTTCCAAATAATTTTGTATCTTTTCGAAGGGGTTTGCGAATCGGGCCTCGATGTCCTCGAACTTTTGTACAATTGCAAACTAGGATCCCCTCCTTTGTATCGGGATGGGTCGATTATGTATATTTCTTTCCCCTTTGGGGGTTGATCCGATTCTTCCTCGGAATATCGAACGACTTTAATACTTCCGAGATAATTTTGCAGGAGACGATTGTGGTTGGGCGAGCGTCGAGGCGATGCCTGTCGAGCAAATTAATTGAATGAAGAAAAAAAAAAAGAAAGAAAAGAAAAGAAACGAAACGAAAGAATCTCTTAATAAGAATAATTATTTACCCTCATCATTCTCTTCCCTGGATTCCCTTCGTAATAGTATATCCGTGGCCTTTCTACATCCTCCACCAGAGCGAAATAGACTTTGTCTTTCCTCTCGCCTTCCCCTTCGTCGGATTCTTCTCCTCTTTTCTCCGTATTCGATCGTAAATCCTCCAATCTTATATCTTCATCCAAATTATCGTAAGAACGATCAACGGGATCGCGGGAATTCTTGTCATTTTTCGGGTTAAAAATCCTCTTCCAAGTATTCCTATCCCTCGGAATTTCGGTCACCGGTGCATCATCCTGCTCGCCCGACACCCCCTCCTCACCCTCAACTTCCCTCTTCTCATCGTACTTGGTTGGTTGATACATCAGTATATAGGCTAATTTCTCGCGATCGATCATGTCACGAAAATCCTGGCTCCCCTTGATCCTCTCCCACGCCTCTCTTCTCCTCAGATTCCTCCTTTCCACGTTCTCCTCCTTGTCGACCGCCTCGTGAACACCTCTCTCGTACTTCCTCAACATCATCTGCCTCTTGTCACGCAACTTGTCCCGCAATTGTTTCATCTGTTGAGCACGATTCCTCCGATATTCCGCCGCCTCCCTCTCGATCGATCTCGATCTCGGGATGGGGAGCAACACGCGCGACTCCTTCAATTTACGAAACAAATCCCTCAAAGCCTGCAACGTTCTCACTTTCTTCGACAATTCGGATTGTCTTGCGACGTTTAATCTCGGCGCACGTTTCCTACTTTTATTTCTATTGAAATCGGCCGATGAGCGAGCGGGCGAGCTCCCTATTTTGACTTTCGCTGGCTTTTTACCGAGCAAAGGTTGCTCGAGTTTTGTCTCTCGTTTCGAACTTTCGTCATCGTAATTGTTTTCGGATTCTTCCTTGATGACGATTCCCTCCGATAAAGCGGTAGTCGCCTCGATCGCCGCGCTCCAACTTTCCCCCTTTGTTGGGCTCTCCTCGCTCCCCTCCGTAAAGCCTGTAGAATTTTCTCGATCGGGAAAAGTGTATCCCTCGTTGTTAATCGTGGTGCTGTCTTCCTCGGAGAGAAACTTGCTCGCATCGCGTCTCACCGATCTTTCGGCCGATCGATCCGCGCCTTCCTTCGCGTTTAAAATGGTGGAGGGGGATCGTGGACGATCAGCGGACGACGCCACTTCGGGGCGGAGATCCGACCGGGTCTCCAAAGCAGGGATATTGGAATCGTGGCGCGGATCTCGAGCGTTCTTCGACTCGATTCGGGAGGACGATCCCGCAATCTTGGACGAATCCTCGCCTCGCGTCGATTTTTCTATTTTGGGCCCGTCCTCGAGGTCCGCGAACACTTCCACGTCCGTGTCCTCCCGCAAATTCGCGCGCACTATATCCTTGTCCAAACCCGCAGCGACGAGTTGCTGTTGTTTCGGGGGCGCGAGCGTGTCGATCTCGAGCGATTCCAACGACTCGATGGCGCCCCTTTTCGATCGGCAATCGCAAGTTTTCGAGCGTCGGATAACCCTGCAGTTGCAATCCTTGGAATTAGCATCGTCCTCTTTGATCATCTCCTGATCGAGTATTGCGCGCAAATCCGTTTTCCCCCTCTTCGATCTCTTGCTCCCGAGGTAATCGGCTCCGATCCAAGGACTCGACTCTTTGAAACCAGAGCTCGGATCTTGGAAATTGGAAATTTTTTTGTATATCGCGCTCTCCGCCGGTTGTGCTCGTTTAGAGAAGAACGATCGGATGGCAGACTCGTCTGGCTGGACGTTAGACGGTGAGGTATACGTGGGTCGATGATTTTTCGGAAAAGAGGTGGCCCCCTCGCGATCGAATTTTTCCAAAAACTTGCTATCTCGAATCGTGCCATCCGACTCGATCCTCACCATCTCGAATTTCTTCCCGTTCGTTCTATCGTTCCTTCCAATCTCGTACGTTTCCACTTCCCACAGTTCAGGAACTCCTATGCTCGTTTCCGCTCGATTGTTCCTCGAATTCTTGAAAAATTGGACGGGCTCGCGATAGAAGAAACGATCATCCTCGTCTTCGTCCCACGTACGAACGTCATCGATGTACTCCATTGAAACTTGCTCCTCGGAATCTTCGAATTCGTCATCCCTCGCTTCGTAATCGTAGTCGGTATTTAAGAAGGAATCCTCGTTAACGAAGGAATTTTCACGATCGAATCGGTAAAAATTGATGTCTTCCTCGCTATCCCATTCCAGAAAACTCGGTTGCTTCTTCTTACTCCTCCCATCTTTCCACCACTCGACCCCTCTAGATCCTTCTTCAACATCCTCGTTCCTCGCTCGTTTTCTCGATAGGCTACTCTCCCTTTTCGAATCGAAAGGGATTCCTCTCTCCTGGAGCAATTCTCTCTTGGCTCTGTCCAATCCTCGTGCCATCTCCCTCGAATCGATCGACTCGTTCAAGTTTGCATTCATCAAGAGATCGTAAAGGGACTTCAACGTCTCTTTCACGGTGGTGAACGACTGCGTCTTGTTCTCGTGATCGATTTCCTTCCTCATTATTTCCAGAGTGTTCTGTATCTTCAACATCAAAGATATCACGTCCGCTACCAGGTCGCCGATCGATTTTCTCAACTCCATCTTCGTGTCGCTCGATCCCATCAGATTCCTCAACCGCGACAACCGATCTTTGTACTCTTTCAATTTGCTTTGCACGTCCTCTTGGACCAGCGTAGACCCTTTTCCACCTTGCTCCTTAGAGTTGGACAGTACTCTCAGCTTCGGCAATGATTTCGCGTAATCGTAATCGTCCAGCTTCTTTTTCACGAATCTTTTCAACCTCTTCAGTTCCCTCTTTATGCTGTTTTTATAGATCGACGCGTCACCTCTCCGTTTCCTCTTGTCGATTTCATTCGAGCTAGCTCTTCTTTGCAGAGATCCGGCAACGCGTGTTTGTTTCGTATTCTCGTTGTCGATCTTCTCTTCTCGCGTAGTTCTCTCGTCTACGTCCACCGTCTCTTCCGTTCTCGGTGTCTCGTTTCCCGTGCAAGATTTTATCTGAATGGTACAAGAAATTAGTTTATTTATAAAGAGAGCAGCGTTTGGATATTTAGATAAACTTATATGCACTTTTAAATTGGGAATAATCCAGAAACCGATACTGCCCGACTGCAAACGGAGATCCACACCATGTTTCGTGTCGTTCAGAATCTTTGGACTCATCTCGGGGACCGTGTCGTTGATCAGAGTCAATAGTTTGTCATTCAAGAAGATGGTCCTGGGGGAAAAAATGATAAATACAGAACGATTCTTCCATTTTTCACGATTGATTACCTCACACTTACTCCGCGAACATTCGATTGGGCGCATCGAAACCTGGTGTAAGAACGTATTCGTGAACGTGTTCGGTTACGTTAATCCCTTCCAAATCGAACGTGACTTCGCGAGGATTCAAATTCACCCCGAAAATCACGACCGATCCGTCTTCGTATTTGTTGGAAGCGCATTGACAATAGAGGTAGATATGATCCTCGTTGCCATCGCCTTGAATCTTCGCGTCGAACACTTGCGGTCCAACGAGGCTCTTGTGGAGCAAAGACACCCAGTAATCCTGAATACGAAACGATGCATCGATTTTCGTTGGTTATTTATTTTTATATATATAAATAATAATTGGAGCTCGTTCTTACTGGAGTTGGATAAGTCAGGTCTGCCGGTTGCCTCATGATCACGTTCACGTTTGCTCTTGCCGAATTTCCTAGTCTTCTCGCCAACACGAGAGCCCCTATGTACAAATTCTTGCATTCTTCCGGCCTCGATTCGGCTTCGATCGAATAATAATAATAATAATAATAATAATTGGTCAAAGTGCGCTTACTATTATATCGAAAGTCACTCACCAATCCACAACGGTCGATCGTCTACGAATCGACCTATAGCTTTCAACAATTCTTCCTTATCTTCTTCCAAGTTATCCTGGTGTATGAACGCTCCTCCATTATCCAAAGTAATGCTCGCAAGGTCGCTGGAAACGATTTCGAAACAGCGTTACCGACCTGCGATACGCTCAATTTTTACCTCAATAATATTCATTCCGTTCGAAGAAGCAATAGCAGTGGCGTTTTTATCGAATAAGAGAAAGAAGAGAAGAAAGAGGAAAATTTACGGATGCCACGTGATCGCCGAAAGCGCGGGAATCGCTAAGCTGAAGTAATCTCGAAGATAATTTAGATGCTTCTCGTTATCGTAAATTACAACATCCGGCCCTGTAATCACGCTGTTCGAATATCTAGGAAATTCGTTCAATGATTTTCGTAGATCCAACGTTTGCCTCGCTAGATCGTTGCCCGTCAGATTGCATCTGATTTGGGGTTCTGCAAAAAAAAAGAAAAAAAAAATAATGGAACTTGAAGCGGAGAAATTGTAGATTCTTTCTCCGTTAAACGTTTCGATATTAATTTACCGTAACCCAGCTGCCAGTTGGCGTTAAAACCCATGTGATCGCTGAAAGAAATTATCTCCATCGCATCTTCGGCCCCTTCGATCGTCCTCCTTCGTCGATCGTCCGGCGAAACGCAGGCGATCACATCCAACCCTGCCTTTTCAGCCCACTGATGGGCCAATACCCAATCGGACTCTACGAATCACGAAACGCCGGATTGATCGATGGAATATCGCGATAAATATAGGAGATGGATATAGGAAAAGGTCAGAAATCTCGCGTGGAATCCTGCTTTTTTTTCCAATTACCGATTATTCTTCGCAAATCCTTGCAAAGTTCGTTTGTCGAATAGATAGAAAGAATAGGCGATGGAAGTGATTCGATTCGGGTAGAAGAGCAGAGGGAAGTTCTTTCTTGAAAGATTGGAAATTTTTTTACAAAATTTTTCCAATTACGATTTTTTCTTTTTCTCTGCAACGAAAGAGTAGAGATCTAGAATGGAAAAAGTAGGAGGGAATTGGACGCCATTTGTTATCGCCGCGCTAAGAGCGACTAAGATTCGAAAATTAAAGGATTCTATTTACTCGAGCATCTATTCATTTAGTCGAACAAACATTGGTATAATAACAAGTGGTAGGTAAAAGAGATTCATGGATGGAACAAAACAAAGGAATAAATTGTGTGTTACAAATATCGGATCATGTCGCGCAGAAATATTAAATTACTGAATTAATTAGAGAGGAGTTAGCGTTTGCGCAAGAATAACCGAGATTCGGAGAAATAACAGGTTGCGAATAGGTGTCCAGAACTGGAATGATGCCCGTGTATATCTACGTAAACCTTCTCGTTACTCTTCGCTAAACACCTCGAGTTCGTGTACCAACGTTCACCGGTGCATGAAGCATTGTTTAGGTTAATCCAGCCAGTTTCTGCAACTGGATTTCTGACCACTGCTGGGAAATTGACCGAGGAAGATACGTGTTTCCTCGTTAATGCAATTTTGGAGGGAATTCTTCGAAGGTATTTATTATGATAGAGAAGGAGGAGAAGGAGGCTCTGTCGAAATGAAATCGGAGAAGGAAGGAATCGTATGTTTTTCGAATTTCAATTAGGCGACGGAGCTCACCGGATAGCACGATTTTTCCCTTCTTTCCATTTTCTTCGGAATTTTGATCGGCAAAGTGGAAAAGAGTACTGCGTGGCCCTCCGAGTCGCAAATACGCTGGACTCAAGGCTCTCATCAGGTTTACGCTTCTCTCGAAATGAGTGCTGAAATGGCAACGATCACGATTTCGAATTATCGTTAAAAGATTACTGTCCAATGACTCGAGAGACGAGCAAAGAAGTTGGAGCTTTGCTCAGAGAAGTTCAATCTCTATAGATTTCTCCCGACGAGAATCGATAATGTAGTAGGCGGCGTAGAGGGTGAGCAGGGATCGAAATTTAAATTAAAACACGTACACCTTTTATTTCGTCGTAGATTGAATTTTGTTTTCAAAGGTTACACGCGGAATCGTTCTCGCAGTTTTTTTCCGCCTTTTCCATTCTACGCGTCACTTTTGAATCGATCTCCAAATTGCTCCTTTCTTCTTCTTTCCTTTCGTTCGATATCGAGTGGAGAAAAAAAAAAATATCCGAGGACTCGTATACTTTGATAAAATGTAATCTTTTTTAAATTTCGATCGCTCGAGATATCGGTTGATGGGCAAAAAGATTGATGAGAACTGGTTAATTATAAATACTCGTTGTTACGTACCTGACCGCATTTCCGGCCAACAGGGTTACCGGGTCGATGGTAAGACTGAGAAACTTGGGATCGGTGACAGCGATGGGCTCGTTCAAATCGATCCTCAACGTTATTTTCTCGGCCGAGCAATTACGAATTACGAGGAGAAGGAGCGAGAAGAGAAAAGTTTGCTTCATTTCGTCGCGATCGATATTAATCGGATGTTAACTTTCCATTTCAAAAAGTGTGGAAAAAGTGTTGGCGCACGCGTCGGAACAACGTGTCGCGGCAACGTTTTTATTCGCACTGAGCAACACGATCGTTCGAAAAAATAATAAGCGGAGTCGTCAATTGACAAGTGGCACGAGGAGTGGAGGTAGAACGTTCACAAGCAATTTTGAAATCGCTTACGAGAATTGCGTAAAAAAAAAAAAAAAAGAAGAAGAAAGAAAAAAAAGAGGAGAATTGGGAGTAGCGCGAATTGCACGCACAGCGGAATCCATTCGATCGGTTGTCGAAATTTCGATACAAAAGAAAATTCGATATCGTTTATATTAAATATAAAATTAGGATGTTGAAAAAGCGCGCGACGAAATGGTGGATGAGTTCGATCGAGAGAGGATGATTGATAAATAAATAGACGAACGAGTTGGTAACACGATTGATTTTTATTACATTTTTTTTTTTTCATTTTTTTTAGAACTAAATAACATAAACGCATATTTCTGGTTAATTCACTTTTGTTTATTACTCGTAATATTACTATTGTATTAAGAGCTATAACGATGAGGCGCGCCCCTAAAAATCATTTTCATGCTTTATCATTTTTTTTTCTTTTTTTCATTTTTATTTCTCTCTTTTTTTGTTAAACCTCATTTTTCTTTTTATTTTCTCTCTCTCGCATTTTGTGTCCTTCATCCCTCCCGCCGTGAAAGCTAAAAGAAACGCCGTGAATTTCTCGTACAACGTAGGAAGAGGAAAGCTCGATTATCCTTCTCTTTTTTTTTCTTTTCTTTTTTTTCTATTTTGATTTTATCCCCCGCTTCGTTATCGTCTTCGTTCAAGCTTTTTTCGGAGACTCTGATTTCGGTGACTCTGTCGCCTCCTCCTTGATACTTGAAATTTTTCCGTGTTCTGTTTTATTTTCTTTTTATTTAGTTGAAGGAAAGGTGGACAGGAAACGCGATCTGGAGGAAGAAACTCCGACACGCGTTTCCTGTTTCCTTCCTTGGCTCTCTCTATTTTTTTTTTTTCTTTTTTCCCATCGTTTCAAGGGTCAAGAGGAGAGTCGAAGTAGAGAAAGTAGGACTCTATGCATTTTTTACGCTTAACCAAGAGCCGAGATCGTGCTCAGGGGGATGGGTTTGACGGGGGATGTTCACGGGTACAACTACGAAATCTTATCTGTCTCTTGTTTCTTGTTTCGTGTTTCTCGTGTGAGAATAGTGGTTCTCGTGATCATGGTGTATATTCGCTCCTCCATTAACCTTTTATTTGGCACGACTATTTTAATTTGGCCGTTTTAATATCTTTCGAATTTTTTTGTATATATATATATCGAAAATCGAAAATCGAAAAAAATCTCGATTGCCAATTAAGACAAGATATCGATTACTTTTTGCTCGAAATGCCGATAAAAAAAAAAGTTATTCGAAAAAATAAATTTCTTTACTTTCTTTCGATTCGCTAAATAAAGGGTTAACTTTTTCACGCGCATGTACGTATTTACGTGTGTCCGTGTCCATGTGTAGGTGGTGTGAATAAGTGGTCGCTTATTATCTAGGTTACTTTATTTTTATATCAGTGTTTATGTGTATATATATATATGTATATATATATTATACATAATCTAACAACAATATATAATATTATCATCATCATTATCATCATCATCATCATCATCATCATCGATCCATTCGGCGTTACTTGTTTTCCTCTTCGAAAGTTACGTAATAATATATTCAAACGATCAATTCTCCATTCTCGTTCCAGCGATTCACTCACTACTCACACTATTACAAGATAATCTTTTACTATTCCCCTCTCTGTTGATGTACAAAGCTCATTACTACCCCTTTTTATCAAGAACTTTTTTCCCTTTATATCTGCCGAGCAAGGTTCGTGCGATTTTTAGGCATTCGAATGACCCCGAATATGCCCTTCTCTCATCTTCACCAATCTTCTCTCCCCTAATTTATTTTTATTCCCCTCGACGTTTTCTTTTTTTCGTTTTTTTGTCTTTTCTTCTCTTTCTTTCTTTCTTTCTTTTTTTTCTTTTTTCTTTTTTTTTACATCGTTTCTCCTATCACTTCCGTGCAAATCTTTATACACGATTAACGATTACAATAAAATTATTGGTCGTTGCATGCAGCTAAAAATGCTTCGCATCTTCGAAATATAAAATTACACAGAGATCGATGTGAACGTACGGGTTGCAATTACGTAACTTCGAAGTTTTTTGCTCGAAGTTACGCAGTAGTATCGTCTTTTTATCTATTTCTTTTTTTTTATCTTTTTTCTTTTTCTTTTTTCTCCTTTTATTACATTTATTACTTTCGCGCGATCCTCGATCGAAAGAAACATCGATGAGGACAAAACATCGACGCTTCGTTCACGTCTCGTATCGCGCGCGTGTGTGAGATTGTGTATATGTATGTGTGAGTGTGAGTGTGAGTGTGTGTCCGATCACCCTTAGATGCACTTACAAGTGTCTGATGTGCGTGTTCCTAATACGCGAGTTCCTAATTTTTCTTTCCCTCCCTCCCTCCCTCCCTCCCTCCCTCCCTTCCCCCCTCGGTTTTTTTTCTTTGTTGTATAAGACAAAACGCATAACATTTAATAATTATAGGCATCCGTAGTATTGCTTCTCGGTTCAACGAATTTACGAAGATACCGGGGCACGGTACACAGGTGTGATCTGCATTATCATTATCATTATCATTATCATTATTATTATTATTATTATTATTATTATTATTATTATTATTATTACTATTATTACGTCGTAACACGGTGAAACACGGCCGTTTTCACACGATTCGACGGAAACGGAACGGAAATCGACAGACGGCATGGAGGAGGGCGATACAATTCCTCCATGCGTGTATAATTCACGGTCTCCCAGAAACGAATTTGCGTCGATTCGCACATTTTTAATTCCATTTACCGGAAGAAATTCTGAAAGAAAACAAACGGACGAAAATCCAATTTCGGGGAAGAAGGTTTCGGTTCGGTTAAATTATTCAGGCCCCCTTTCCCGCTACGAGGACGAGGGGCGGCGAGTTTGACATTTTTTTCCTTTTTTTCTTTTTATTTCCTCGGGAGAAGAATTTGAAATTTGGAATTTTTCGCGCGCCCAAAGTAAATTGGATTTTTCTCCATTCGGAGGAGGCGCGTTTTCCGCGCGGATGGATGTGATGGTGGCTTTCGTGTTGGCCGATTAACAGAATCGAGTTTTCGCGGAATCGAGCGACAGCGTGTATACCGTGTTCACGGAACCCCTATATCCGAAAAATCGCACAAGTCCGCTCGAAGATGGTGGTAGCACGTATCTCTCGTCGTCGAATGGCAGCTGTTTGAAAAAGAAAAAAAAAGAATTGCGTTCCTCGTGTTTATCTTTTCGCCTCGAAAACTCGCCGATTATCGCTGCAAGCTCTCCCCCTTTTTTTCCTCTTTCCCTTTTAACGTCGTCTCTTCGTTTTTCTTCGGCAACTCCCTTGTATGTATACAAAGCTATGCGACTACTTACTTAACATCGTGATTTCTTCCCCCCCTCCCCACCCCCCTTTGTCTTTTTATTTAACTTCTTTTTCTTTCCTTTCTCTCCTGTTTTTCTTCTTCTTTTTTTGAATTTTCATCCGGTATTTTCTCAACGGTATTTCTCTCGCTTATCGTCTACAATATTTACCGTTTTACAACGTTAGTTCCATCACTTTGTTTATTCTTTTTTTTTTTTTTTTTTCTTTTCTTTTTATTTAGTGAACGCATTGAAAAAACACACGTGCAAACGCGTTTTTACATTACGCAACGATCGTCATCGAGATCACCCTCTCGTAGTGTAAGAGATCATAACAATAGTACGTTGATTTAACATTAAAGTTTATCATTATTACTTTATAATGCGTTGTGTCGTTGTCTCTGAATAAGTCGAGTCGGTTCTTCCTCACGTTCTTACTCCGGTAATTAATTAATTACTCTCCCCTCTGAAATTTTGAGAAGCCTTCGTTCCCTTTTCTCTTCTACTCGTCTTTTTTTTTCGAATAATAAAATTCGGATCCGAAATTAGAGACGTATTTTCCAAAATTGCGGAAGTTTCTCCTCCCCTTTTGCGATATTTCTGAAAAAACGATTCACCTCTTTGTGTCTTCTTCGTTCGATCGAAGATTTAAATTTCGAATAAAAAAAAATCGAACTCAAAATTAGAGACGAACGTGTTTACAAAAAAAAAAAAAAAAAAGAACTTCTCTTTCTTCCCGGAATTTTGAAAAATCCTCTCTAGTTTCATAGTAGTTAGAGTAGTTTCTGTCCAGGGATCGAAAATTCGATCGGTCGAGTGAAAATCGGGGACAAAAAAGGTATCCCAAATTTCCAAAGGGGACGCAGCATCTGCATCTCGTCTTCCATTCATTCGTTTCGTAGAACGAAACCACGAATAACGAAAAATCTTTCGGTTATTCTAAACGCAGGTCTAGGTAATACGCGAGACTATGTACATGAAGAAAAGAACGTTGTTAACACCTGTCGTTATAATCTTAACGTTTCGGCGCATTATCGTACCTAACGCGTTCTTTTCGTAATTTTCTTCTTACTCCTTTTTTTTTTTTTTTTAGTTTCTCTCTCTCGTTAAACACTCGTTACCTAAGGAACCTAAGGAGGGTCCGTTAACTATCTTTTACAATATTAATTCCACGCGTGTCTCGTTTCGACGAGTCAGTTGTACTTTTCTAGCGAGTACTACTTTCTAATTTATAAGTCCAATTCGTCGAGATCGGTTAAAATCGTGACGAACCTTAGTTGGCTCTTCCGCCCCTTTATAGATAATAGAATTCTCTCGACGTGACGCGTCGAAAACGAGACTCTGTTATTTTCTTTTTTTTTTATTCATTTTGTTTGTTTGTTTTTTTTTAATCATAATAATCACGATCGTCTAAAACACGAATCAAGTAGATTTATTAAAGTATCACTTGCCACGTGCCGCGTATAGGCTTAGGGTGGCTTCATAGGTAAAGGATGTGAAGGACAGAGCGATAAGTGGAATAGTTGATTTGATCGAAACGTATGTGTGTGCAGCAAAGTGGAGGATTCGAAACGCTCGTTAAAGAAAAAAAAGAAAGAAAAAATTAAGGAGACGGAAGGTAGACAGCTCGTACCTAAAAAGATGAAAGATAATCGAAGAGGGGAAAGTTTGCGGAATAATTTCCACGCGACTGGTTTTTTTTCTTTTTTCTTTGGAATTTTGATTCCTCTCAAAATTCGTTTCTACGATTTCTTGCTTCGTTTTGATTTTTCGGACCGCGTTCTTTCTCGTTCTGTTTCATTAAGGATCACACAAGGAAGATCGAAACTTCGCCTTTTAACCCGAATCGTTATATTTTTCTCCTCTACTTACTTGCAACGACACTGTTAAATGTTGGATTTCGCATTGTCGCGTACACGTGACAATTGGTGGATGAAATTTGATTTGTTTAATCGTAAGCGGTAGTGAAAAATCGTCGGCAAACGGCCTTGCTCGTATCTCGACAAATTAAATAACAATGGATGCGTTTATATAATGCGTTTAAAAATATTTCGAGTTCTATTATACATAGGAACTTACACAGAGATAAATCATTGACACGTTAATCACATCGCTTTTTTTTTTTTTACATTTAAATCAAATTAGAAACGAAACGAAAGGCACACAGAGCTTTTAATTGAATTTACACGTACGATGTAATGCGAGGGGGGGAAAAAAAGGGGGAAAATGTCAAAGCTAGACTAGATATTTAACATCGACTAGAGAACGTATATCGAAGTATATTGATCACATCGAGAAACAACAACGACACACGACATTAATCAGCGATAACAATAGCGTAAGACTTCTTTTTTTTCTTCTTTTTTTAAATTATTTTTTATTCGTTTTATTCGTTCGCTTTTACGCGTGACGCATGCATTAAGTAGTCGTGACTTTAAAGAGCATACACATCGAGTAGTGGACACATCGAGCGAGAAGGCATATACGAGACGACAGGCAGAGAGAAAAAAAATTTGTTTACTTTTAGGAGGACGAGTGAGAGAAGAGGAAGAGAGAAAGAGAGAGAGAGAGAGAGATCGAAACAGAGAGGACAGACAGAGAAATAGTTAAAGAGAGCGCAAGGAATAGGGAAACAGTCTATTATTTTTAACTATACACGTTTCCTGTGTTGCAAGTTTCAATCTGTTCATTCAAGTTTCTGAAATATGTCGGGGTTGTCACTTTGTTGACCAATTGATCGCTTTCCTTCTCGATATCGATCGCGAATTCTCGCGACGAATATAACCTCGCTTCGTGTTGCACCGAAACTCATGCCACTTCTTTCACTACGAACCGCGTGACGCGGACAATGCTTTACACACTCCGTATAGTAACTATTAGAATATTATTCAATTCAACTTATTTGTGTTTCGTTATTATTATATTTATATTATCGAAAAATTCGCAAGAAAAAACATACGAGCGTATATCTCTCTCTATTAGAATCAAATATATAGTTATAATGTATACACCTTTGGATTAATTAATCGTGTAATTGACTTCAAGTGTTATATCAAGATTAGAATCGCACAGAAGAATCTGAATCTGCGAGACAATTACTTTTTTTTCGGGCTGGGGAAGGGCTAAGGGAAGGAGGGTGAAGGAGGAAGGGGAAGGGGGAGTGTATGGCGGTGTGTGAGGATTCGGTCGGTAAAGGGGAAAATATGCTTGACGAGGGAGGAAAAGGGCGCATTTTTTAAAAGGAATAAGGACGAGGAAAAGTGTAGAGTAGAATCGTAGGTTCTAGGTTCACATTTTAAAGCGTTTTTACAATCTAAAGAGATCGTTTATGGAGAGAAAGAATGCGAGTCTCTCCGCGGATCTTCGAAAATCATCGCGATATGTCATCACACTCTACTCTCATTGGACTTTCTTCTTTGTTACTTTCGAGTAGCAAAATAACGGCGTTCTCTAGTTTTGATCTCTGTTACTTTTTTTTTCTTTTTTTCTTCTCCCCCTCACCCCGTTTCTTTTCTTTATCTTCATAAGTCGACTGATCTTCGAAGATCTTACGCGCGATAAGAGAAGATCCAACCAACGACATCGACATCGACAGACAAGAGAGAGAGAGAAAGAGACAGTTTGCATGCACGTTGAGACACGAAAGAGAGAGAGAGAGACAGACAGACAGGCAGAGAGAAAGATAGAGAAAGAGAGATAGATATATATATATATAGAGAGAGAGAGAGAAAGAGAGACTATGTCAAGTAGATTCAGATGCGAAGCACGTCCACTTCGCTTTCTTGTTCTTCCTTTTTGTTTTTAATCGCCTCGTTCGATAGAAATTTATACAGACGAGTTCAACGTTTTCTCGATCGCTGTTATCGTAAATATAACCAAATATTAATTGCGTCTAATCTTGTCAAATTTTATTTTTATTAATATAATTTTTTCCAAACGATATAAAACGAGTAATTTTCGATTACTACGAAATGATTCGCGATATCTGCGGATCAAAAAGAAAAGAGAGAGAGAGAGAGAGAGAGAGAGAGAGAGAGAGAGAGAGAGAAGGAAACGACAAAAATAAAATCGAATCTACGCGCACAATCTACGCGAGAGTTTTTTTATGTTCGTTGGTGAAAGTTCTCTGGCAATCCAGCTGGTCGAAGGGCTATATAAAGTCGAGCGGTGGAAACGTTAGAAAAGTTCTCGGTTTGTTTTTCGCGGACAAACAGCTGCCAAGAGATATTTTACGGCAGTTCGAGTCACGGGAGAAAGGGGAGTTGAACACGGAAGAGGTTTTTCGAAAAGTTGGAAGGGGGGAGGGGGAGAGAGAAAAGGCTGTCGGTTGAATTTCTTGTAGACGCTGAAACTTACTTTCTTTCCTGCTCGTTTGGAGAATTTAGCGATCGAGAAATCGTTTTGGATATCGAGCGGCGGTTTTCTATAACGAGGCGGCTCCTTGGCGATTTGCGTCATTGTTCGTTCGTAAATAATTATACAGTGCGCCCGAGTAATAAGTATGGCTGGCCGGATAAAATAGTAGATCGTTAAAAGTTTCAAAATTTTTAATATCGTAAAGTATATTCTCCGCTTCCAATTACTCCAAGGTTCGAAGTTCGAAAAAAAGTATGGACGCATTACCGAAGTTTGTGAAGAAACTTTTAAAGCACCGGTGCTCTCGCATCTTTTTCGATAGTCGAATTCTACTATCTTTTTATTTTTCCCTCTCTCAGAGTTGCGGAGGATAAATCCGTGGACGTGCTCTCGAGAACGGCTGAGAATCGTGTCGACCCTTTGAAAATATGCTTTTAAACGTGTTTTTATACATCGAGAACGACAACAAGAGTGCACACAGAAAAGCTGCGACATGCGTCCATTTGTACACAGGAAAAAAGTTTGGGCTAGAAGGCCTTCCGACTTCTCACTTTCGACTGACGTTGAGGTTGCATTTTCCATTTTTAAAATAGGGACGCGGTCCTAAATGTAACACACGCTTAACTCGATGAGACGAGGAAAGCTCTTTTTTTTTCCAATCTCTTTTCTTCTTTTCCTCGTTTGATTCCCTCGTTTTATTTGCAATTTATATTGTTCGTCGGAGCGATTGAAATTTTTTTTTCCCTTTTTTTTTCTTTTTCTTTTTCCTTTTTAGAATCGATGAATAACAATAATCTTTCCTCGCGGCATATATATATATATATGTATGTATATATATATCGTCGATAAATGTTTTCCCTAGTTTTCCGAATGGTCAAGTATGATGGAGCGCGTGTTAGGAGAATCTCGAGCTCGCAAAGAAATCAGAAGATAGCCGTTGCTTCAGAGTCAGAATCAATCGATAGATATACGAGAAGATACGCTCGATAGTTAAGAAGAAGAATATACAAGAATAGATCGGTTTCGTTCGAACGAGGTTACGATTATAAACGAATATAAAAAAAAAAACACACACTCTCTTCTCACGATCATCTCGAAAAAGAAGAAAAAAAAAAAAAAAAGAAAGGAAAAAAGAAAAAAGAAAAAAAAAACAATTTCACGCGTTAAACGGCACGTTTATCTCGTCCGTAGGATTTCCTTTTCCATCGCGGCGTATCCTTTTTTTTTTTTTTTGGCCTATCATACCCTATACATATACCAACTCAGAATCACGTTACACGACGTTACGCAAGAATCTACGTTACAATGTATATATCTTTAATTTAAACAGATTTTTTTTTTTATTCTCAGTCTCTTCATTTAAACGTATCCGATCTTTCGATCGAAGGAACAAGAAACGTTCTCGAACGAAATGCTTCTTTTTTTTTCTTTTTTTTTTCTTTTTTCTTCCTCTCTCTTTCCGATTATTAAGTCTCTAAGTGTTACGCAATATGTGTATCCGTATGTGTGAGCATTTGAATTCCTCGTTTTTTTTTTTTTTTTTTTAATATTCTCGTATATGTATAAGGCTCGCGTTACTTGCCGGCAGTCGATGCTCCGTCCATCCCGTCCACCAATTTGTTGTTCACTCGTCGTTCTCGGTATGCAACGCGTTTCGTGTGTTTTTTTTCTCCACGACAACGAGACGGCGACGAGAACGTAGAGAAGCACAAGATGAAAAGATTGGTGAACCGGTTCGAGAAAGGATGAGACAATGGCTACTTTGCTCGAACGTTTCCGGCGGTAACACCTGAAAACTTATCCCCCCCCTCCCTCCAGCTAAGAACATCTCGATCTCGAATCGCGACACTCCTCTAAAATCACTATTTCCCGTTCTAAACGAACATATTTTATTATCGATTTTCTCTTCCTTTCATCTAACGATTAACCTACTATTTACTTTAATTACACTCGATAGAAACGCACTGTATAAACGTGAAAGAAAGGCATTTCTTTTCTTTTTTTTTTCTTTTTTTTTCCTTTTTTTTTTTTTAATTTTATTTTATCTATTTAATTCGTTTATTATGCATCTTTAAACGCGCGAGAGTCAGTGCTGCTCGATTCGTCGAGCTATTCTTAACGACACGTTTTTTTTTAGCTTTTTTTTTTATAACCGTTTTATCTATTTTTTTTCTTCTTCTTCTTCTTCTTCTTCTTCTTTTTCTCTTTGGTAATGTGTCCTAACTAAATTGTCCCTAAGAATCGATCAGGTGTTACGCGTTTCGCTCGCGGATCGATCGCGATCGAGCTATATTGCCGAGAGGTAAAATTGGAAAAATTCGAATTTGGACGGAAGGGAGAGCAAGGGCCGCCGGTTACTTTTTATTTCTCTCTTGTTGCTCGTTTCCTGGATTATATCTTCTTCTTCTTTTTTTTTTTTTTTTTTACTTCTCTCTCAGCTATCCTTCTCCGTCTTTTTTAGCGATCAAAAACTCTTTGGTCTCTTGATTCGTAGTTTCTCGTGGCCCTCGATCCTTGTCTTAACTTTGTTTCTCTAAATATAAACATTTAATGATAACAATAATAAGAACAATGACCGCGGTAATAAACTATGAGAATAATTAATAACTCGAATAATAATAATGACTCCTTCTTCCATTCTGATCTCCTTGTTATTTGAACAGCCGTCGAACAAACTAGTGACTACGTAACTCTGCTACCGGTTTTTTTTTTTTTTACCACTATATGTTCGAAAATTCACTAGAAACTTAGGTACTAATTTTACGTCTTTTTTTTTTCTTTTTTTACTTCTTTCATTTTTTCTTATTCGTATATATATATATATATTTCTTCATTTTATATTTATATATATATAGATATATTTATTACGCACGCGCCCTTCGACTGCTCGCGTCTCATTTACGCCACGATACTAGATTTTCGGATCGATCAAACGATTTTTTCGCTTCTTCTCCCTTTCTTTTTTTCCTTTCCTCTTTCTTTTTTTTCTTTTCCCTTTATCCTCGCCGATAGTCTCGTCTCTTTCCTCTCCTCGAATCGTAAGGCATAAACGAATTCTCCTTTCTTTCGGATCTTTTCTTCGCCCTTCCATCTTTCTCTCCGAATCTAATATTAGCGAACTCTCATACTATTTCCACTTTCTCGTGTCTGCCGCAATGTCCTCGCTTTTTATCCCGTCATCGTCCCCTAGTTTTTTTTTTCCCCTATCATATATTCTCTATATTTATACGCACTCGGTTCTTCACTCGATCGGTTCAAATCCTGGAAACGGTTCATCGTCACTCTCGATCATCCCGATAACTCGACAAACCGTTTGTTCGTTGTTTCGACGCGAGAGATCTCTCGTCCTCCTTCTTCGAAGAATCTCTCCAGAGATTCTTCCATTCCCAAGATCACCCCGTGGCCATATCCACGTAACGATCTCTCGAATTCGTTTCGATTCGGGTCGACAACCGCAACGGACGACACTCAAAACGCGATCATCATCACCCCCTCCGAGATTTCCCCCCGTCGAAAATCGATCAGAATCGTCGGTTTTTCGGCTCGATTTCGATCTTTCACGCCTCGATGAGATCGATCGGTCGTTGGATCGGTCGAAGCTCGGCGGACGGGGGAGGAAGGAGGGGGGTGCGTGATGTCTCGAGTGTCTGATCGCCATCCGTGGACACGCGGTGAGAATCGATTCTCGATTGCACTCGAACGAGCAACAACAACAACACGACGACGACGAAGACCGAACCGAGGATTACAACGACGACGACGACGCTGAACCTTTCCTTTCGTATCGTTCTTTCCTTTCGCTTCTCCGATAACGCGTCAGATCTCGCTCGTTCTTCTCTTCTTCTTTCGTGGTGTCGTAGGGGCTGAGAGGCGGATGCGGCCCTGGCGGCGCATGATGCACCGCCCTCCTTACCGACCGCTTCGAGGAGTGTTAGGTAGGCTTATTGGAGGTCGCATTTACCATCAAGTACTTGCGCTTTGATCTCTTGTATATGCGTGTCTAACGCGTTCTTGATCTCTGAAAAACACAGCAGACACAACGTGTATAACATTAATCTGGATAGTTTTCTTTCTTTTTTAATAAAGTTGTTGATACATATTTGGGGGACACCACTTTTGGACCGATCGATTGTTAATCAAATTGAATTAGAGGCACCTCTCAAGATGTTTTATTCGGAGATGGAAATATAATTTCAATGTGGAGAACGCGAAATGAAAAATCGGTATGTAGATGGAAGAGAGAATCATTCCGTTTTTTCGTTTATTTCATTGTCTTTGAATTTAAATTTAAACATAAGCGTAACGTAACTTGTAACGCGACGAACAGACGGAACGTTTATTTTTCTCGTTTCCCACAAATTCTCGAATTTTCTAGAATCTCGAAAACCCAAAAGCGTGTCCACGAATGTATATATCATCCAACACCTTGTATACATTTTATTCGTTCGCGCGTAGGCGCGTATGTGCGTGTGCATACGCGCATACGTGTTCCAGTTTAGTTTACGAAACAATGGGAAATCGCAAATGAACGGTCGGAAGTTGGCTTGCAGTTTTTTTTCCAAACTCTTTCAATTACGCAACGCCGATTTCACCATGAGAATCGACCGGGATTGTGTGCGGCCCAATTTAGCCAACAGAGCTGGGACGGCGTTGTTTAATTTCTAACCAACGCTCGTTAACCCTTCATCGATCATCCCTTGTGCGCCAATTTAACTCGTGTTAATCGTATGCGTAATCATACCGCCCCTAATATCGCAAAAATTTGCTTCAACCCCCTCGTTTCTCTCTTCCCCCCCATCGACTATGCATTCTTCTCGAATGCGAGCTTTGAATCGACACGTACTTGTAATCTCGTCCTCTTCTTCCGCCTCGGCTTCCGCGGCCAATTCCTCTGGCGTCTTTTTCTTGCGCATCAAAGGATTGGGCTCCTCTTGAGTCATCTCTTGCACCTCTTCCCGCTTCTTTATGTTATACTGCAATGAAAACAGAAAAAAACCGAGAGGCGAATGAATAAAAGAAAGGGATTTTAGTTATTAGTTTATACGAGATTGCACGCAGTCGAAGAAGTTGACGAAGAAATTTCCTGCGAATTTCTTCTCATTCTTTCTTCAAAAGCGGCGGGATATTTGTGGGATGAGTGCAATGAGCTACTCGTTATATTTATTTTTCATATTTACAATTTCAGTAATGGTTAATGGTTAGCGTAGTTGGATTTAATCGATCGAAATCATCGTCTTTTTAAATCGTTTCAATTCCATCCCATCCCACGGTTGTTGTGTCTAGCGTGCATGTGCGTAGACAAGCGTTTAGAAATGTTTATCGTGTATGAAGCGGGGTTTTTAGATAGAAGGCTGATATCTTTGGGACGGCAGCAAAGCTCGCCAAGTTTTCTTCTTCATCGAAAGAATGTGGGTTGAACGTTGAAGACACTCGACGACAGTATTTCCAAACTTGCTTCTAACAAGAAAGTTACGAACGTGACGAAGTAACCGAGACCGAGACGTCCTCTTTCTCTTTAGGCTTTGACCATCGAAACCGTTTCAAAGGAGGCGTTATTCTCCCCTGCCTCGAGCTTAATCAACGACAAGGACCGCGAAAATTTAAGTAACGCGGAAACTTG
The DNA here is from genome assembly GCF_029169275.1 of Apis cerana. NCBI lineage: Eukaryota > Metazoa > Arthropoda > Insecta > Hymenoptera > Apidae > Apis > Apis cerana. The sequence continues at coordinate 6,763,433 of NC_083866.1, forward strand.
TACCCGAGGCGAGCCAACGATCTATGCATAAACCTATCAAAGGGATTCTCTTTGGCCTAGCCTGAAAAATTGCAATTGTGGTTTCGACGAATTATATTTGCTCTCAAAAATTAACTTATAGCGTCCCGTTTCTTCAAATTCTAGACGTCTTATTTAGTCCGATCTCAAAAAATTAGCTCGTAGCTGTTAGCTTCTTTAACCATTCGATAATCGTTCAATTAACTCACAACCCTTATTTCGTTCATATTCTTTTAATATTAAATCTCGATAATCCATCTAAAGAGAAAAGAAAACAACCTAAATATGTTGGATCCAAATCTATTATTTTATTAACGTTTATTATTTCGACCTCAAAAATACTCGCAGCCCTTATTTCTTCTTTTAACACCGTCAAGATTACTATACCTTTCGATGATCCATCTGGAGAGAAAAAAAAACATCCCTAGACATATTGAGCCGAAATCTACTATTTTATTAACATTTATTATTTCGGTCTAGCCTCAAAAAATTATTCGTCTTATTTCTTCGTTCGTATTCTTTTAACATCGTCAAGATTACTATGCGTTTCGACGATCCATCTGGAGAGAAAAGAAAATATCCCTAGACACATTGGATCAAATCTATTATTTTATTAACGTTTATTATTTCGGCCTCAAAAATACTCGCAGCCCTTATTTCTTCTTTTAACACCGTCAAGATTACTATACGTTTGGATGATCCATCTGGAGAGAAAAGAAAACATCCCTAGACATATTGGACCAAATCTATTATTTTATAAACATTTATTATTTCGGCCTAACTTCAAAAAATTATTCGTCTAATTTCTTCGTTCGTATTCTTTTAACAAGATTACTATGCGTTTCGATGATCCATCTGGAAAGGAAATAAAACATCCCTAGACACGTTGAACCGAAATCTAAAGAGATTGCATCCCTTTTCGGCAACGGGTATCGGCCGAAGTTAACGGAGGAATCGTTTTCGAACAATCGGCTTAAAAGGCAAACAGTCAATCGCGTCTATCACATCGGCTATTAGCCGGCCTCCCTCACGCAACGGCTCGGTAATCGCATTAGCCCGACAATTTCAATTTCGGTATCATCGAATCCGCCCCCATGATTTCCAGGATCCGAAGCGCGAGATCGGCGCACGTACACGAGGGGGGCACACTGTTCCCCCCCCCTATTTACACTAGATTGTCTAGTTGCATCGAACCGCAATGACGTTGGCCGGGCTACTCGCTCGGCCTCTCTCGCGCTTTGTACCGCTGCCCACTCTTGTCCGCGGACAATGAGCCCGATTGCGGTACAAGCCGGACACGTGATCGGCACGAGTGCTCGCTTGCCTCGCCATCGCGGCATTGTAACCGTACTGCACGCGTATTGCGGCTATATCTGCAAACGCTATAAATTCTCCTCCTACTGGTCCAACGTCGTGCCGTTTCCCTTTTTGCCATCGGTCTTTCACGTTTTCTCTCTCTCTCTTTCTCTTTCTCGCGCGCGCGCGGGGATATCGTCCTTTTGTCCCCTCGCTCAGACGCGTCTTTCATTCCACGTCGTATCTTTGTCACCAAGGATTGTGAAAAACCTGCTGCTCCAATTCACTCCTCGCTCCTTTCTCCGTGCATTGTTGTTGAATTTTTTTTCCTTTTTTATTTTTTACAGAGGGAGAGAGGGAGAGAGAAAGATAGGTTTATAATAGTACGAGAGACAAATATCGCTCGAAATTCCACTAGTAGTTTTATACACGGATCTTTAGAGAAAAAGAGTGGGAACAAATTATTTTTATCGTTATCTGAAAATCCGAGATGTAAAGGATACTTTACGTTCTTTTAAAGAATTATTTATTTTCGATTATAATACTTTAGAATTTTTAAGGATGCTGCGTATTGTTCATCGATGGAAAGAAGTCTCGAAAGAAACGCTTATTATTTCATCTTTTATTGCTATAGTGTAGCGTGAGATGTCAGGATTGTCAACAAAGCATCTCGAGAAATTTCTTTCCACCAGTGAACAATACTTCGCAAGTATCATCGTCGGATTATATTGTTTAAAGGAATAGGAGGAATCGATTGATTTTGCGATAATTATTTCAGGGATAATTCGATTTTCCCTTGGCATTGATCTATCCCTCCATTTTTCTTGTTTTTCCCGTGTTCCATTCCATTAGCGGCGCGCACATTCGTGATGGGTGGCGGGTCGTGAACCAGCGTGAAGGAGACAGATAACTCGCGAGGAGGATAAACGGTACTCGCAATCATGTCAAATGTGATGCACTGATCGTGACGTTAATTAATGCTTCTCGACACGTGCAACAAACGCGTTACGACCCTGTATATATATATATATATATATATATATATATATATGTACGTATGTGTTGTACATTTTCAAGCTTTCTCGGCTGGCGTGAAATCCCTCAGTTAGTTCGTCTTTTAATTATCGGCTCTTTCCTCTCTCCCTCTCCCCTTCCCTCTTTCTCTCTCTCTCTCTCTCTCTCTCTGTTGTTTAAATTTCAGAGGTTGGCCAATTCTCGCGAGTGTGCCGCTTTGCATAATTGCGACGCACTCGCGCGCGAATCTCGCGCAGAGAGATCTTGAAACTCTTCTTTCGCCACGGGTGCGTTCTCTCGATTTATACGTGGTCTCGCGCGGGCTCTCGGCTGCATCTGTGTGCACGCGTCCTAGACGCGTCGCATCCGCATTGCGACATTTTTCCCGTGTACTTGTACTTGTTTGGCAAGCTTCCTCTCCCCTGCCTTTTTAATCCCCGCCCATTGAAAGATTTTGAAATTTCGGAAATTTCTTTTCGAGAAGTTTCCAGACGTCCAGAGATGATAATAATCCGCGATTCTCTTTTATCCCGTTTTCTTTTCGAGAGAATTATTCTCGAAACAATTTAAACGATTAAAAATTCGAACACGAACACGCCACTTTAGGTCGTAACGTTCGAGTTTTGTAAAAAAAGTGTGCAACTCTTTTATATACAAAGAAATGATCTTCAAGAACTAGGGTAGTTTCGTTCTCGAATCCGTTTGTACATCATATATATATCATCTTGACACGAGCTCTCCAGAAGACAGAAACTTTGCAAGCGGATGTTGCCCTTGTTACGAAATTAGTATTCGCCCGGTTTCCGTCTCTCGCAATCAGTCTAATTGTCACATGACGATGGATGCACACGCGATACGAACGCAACGCTATTTGTAAATTGTTCGTTGCCGATCCCCCGGGGGAAGCGTGGCTGGCGAGCTGGCGTGCGTATTTGCGAACACCGCGAAAGATCGAAATCGGCCGAATTCTCGTTACTGGTCGAAATGTATCCGTGTCAAACGAGAGCTAGAGTTTTTTGTTTTGTTTTTTCTTTCCTTTTTTTTTTTTTTTTGTTTGATTAATTAAAGCGAAGCGAAAATTGCCACGTCCTCGTCGCGCCAACTCGATCTCGTTTCTGCAGGAATTTGGGGCGCGATGACGTCGCGTAATGTTCTCGCCGGAAGGACGACGATCGCGATTGGCGCATCGGGTGCGTGCTCGATTTCAATTTCTGCCGAGTCGAGGCTTATTTTTTATTACAACGATCAGCGAATATTTCTCATTGCGTCCCGTTTTCGTCGAAATTGAAAAGGAAAAGGACAAAAAGGGGGAAGGAAAGAGAGAAAAGAAGAGAAAGAAAGGGGACAATAGGTAGGCAGAGCCATCAACGCTGCTTCTTTGTCTCGTTTCTTTTTCGCGAGACACGCTTTTATTTTTCCATCTTTCCGCGAGCTGATAAACACGTTGGGAAACGAGACCGATTCCGAAAGCCCTGCCCCCCTCCCCGCTTGCGTTATTCGATTAATCAGTACGTTGTAATTAATGGAATTTAATTAAATTTGATGTACCAATTACGTAAATTAATTTTCTAATTGGCCGTACGTGTCCGCGATTGTGGCTGTATTAAAATCCGTAATTTCGTGGCGGTTCTTTGTAAAGAAAGAGCGCGAATTTTATTGCCCCTCGTTGTACGTTTATTGCGTAGAAATCGGGGAAAGATATTAACAAACGCCCGTCTCGCTTTGTCCGCGAAATTGTCAGTACGTAAGCGTCGCAATGTAACGATATCGGTGTTAAATCGGTACACACAGTGGTGAGAAATATAACCAGGGAGAATTCTTATCTTTACATCTATACATCTTTCTCTCTCTCTATATATATATATATATATATGTATATATACGGAAGGTGTAAGAATCGTTTGGTATTTCAGTGAAACGGGTACACAGGATCGGTCAGAAAATTTCTTACGAGAAGATGATTCGCGTATTTTCGACGACGCGTGAATTATCGATTTGATTTCGATAACGCGATGACTATTTAAACTCGGTAACGCGGGAAATTTCGATATGAATGAGAATGGAATACCCTTTCACGGTATTTTAATTAAATTGATCAACTTATATGCCCTGGCCACAATCTGGTATTTAAAAGCCGCGTATTCGTAGTGGCTTGCACATTCATGCACGCACGCACACACACACACACATATTCTAGGAATAACGCGTATATCGATTCCTCTCCCGATGCTTGATCGCATTAACCGGCACTTTGTAACGTAAGTAGCCTTAACTCGGCTCGACGCGCGCATCCTTAAGTACTTTCCACGATGGTCCGTTGAACGTCTTAAAAGGAGTCAGCCTGACTCTATTAGGAAGTCGCCATATTGAATGCAGGGACTCCCTACTAGAGTCAATTTGACCCCAGTTAAGTTCAATCTTCTCTCTTCTCGCTTCACTTTTCGTGGGCCGTGGTCGCGCCCCTTCCCTTCCTTCTCTTCCTCTTCTCGGCCTCCGCTCGGAGCTTCCCCCGTTGTTGCTCCTTCTGTCACGTCCCTTCTTTTCTTCCGCGCCATTTTCCCTCTCGCTCTCCCCCTCTCCTCGTTCCTCTTCGTCACCCTTTGGCACTCTCGCATAGCATTCGAGGCAAACGCGATATCGATCGGACGCCGGATTTTAATCATCGCGTCGAAATCTAATTAACTTGACACCCGTCTCGGCCGTGTCTCGGCCGTATCGAGCCTCAAGAAGGATATTTAAGACGGCTTTACGATCTAACGTCATTCGTGATCGATGTTACACGCGAGAGAGACGCGACATGATCCGAATCGGACGGGATCCTGGCTGCGACCGAGTCTCGAATCTCGAATCGATTAACGTATATGATGATAATAGTAGCGATGGATTTTCGGATTCGGATGCCTTCACATTGCGAGCTTTAATTTTCTTCACCTTTTTCCCCTTTTTTCTCCTCCTCTTTCGATCGAATAATACCCCGATGAAAATATGGGCGAGTTAACGAGGAAAGCAGCTTCGAGTCCGATTCCAAACCCCCTTTCTGACTTTCCGTCGGTTTGATGCGCAGCCGTCCCCCCCTCTTCCTCCCCGGTACACTGGGTTCTCAGTATTTTCCATGCCATTTTATCGACACCAGTCAGTCTGGCGGAGAGACACCACCAGACCAGTTTCCCCGGGTGTGGGTCATGAATTTGTGAAATTGGAAAGCTGTCTGTTTCTCTTCTTCTCTTCTCCCCTCCATTTTACACTTTCCCCCCGCTTTTCTCGTCGCGCGTCCGAGCCCTTCCCCCCCGGATCTCCACAAAGGGACAAAGGGTTCTTCGGAATATTCGGAAGAATACGTGACGGCGGGGATATGCGACGATGTATTATTTCTTCCAGTTTCAATTTTCAATTCTCGACGTCGAACGGGGAAAAAAATCGCGTTATTTGTTTCAGTTTAGATAGAGTGTACAGTTTGAAAGTATTACAGACAGAGGTTATTTCAGGGTTGAAGAGAGTTGAGACGTTGTAATTTCTATCTCTATCCGTGAAAAAGTAACTGAAAACGATTGTGCGTTCGAATTCCAATTTCGTCAGATAATTCTGCGTGCGTGGATAATTGAAAAGCAACTCGGGTTAAAAAGCTTTACGAGGTAAACGGGATAGAGGGGAGAAGTTTTCAGATTCTCATTGGTATTCATTAAGTTTGTTGCCGTCTTTCTCTCTCTCCTGGTTTATCCCTGTCTTTGATCCATGTTTCTTAACTACGTTGTCTATGTTCGTTTACGTCCGCCATAAGATTGGCCAACTTTTATTCTCTCTTTCTCTATATATATATATATATAGTCTCTTCTGCCACGAATTCATTTGCACGGATAAGAATCGCATATGATACAAATTGTCCTAAAAATTCTTTTCATTGTTCCGCAGATCTTTTCTCTAAAACTTTTCAGGATAAATTTTAGATGTCGAGTCGAAGAATAAGCGAGATACTTCTCAAAAAAATAAGAGACGAAGAAATAAGTGGCAAACCGATATTTGTATTAGCATCCGTAATCCATTTATTTCGTCTTTCACGACTAGACTTTGTTTTAACTCATTTTTTCGATACTTGCACGCGACACGGATAATCGGTTGCGTTCGCCTCTCGTCTCGATCGTCGCATTAAGCTTTTAAAACCGTTGCTGTCGCTAATCGAATTCCATTTGATGCCATCTTTCGAACACGTGAATCGCAACAGTTTCGCAACGGTGGGGAGGTGCGAAGGGGGTGCGCTTCGCTCGTGATTGCACGGGGATCGCGTGCTCGCGTGTTATGAACATTAAAGCAGTTTGGCCGATTACGGTGCTCGTATCGAAACGTAAAAAAAAAAATAAAATAAAAAGGAAAAAAAGACTCGTATCTCTCCTATACGAAATCGTTCTATTCTTGGCCGAGATTTTAACATAACGAAATTGCTCGTGACACGAATTACCGTTTTAAGACGGTATAATTCCTCCGATAACTCCGTCGTGCCTCCTAAATAAAGCTTGCGCGATCGATATACAGATACAACAGATATTATTCTTATTAAAAATATCTGGAAAGATTCGAAAAAAAATATAAAGTTTTCCTTTTTTCCTCTCACTACGAATAAATAAAAATTACACGAGTTTTATTCGATTTCGTTTAAGAATAAACGAAAGGTGTAGAAGAAGTAAGCACAGTTTCGACATATCGAGTGTTGAAAATTAAAAGATGTAAAATTAACAGGTGTTAACGCGGTACGAATCGGTTGAGGAAAATAATGCGTTATATTGCTAGGTTGGAATAGGTCGTTTAATCGAACGTGTAGCAGAAGTGAGCCGTTTCCCCGGCTGACATCGGTTTCGCGGAGGGTGGGGAAACATCTTGTACGAGAGATTCGATAAAGTACATAATAAAATACAGTGGCGGTGGAACGACGACGTGGATGGGGATTGGTCACGACAACGTGCAATAATGTCGTTCCTTCGACAATTTCTCGGAAAGAGCAGGAAATCCGCCACGATGGAACAAAGTGGCGGGGATGGCGCGCCGATATTTTCTCTCTCGGAGAATCGAAGAGAGAAGCGAACGAGGCATATTAATACGACCGAGAGAAAAAGGGTAGAAGGAAAAAAAGAAAAAGAAAGAAAAGAGAGAAAAGCAAAGGAACAAAATATTTTCGTCCGTTTCTCGAGAAAAATCAATTACGTGGATGTGTTTGTCCCGAAACGGGATTCCATATCGAAATCTATCGATCGTTTAAGAGAGAGAGAGAGAGAGAGAGAAAGAGAATGACACTTTTTCGCCGATAATACTGCCAAAGATGGTGATATACCGACGGGTCGCCACGACGATAAATCGAAACGTATCATATTAAAATACCCGTTCCATATGGATATTCCTATTTCATGCTGTCCGTTTTTTCGCTGAATTTATGTTCGCCAGACCCTCGAATCCACCGACACAGATCCTCCATTTTCCTTCCAGAGACATCCCTTCCATCCTACGATGTTGCTACGATTTTTAAAAATTATCTCTCGCGGAAAGATGTTCGTTTCTTCTTCGATTATTATTTATATGGGTATACGACGCGTGGTGTTTCTTTTTTCTTTTTAATAATCGAAAATATATATTTCGTATATCTTTGACAAGTGTTTGACACACGAGTGGAGAGAGAGAGAGATCGATTTATTAATCGATAACGGTTTTCAAAATTCGTAACCGTTGCGTTTCTGGCCGAAGAGGTTCTATTCTATTATCACGAACGAGCAAATTGGTTCGTACAAGATTCGTGTAAACCGGATTTTTAATCCTGTTATTACTCGTTCCCCGTTAGTTGTACACGGAACAATGGAAACGAATGTTGGTTGGAATTTAGACGGAAGTATCGGATGCCAATGGGAATTTATATGCACGCGCACGCGCGTGTTGTAAAGTATAATTTCGATATGAACATGCTAATGCATGCTATTGGATCGGGTATATTGTTTGTGTAATAGCGTAGCAATTTATGAACATACATTTGAACAGAGAGTGAACAGAGTGATATTTGCTCGATTTGACTTGCGTTATCGTCGTACGATACGGTTCGTGTCGTAATGATTTTTAACCTCTTCAAAAAAAAAAGAAAAAAATAATTGCGAAAGATCATTGATTCGAGAGTTTCTATAGACATAGAACGGTATATAATTCCGCAAGGAAAGGAATTTAATTTGTTTAGAAATGAAGAATCGATCGTTTTGGGGGAACGAATTTTTTTCTTTTTAACGTTAACCAAGATTGCAAAGAAACTTTTAATTAGAAAAAAGTGGTCCATCGGTGGAACGCTGTATCGAATGTCGTTACTTGGGTTGCGTGGGTCGTCTTTCATTGTTTCATCTCCTCAATCGAGACGAACGGATGTCCGTCGCCGCTGTCTGGAGGATTTTTAATTAATTGTCCGGGTTAATTGAGACGCGGGAGAGAGAAAGAGAGAGAGAGAGAGAGAGAGAGACGAGTAAGATGAGACGACCTTCTTTGGAGGATGCGCTCGTTTCGCAAACCGGGTAGATATAAACGTAATTTACATTCCACGTATTGCCGGGAACATCCACTTGTAAAAAGCTTGTCCAATATTTACCCTTGCCTTTTAAAAGGGTTGTCCCTAATTGCGAGGGAAGTCTCTTCAAAGAAAGGGAATAATATTCCTTTCATAACTTCGAATTTTCGTAAAAAAAAAGGGTCAGGGGCGAGGCTGCTACTCTCTACTTTACTTCTCTCTTTACCCTAATAATAGTTTCAACAGTTTCCACTTTTTACGATTTCGAATTCATCACGGCACATTTTCAAAGCCCATCCATCCATTTTATCATTCGATCATTCGTTATTCGCACATCCTTCGTTCAATTTCCATCTTCTCCCCATTATTACATCCTTCCAGCCACCCTCTTTTCTATCTCTTTTCCCTCCTTTCTTTTTTCTTCGATCTTCATCGCGTTTTCCCCTCGACAGGCGCCGCGCTTATCTACAAATTCGAATGTCGCGCTATTTCTAATTATACCCCCACGCACGAAGGGGGATGTAATTGGTCGAAACAAGTCGAAGGAAATTTCTTCTGCTCGCTCGGTATAACTCTCGAAATCTCTTGCCGACTGATCATTAGCCGTGGCTCGTAATCGGATTACCACTTTTGATCCCTTGGTATCTTGCGCTCGCGCGGGAATACATCTTTCTATTCTCGGGAGGATCGCCGATGTTATTATGTCTTGAATTTTGAGCTGGATTCCGAGCAAGAAAATGTAATCACTTGGAAAGGATTTCGACGAGAGATTTCTCGATCGTCTCCGCTAATGAGGTATCAATCTTTATTAATTCTGACCGAATCGCTCTCTCTCTCTCTCTCTCTTTCTTGCCGGGGGAAGAATTCTTCCGAGGCTGAGACGGGGGATAACGTTTCTTACGAGAAGCTTTATTTTTTCTTTCTCTCTTCTATTTCCTCGTTCCAACGACTTCGATGAAATGCGGATTATTTATGGTGGGAAATTGGCGGAAAATTCTCGGTGGAATTGAAATTTTGCTACGGTTAAATAATGCTTTTCGGGGAAGTGCGTTCGAAACGAAGCAGCAGAGTTAGATAACCGGAGGTTCTCGTTCAACGAGGGGGCGGTATTTCTAGGATCGACGATTTCCGCGTTTACGCTCGCCGGTGGACGCCGATTCGAAGAAGCGGTCTTCTCAATTTTCGTAATCCCGCCGAATTTCCACGAAAGTCGATCCCAAGATTATTGACATTCGAATGGAATGAGTAATAAGATAAGATCGCGAGTTTTTTCCGTTCGATTTTTTGAGATCGGACATTTATCGCGTCTCGAGGGGAGTAACGGTCGAGAGACAGATTTTTCAAGCGTCCCATTCCATTTTGGAGAATTATAATCGTATTCGATGCGCGAGTAGTAATTTGGAAATTTTTTTATATTTTTTTTTACACTTGTTAAAAGCAGCGGCGCCCTTATTAACTTTCGATTGTTCGGGGACAATTGGGCGGCCGATCGTTTTCCAAGTGACGCGAATCTTGGCGGCCGCGTGGTGTATATCGGTGATAATTTTGCGACCACTCGTCGACGAACAAACGCGAGGTCGAAAGATTTAATTGGGCGACGTCGCGTCGATGATTCGAGAGTTATCTGTTTTAATGCGTACAATGCATATAACCGCGGGGGAGGGGAGGGAGTTCTGTATTTTTCTCGATTATTCGTTGTAAGAGCCCTCGATTCCATCTGGGTCATGTCAGCCCCGCTGACTACATCCTGACAGGACAATACATCAGGATTGACAATGGTACGATTTCGCTTGACATCTGTTTGTCCTTTTCCATCTCTTTTCACCCTTTTGTTCCACTCTTTTTTCCCCCTTTTTTTTCTTTTTTTTCTTTTTTTCCCTCCATTCCCTCTCGTTTGTTTCCCGGTAAATCGGCCGTGTCGGAGAAACTTTTCGAACACTGGGTGCATTGTGCGATGGTTCCTCGCGAAAACGCTCACAAATTATCTTTTCTCTCTCTCTTTCTCTCGATACATTCGTCCTCTCTCGCTACCAGTTTCCAGTTTTATGATTTTCCATAACGTTTTGCGAATCGCTTTATCTCGCACGAAAACAAAGTTTGGACAAAGTTTTTTTTATACGAGTTCTAATATTTATTCCTTCTTTCTTTCCGGCAAACCAGTGCTCGTGCTTTTTCTCGTGCACCGCAAAAAACAAGGAAGAAAGGATCGAGTTTGCTTTGAACCGGAACTTGCAAACAACAATGACCAGCTTTGTTATACGTTCCGCGATAAACAATTCCGTTTCACGGTACGCTCGTGAACGTTTCGCAAAGGACTATATCCCTCTACCCACGAGAAGTCCACGAGAAGTTAGCGTTCACGATACATTCGTCACTGAATACGCTGCCAAACAGTTGCCGAATAGTTGAAATAGGAGAATTTATTTTTTTTGCTCCGATGCCCTCTTCTTAACCGTATCTTCTCCTTCTTTGAATCTCTGATCGATTTTGCGAATCGGTATTCCCTTTATAAAATTGCAAGCGAGACGATCATCCTTAAGATCTTTTCTGGAATTGAAAATTTTTCAATTGGTTCGAATACCCCGTCTTTTAAACTATTCTAATTTTTGTAACTTTTGGTTCAACAAATTTTATGCGGTAAAATAATACGTTGTTTTTTATTCGATTAATTTCTTTTTCTCCTTCTTTTTTCTTTCTTATTTAAGACCGCATTACTCTGCACTTTATCATACATTTTTATCATCGTCCCTTCCTTCGATTTCGAGAAAGGAAAGGAAAGAAAAATAAAACGGGGCGAGAAATAAATAAATAAATAAATTTTCCCACCTCTTATCTTAGTCCTCTCTTCCCTAAGTACGCGGAAATTATCTCCCGCTTCGGTGTATTCTCGTTAAACGCGATAAACAACCCTCCAATCCCTCCCCCTACACTTTTCTCGCCGTGCAAACTCGGATACACGTGTACACGTGGATTGTGTTCAGGTGTAAAGAGGAGCAGGGAACGTGACGTGGCCACGGTACCGGTTCGTAATCAAATTTGCATTTTAAGCCGTTCCCGTACGTACGCAGACGTACCGCACACGTGGAAACGAGCGGTGGCCACGAAAACTCGCCCATCTCGGGCAATTTATCTTTTCGGTGGCGTTCGCTGGATTAACGTCTTCTTGTCGGACGAATAATTATACCTCCCTTTCCTCCCCCCGTCTGCTTCCCCTTATTTACACGGTAATCGTGAAATCCTTTCTCCTCCCCTTGCGAATTGATGAATTAATCCTTCTCGAAGGTATTATCCACCCCTCCTCCTCCTTTTTTTTTAGGAAATCTGGATTGGTTCAGCGAGAATATATTTCCACTGTGGAAATACTCGCTTTTGACGATCCCTGATTCGTAGAATTTTTTTGATAGATAAACGGGACATTTCGCGTAACTGGTAAGGTCAGGAAGAAAGAAAGAAAATTTGAAAAAATGAACGCAAAGGTTCGTTTACTGCTCCAATTTTCCTCGAATCATTATATATATCTCTCTAATAAAACAAATCTAGGATATTCCAAAATTGGCTTGGAAATTACTCAACGAAACGTTCGTCGAAAATTGGTGATTCGTAAATATCGACGTAAATATGTACTTTTCTCAGAAAAATGTTTCAGAGCTTTTCGCGACAACGGGCCGCCATTATTGCCGCCATTATTTCGGTTGCTCGCGATCGAAATTGCCGGCAATTCGGCGCGAAAGTTTGCACAGCCCTGGCGATGAAAATAATCACGGTTCGAGGATTATTCGTTAGTGCCATTATCGAGGACGATTACGAAACCGCGGCACAGCCGTGAACAATGGTTCTCGTTGATCAAACGGTTACGTATCATCGACCGGTCACGACTAATTAGCGTGATTGCGACCAAAATACGAGGGCCCGATCCATACTCGATCCGGCTCGAATTATGAAATCGGCTTCGTTAGATAATTGATCCAATTTCGCGTTGACGCGGCGAATTACCGACCGCTTTGTCCAACCGTTTGATCCGACGTTTTTCCCCAATCGAGGAGAAACGTATGGCTGGAATTGGAGCTTCGATCTTCTTGTTTGCGATTGAATTTATCGATTTGTTTTCGTTTCAGAAACGGTAACGGTAACGCGAAAGGAAGAAACGTACCGGAGGCGTTTAAAACTGGAGGAGGGAGAGAGGGAGAAAAGAAATCGATCGCAATAATAAAGCCGAGGCAACGAACGAGGCGTGGACTGATCCTTCACTCCGTTGGAGAGAAAGAGAGACAGGCAGGTGAGGGTGAGATTTGCCTCGACTGGGACAATTACTGGGTTACCGCGCGATAATCTTTGATGGTTCGTCGATTGGCGACATAACTCCTCCCTGGGGTGGAAAGGGGGTGGTAATAAAATATATTAAATCCTCGCCCGTGGAGCGGAGGTGAAATTAATCTCGTCGACGTCTGCTCGAATTATGATATTGCGAAATCTGTTATACAAGCCGGTAAGGGAAGTCGATAAGCGCTCTTCAACCCGGTGAACGACATTCTTAATGGTAATCAGGGAGGAAGAGGGGGGAAGAGAGAAGCGATGTTGGAGTCTAAAGCTCGTCGAAGGAAGAGTGATATCCGTTCTGACAAATGTAGGTTGCGGTAGATTCGGAGACAAAATCCGTGGAAATCCATCGACAAACGAAGCCAGGTGTTTCCTATTTCCAGCCAGCCGTGAAAACACGCCCTAAAGATATCCCCGTGTATCTCGCCCTCCCCGGAACCGAGAGAGAGAGAGAGAATCCTTTGTCCTGGAAGAATGCAACGAGGAGTATCCCGCGTGCGAAGAATCGAGCGCGAGAATGAAACTCGTAATTGAAAATTTTCAGTCGTGGAAAGGGAAGATTTTCGAAGGAAAATGTTGTTCTCCTCTCTCTTTCCTTTTGGAAAATTTTTACACATTATTTCGCCCTTCTTTCGCTCCTCTTTGAGACGAGAAGTAACGAAATTCGTCGGACGATATATTCGAATTAAGTTAACTCTTCCTTTCGCTACTCGTTTCTTCTCGTGTAATAAGAATCTCGAACGATAAATCGATTTCTAACGATATCGGTTCACGCAAACGGAGCGCTTTATCTTATATGTCTCGCTCTCTAATTTTTTTAAAGATCGATAAATTGTCCAATTATCCGATCGGTCTCAGCCCGATGGAATATCTCGTGATATTGGAAACGATACGGAGGAGAAATATCTTTAACGTGTCTTTTTTTTTAGACGGCGGCGGGCATCAAATCTTTGAAATTTTTCGAGCGTGAAATCGGAAGGCACCTACACGCGTAGCTCGAAGCTCGAATGCCAGACGCACATTTGCAAATAAGCACGCGATACTTTTGATTCCGGAGCGTTTCACCCTTCCTAGGGCTTCCCCCAATCGTTCGTTCATTCGGTATTCCGAATCGGCTTTCTTTGAACCTGTCAAGGCTTCTTCGCTTCCTTTCTCGTTTAATCATCATTCACAATCGAAAGAGGAGGGGCGCGCATCCGCCGCGTTTCTGTTAGTTCCACTTTTCACGGAAATGGAACTAACCATCGCGCAAAATTTGAATTTCAAACTCGCCAATTAATTAACCTTCTTCTCTTCTTCGGCCAGTTTCGAACTGATTAATACGTTATCCGACAAATTATCCAACAACATTAACGAGATTTACCCGTAAATAAATTTAATCGATCCCCGAGTAAATAACACGAGTAAATCCACGATAAACCGAAAACTCGAAAACGAGAGGGCAATTTGCAAAAGGAACTCGAAGGAAAAGAAAGAAAGAAAGAAAGAAAGAATCGAAACGTGGTTTTCGTCATACCGCGCGATCGTAAGATTCACACACGTTGGATTCTTCTCCAACATCTCTCGACTCGGACGAATCGAGCCCACCCCTCATTTCGAATTCGTAAGGCGAAATAGGATTAACGGCCGACTGCTCGACGCATAATTCTCGAGAAGTTGATTTCCCTTCCACGCGCGCTCTTTCATCGAAAATAAACTGGCGAAAGGAAAAAACGAAAAAAAGGGAAAGAGAAGAAAAAGAAAAAAGAGGAGCTTATCTCTCACCTTGTCCCTGATTTCCTGTCGCATCTTCTCTCGTTCCTCTTCCATTTTGCGGTGTTTCTCCTTCCTTCGCTCCTCAGCCTCCCTGATGGCTTCTTGCCTCTCTCTCTCGGCCTCCTCTTCCTTCTCCTTGTCATCTTCGTCTCCGCCTTCGCCACCAACGGCTCCTGTCGAAACAAAAGAAACACGACGCGTTTACTTATCGCGGTTCCACCTCTATTTCCCCCTCCCTCCCCATTTTCGCCTCGGGTACAGGATAATTAGTTTTAGCGTGATTAAGCTAAGATTGCGATATAAAAAGGAAGAAAAAGAAAAAAAAAAAGAAAGAAGGGATTCTTCGCTCCGCCTCGTCCGACGGTAATTTAACCCTCCTTCCATCTCGATTATAAGCAAACCATCGGGATAATAGGCGACGGGTAACTAACGGTTTACTCTTGGGAGCAAACATTGTAAATCAGCTCTGTACAGCTCTGCCGCGCTATTCCCTCCGAGTTTGTAAGCTATCGCTGAAGACCCGGTTGCTCGTCAAACTTGCCACGAAAATAATTTCGCTTTTGTTAAAAAAGCTTAGATTACCTTTCTTTCTGTCCGAGGCCGGCCGATGTTAAAGACGAGCTCACGGATATCGATCTCGACGGGTTATTCAAGATATTTTAATTATATGAATATATTTTACAGATATCTTATTTTATAGAGTTTCATATAAAAATCCAAATAGACAAGTTTCTATTTATTATAATAAAAGAAATTTCGATTAACTTTTGCAACACTTTTTTTCTTTTTCTAGGAAACTCTTCTTCCCCAATTTTGAAATTAATCTCTCTCGTTCGATCGAATTCACGAATTCGATCATTGACGAAGATGGAGAGAACGAGAAAGGACGAGAAGAAAGGGGAGAAATCGGTGCCGTTTCACTCGAAGCAGAGGGGGGGAGGGTGGTAGAAACGGCGGGAGGTCGGACGGCCTTAACGAAGTTTTATTAGTTTACCGAAAGATTAAGCGGATTCGCAGAGAGTTGCTTGCCTATTACTCGTTCAACCGCTCCTAACGAGAGTGGATCCGAGGGTGGGGAGCGTTCTCCGAGGAAAAATCGTGTTTACAACGGAAACACATCCGGCCATTCGTTTTTCGACGGAACGCGATACCCCCTCGTTGCCCTCTTCCTCTTCTCCCCTCTCTCTCCCTCTCTCTCTCTATATATAGAGCTAAAAATATGAAAGTTGTTTGCGAATCTGTTAGCCGGCCGCCTCTTAACTTTTCCCTCGTTCATCCTCGTCCGACGGGAGGAAATATTAACGGAAAACAAAGGGAAATTTGTCACGCGTAACGCTCTTTTCTTTCGCAAATATATCTCGTCGTATTATTTACGCGATTGTAAAAAAATGGCGATCACGATGTGAATTTTTCGCAACAACTTGCTTGCCATCCATATGATTATGAAAAATCAAGAAGATACGTCCATTTATTTTATAACGTTTGCAGCGAGGAGATTCGATTATTACGTGGATTTAAAATTTTGGAACGATGGTTATAAAGTTTTCCTTCCATACGGATATTTCCGAAATGAATGGCGGAGGAACGAAATTAAAAAGGAAAGAGGAAAGAAAAGAAAAGAGAAAAAGAGTTCGAAAAATTTGAAATGATTTAAAGGGAGATTTAAAGCGAAGGCAGTCTGCACCACGTCAAGCTGATGTTATTATTCGCTCACATGCCCGTCATGCTTAACATCAAACCTCCACGCACGAGACGTGACAGGTCTCTATCGAGAATGGGATTCGAGCGACAGGATTTTCACGAACGAGATCGGTCGATTCCGCTTTGTTTTTTTTCCCTTTGTCACGAGAGAAGGAGAGAGACATAGAATACCTCAAATTGCTGGAATTAGGGAGAGAGAGAGAGAGAGATTCTCGAAATCTCGTCGATAGGATAGGTAGGAAAAAAGAAAGAAAGAAAGAAAGAAATAAGTAGAATCGGAATCCTAGAAAAGAATATTCCAGCGTGTGTATAATGTTGGCAATATCGGTGAGGAGAAAGAGAGAGAGAGAGTTGAAGAGAAACGAAAGGGATTCGTCTTTCCTGGTGGTGTCTGGCGGAGAATGATGTGCCAGGACCTCCGGGCTCGAGGAAATTAATACTACTTCTGTCCCGGCGCCGTCTACCATTTTCCCTTTTCTTTACGTGCTATCTCGTCCCTTCTATTTGCAGTGTTTCCCGCAGCACTGGTTTTCCGCCACGGTGGAAAGGTACTTTGAAGTCCGAGCCAGAGTCGACGTTCATTCTCCGCGCCCTCCCCTCCCCATTTCTGTTTTTATCCCTCCACCTGACTTTCGCCCGACACCATACCCTTCTTCCTTTCTTCCTTCCTTCCTTCCCTCCCCATTTCTCCCTCCCACCTGTGAATGATCGGAAGAATCGAATAATTCGTTTTAATTTATCCGCTTCGTACGTCGAACAACATCGGAGAAAATTTTTTTATCCTAATAAATTATAAGGTTAATCGAATCGGATCGAATCGCCAACTTGTCGTAAATTTGAAGGAAATTCGAAGAATTTATACTATTTTTTAATTTCCGTCTGTTTTCGTCCTTCTCTCTTCTCGCGAAAAATTTTTGTACAATCGTCCTAATTCCATTTATCACGCGCATAAGTTGGATCAACTTATCTCGCAAATTATTCATCGAAAAGAAATCTGTCCGGACCGCTTCTTCCTTTGCGAAGAGGCGAAGAGTAGACGCGTAATAATTAGAGGCCGTTACAACTCGCGTATTATCCGGTTAATCGTTGGAAAACTCGTTTCGTTCCTTTTTTCTTTTATATATATATGTATGCATGTACATGTTGCGCCAAGTACTTTGTCCGATTAATTAATTACGCTAGTTGGTTTTTAACGCTACGCCACTTAATCGTTCCTCTCCGCTTGGCCAGTGCACGTTAAGTGTCTTTATCTTATCGTTTGTACACCGTGCCACGGATGAGTTTGCATTATCGCACGGTTCTTCTCTTTTCCTTCGTCCACCTCGTCTTATCTCCCCTTCTTGGAAGACCTCCTCCCCTTGTCGAAGAATGGGGGCGAAGGATGGACGAACGGCGACCTCTCGAAAAATTCGTTCCACGAGGATGAAAATAAAATCCACTTATCTCTTTGTCCACTCGACCGTACGTTCGTTCGTTCGTTCGTTCATCCATCATGCCGGGCTTTAATTAAATTTACTTATTTCACTTGACACTGATCCCATCCTCCATTCTTCCACCTCGAATTCGGCCTGGCCTAGTTCACCCTGTCAAACCCATCCCGGATCAAACGATGGTTTGAAAAGAGAAAAAAATTGGGATGCGTAAATCGAACGTCTATCCCCCTCCAATCCAGCGAAACTCGGATTCTTTCTAATTTCGACCAAAGAATTTACCGAAAAATTCCATTTCCTTTGACTCGAGAGTATCCCTCCGCTTTTCTTCTTCTTCTTTTTCTTCTTCTTCCCGGTCATTACTTCCGTATAATATTTCTTCTGCTACGATTATCCGGGTTTATTCTTTCGCCAACGTTATTCTTTCCACCGCGCAAATGATTCCCCCAAATGGTCATAGGATGGAAATAAAAGGGGGGAGAGGAGGAGGAGGAAGAAGAAGAAGAAGAAGAAGAGGAAGAGAGAAGAGAAAAAGTTTTTCACGGCGTCATTTTGTTGGCTCGATTTACGAACGGCGCCGCTCATCTACGCGGAACATCATCTCCCGGGTGCAATCGTACAACAAGAACGGCCATAATGGCGAACGAGGACAATTGTCCCCGGTGCAAATGGAGCGACGAAGGAGGAACATTGTCATTTGCGCCGACATTTTCACCGGATCCGCTGTCGTTTCGCGCCATGGCGCCGAGATCACCGTCAACTAAACGCGCACAACGATCCATACTTTTACTTTGTCTCGTCTCATCGATCTTTCCCAACTTTCTCTCTCTCTCTCTCTCTCTCTTTTAACGAGCACTCGTTCATTTTCTTCTCTCTGTTCTCGATAATTTCTTAATTATCATCAACGTAATTAATTCTGCAACTGTCCCTCTTCCGGCCCGTTTAACAACATTAACAACAGGATTAAGTTTCACCCCCTTCGCGTAAATTCTCGTCGATCATTCATTCTCGCTATTTATCGGGGAAAAGCAAAAATAAAAAGAAGGAGGGGGGAAGAAAAAATTAAATTGGAGAGATTAGCTAGCGAGTTTCTACGCGAACGACGGAAAGAAAGGGAGGGAGGGAGGGAAGGGTTATGCGGTTGGGGATTGCTTTTCGTTGGTTCCCATTTCACCGCGGCACGTGGATGATTACCGATGACTATCGAGGCCGCCGTTGTTTCCTTTGCGTTGCACCCTTTATACTTGCACCCTTTCTCCCGCCCCCTTTCACCCGTTACCAGCGGGGAACACCGGTGAATTTGTCCCGACTTTTCCATATTGTCGTTGTCGTTTGGATCGCGGACGAAAAACAATGACGGCTCCGCTCGAGAAAAATCGCGATTTTTCCATTTCCCTACCCTCCCCCTCGCATTCTCCTTCTCGAAATTCTCTCGTCCTCCCTTTTGTTTTATATATTCCACGGGTTGTTGGTCCGTGACTTTTCGCCGAAAAAAAGAGAAAAGGAGAGGAAGAATTAGGTCATTTTTCTTTTCAAAGGAAACCACCGATCATATTCGCGAATTTGGATTCGATCGTCGTTCGATTTATCAACTCGTCCATCCATCCATTTTCGCAGTTTAAAATCTGTCAAAGGAGAATCGATTATTTCGTCGAGGAAATAAAAATTTGAACGAACTGATAGATCGTTGGAAGATTTCATCGTTTCATCGTTCTCAACTTCGTCTCTGTGAAGAAGATGGCGTTAAATTAAAAAATTATTTAACAAATGCACAATCGTGCAAACGAATCGCCTCGAAACAAGACGTAACTGGAAGAAAACGCAAGAATATAATTCTTAACGGAATAAAACTCGCCAACCAAGGACCAAGATCAATTTTTCCAAAATGAAATGCCCAGAAAAAATTTTTATATCCTTTTTGTGTGTTTTGAAGTTGAAAACGAGAGCTTAAATCTCTCACTCTTCGGCGTAAAAATGCTGGAACGATTTTCACCGGCGGCGGTGGCGATGATGATGATGGCGGCCAAGATTACGCGTCACGGTCCTGCGTTGCGAACACGCCTCGTGATAATTCGGCGATAAATAAACAAACGTTAATTGGAGGGGCGACGAAGCGAGACGAGCGAGCCCGGGGAATGTATACTTTAATTATAACCATGCCGCGTGCATGCCGGGAGGGATGGAGTTTCTCTCTCTCTCTCTTTTTTTTAAAGAGCTGCCCGTAATCATTAAGGATGGACCGTGGAAAAGGGAAAGAAAGAAGAAATTATTATTTTTCTTTCTTTTTTTCCCTCGAAAGCCGGATTTAGCATCGTTTCGCGTAATGATCCGCGTGGCGCGGAACAAAAAGCTAGCTGACTCTTGGCCTACATGCGAACAAGGGAGGGAGAAGGAGAAGGGGATTCGTAGTTGACTCGCTCGGAATATCGACCAGGCGGTGGATGACTCCATCGCGCCCGCTTTTAAATCATCGTCGGGGTATT
Organism: Apis cerana; assembly: GCF_029169275.1. Taxonomy (NCBI): domain Eukaryota; kingdom Metazoa; phylum Arthropoda; class Insecta; order Hymenoptera; family Apidae; genus Apis; species Apis cerana. Next base: position 6,783,970 of record NC_083866.1, read on the forward strand.
GAAAATTGTCGAGGCGAGCCGAGTCGGCGAGGATGGAGGTGTTGTTCGAGGATGTCGGTGAGGGATCGGCGAGGGATAGACGGAGAGCGTTTATTCGGTTTTGATCCGGTTTCGCGGGGAAATAAATGAATTTTCCGAAGAATCGGTGAAAAATTATCCAGTTTGACAGCAATGGATTCTTCTTCTCGCCTGTTCTCGACCAAGAGAAATGTATACCTTTAACTCTGCGATATACGTGGATAGGAGGGGGGACGAAGGGCGATCTTGAAAAAGGAAGAAATGGAAGGATAAATCGTTGGCTTGTTCCTTTTTTTCGAATTTCGCAATATTTGGAAAAACGATGGAAACGGTTGAACGGTTTCGTTTTCAAACGAAACGGCACTTTTTTCGCGGCCCGTGATGGAAAATGGCGAAGCTCGCCAAGTGCGAGAAATCCACTCGCCACCGGAGCAACTTTTTCCCTCCGCCGAAAAAGTTGGGATTCGGTACATCGTTTCCATCCAAATACCGAAAAAACATTTTCTTTTAAAGAAGGAATCCAAGGAAGGAACAATGCTTCCCTGATTCTCTCTCTCTCTTTCTCTCTCTCTGAATCAAGGAAATTTTCATCCCGCCTCGTGACAATTTTTTTTTTCACGATTAAAAACATGGAACTTAAATTCGTTAATTAATAAGAGTAAACGCAATTCCTTCGGGGATCACCGTGTTCACTCGTTAATCCGAGACAAAGAGATCGAAGCGTCGCTCGATCGAAAGTCGAACCGCCTCTTCCCCTTCTATTAAATAGCTCCGCCGAGAGAATTTTCTGACTTTGGCAAGAAAAAAAAAAAAAAATAAAAAGAAAGATTTTTCGATTTTTCTTTCTCTCGCTCTCACGGTTAACGGGCGAATTCTTGCCGTCCAACGAGACGGGAGAAATGGAAGAAGAGGGGTCCAGGTATGCGGGTTTCAACACTTTTGTCTGATAAAATGAAATTCTCCGGCAATCGTCTGAGAATTTCATCGTTCCTCCTTCTTCTCTCCTCCTCCCCTCTCCCCCTCGAGGGGTAAGGACATCGTAGAATCGGTGAAAATGTCGGGTGTAAGATATTTGGTGCACGTTACGCGTAGAACGCACGAGAAGAGAGAGAGAGAGAGAGAGGAAAGGAAAGAAAGGAAAAGGGGATAGGTCAGGTATCCCGAAATCGATGAAATGACGGATTACGCGGCGGTTTTATTTGTCGAAGGGTGATTTTAATTACTACGCGTAACGATACGGGTGGAAGCATCCGGTTCCAAAGAAGAAAAATATATTTTGCCGGATGGGAATTCCATTCGTCCAATTAATGTGTAATTAATAAATCTTGTTCACTCGATTCCACGTGTTTATCTTTTAAATATTGTGTATTTGCGATAATTTCAACCGGTTGAAGCGCAATCAATTTCGAGGCTCCCTCCGCTAATCAAACAGTGTTACGGTATTATAATATCGTGTCGACAGACGGAGCAAAATGAGATTGAATTCGAATCGAATCCCTCGAATGCGACTCCAAGATTGAAAAATATCTAATTTCTTTTAATCGTTCGACGCGTTGATCAATCGCGGAACTTTATCGAGGAAAGAAACTTTTTTTCCAAATATCCAATTCTTCTTTTCTCTCTACTACGGTGTAAACGTGTCCACCATTTTTTCCCTATTACAACTGATTCTTCTTCTTCTTCTTTAATGCCAAATAAAAATTCTATCACCCACTGGATGAAAACTCGAATGAAACCATCTCAGAATGGAACCATTTCATCACGAAGATTTTATCACGGAGAAGTGAAAAAAGTTCTCTCTCATTGGCCGAAATTATCACGGGATATTCGAGCTTTGTTATCAAATCGACACCGTACATCATCGCGACGAGATGGTGTGAAGAAATTGGAAAGTGGGTCAAGATGCGGAACGTACGTGCGGAAAATTATCCGGTTGGACGAGAAGAGGAAGAGAAGCAGGAAGAAAAAGAAGAAGAAGAGAGAGGAGAAAGAAGAGAACTGGTCTCGAGGCGAGTTAAGAGAGTAAATTACTAGGTTGCGGAACAATTCATCGTGCTCGGTCACGAAATTTCTCGCAAGTGTGAGAAAGGCGATGGTGGTGGTGGGCGAAGGGAGGTTTGGATTTGCTGGAGGAGCAGCCAATTTCGCCCGCTACCAATCATTTTAGTAAATACACGAGAGGTGGATGCTAATGAGGATAGGAATATCGGGTAGTTTCGGGCGGAACCGGCACGTGCTAAATTACATTACATAAGTTGCGAACAGGTATCACTGCTTTAATGGATATACGCGAGTATTCTCTCCAGCATTAACCCACATCCCCCGGCCCCGCGTTTTGTTGCAAATAATCCTCCCATTTCTAACTGGTAAGTAAGTTGTGCATTACTTTTTTTCATTTTCTTTTTCATCGAAAACTCGTGATCTCGTCGGAGAAGAAATCGAACCGCTTCGAAAGGAATTTCGTTAAAGAGTAAGAAGGGAACCGTTGCTTTTGTTTTCTTGAAAAAGAATAGCGAAAATTTGCCCTTTTAAACGGCGTAAAGATCCGAACCCCGTCGTCGTGGTAAAGAAGTAAGAAACAGCCACTGGCACCGTATATACGGAATCCAGAGAAAATCGAATCGACCTCTCTCTCTCTCTATTCCACGGTTGTATTGGAAGTGACGTGCCTCTTATTGGAAATTGAACGAACGCGAGTCCCTTTTTTTCCCATGAATAAATAAGAATCGCGCAGTCGGTACCGGCGCGGTCCTTCACTCGAGGACGTATTCTATCGCGTTCAATTAACGCAGCCGGGATTGATTGAATTTTCTCTTCTCGCGCTTCCGCGTCCCGGGCGGAGGAATACGAACTTGTTTCCCCGCTCGATGACAATTTATCGGGTCGGGATCGGGAAAGAAGGCGGATCTACGGGGCTAGAATCAAATTTGCGATCGTAGTTTCGCACCGATTCTCGCCTCCGAGTCCCTTCCCTTCTCTTTGGCCTGGAAAATTCACTTGCCGGCGAATAATCCCCTCGTTTCCTCGGCCCAGAAGCTCCGCTTCTCCCTGCTAACCCTTAATCCATCCGAAACGGATAGGGGAATGGCGGGTGGAGAAGCGAGGCAGGCGGATTGCGGGTCTTGCCTTTGAAATCAACGTGAACCTTGTTTGGTCGTCAGGTGCGACACCGATGATTGGAAACGCCATATTATTGGAAACGGGCGGTGGGACACGTAGATTACATAGCGATGGAGCTCGCCTCTCGAACGAACGAACGTCTCTTTTCACGCTGGTTGGTCAAGCTGTATCGGGGCGACGAGGTTAAGTCTTGTAAAATCCAGTTAAAATGCAGATCCGATCAATGGATTCGATAACGATGTCCACGCGCGCGCGTGTACACACATACACTCGTTTCGAAATCGAAACGAGCTCCCCGTCAAACCAGATTTATGCACGCCTCGTTTTTCGCGCGCGTCGCGTTTGGACGGAACACGCGTCGAAACAACGAGCCTCCGCTTCGCATTTATCTCTCGTAGAAAGAGGAGCAACTTTTCCTTTTTCCCAGAAGAATAGAAATAATTCCGCTGGATTTTTTCAGCCCTTCATCCCCGTTCATACACGTTCTCCCCCTCCCCCGTTTTTTTAACAATTTTAATTCGAGCCCGCCACCGATCGTTGCTCGCAACTTTCTCGCCCGCGCGTGTGTAAACTTTCATTAAACGTAGATTCAATTAAGCCGACGACGAGGCGACTAGTTCCGGTAAAAAAGCTGATGTTCCCGTCATGAAGCCGTGCAGATGTTCCTAACGAGCCGTTCTCGTGCCCGGACGCGATATCCACGGACACCGATCACCCCCTCGTAAACCACCACTCTTTTATTTCGTCGATAAATTCCCCACCCCGTCTCATACTTGCTTTCAATTTTAAAACCGGCGTTGAACCGTTCGGAAAGAATTGGAAATTTATAGAGGGAGGAGAGGAGAGGAAATACGGAGGAATATCGTATATCGAATCGGCGAAACAAACTCGCTACTCGAATCGTTTCGCATCGATTTGTACTAATGCGAGCTCGTTAATTTTCCTCTTTCTCCTCTTTCTCTTCTTTCCTTCTTTGGAGAGAGAGAGAGAGGGGGGAACACGATTGGAATACACGTTATGTTTTCCTCTATGGCGATCGGTTTTCGATCAGATGAGAGAGGAGGGCACCGCATTATCGTTGGTGGCGAGCGTGCGGTATAATCCTCGGGAAGGATTTCGTCGAAGACTACGGCTGGAAGTGGAAGATTTGCATCGAAATCGGATTCAACGGCGAACGAAATCCGACTTTTCGAAATTTCGTTTTCCCGCCGAATCGCGCTCTCATCCCTCCGTCTTCCCTTCCTCGTCGTTTTTCTCTCTCGAAAGCTTTGGATCAAAAGTGGGGAACGAATCGTGTCTAGATCGGTTTTTCTTTTTTTCCATGCATAAAACATCGTCCGATTATAACGAAGCAAGTTATTCCGAGTTATTCTTCTCTGGGAAAGGGAGGATTCGACCTTATCGATCTTATCGAGCTCTCTTAATCTCGATCCTCCCATTCCAATCCTCTCTCCAATATGAATTTCGAATAACTAAATTGTTAAATAACATTCCATCACGTACTCTGTCCAACGTAAATACTTTTGTCGAGCGTAAATACGTTGTTTCGAAACTTTTTCTCAAGAAGGTGTTCTCTCGAGGATACTTTTGGACAGTCCACCAACGGGGAATAATAACTAGCTAGGAGTTAACGGTCGAGCGGCGCTAGTATCGCGTCAGAGAGCCAATAACTCTGGGAACGTTCCGTTTAATTCGAATTGTCGACGCGAATGATCGGTGGAAGAAGATGCGAAGCGTAAAGATCATACGTGACGATGCTCGAAATCAAACGTTTCGAACGTACGTTTGTGTGAATCATAGTGCTCCGTTATTATACCCCTGTAATTAAATAGAAACGTTGCACAGGAAATTTGGGAATTTCCTCGCACGAATTGGATAAGATCGGTTCCCCTTTGACAGGAGTGGATCGATGGGGGGAGGGAGGATGATCGGTGGAGAGTTATGGCGAGCCCATTGTCTTAAATGACCGGATCGTAATCAGTAATCGATAACCGGGCAGAGAGAACTGGTCTGACATTCACGTGACACGGTTACATCGGGCCGGCGAGGGTACGGCTGGCATAAGCGCGAGTCAAGTAGTCTTGATTAAGCCACTTTGACATAATTAACCGCATCTCTAGAATTTGCTCTCGAATCGATCGATGTCGGCCGAACTTCGACTCTATCTCCGTGGAGAACAGATGGTTCGTTAATGGAATTCACGTTTCTGTTTGCTCGTTACGTGATCAGGATATTCGCATTAACTGACGTCCACGGAGACGTATAAATAGACACGGAACGTTTCCAAATCGATTCGATCACAGATTTCCTTGGCTTCGAAAATTTGCCTTCTTCGCTCTCCGTTCCGTTTTGAGTCGAGCTCGAAACGATTTCTCGCTCCAATTTCGATTTTTAATTTTCGTCCCGTTACTTTTAACATTCGCTCATAGAAGAATTTTTCAACCGGATACGATAAATTTCGTAAATCTGACCGATCGAATTTCTTTGAACTTTTGAAATTTTTAAAAAATTCGGAGAGTTACCATCGTTTAAGATTTTCTATCTTGGGCGAAATGTAACACACGTGCATGCACGTTGATGGATGAAAAAGTGGAATACGATTAGTGGAGATTTTCGCACGAAAGATGTATCGCGAGGAATGATCGATTCGCAGGGGCGAGGGAACGAGAACGACTTGGCAAATTCCGGAGAAACCGAGCAAAGTTTCCACGGGTTTGGTTTTATCGTCGATCCAGGGACGAAGTTGGCGCGAACATGGAGAAAGCGCGCAACACGCATCCAACTTGTCCTCCTCTTCCCTCTTTTCTCGCTTCGGGGATGCCCGGCCGAGGAACCGATCGCTTTCCGTTCCGCGAGACCTCGCGGATTGAAATATTTCCACGGAGAGGAGGAGGAGGAGGAGGAGGAGATATCCTTATTTATGGGCAAGATGGAGTTTGCCCGGGACCCGGGAAGAAATAATTTTGACTCGAGACTATGTCCCGTGTCCCGCGAACACACCCTAAGTTTGAATAAATTTCCGCCGACTCGGAATTCGATCGTATATTTTCCCTTTCGAAGCGTGGAGAAGCGAGAGATTTGTCGAGGGTATTGCAGTCGGATTCGTTCGAAACGATTTAAAAAAAATGATCGATTCGACGGAAAGATATTTAATTGGAAGGAAATTTTCAGAAATTATTCGAACGTGCGATTCATATATTTAATCGGATGTTACTGGACGATCATTCTCGAATATTCGGTCGCTCAATGTAATAGTAGATTCTCATTTCCTTTATTAAATATATATCCTTTCTTCCACTTGTATCTTCGCATTATCTCGACCGAAATCATTTCAATCGACCTATATATATATATGATATTAAAATTTTCTTTTGTCACGCATCTGCTTCTCGCCTTTCCATCGTCGGATCCTTTCAAGGGATTGCGAATGTCACCGGCGCCCCGTTTCGCGACTTTTCCCCTTTAAAATTTTCCCTCCTCGAGTCATTTCCATTTTCGTTAAGAACAAAGAAGAGACGAGAAGGCTCGCCTCTCCTATTTCGATGTTGTGGGAGGGGGATGCAAACTCTGCCCCGTCATCTCGAAAGTTTATCACCGTCTCGAGATGCATCCCCTCCTCCCCCAGCTCCAATTACGCGTCCTATCCCCTTCTCGAATGTGACGAAAATCATCCTCTCTCCCCCCCCGTGGGCGCCTCTCGTAATTACCCCCTGGAAACTCGATACAAAACGAGAAGCGTGGCAAAGTTACGTCTGCTACGTATTCAGGGCCCGTCCTAGAATTAGTCCTATTGATTGTAACCCCTTTTCTTCTCCCACCGATTCCGTGGAGCGGGCGATAACTCGGCTGCTGGAAGAGGAGAGGAGGGGCGAGGATGATCTCTCCTTGCGGGGATCGGGTTGCTTTGACACCGCACAATGGAGTGGTAATTCCTGTTTCTCCATCTTCCCAACAAGTCGACTCCCCAACTCTAGCCAACTTCTGTCTCGAGTTTCCGCGAAATTGCCGAGGCCGCCCGCTCGCTTTTCACCCGATCTCGTTCGACACGTTTCCATCGTTCCCACCTAATTAACCCGATCCGATCGAGATCACCTCGAGGATTCGAGCGAGGCGTGTCCTCGGGGATCGAGTAAAGTCAGTCGAGTGGAAGATTCAGAAATCTTGCTCCGTTAATCCTTTTTTCCTTGGGTCCTTTAAGATCGCGCGAATATTTGCTTGATAGTTTTCACTCGATCGATAGAAATATTTCGATCAATTTAATTTTTTGGGTCGTTCGTTTGGTGTACGCTTTCGATTCAGAATTTCGATTATTTTTTCGTCGTTAAGGAACAACATCTTGAGTTTCGCGATGGAAAGGATGGAAAGGCGACGATATCTTCTTTGAAATATGGAACTCTTTGTTTCGAAGGGAGAGAGAGAAATTACTTTGGCAAGAAACTAGGGGAAACTAGGTTGAGCAATAACCTAGATACGTAAGAAAAAGGGGGCTGGCCGATGCATCGAGCCATTTTTTAAATATCGCCCCCGTTGGTTGGTCAGCGTTTACCCCCCGCCGTTTTTCGTGTCGTTTTTCGCCTTGTTCTCTGCCGGATTCCCTGGGCAGATAAGGTGGTGTAAGGAACGAGTCGCACGCGATACGTGGTTTACGGGCGCAAAGTGAAAACACGAGAACGCGTTTGAGAACGCTTATCGCGAAAGAGAGATGTCGACACGTTACACGAGCTTGATAAAACTCGAGACGCGGTACCAGTGGGTCAAGCATCTCGTTCGACTAATATTGCGAAGAGAGGAAGCGGCCAACGTTTGACAATTATTACTTTCTTCTACCGATCCTTCCTTCGAACGAAACATTTGATGTGATGATTCTGCGTCGTTTCGTTTCTATCCATAGGATTTTTTCATTTCTCAAGATATAAAGAAAAAAAGAAGGAAAAAGTTGATGACGCCGCAAAGATCGCGAAAAATAATAAGAAGGAAGCTTCAGATTATTTCAAATTTCGAGAAGAAAAAAAAAGAAAAAAAACTATAGAGAAGAGCAAAGTAATAAAATATACAAAGTTCGTATTCGCGACACAGAGATATACGAGTGTATTTTGTAAAAAGAACTCGTAGAAAGAATGTTGGAGAATGGAATATTCTTCGCATCTATTCGAGCCACATTTATTACCAAGGAGGAAACCTTTGCAAATCCATCCACGTTCCAAGTTTAAATTACGAAAATACAACGGAGGGAACGCTTATAAGTGTGGAAGGAGAGGGGAGGACGAAAGAGTTCGAACGAGTCGATTAGCAGCAACGTAAGTAACGACTGCATGTCCCTTCGATCCATCTCCCCCAAGATTATTCCGATCAACCGTGCGCTAATTACCGTTTCTTTTATAGGAAAGCAGGCGAAAATCGAACGTTTCGTATGAAAAATCCTATCAATGAAGAGTCTCGAGTTAAGCAGCTTAAAAGCCCAAAGTTAAGTCCAACTTAATTCTTCCACACTTGGGAGAAAATTGTCTCCTCTCGCTGCATCGACCCTTCGGACCCCTCGGTTCCTCTGTATCCGATATTATAGGCGAGGTAAGGTTTCTTTCAGGCGAGGAGAAACACGTTTCTCTTTCTTCCGCCTATCTTGCAGGATTGGTCGATCTCTTTTTCAACTTCTCGTCAAGTAGTGTATAGGTGTCGCGCGGTGGTGGTGGTGGTGGCGAAAAGAAAAAAAGGATTGATTCATTTTCAGCGAGCTTTTCTAGCCGGGATCAAGGTGTATTCAAGCAGCCACCGCTTATCGCGATACCAGGGGCTCGTTCACAAGCGTCGTTAAAAAAATACGGGTCACACGGCAGGGTCAGTGGTTACCAGCGAACGGGAAATTTTAAATCTTATTTGGGGAGGGGAGGGGATCGGGCGGGGCAAAATTGTGTTTGATATATTGCGTGCCCGTGATAAGAGCGCGTCACGTGATGGATGGGATCGTTGATTCAACGATGGATAACCCCCGTGTAATAACCTTTCTCGTGTTCCGTGTTTGTTCGGAGATGCTCATTTTCGTTATCGATATTGGAAAGTAATCGCAGATATAAAATTTCCATGTGCTTTTTCTTCTTTTCTTTCTTTCGATATCTAATTTCTACACCCATCCAACGATACGAAAATACCAATTATTATATTTCCTTCGAATTCGCAAGCGTTCGAAGGGACGTTATATCGTCCCCTTGTTTCTTCTTTCTTCTTCTTCTTCTTTCTTTTTTTGCCAGAGGATGCGAACCGCTGACGTGAAGGGTCTCTTTTGCGAGCAACGGCGAATGCTTGAAGCTCCGACCGTTTCGAGGTAGAGAAGTAGGCCAGCTTGTGCACGTAAAGACTCTATTTTTTGTGACGCATAACCGTTGGAGGTCGGTCAAAGGGAAACCTCAGCAATTCCCCGAGATCTGACACGTGACGTTTGGGGATCGCATGCCAACCGATCGAAAGCCGATCCTTGAATACGAATTAGTCCCCAGTTCCCGACACCTTTCCTTCACCTCTCTGGCAAGAATCGCGTAGAAAAATTAATTATGAATTTTGAAAGACCACGAGATTTTCGCGCTCAACGGAATTTCGAATAATGAGAATTGGTTCTCCACGCTTTTCTCTAATAATCGATATCCGAAAAGGATTCCAGACTTTGCTCAAGTTTTTATTACCCTTCCCTCGCAGGCCAATCGTATCGAATAAAAAGTCGAACAGAAATTATCTGTATACAACGAGATAATTAACTGATCGCGAAGAAACTTGCATAGAGAAAATAAAAATTTCGCATTTTTGGGAGAAGGAATCGAGGAAGTTGAACAATTGCGGGAGGGAGGGAGGGTAGATAATCTTTTTTAAATTATTAGCAGTTGAACGTGTAGCGGAGGCACGATAAGCGCGGGGGCCGACCAGCTCGGAGCAAAATACAGCGAGAATTATTGCTAGGATGGGATAAGGATAATGCTCACGTTCGAGGATTAATTGTATAGTTGCGAGTTCTCTCGCGTGAACGGTATCGGGTCCCTTCGATCTAGACCGATTAACCGATTCTAATTGCACGTTTCTGGCACGCGCGTGACCCCGTGAAGGAATCCACCTTGCCGAGTTTCCCCCAAGTTTCGACGAAACCACGAATCGCGAATTATTATTACGATTCGTCGGAGCAAATTTTCGTCCAAATCCTGTCCTTTCGATTACGACGGATTAACAATTTTTCTCGTTAACGGCACGACGAGGCCACTTTTAAAAAAACTCTCGAGGAGAAAAAGCCCTCTTTAGAGATGCTCTAAAAATATTCCAAAGAGTATTTCTTTTTTTTCTTTTTTTTTTTTTTTTTTTACGTGGAGTGGAGAGATATTACGAGATGAGAGTAGATTCTCCAGTATGCACTCGTGAAATTATATCCGGAACAATTCTCAATAGTTTTTTTTTTTTATTCTTAAATTATATTCACCCCTTGCGATTTTCGATCTCGAAATCTTCGAATGATCGAAAGATCAAGGGGGAGGAAACTTTGGTCGAGAATGTCTCGATGCAATGAATCATCTCGAGAAACTCTCGAATCTTTCGCTCGCAAATCACGCGGATTGTTTTTTGCGACTCCCTCGTCGTTCCTCAAACCGAGTCTCCGTTTATCCGTTTTCCTTTCTTCGATGGATGGAGTCTTGGAATCTTTAATTCCTCGGTTTGCGGGCGTAGGCATCGATCTTTGGTTCATTAATGGAATATCCCTTGGAAGCTGGTTTGTTACGGTGGTTGTCGTCTCCTTTTCCCTTGTAATTACCCGTTATTGTCGGTGAAATCAAATTAATCCCGATTGAAAGTCGACGAGGCGGTCGTCGATAACGGTCGTCCTTTTGCACTTGTCACACCGGTCATTAATTATCCCGGAATTCTACGACCGCCTGCGCGCTAATTAGCATTCATCCATCCATCGCGCCTTCATTATTCTCCCAAGAACGTCGACCTTCTCTTTCGTCGATAAGCGATAAAACTTTTTTCGGGGATTTTTGAAAAAAAAAAGTATTTATCGCGTTATTTTTAATTTTACCCCTTCACATGATACTTCGAACGAGAAGTATTGCGAAAGAATTGTACGAATAAGTGTATAAAGAGTTGCAATTAATATGCGAGAAATTGTAACTCCAAAAAAATTCGTCTATAATAACTTTTTCAAACGTTTAGGTAGTAGAGGGAAAATGGCTTTAGCGGGTTCAAGAAGTTGGAATACATTAAAACTTTGGAACTACGATTATTCGACACGATTTGAGAAACAGGTATCCTATGATATAACGAGGCTAGTTATGGGGATTGATTCGGAAGTCTGGGGGGGAGGGAGATGAAAACCATTGCGCGCGGAGGAAAGAGCCGCGAAAGAGGCGAGGAATAGAGTAATTTTGCGGATCCGGTTTGCGGTAATTGAATTCGCATCCGAGTATATAAACTCGAAATATTGTATATTTCCATCAGTTCTATTGCATATCGTTCGAATCAATTAAATTATTTGCAGCTCGAAAACGCAGGTCGGTATTGAGGAGAAAATTTTTCCATCTCTCCGCAAAATACAACACGCGTACCTCCGCCTCGAAATCCCAGCTGCAAATTCTCGATAAATTCAACAATGAAACATCGAACGCGTACTCTTTATTACACACACGGCACACGGTGTGAATATTTCCGTTCATTAACGTGGAAAGAAGGGAAAATGAAAATCATCCTTTCCTCTCTCTCTCTGCTTTTTTTCTCAAAAGCGCAAACGACCACAATAGCTTAATTATTTTTACACGCGGTTGAATACCGGTGTCGAATTGCTTTTTTTCTTTTTTTCCCTTCTTTTCCCCTCCTCGATGAATCGGCGAGATTATGCGAGAGCAAGCGGGACGAGAATCTGGTGGCGTTTACCGCGTTAAACGAAAGTTTCATTACGTCGTAAAAAGGGAAGCGGTGGAATGGGTAGGTCGATCTCGATCTAGAGAGAGAGAGAGAGAGAGAATGTGCTCGTGCGGCTTGTTTCGTGGAAACACGGTTTAAAGTAGTAACAGCTACTAACGCCGTTGTATTTGTTCGTCTTCACCCGCGATCCCAATTAAATCCACAATGGATAACATTGTTCGATGAATGGATAGAACCGGATGAGGGTAAGCTAACTCTCTGTTAACTACAGAGGGGAAGGGCGTTAGCAGGGTCCCCAATCTGCTCTCCGGAAACTGAATTTGAATTTCGATATCCGAATGTGGTTCAAGTTTGAACGAGAGCCACACAGATGATAATTAACTAACGTTTTCGATATCGATTTCTCGTCTTTTAATCCGTTGAAAATTCCCTAAAATTTTTCTCCCATCCGTTCGAACGATCGGAATTCTTTATTGAAAATACGTACTCCAGAGTATCTATCTCTAGAATTTTTGAAAACAAGCCCGATTTTTCCTTTTAATTCAAAAATATATTTTTAAATATTTTACATTACTTCCCTATTTATATACATCTCCTCTCGACCATTCTTATCCCCTGTTTTCCGAATTTTTCCATTTTGTGAGGAAAAATAAAAGAAAAACTAACTTTGGTCCAATTCCAATTTCGTCCTCGTTGAAAAATTGCCGTTGAAAAGCGTGTATCAACTTTGGAGCTTCCCTTGTCTCCTTCCTTGAAAAGCCTAGCGCGAATTTTTTCGACACGGTTGACGCAACGAGCGGCGAAAAATCTTCCCCCTAATTACCCTTTGCACGGGTATCCCTCCCGTTTGTTCGCCGCCAACGAACCGCACCCGTTGAAAATCGTTGCCTGCTAAGCCTAAAGCCACTCTCCCGTGTATAACGAGAGGGGCCCGATTTTCGAGGGCGCAGGTTTTCTCCGCACCCTCCCCTCGCTCGCGCTCGGTGCTTGCCTCTCTAAAATTAATTTCACCCTCCCCTATCCTCCTCCCCGCCCGCCAAATGGACTTTGTTTACGGCGGTCACGTTTTTCGCAGACTCTTTCCACGCGGACAATCGATTTCGCGCGTTCCGCTCTGCATATATTCGCGCTCGTTACGTGACCAGTTTCGTCGAATAAGCGAAAATTTTGCTGCTCCCCCCTATCACCGCTACGCTGTTTCGTCCGATTTTTAACGATCGACGATTTCCCGATCGCTTACCGACTCGCTGGATTCGCTAGTTAAGAGAGAATCGGTTGAATCGAGTAAAAATTCGAGAAATATGTATTTCCTTTTAATCATTCGCTCGATACGCTTAGCATAGTACGGTATAGTATAGTAAGGTGGGCGTATCTCGAATCAAATTTTCCAAGGAGCGAAAATATATTCGAGAGTGGACAGACATTGTTTCGAGCAAGATTTTTATTTTATTCTATTTCAAAATAACCGTTATCAAAGTCTCTTGCGAGCTACCTTTAAATATATTCGAAGAAACACGAAAGAAAGTTTTTCCATATATATATATATATAAGTATTAGCATGCAAAGTTATTTTTGAATCACGTTCCATTTTTGTTTCTTGTTACAAACATTTATACCCACGTACCTACTCGTGCGTATTTCTTTCTACGACTCTTCCAATATTTCGTTGCGTTCTATTTTCACATTACAGTCTTAACCCGAATGCAAAACTGTGTCAACCGATTGCTGCAACACGAAATATCGGGATAATAAAATTTCTACTCCAAAACTATTAATCCAGTGCCAAATTTCGTCATCGATGATTTTCCCCCTCCCCTTTCTCTTTACCCGCCCCTCGTCCCCTGCGCATTGGCATATTTATCGCGGCCCCCCTCTAAAGCGCGAACGCCAGACGCGAGGCCAGACCCGCGTTGTAATAATTTACAAGGAGTTAGAGCGTGAACGGGTGGGCCGTGTTACCAGATTTAACACGCGCCACGAACAAACGGATAGATATTGGGCCGGGTTGTCAACGGGTTATTTACGACTCGTTGTAATATATTGATTTGCGCGGGTCAGGATAGGCCGGCCGGGTTCCAGGCTGGCAGCAGAAATACAATCGTGCATGAACGGCCCGTGCTAATAACGAATCTCTCTCTCTCTCTCTCTGTGGAAATCCTCTTTTATTTCCACCGATATAAAATATCCTGAAAATTGTCTAACGTTTCGAAATAAAATTTTGAAGACTAATTTCTCCGAGTGGATATCACCGATTCTTCCTTTCACGAATTCTTCCTTTTCGTTTCTTTATTTTTTTTCGAGAATGGAAAAACTGCGTCTATGAGATGAGCTGAAGAACCAAGAAACGAAGATTTTCTCGATAGCAGTTTCGACCAAGTTTTTTTCTTTCTCTTTTACTCTAAAATATATGTATGTATATATATATTCGTATTCCGTAACACTTTTATATATTCCACGCTTAATGTCGGAAAGTTTTTATTTTTCGAAGGATTGTCTCTCACGCGACAAACGTAGAAAAGGAGAAATAGAAGAGAGAACGAGCGAGATACTTTTCATCGAGGTTGGAATTTTCGAACGGAAGTTTCGATCTCTCGAAAGAAAAACGGGGGAAGAGGAGGGTAAGGTATTCGCGAGGCAGACACCTTGGAGAGTACTTATGCCTCGTATTTGCGAAACACAAGAGGAGAATGGGAATGGCCGAGAGAGAGAGAGAGAAACAGTTTTCGAGCAAAGGAAACGTCGAGTGCGAAAACGTTGCCCCGCACCTCCGAGTCGTCACGAGCAATTGCACGCGTAAACATTGAAAATTCTCCCTTGATCGAACGAATTTTTCAGAGAGAGAGAGAGAGAGAAAAGTTCGAATATTTTACATTTGCGCTCGAGACGCGAGAATTTTAACCGTGACGAGTGTTTGTTTAAAACAAAAATCTTGGCGTCTCTTTTTTCGTTGAGAGCACGGATTTTTTTCTTTTCTTTTTCTTTTTCTCCGGAGAGAAGAAACCGCAGTCGAGGAGGTGGTGCACCGATCTTTTTAACTCTCGAGCAGAGACATAAAGAGAGCTCGAATTTATTTATCCGCGAGAGAAACTCGCAGGATCTTTTCTAAGCGGCGTTGTCGAGTTTTTTCTCTTCTCTCTCTCTCTTTCTCTTGAATTCGTAGAGATTTGAACGAAAACAAATTGTTGTAAGGGGGCTGTGTCGCTCGTGGACGCTTGTTCTTCGTCCTTTGCGCGAAATGGATCCCAAGAAATTTTGAAATTTTGTGGAACATCGAGGGATAGCAAATAATTTGATCCTCCGCACTTCCCCGGATACTCGATTGATTGCAACGTGACGCAACATTTTGCTTCCAAATTCGCAGCATTTGGAGCACGACTTGGACGGTGGCGTTTGAATACGGATCGTCAATAGACTACAAAGCTGCATTGCGTTGGATTGGATAGAATCGAATTATTGGTATTGGTAATCAGGCTCGATCGGGAAGAGAGAACATACATGGATATATATATTTTTACAACGAAAATAATATTCACAGGCAGATTGGCAGAAACGCTTAAAATCCAAGCCAGAAACTCAATCGAAGCGATGCAAGCGTACGATTATATTCGTTCGAAAACGACACAGAAAGAGAAACTCTTCCATCCAGTTTCAAGGAACAAAAATTCATTTTCGGAAGAAGAACAAAAAAAAAAAAGAAAGAAAAACGATCCCGAAATTTCGATACGTGCGAAACAAAAATAGAAGAAAAAAGAGAGATAAAGAAAAAGAGAGAGAGAGAAAGATTATGCTTATCGTGAACAAATACCTGATTTCGTTCGCTGCTACAGGGCAGGTGTAACGTGGTGCTCGGTGGCGCGCTTATTGCGGAGCCAGTCCCCTCGTAAATCGACACCGCGTACAACGGCTCGTGAAACAAGGGGGGTGTGCGAATGGACGACGATTTCGACCTCTCAAATCGTAGGAACGAACGAACGAACGAACGAAGGAACGCGATGGGACAGGCTCCAAGGCTCTCTGTTTCGCGTTTACTACGATCGATGGATCGATGACGGTGAGCGGAGGGAAGGTGAAGCCGCCTTCGTCGCGCACCGTTCGAGGTTTGCAGCTTTTTGATGCAGCGCGGTTATAGTACGATAGCGGCCGCGATACAAGAGCAAGTAGTGAAGACGCTAAGTAGTGCATGCTTGGCTTTCTAGCGGACATACCCAGTATGTCCATGACTCGGCCTCGTGGCTGCGCTCGTGGTGCTGGCGACAGTAGTACTGGCGCCGTTTCGCTCAGACTCGAGTTGCCAGCACCGACCACCACCTCCACCACTACCACCACCACCACCGCCGCTATCGTCACCACCACCACCACGTCCCGCGCCCCCTATCAAGAACCGAGACCCCCACCCGGTGGCCTTAGATGGGCGTGCTTGCACGATAGAAGCGGGAAGCGGGGCTCGATGGACAGGGAGGGGTGGAAAAATGTTTCCCTCGCCCTCCTCCGCCCCGTTTCGAGAACGCCTAATATTTCCACGGGACTCGGCGGAGCCGACGCGATCGGGTTCTAAGAGGAAAATCTAAGAGGAGGGTTTTCCACGCATCCGCGATAGAAGGGGTTACGGTTACTCTGCCTTTCCACTTTCTTTCTAAGGGAGATAAATCGACGACAGCTGGGCCAGGGAAAGGGGACGCTTGTTTCTTGAAATCGTTTCCAATGATTTAATTCCATTAGGAGAAGGGGAGGGGGGTCGTGGTTAATACGAGTGTTAATACGATCGGGATTAACGGAGAAGTCTCTTTTTTTCTTTTCCCCTCTTATTACTTCATGGAAAATTCATCCAATCTTGTCCGATGTTTGATCCTTGCCGCGTTGTTCTCATGCAAGTGAAATGGAGAAACGGGTAAGGGATGGAGTTTATGGTAGGAGGGAGGGGCAGGGGGTGGCGCGAAAGGGAGGAAAAGCGAAAAGCTTTCGAAACGAATGGAGGACGCGATATTCTCTTTGCGCTCGAGTGAGAAATTGCAATTAGCGAACGCGAAAGCGTCTTGGAAACGCACGCGTTCCGACCCATTAACGAATATTCCCGCGTACAAGCCACGTTTAATGAGCGGTGTAATTTATTGGCACTACTTGGAACACGTTCCAGTTGCGGTTTCTAGTTAATAGTATTCTAGTTAATAATAGGCCTACGATCCTCGCCCCGTCAACGCCACTGGCGGAAAGAGATGCCTAGGAGGGGACTACTTCTCCACTCTTCTTCTCCAAGCTTTGCGGAAGCTTGTGCGTTTCGTCCGTCCAACTTGCCCTTCTTCCCTCTCGACCAGTCTTTTCCGCCGTTGTCCGCCTTATCGAGCCTCGTACCACTCACGGTACGCCTTCCTCTTCGTATACCGATTCTCCTTCGTCTCGTCCATTCACACGAAACTCGAAATGAACGCAGAGGAACGCCGTTATTTCGAAGTAGAAATAATTCTTCATCTCTTCGATTTCAATCGATCCAAGAAATAAACGATCTTAATTTCGTTGAGAACCTTTCGCGAATACTTTCTCGTACGAGAAAGAAGAAAGAACTCCATAAACCAGGGGACGGTATTCTCGAAAACAAACGGCGCAACAACCGGAGGGGGGAGGAGGATGGACGAGAGGTGACCTGTTCCACCCTCTCGATCCACTCGAGGAAAGGAAAATACCGAGATCCGGTTATTCGCGATAAAGCAGCGAAGCGTTGCTGACTTATGGCGCGTAAACCGAGCGGACTTGAAAACCCTGTATAAGGTGGTCGAATCCATAAACATCGGCAATCCACTTGCTCGAGAATCGAGATGAGAGAGAGAGAGAGAGAGAGCGTGCAAGGCGATCTCTCACCTGTTTACGCGACCGGCTGGTAGTGACGTGCCCCGCTCGTGTTCCGCCCTCGTGTGTGCACGAGGTCTCGAGCTGGCTATCGGCTTGATAAATACAAGCGGTCGTTGAATAATGCATAGACCGTTCCCAGCACTCGGGAGTAAACAAGTAAGGCAACATCGATTCGCCTAAATCTTACTACTTCCTCCCCTCTCCCTATCTTCCATCGACTTTCCCTGTTGTCCCTGTTTCATTTCGTTCGAACGGAACGAGGATAGCAAGCAGAGCCTCTCTCTCCCCCTCTTTTCGCGAATTTTTTTAACTCAATCCCAATTATTCCATTGGCTTGTGAGCAGGAGGAAACGTGAAGAGGAAAGAAAGAAAAGGGAAAAGTGGTAATGCGTGTGTAAGCGGGAGAGGGATAAGACGCGATAAGTGAAGGGAGGAATTTTTTGAATTTAATTTTCGTGAATAACTTCTGTTCTGGCCGGAGTACTGTTCTTGGAGAGGAAGTCTCGAGATTTGTCGTTGTTTCGCATAGGAATGGCAACGAAGAAGAAGAAGAAGAAGAAGAAGAAAGAAAATTGCAACGTTGGAAAGGGATTAAGATGTTTGCCTTTGTAAATTTTACGCGTTTCTCTTTTTTCGCGGCGTAAGGACGAACCTCGGAATTCTTTTTTTTTTTCTTGGATTTAATAGTTGCCTGCGAAGAAACTTTGAGGTTAAACTTCCTGTGTAAATTTGGCGAATAAGCGAGGGACGAGTCCTTTGAATTTACTTTCGAAATATTTTTCGAAGACACGTATGACGCTAGAAAGTACGAAAGGAGAAAGAAATCTACGCGCTTGTTGCAAGATTTTGCATAACGTTCACGAGATTCGTCGTTTCATTGGTTTTTCGAAAAAAAAAAAAGATATAGTTGTTCGAATGATGATCATTTAAGAAAGAAGTTACACGCTTGTTACAAGATTTCGTTTACGAGATTCGTGTCGAGATTCGTCGTTTCATTGGTTTTTCGAAAAAAAAAAGATATAGTTGTTCGAATGGTGATCATTTAAGAAAGAACTTACGCGCTTATTGCGTGTAAGATTTCGTTTACGAGATTCGTGTCGAGATTCGTCGTTTCATTGGTTTTTCGAAAAAAAAAAGATATAGTTATTCGAATGGTGATCATTTAAGAAAGAACTTACGCGCTTATTGCGTGTAAGATTTCGTTTACGAGATTCGTGTCGAGATTCGTCGTTTCATTGGTTTTTCGAAAAAAAAGAAAGACACGGATATAGGTGGTGATTTAATGAATAAAACGACGTTAAATTCTTCTCTGGTTTAAAGGCGGCGCGAAATCGATACCGTTCAACTCTCTCTCTCTTTCTCTCTCTCTCTCTCTAGAGAGATCCTTTTGACCAGGTGCGTTTAACGCGACGAATTTTTCGATTGACCGACCGCGTAATTGCACTATGGGCCCCGGCTCCTCCTCGACTCGATCGAATATTTGAAAAATCTGGCACGCTATGCGGTCCCGTCTGTGTCGAATCTGGGAAAATGGACCGGATAAAAAAAAAAAAGGGAGAGAATGGGGAAAGGCGGAGAAAGGAACGAGGCGCAAAAATAAATTTATCGAACCTACGATGAAGGGAAGAGGTAATTTCGTTGAAAAATGCGATGGCTGAGGGGGAGGGGGAGCGAATGAATATCGAAAGTGATTAAAAAAAAGAAAAAGAAGAAAAAAAGAAAGAAACATATATATGCTCGTTATGAATATTAATGCGACGACGGGATGCTCTTCGTTGAATTTTTCCTCGGCTATAAAACACAGCTTCTTCTTTTTTTTTTTTCTTCCTTTTTTTAGAATCGCAAGATCCAATTTCCTCGGTTCGATATAAAGAAAAAAAATACATATACACGTATATAGATGCACGCGCGTCGCCTTTTATAATAATATTTATCGTAATTCCATAAATCGATTCGCTCTCCGTGACATCGAATAGTATTTGGACATCGAAACCGCGCGTAGAATGGATATCGTAATCAATGGTATCGATATCATCTTTGGCCGTAACCATCGCCGTTACTCTTCCAGAACATCAGAAGCGACAACGAATCGAAGCTATCAGCATACGCGATCGAATACGCGAAAGAGATGATCTTTCAACGATTAACTTTCAAGTCCTCTCGTCCAATAAATATACGGACATTAAATTTTCTATTCGCCGAAGGATATTCGCGCCATCCTGCTCGTTACAAAGCCGCTCTGTTAATAGTTGTTAACAACGCGCGTTGTTATACTCGATGCATAAAAACCGATAGATTTTCGCCTCGTGTTGGTGAATCGTACTACGCTCCAAACCGATTTAATTTCGCTCGGTTGATCGGCCTGTGCCGTGGAAGACTCCGCTCTCGAAATTCGTCCCAAATACGTCCAAAACCATTCTCCCTCCCTCCCACTTTCTTTGTTGCCGAATTCGACGCAGGATTAGAATAATGGAGAACAATGGAAAAAGATTCATGCAACGGTGTAGAAAATGTTCATTCGACGTTCCGTCAACATTTTGTCTCGATCTATTACATCGCGTGATGCGAAACAAGCGGTATATTGCCTTCTTCGAAATGCTGTCGCAAACCGCGATCGCAATACCGTCACGTTAATGAGATAATTTCGTGTGGCCGGGGATATTAAGCCGTTTCGGTAATTGCGGACGTTAATAACGATAGACGTGTTGATGGAACACACCGGCAATCCGTGTTTCGGAATACTAAGCGGGGCGGACGGCCACAGTGATGAACTCGTCCACCACTGTAAATACTCGGACCGAATCAGCGCAAGATGGCGAATTACAGACGAATTTTCGTCCTGGGCAAATATGTATCCAGGAAATCATTCGAGATTTCGATCGGTTTCGGTTTCACTTAATATCTCAAATTATTATTAATTAGCGAATTAGCGAATTAGTTATCGGCGAATTTCAGAGTAAAATCCTCGACCACACTTTCAAGGAGTGGTTACGTTTCTTTCGTAGGAATGTTTCGTGGCCAACTGTTAGGGAACTGGAAGAGTACGTCAAGATAAATATCAGGATAAATTGGCAGGAGAATGTGGCCCAACTTGGACTGTATATAAATATAATATACGACGAACGAGATCCGGATAACGGTTCCACCCTTTCCACGCGCAGATTCGTTAAACGTGTTTCTAATTGGCGATCAATTATATCGAAAAATAACCGGAATCATCAGCCGGAACGAAGGAAGAATCGTGATAAAATTGCTGGAGCATCGAGGCAAACGTTGATCGCGGAGATTTTCGATTCAACATCCCTAATTAGAAACAGTAATCCACGATTAATTACAACCGAGTATATTATACGTAACGGACGATAGAGCGGGTAAATGAAAGCATCATCAATTCGACGAGGAAGAATCCCTCGGATAATAATATTCCTAAAACACCGATCGATTAATTGGAATCTAAAAATTGGAATTACACAAATCCGTGGACATTAATCGAATCGCAAAATCGTGGTTCTCGATAATAGTCCCTAAATTGGGAATAAACAACCGTGAATGAATTGGATCGCGATCGAAAAACGCGGCATCAATCACCGAGAGAGATCCTCCTCCTCGAGCAATTCGATTTAATATCGCCTAGATATATATATCGGGTGGCACGAATTGTCATCGTCCATGGTCAGACTCGAGCCAGTCCCGCTGCCAATCATTATCTCGATGGTATGCAGACATACCACCACGTGCGAAACCGGGTATGCGGGGGAGACGGTCTACGAGGACGATCCGGTCGATGAGGGAATACGGTGGCTAAGGGGCTCTCGTTGTTGGGGGGAGAGGTATGGCAGGGGCGACAAAGCCCCGGGACCGGTATATTGGCATACCAACGGCCGGTGATATGGGAATACTTTAAGAACAACTTTATAGTTCCACCTTCCCTTGCGCGACTGAATTCAGACGATCGAGACACCCCTCTTCTCTTCTTTTTTCCCCTCTCCCTCCCTCTTTCCCCCATCTTCTTCCCCTTCGCCTCCAACCCTTTTTTGACCCGCTTTTTGGACGCCCGGAATTCTCCGCCCTTACAATATATATATATATATATGTGTGTGTGTGTGTGTGTGTGTGTGTGTACGGGACAGACACGTGGGTTTAACAAGGGTCGGATTTACCGAAAGATCAAATTGACTCGTGGCGCCACCCCGTCGAGGTATCGAATACGATAGTCTTGTGCTCTGCGCGCTCCCTTTGACGCGATTAAATCGAGACGTAAATCGACGGGGGATCACGCGTTTCTCTATATTCGATCTTGCTAGAAACTCGGTATGTACATATGTGTGTAACCTTTAACACGTAACGGATGCGATGGAACAAGGGGTGACGTTGGGATAAGGTAATAAAAGGGAGGAGCGAATCGAAGATGGAGATTAAGTCGAACGAACGAGAATCGTCTCGCGTTCGGAGGCGAGTGTTTTTAAGCATTCCGCCCTGTCTCTCCAGCCGAGTCTATCTAGTCTAGTTGTACACGTTTAGCGGGATTAATATCGGTGAATTAACTCGAAACGACGATCTACGGGGGAGCTTAACTCGAACGCGGTAGGTAGATAAGGTGTCTTGCTCTTACCATTGCCTATTGTGCGCTACCAGCTTTGCAACTGCTATGAGAACGTATTGCTCGACAATTCTGTTATCCGCCCAACCCCACCCCTATAAAGATACACGCGCGTCCCTGCGCGAAAGAATCCCATTATTTTGCATTCCCGTTAAATCGAATCCCGACGCTTCCCTTCCCCACCCCGCCTCCCTCCAATTCTCGTCCTCGCAACAACGAATTCGATCTGATTTCGCTACGCCCGTTTATTACGTCGTTCGACGCTGGATCGAGCTTTCGTCGGGAAACGAGTTATTATCGAGCTTCTGTTCCTGTTTCGATGAAACGATTCGAAAAAGCTAGAGTTGATGAAAAGTTGGGTATTTTTTCTTTTTTAAATCTTTGAGTAATGGATAGCCGAACTAAAGTCGATATTGACGATTATCAAAAATTTGTCACGACCAACCTTTTCAATCTCGAAGAACGATGGATGGATAGAAGGAGAACTAGTGGATTCTAAAGTTCACTTTTCAACCGTACGTTGCAAGATTAAGATTAAGATAATTAATCGTACAAGCGGAAACTGACGAACGATCAAATTCGATATAATATGTAAATATCTGGTGTCGCGGTAAATCTTCGTGCGGATTCGTTCAACGTTCGATCTAAACAGCGTCAGTCATTTAATTTCGCGTCGAGGAACCAAAGTATATATATATATATACACGAAGGCTCTTCTCCGACTACATTGTGCCAGGATGATCCTCTTAAGGAGGTCTGAATCGAGCCGCCTAATTGCCACGGCTTTTTCTTTTTTCTCCGTAAAAAAAAAAAAAAAAAAAAAAGAAAGAAAGAGAAAGCCACCTTCGACTTCTTCTTCCCCCCTCTCCTCTTACCTTTTTCCATCTCGCGGCCTGTCATTCCTCTCGGCCCAGAATCGATTCAGCGATTGAATCGAGGAAAAACGAGAGAAAGAGAGAGGAAGGGGGAGGAAAAGGGGGCGAAAGCGAAGAGAAAAGGAAGCGAAAGGAAGGTGGTTTCCCGACTAGGTGGAACCACTACTTCCTCTTTATCGAGGAGGAATCGAAGGAGGCAAAGAGGAGCGTTTAAGAGGCATGGGCAAGGTAAATAAGGCGAGGGAAGATGGAGAGAAGGGGAAATTTGGCGGCGGAAAGTTTGGCAGGAAGCGAGCGAGCGGGCAAAGCGAGTCTGAGGTGGGTGGGGAAGAATGGAGGAACGAAAGCAACGAGAGTGGAAGAGATAAAGCTCGCGGATATTTAAGCTGGAAAGGTGGAAAGACGGCGGGCTCGGTGTTGTCCGCCTCCTCCGCCTCGGCCGGAAAGCAGACGGATAAACGAAGAGCAAAAGTGAATCGCGGGGGGAGAGGGAGGGGGAGGAGAAGCAAAAGGGAGAGAAGAGCAGGAGGAAAAGGAAGGAAGGAGGGCAAGGCGTGGAGCTGCTAACAGCGGCTTAACGCTCGCCAATGGAAGTGGTGGAAGTCGACTCACGTGCCGCGCCACCGCCATTTTACTGTAAATCAGCCTTAAACCGGGCCGGGCAGCTTACAATCAAACGTACTTAGCCGACCTTCCCACCGCGCGTTATAAAGAGTGGCCGTCGGGACGAAAATGGAATATATCCGTGATCATAAAGCACTCGCCCCTATTTTATATATATATATATATCCGTTACTCGCGTTTTTCCAACTCGTTTCCTCCTCCTACCTTTCTCTCCGATTCGCTCGATTTTGCCTCGGTGCCCCTTTTCTTCTTTCGATATGTCGCCAAAAAGCAGCCCTTTCCCGAGAGAGGGAATAAGAGAGAATAAGAGAGAGAGAGAAAGTGGCGAAATGGTTTTAAATCGACGATATACGTTACAAATCGGTAAAACGCTCTTGATTCCGAGTTATATTAGAGGTTAGAATTACGGTCGCGTAACCATACTTTGGGAGAAAGGTTTGCGACTCGAGAAGACGGGGAAGAATTTTCACTCCGTCCTTTTTATTACGAATCGGGGATCGGTTTCGATTTATCGGTTTGAAAATCCGATATATAATATACTCTTTACTCCCTCCGTGGGAAGTAATCCTGAACAAGGAACGAGGGTAAAGTTGGATAAACGCCGGTCTAGGATTCCGTGAATTAGCGGCCAAGGTTTATTGCTGGAGAATGTTAACCGCCTTTTATCCGCCGCTGATTTACGCATCGACCTGTGTTTAATTCGACGCGATCCTCTCGCGATAACGATGGAGGAGAGCGACGCGTTTCGGAGAAACTTCTCCACGAGGACGAAGAAACCAGGAAGAGGAGGAGGAGGAGGAGGAGGAGATTGAAAAATATCGCGAGGTACGTGCGTGATACGTTGGAACGCTAGATTTCCCGATAAATGGCCTCACGGCGAAGGGATAAAAAATGTGTAAGGCGGAGCGCGATATCGGCGAAGGGGATCGGATGATCGATGTCGGAGGAAAAGTGTTGCAAGTGTCGTCGGTTGGCAGAAATTACGACACCGTCGCGTCCGGCATCGAGTGATTATCCTCCCCCCTGCGACGAAATGGCAATCGCGTGTAAATTGCCCTCGACTATGAGAGAGAGAGACGATGTATAAATTACAAATATC
This sequence comes from Apis cerana, assembly GCF_029169275.1. Classification (NCBI taxonomy): domain Eukaryota; kingdom Metazoa; phylum Arthropoda; class Insecta; order Hymenoptera; family Apidae; genus Apis; species Apis cerana. The sequence continues at coordinate 6,809,042 of NC_083866.1, forward strand.
GCACAATTATCGGACGAAGATCGTTACACGCGCATCGATTCGAGTCCTCTTCGGAATTCTCGACAGACTTTTCATTCAGGGAGAAGGACGATTTGGAAATTTTCGAGGATGACCGTTATCCGACCGTTTAACGAGATTAATTTCGCGGGGGGAGGGGATTATCGCGAATTTCCATATGACTTCGCTGCGGAAGGATCCACCGGGTCTGAAGCGATAACCGGGATCAGAAGGGACCGTATTCCGAGGCTTGTGACAAGCTTAAGACGGCAAAGGGTGCGATGATCTAGATTAGAAAGCCTCTAATTGGCGCCCCGTCGAACGTTGCACCTATTTCCAATAGCTCCAGTCCTCGAGTGGATCCCTAGAATCGTCCGCCATTGTAGAAATAATAAAAACGAAATTCTTCCACGTTCCTCGACTTGACAAGAAGAAGAAGAAGAAGAAGAAGAAGAAGAAGAAGAAGAAGGAAAATATTTTTAAAAATGCTTGCCGCTATGGGAGAGGAAGAGGTATCAAAGTACCGGAACGGATTGGCCATATCGCGGGTGGAAAGACAATGTCGGAGAAAGATAGCTCCGCCACACGGAAGAAAATTCGCGAAAAGAAAAACTCGTCGGGGAAACGCGATAACGTTGCGGAGGCCTCGTAGTCTGGGGCGCGACGAAACGAGAGGAAATAAACACGAGAATATGTTGGTCGCGTTGAAATTTCACCGGGTAAAGAGAAAAGAAAGAGAGAAAGAAAGAAAGAAAGACAAAAAATAAGCCCATCAAAAAACGAGGGCGGAAAGAAATTACACGCATTTCGCGTATTAGCAAATACGTAATAGAGTTTTGGGAAAGCAGGGCGAAGAGGGTGGGCGAGAAAACGAAGAGTGAGGGAGAGAGAGAGAGAGAGCGGCAATTCCGTTTAGGAAAATGTGGGTGTCGAGGCGCGGTCGAGGCAAGAAATATTCAATTTACCCGTTACGCTTTTTTTGCTCTGTTTCGCATAATCGTGGCCGAATGGTTCGCCATGGCTCACCTCTGGCGTGCACGTGGCACAAATTACCGGAGTAATTACCGGGGAGAGGAGGGGGCGCCAGACGAAACCGGGGAGCCATCCGTATTTTCCTTTTATATACCCCCCTTGCTCGCCAGTTTCGTTTCGCGGTCGTCGATCGATCGATCGACTCGACTCGAATTTACGTGAGCATCGTTTCGCCAAGGTATTCCTTCCCTTCCTCCGCGTAAACGGCCGCTCGATTTTTCATAGACGGGCTCGTCACAAATTCGATCCCGATCATTCCACATTTGGCAACGAATTTGGCAAATGGTTGGAAAAAAAAAGAATGGATCTCTGGCGTTTCTGGCCAGATGTCGAAACTTTGAATGGAAAATGGACGAGCGTCGAATTCGCACTGGTGTGGCCACCCATCGCGCCACCAGTTTCGTATTTACGTATTTACGTGCGCGTAAATACGTAATGCTACCCTCTCCGAACTGCTACGAGGCTGGTTAAAGTTTGGTTAAAATCGTGGCGGGATACGAGTGATAAATCGACACGCCGCGTGTCCATTTTTTCGCTTGGTAAACAATGTAATCATTCTTTTCCATTGACATGGACGGAGAAGGAGAGGGAGGTGGGGGATGACGGGGCAAAAAGTGTCGGGGATAAAGATAAAATTGACAAGAGAGGATCGGCATCTGGACGTAAATGCCGTTCATCGGGACGTTATCGTGGCCGGCCATTACAAGATAAATAGTTTTCATCAGGTTGCATCGTAAATCTTCGATGAAATCCTCCTCGAAGGAGGAGGAGGGGAGGAAAGTTTTCTCGCGTGGCGAGAGAATCCCTTAGATCCTCTGTCGTATCTTCCATCGAAAAGCTTAAACTCTTTTGGATAAAACAATTAGATAAAGACGCAATTCTCTCTCTCTCTCATTTCCATCGCCATTGAAAGAGATCGGCGATCTTTTTCTTTCGGTAAATTATCGTACGATGGCGTAAAACAACAGGAAGGAAGGAAGGAAGGAAGGAAGGAAACGTAAACCATCCGGTATTCCGTCGGAAAACGCCCCATTTACTCTTCCTTTCTCGCGTCTTTTACGAGCCATCCAGGGGAAATTTCCCGGATATCACGAGGGCGATTGGAGAGAGAGGGAGAGAGAGAGGGAATCCCCGTCTAATAATCATCGAGCTCTGCGGAATGGACGAACGGTCGAAAATCCCCGCGATAAAGACGCGGGGCTAGGAGAGCCCGGGTAACCCCGATTTACTAAGCAGCGGACCAGAGCAGTGGGTTGGAGGGGTTGCATGTGCAGGATTTTGGCCGGACGCCAGCTACGGCACTGCGGATGTCGATGGTGACACGAGCAGCAGGCTTTGCCGGGCTCTCGTTCGTTCCCTCTCGCTTCTCGACACCCATCCGCCCGACGTTACTTCAACACGCGTTATATTATCCCTTCCCCCGTCCGTATAAAATTATTTTTTACACGCCTTTTTTATCGTTTCAGCGGGAACCGGAGGGAATTGGTCGATTGCCGAAGATTCGTTCTCTCGATGAGGTGTCGAGATCCTTCTCCCGGGCGATTGTTGCACGCTCGAGACGAGTGCGTTGCGGTCCATGGGCGTGGCCATTTCCTTCAATTTTCCAACGATCTTTCCTGTTTATTCCGCGACTCATCGCTCGCGATCGAACGCTCGTTAAACTCGTAACGAAACGAAACTCGTAATCCCCCATCCCCCTCCGAGTTGCCGTGTTTCGTGAAATTTTATTACGCGGAATTTATCTACCGCGTTCTATTATGTGCGGCAATTTTAATCTCCACGGAGAAATCGCTCGATTATTATTGTTATTTTTTTAGTTTTACTCTCTTTGTGAAAGGAAAAAAGAGACAATTGGCCGGCGACCCAATTTTTCCCCCGCTTACGCACACAGGGTGGCGCCCTCCACACCCTTTACACCTGCGAGCTTTTCAATTTCACGCTCATTGAATTACCGCCGAAATCGACGAGCTCTCCAGCCAAAGGAGAGCGTCCATGCATCATCGCGACGCGCCATCGTCGGGTTCCACGGCCAATCTATTTCTATTTCTTCGAGGGGAGAGATTCTTCGAACCAATCCTCCTCCTCCTCCTCCCCCGCGCCGATCGAGAATCGCGGGAAGAAACGCGTCCAACCGTGCCGCGCGATCGTTAATTGCCGTTACGTTCCCCCTGGCCGCTCTCCACGACCGAATCCTGCCGAAATCCCCTTCGATGGGAGACGATGGGGGTTCACGGGTCCCGATCTCGTTACACGCCTCGTTTAGGGGCCAGCTTTCTTGTTTTCCCTATTCTCTCTGACCCACTGAACTTTTCACCCTACCGCGGGGACGTTTCTGGATTTGGACACACGGCTCGTGGAGTTTGAGAGAAATGATCCCGCATCTTTCTCATCTTGAAATTTCTTCCTCTTATATACTTCTCTCACACGTTTCACTCGTCATTTCGTTGTTCGCCAATCGAAAGCGAACGAAGAAATTAATTTAAACTCGTAATTAGATTCGAGCGTGGTTCAGATGGAGCGCCTTGAAATCCCGATTAAGCAAAACTTTGACGAGCCTCCTTCGATTTTTGGACGATGACGTCGTCATTCCATCCATCCTAGAAACGGCGTAAACAACTACTAGATCGGAATAGAATTTCGAAAGCAAATGGCGTTTGCGATCGGTGGAGGAGAAGGGAAGGAGGGAGGGCGGATGCACTTTATTAAATTGTACCGCGGTGCCAATATTTACCTTTTGGCTTGGCGCAACCGTTTCCGTGTATTAATTCGATTGCCGTGTTTAAGCGCGACAACAAGCCGCGCGGGGAAGGTGGGGGAGGGAGGGTGCGTTATCTCTAACCCGATAGTTAGCCATCGATTATACACTCTATCTAGATTACTAGCTGTATTTCTCTATTTATCTGATAACGGTTAAAACGGAGAACCGATTGGTGGTCAGCGACGAGAAACGAGGAACGGATGGAGATAGCATTCGAAATTGAATTCTCATTTTCCTTTCGCGTTTTCTCCTTTTTTCTTTCTCGCGCAAGGCAAATGTTTGTATCCGCGCGTTTCACGGATCTCTCGGATCTTTCGGTTTTCGATCATTCGATTATTTCAATACGCGCCCATTCCGAAAGTGTTGCGTGATAATGCATGCTCGCACGCGATGAGAAATGTAAGATAAGGGAGTGGGTTGATTGGTAGGCATAGAATTGGGAGTGGACGTGTGTTTTACGATTATGTATATTTCGATTGATATTTCCATCAAATATTCGAACGACGCACAAGCACGATGTAAGAGCAACCTGAATAATTAAGGGAATGGTCTCGATGATGTAAAATGTCGATCGAAAACTCCACATAACTTGCGTCGATGAGAGAGATACATCGAAACGGTAGATTCGAATATATTCCCCTTTTGAATTCTCGTAGGTTTGTCGTAGGATAGCGGGATCAAGGGATAAGGAAAGAATTTTTCGAAAGCTTTCTCGAGGATTCGCATTACGGTCATTACGCTTGTGAAATTTCGCACAACGCGGATGGGCAGATGTCCAGATGCGAGCTTGATATTACACAGGATTTTTTTACGGATGCGGGTCGTGAATATGCGCGCGGCTGACGCGTGCATCGAAAGAGGGAGGAGGAGGAGGAGGGAAAAAAAGGAAACAGGCACGTTTCTCTTGCATATGCATCGAATCCTGGTCCACCTGGTTCCCTCCGCTTCGATATCATAATTTCTATTTCCATGGCTCGCCGATTTGTCACCCTCGTCCCCCCTCGTTCCCTTATCGATCTCGAGAACATTTCCATTTGGGAGAAATCTGTCTGGAAAAGCTCATCCATATATTTTATCCCGACAACTCGATAATTTAATTAGATTACTTTACGTCTCTTCGAATCGTAAGTCCATTTCAAAAATTTGCAACATCGTTGCCGATCTAATGTCCAATGAGAATTTTACTTAATTTGAGAAACGGAATTACGATTGAAATACGATCGAGGCGAGTAGATCAAAGAAACGGACACGGAAGAATAGAGGATTTGTATTTTGCGTTGAATTTATCGCACTTTACCGCTTGCTTGTTCGAGCACCGTGCGCGAATCCCGAAAGAAAAGGGATGCACAAACACGGCCGCGTGTTCCCCTTAACAAACGATATCCCCTCCCCTCCTGCTGCCGCGTCGTTCAACTATAACCGGCCGAGTAAGTACGTGGAGCGCAGTTGCGGCGCAATCTCACTAATTACTCAAATGTAAGCGCACGACAAGATACGCTTAATTCCGCGTCGTAGTTAGATAGCGGGCCAGGGCACGCTCTTCGCGTAATTAGAATTTCAAACCGGCAGCCAGAGATTCGAAGTAGGTAACCCTACGAACAGCGAACGAGCATTGAAACGTTTTGGTCTCTCGACCTTTCGACGTTTCTTTTTTTTTTTTTTTCAACGAGGGAAACGTTCTTTCGGCCTTTTTTATCCGTTCTTCTGTTCCATCATCTTCGTTGTTTTATGTCATGGTAAGTTTAGGCGGTTCGATGAAAAAATTACAGGTACAGTCTCATTTATCGTCTCATTTTTCGAGGAGAAATTCTTCGAAAGAGTAGTAGTTGTTTTCTTTTCGATCTATAAATAATTCTATCGTTTTGGTCGAAGATTATATTTCACTGCACGTGCGTTTTCTTTCTCATTTTTCATTCATCATTTCCATTCGAAATTTCCTTCCAAAAGAATCTAACGTTATCTCCTCTCCTTTCGTTTCTTTCTCTATCTAGCAGATAGAATTCCCGCGACACTCTCTTTTTTCCCACCGTTTTTCTCCCAAATATTCAACGCATCCTCCCTCAACGTACGATCCCTTCAACCCTAAACGTAATCCCATCATCGTGACGAATGGAAACACCGAGTTCAATCCTAATTATCCTTGCTTCCGTTTTTTCGGGCGTAGAGAAATTTTCCTTTCCACATCACTTTTTCTTCCTTTTTTCCCCTCGAGAGACCAGCCTCTTCGAAGCCCTCCCCAGCCTCTTTCCAACCCTATCACGTTCACCACTTCGCTCTTTTGCTTTTTGAACACAGAGAAAATTTTCGTTTCACCGCGCTTACATTTTCGACTACTCTTCCCGCCACTTTCCATCATCCCCTTCCCAGCAAGGATCCAACGTGCCACGTGTCTCCTTTTCTTGTTCCCTCCGACCCTGCTCGTTCCGTCACCGGCGCTGTCCCGCATCAGCTCTTTTCGAGATCCGGCAGGGGAGAGGTGAAAAATGGTCGAGTGGATCTCGCCGTGGCAAAAAGCGTAGGAAACATGGTAACGATCCGCGAGAAGAATTATCCGTATGTGTGCGCGCGCGCGTGTGTGCGTGGAGGGAAAAACACGCCGCTCTCGAATTAATATGCCCTTCGAACCATCTTCCACGCACACATCTCGATGGATGAAGGTTCACCAGAGTTTGATCGATCCTCGGAATCGGCGTGGAAAAAAATTGTCTGCTCCAAGGTTGGAATAACGATCGTAGCCGGAGAGAGAGAGAGGAGGAGGGAATTTCCATAACAAGGCGGCCTGATTTGCATGTTTCGCCGAGTTACAAAGTGAACCGTCCGTAATCGAGCCGTTTCGCAATTGGCTTTCGACCTACTCTTTTCGAATCCTGGATAAATTAGTTATCGCTTATCAATGTCGTCGAATTTTTTTTGTCCGTCGATTCAAAAGCGAAATCCGTTCGATTCACAGATCGGAAATTGCATCGAAAAATTTGATTCATTCCCCGGGTTTCTGTTTTCTCTTTTCCCATTGTATCATTATTCAGTTCTGTTCGTTATTCCTGTTTTTTTCTGTTTTTTTGTTTTCCTTTTCTCATTCACGGAAAGAAGAGAAAATTTCATCCGCTTAAACATTATTAAACACATTTCCCTCCCAAACTAATCAACTTCCCTTTTCAAACAATCTTTTACACTTAACGTTTACTAAAAAGAAGAAGAAATCGCATCGTTCCAACTTACTTAAATCGGATATACGATGATATCACCGTCGAAACTTTCTCCCACTCTCTTTCAACGTCCAATCTTTCGCCTCGGTCGCGTGCAAATACGGGAATATGCACGGAAAAAGAGGAGTCCAGCGACTATCACCTGGAGCGCCCTCCCTTATCTCCGCGACGCCAGACTCGAGGGCACAATAACGAATCCTTCACACTCGAACCGATGCCAATCCTGCGGAGCGTTGGAAACCGTTCTCCCTGGACGACGAGCCCTTAGACGCCGCCGCTACATTTACCTCCTCGCTTAACGTATTACCCTCGAGAGGGGAGGAGGAGGAGGAGGGTAAATATGTCCTCTATCCGGCGGCGTGTTCGCGCGTGCGACATTTCGTTACGGTCGCGTTAAGGCGGTTTCGTTCATTCCTGCGGAAACGCGATAGGCCGTAGACCTAACCGCGTGGAGCGCGTTCGCACGCATCACTGGCTGCCCAACGAAAATTCTCTATCCTCTCTCTCTCTACTAGGGGGAAGACAGACTGGCCGTGAAATATTATCGCGGGGGTGTTTCGAGGCTCGATTTTCTTTTTTCACACACGAACCTGCCAATTTTTGGAATAAACAAATCGACTGGCTCATTTTTACAACGGTTGTCCTCTTGTATTTTCTTCGCGTAACAACTTCTTTTTCGCGTTAGTTTTTTGAGAAGCGAATTTGGAATATTATTTCTGTTCGAGTTTAAGTCGAAATATGTGGTTTCTGGGAGGATTTTATCGGCGAGAGGACTGGTTCGGTCGTCGAAATGAGAATCTTGAAGAAATGAGATATTCGTATTAAAGAAAGATGAATTGGAAAGTAGTTAGACGTATATGCCAATGACAGGTTCCAGGCATTTTGGTAGTGTAAAGTGTAGAAAATTGGAAAATTGGAAGATGAAAAGTTGCGCCGTTTGAAAGTCGCGTTTAAAACTCGAAATTAAAGATAGAAGTGCATTTTTTGGAATTATGATCCGTGATGAGAAACGGATACGATCCGGACAATGGACATCGATGAAAATTCTAAACAAATGTGATCGTTGACGGTGACTACGGTGACTACGGTTACGGTAAAGGAAATAATTCATTATTCTTTCCTGAAACGAGGAAATAGATCCGCGTTAGTCGATAGAACCCGTCGTGGACCTATTCTTCTGCGTGACAACACTCCATCGTAAACCATTCTACGAAAATTAGCTCGAATCGAAATACGAATCTTAATTCATCATCGGATATTTCACTAATCAATTGTCACTCGTTTCGCCATTTATAATTGTTTTTTAAAAAATAAAATATTCGATACTCGAGAAGCTGTAATTTTTTTCGCGCCAAAACTCTAAAAAATGGCTCGTATTTTAATCGAATAAAGATTATAGTCTTTATAAACGATAATTGGAGATTACGTTTTCAAAATAATATTTTAAACCGTGATTAATTGTAGGATTTATGATTTTGATCGCTGGAGAATTTAGATTTCCTTTTGCTCCAAAGATTTGAGAGAATATTCGGAGATCCGTTCTTTCGTGCTTACGTTAGAATAACATCTAGTTCCATCATCCATTGAAGTGGATAATTCTCATAAATTTTTGATTCTGGCGCGCTAATCGTTAGCCCGCTGCAGTTCGTGCATTTCTAAAAGATTTAAACGTATGCATATGATATGTATGCAAAGAGACGTAAAATAAATCCAAATAAAAGTAGAATTATCTGAAAATAAATTTCCACTCGAATTCCGCGTTGACGAAATTTTCAACTTTAAATAAATTCATCCGAAATTTACTCGTATCGATCAAATTTCAAGAATTTGAGCCTTTAACTTAAATCTTAAACGCGACAACAGCGTCTAAACGAGTCGAGCCGTGAGAAATCATCTCTCGCGTTTCTTACGGCATCACTCCGCGAATACCCCTCCAAGAACTCGAAGGATTTGAAAGTGAACGCCATAACATCCCCCTCTTTTTTCCCCATTCAGAAGAATTCCTCGTCGAGGGAGGAATGGAGATAAAATGGAATTGTTTTGCTCCGAGAACTAGGCGACTCGCCAAGATTCGTCATCCACCAATTTCATCCTTCTCCAATTTTGAATTCTTTCAATTCTCATCGAGGATTATTTCACGATTCGAAAAAAAAACGCGAACGTCCGAGAATAAAGACGGATTCAAAGAATATCCCTCCTTCCCCTCCTTTCCCTCCTTCTCCCATCCGAATCTGCAAACTCGGCCGCAAAGCGGATGAAACGCGTAATCCTTTAACCTACGCGTGGCTGTATACACAAGGAACACGGAGGAACAGCGGTGATTCCACCGTTTTGAGGGGAGGAGAGGCGGTCGTTTTCTTAGTTGAAATCCGCGTTGAATAGTGGAGGGGGTTGGTGACCGTGAGCTTTCCAACTGAAAGGATCCCGTCGACGAAAGGAGAGGGGGTATTGGATAAGCAATCCTTCTCCCTCCCCCTTCATTCCCATTGTTAACCACTTTGCACGGGATCCTGAGCGAGGAGAATCAATGGATAGCCGGAAACGTAGTTGGAGCCACGCGACCGTTGCTTCGAATCCTTCATCGACTTTGGAGAGGAGGCAGAGGGGGAAGGAGGAGGAAAGATTCGCGAGACGCGACGACGACCCTCTTCGATCGAATTTTCGACGAGATACGAAGCGGGATCACCCGTGGCGAGAGACGCGCCATTTCGAATCCCTTGAAAATCCGGAGAGGGATTCTAATTCGACAAAGAAGGGAAGGAGACGAAGGAAACTCTCTGACTAACCGAGTCGTGGGCGAGGAAGGAGCAATTAGAGGAGTGGCGGAGCACAACAATCGCGGCCACTTTATCCGAACCGTGGATAGATGGAATAGGTGGAAAGGTGTCTGTCGTTCGACTACAAAGCGATCGCGTTGATATTCGGAGACAATGGCAGTCGAATGGGCGACAATGTGCGCGAGAAATTATGCACGATGAACGAGCCGTTCGATCGAACCACGAGCTATCAATTACCGAGAATATCCCCGAGTTGAATCGATATTCGATTCAATGGGTAAAATTCTTATCGGCTGTCGATCGTTTTATTCTTCTTCCAACGAGATCGAGACTGGGGCTGGATAATTTGTTTAACGGACGTTCGTCGTCAAATTCCTGTTTTTTCTCTTTTCTTCCAGCGGGCGAGAAAAATTATTTAACAAGTTCATTCGACAAGATATTGCACAATAGCGCGGACTCTCAGTTGCGATTCCACACCACGTGCAGCTGCGATCTCGGAGACCGAGCTCCATAACACACCTAATAAGCCAAACTATTCCACCGGTTCGAGTGCAAGTTTCTAATTCAATTTCAACCTATTCTCTATAGAACAACAACGCTCGATACAAGTTTTAAACGTCGCGCAGGTTCTCAAAATTTAACAAATTGTTACCTCCCTGTTTCCCGAGCTGGGCGTTGGTTGCGCTTAAAGTAATCAGCAGAGCAAAAATTGTTAAATTGTTATTAAAACTATTCTCTCTTCTTGTGAGATACACTCTCTCAAAACAAACACTTCGTACGTAATTTTCCTTTAATTCTAATACCTTTCGATATTATGATCTTCGTTCCAGTTGGAGTACAAAAGCCTCGATCATCGCATCCTTAGATAAATTCGATTCTCGCGACACAGCAGGAGATTGGAAGCGAAATCACGGGCCTGTTCATCAACGAAGGAGAGAGGGAGAGAGTTGGATTAAACTTGGAACAGGGGATGACGGAGTCGCGTGAAAACGCGGGCCACGGTTGCTCGCGGAGAAACTCAGGTTGGCCGAGTTAATTGTATAAATTTACAATGAATTAGCGGGTCGAGGCTTCGGTTCGAGAGAGAGGATTTCAACTTTCCTACAACGGATATCTTACGGAGGTAAGCGTGAAATTCGCGCCCTCTAGCTTAGGAGCTACTCTTAGGAGCCTGGCGATTGATGAAAGTTTCGACCGATTTCGTTTTTTCCATTTTTCGAATCGGCGAAAGAAAAGAACCTCTAGTTTTTCCCTGAAAAGTTTCTGAATTTCGCGCGGAGGATGCGAGGAAATGCAAATTTACCGGAACGAACTATTTCTATATATATATATATATACGTGATTTATTATCACGGACTGGAGAGATTTATTTACACGAGAATAATAAAATTTGAAGGGACAAAAATGTGGAGAACGCACGTGGATCCTGGATTTGTTAATTAGATGCGACGAGATTGAATAATCCTCGAATGCTCGTCCCGTGTACGAGATTATATATTCGTAAATTCGTTGTCAACAGATTTTGGATATTCATAATTTATACCCGAATTGCATCGATGGCGTCATGTATTTGCGCTCGGATGAGATATACGCGTTCTTATTCGAGAACGGATCCCCCGTCAACTCTTTCGTTTGCGTTACGTTATTCGAATCAACGTGAATAAAGGAAGAAGAAGAGAAAAGCAAACATTTCCTTTAATGAGTTTCGAGGAAGACTTTTGCAGCCGGAATTGGCGAGGAAGTGGAAACAGGTGTAAGGAATGTGGAGGCTTATCGATCGAATGGATGGAATCGAACGGTCGGCGTATAAAGAAGCCCGAGGAGGGAAGACGAATGAGGTGCTATAACGCGAGTTAGGCAAAGCGATAAAGGCGAACTGCAGTTTGTCTTTCGTTATACGGGGGATATCGGCAACCCACTAACCTTTCCCTCAACTTTCCTCGACCCAGCTTCGTTTTCGTTTTCCCCGAAACTTTGCCCGGCCGATCGAACCTCGCCGATTAACCGACCGAGCGAGGAGAGGGGGGAAAGTGATTAAATCTTCTCTCGTTCGAGGAGTGGAGAGGGGGTGAAAAAACAAGCGACTGTCCGCTCCACGCGGGCCGACGCTTTGTCCTACGAAATGTTCTCGAAACGTCTTTTGCAGGGGATCAATGCTTGAGAAATCGGTAAGAAATCGTCCATGGAGCGACGTCGTTCGTTCCAGATGCACTTTTTCCACTTTTATCCGATGGGAGGGCGGCGTTTAGGTCTGGAAATTGTCCTGGAGTCTCTGGGAAGTGGGGAGAGAGAGAGAGAATCGTAATTCTCTTCCTTCATACGCGGATTATAGGTTATAAACAATATGTACAACAGTTATTGGTATATAGTTAAAATGTGGAGAGTGAGAATTGTAAGGGAAATGGGACGTGAAAGACATTTCTTGGCTTCCACGCAAGCGAATGCGCCAAAGGATTGCCAAACGGTGATGGTTGAGCAATGAAACTGTTGGAATGGAGCCTTTAAAGCTATCTCAGTTTTCGGAAGAGATTTCAGTGTATATACGCACGCGTCATCGATAGCCACGAAGAATAACACCGACTCGGAGAATAATAATTGCAAACAGCGAGGAATACCAATTGATTACGGACAGTGTAATACGATGTAAATTAATTAAAATCTAGATATAAAATTTTAGACAACTCGGCGATTCAAATAGGACAAAGAAACTATTCATCGAAAGCTTGCCTTGCCACTGACGCATCACGCACGGCCAATCATCAGCTTAATCTTCGATCAAAGGATCGACAGGATAGAAGGATCGATTCCCGAGCGAGATGGGTCTCGGTCAAGTCGTCGAAGTGGGTTCCAAATTGCATCTCCGCGTGGATTAGAGAAGTTGGTTAGGCGCGCCAGCCTCTCGGTCCCACCAGTTAGGGCTCGCGATTATTGGTCGAAGGCGCATCGCGAAACTTTGCTCCTAGCTAAGAGAAGAACCCCTGTACCTTGGACGTAACGAGAAGCTGAGGCGAGGGGAGGGGAGGGGCAAGTTCATCCGATTATTCGGCAAATTAATTCTCGCCGGGGCTGCGCGAGCTTTATTGAAACACGGCCCCGTCCTTTCGGGATTAAACCGAACTCATTACGTTTTGCCGCTTAACCATGGAAGATTCTGGTAAACGAGGAAATGGACCCTTGTTCTTGCCACGCGAGTGTCTCGCCGGTTTGCCCTTTCCACTCGAGAGAATGGAATTTCGAAAGTTACGGTATGATATTTAGAGACTTTTCGACGAAATCTAATTCCTAATTTTAATAGCGACTCCTTGGGTGAATTTAAGAAGAAATAAATCGTGTATTTATAGCTACGCTCGTTGGAATATTATAGTATATCGTATATTAATTTTATCCCATTTAAAATTATTTATTCCTTTCGAAAAATCTAATTTCTAATTTATAATAACGCGATTTTTAGATATACCTCTTGAATTGGAGATTTATTTACGCTCATAGTATCATTAATTTTATCCCATTTAAAATTACTAACTCGAGCCTTTTTGATCAATCTGACTGCAAAGAGATTTTCTTTGACATAAATTTGAAGGAAATCCGATTCAAGCGGGATGATAAAGTAAGAAACGTTGATGGATCGCAACGATCTGTTCCTATTCGAAAGAAACAGCGAGCACGATTGAACACGCGGTGTCGAGGAACGATAGGGAAGCGTGATCGTCGATCGGCCGACGCGCTCTTTAAACCAGATTAAGGTCTGGGTCGTGAGATCGCGCGCACACGATCCAACAACGGAACAAGCTAGCTAATGCGTAATCCGAATTAATAACAGGATGGCGTGTTTAAGCTCGATCAAGGGAACATCTCTCGAGTCTCGCGGAGGCTTGATAAACGCGTTTATCGTTTCCACCGTGCATGTACCTATCCGTACGTACACGCGCCGGTCGTCATCAATTCCTACAAATTTCCAACCGTGAACACGCGTAATAAAAACATTCGTATCACTGTTTCGAAACTCAAAAAATGCGCGGTAACAATTATCGAGAAATTAATTTCGAGTGAAGAATCAGCTTGCTCTGTGCACCACAGAGAGGATTATCCTCAGTCGAGCCAGATATTTCGAGCAATATTTCGATAAATAAATTTTGACGTAAGAAAAACTTTTTACTTGCTTCGTTCGCGGCCGCTTTGAAAAGGTGTCAGAACGCTAGGTTCTCCGCGTGCTTTTTATTCGACTTTCGAGCAAGGGACGGAACTTAATAGCATCGCTTAAGCCTGTTCCATCCGTGGAAACGATGTGGCGGGATCGAGGAATTAATAATAAATCGTCGAGGGATTTCAAAAAACGATCTTTCTTCCGAAGAGCGAGTTTAACAACGTAATACTAATTTTCTTATCGCGGAGGGAAGGTTGGACAGGGGCCAAAAACCGTTTCTCTTTCTTTTTCTTTTTCTTTCCCCCCCTTTTTTTTGCCGCGCGGCTTCGCGTGCACAGCGGACTCTGTCATTTCGTTTTCGTTTTCCGGGCAAATTCTCGGCCTCGATTTTCCCTCCGCTGCGCTTTTCCCCCAACCGCGTTATTAAAATCCGCCCTCCTTTCTTTATCTACTGCTACTCGTCGCCGCTCCCCTCCTTTACGTCTTTTCGAATTAAGGCACGTTTCACCCCGCTCTCCTTCGTCTCTCCTCGTCTCCTCGAGGTTCGATATTTTGCGAAAAATGGAAAGATAGGGGTGGATGAAACGTGTCCCGTCGTTTTCGCAGAAGGGAATGAAGAATCTTTGGAACGAAGCCAGAGAGGGGCCAACTTGCTCTGTTTAACCAGCGATGCTTGATCTCCGTTTTCTAGCGGCGAAAAGCATCTCGCGGAGGGGGAAGGAAGACGAAAAGTTCCGACTTGGCCCAGTTTTTTCCTTCCCCCTCGTCCTCCTTTCGAGAAAATGGATTCGATTCGACGAGGCAGATCGACGAGGATTTTTTCAAACCCACGAACTACTGCTACTACCACTACGCCTTCTCACGTGAGAACAAAATAATATACGGACATAAGGGATGTGATAAAATGGAATTTTGGACGCCGAGAGGGACGAGATCCGAGGAGGACTGCCTCGTGTTCATTGAAATTGGCGCAAGGTGCGAAACTCGAGACCGCTAGTTGGCCGCAAGCGGCGCTCAGGGCGAAGCTGCTACACCTTAGATCTTCTGCCCAACGCAAACTTACGGACATCGAAATTAGCGGAGACTTGGTTTGAGAGACTTGGCTCGCCCGTTTGCCCGCGAGCAGGCTGAGAGAAACGCGAGATCTCGAGATTTCAACGACGAATAAAATTGTCGGGGAGCGAAATTAGAGATAAAGTATTGAATCTCTTTGAATCTTATCTATTTACGATCGTTTCTCGATAACATATGGTGCGAATGCGACTTTGAAACGACGTAACAACGACGTGACGTAACTCGTCGTACGAAGAAAGCATCGTGGAACTTCACCGTCGATGAAGGAAATTGTGGATGGATGGATGGATGGAAAGGAAATAATATTAAAGATGGAACGCTGTATTCCAGGTAGGAATACAGTTGTTGGTAGCCAGCCGATCGCGGAAACCGCGGGTTGACGAAGTAGAAGAAGAGGGAGAAGGCTTCGCGTGAGCGTTTCTTGCTTCGGCTTCGTTTGAATAATTCAACGGGTAATCGAAGGGAGGCCGCCCCCTTTTCCCTCCTCCCTGACGAGGGATGGAGGGTTATTTTTCATTATTCATTTTACGTCTCTCGTTTCCGTGTTTGATGCTTTATCGAGGGCCGTTACTTTAATACCCGCCACACTCCCTAATAATTAATTTGACCGTCGAGTTTTCAACGGAGAAATTGAAATGATTCGATTCCGTTGATGAAGTTCTGGATTGCGGAAAATATCTGTCGAGAAACGTGGATGGAACAATGGACGATGGATAATTAAAATCAAATAAATTCGTGTCCTTTTTCCCCTTTTATTTTTTCGAGAACGAGAGGAATTGAAATACGAAAAGTTAAACGAGTGGGAAGAAAGATAGGAGGAGGGACGATGTGTGCGTATACGTGAATACACGCACACGCATTCTTTGCGCGTGCGATATCATCGATATTCACGAGAAAGTTCACTGTCTGCCAGCCAAATGAAAATTCTTCTTTACGTCGGGTGAACGTACAGTCGATCATAAAATTCTTTCCTTCCATTATTTCTCGAGGACGAGGAAATTCACGCTTCTCGTTTCGAAGTGTTCATTTCCGTTGACGAAAAAAATAAAAGGACGATCGAAGATTAAACTTCGATTCAATCGAGCATTTAGAATCGAAAGAGGTTATGGAACGATATGGAAATTCTTAGTAAAGTTTTAAAAAAAGAAAAAAATTAATTTCCATGATACAATATGTTATTCAAGTTCCCCTTAGAGCAAGTAGAGTCGTAGAAAGATTTTTATATCGAATGTATAACATCCTCCAACTTATCGATGCAGCTGGAGCATCTCACCGTTCACATGGGACAAAGATTTTAATATTTAAATTAAATCAGACACGTGGTGTTCCTTCTCCTTCATTTATACTCGACGCGCATATACACATGTATCTATACACACATACATTTATAAAAGGAAACGTGGTTTCTTTGCCAATCCCGAGAAAATCGAGTACCTTTCTTCTCTCGAGAAGAGAACACGTTCGGATACACGTTGCACGTGGAGAAGGAAAAATATAGATGAACGATAATTACCTGGGTATTATATATATATATATATGGCCGACACGAGAGAGAGTCCATAAGTCATCGTTAATTACGACATTATTCTTCGAGTGATTTATCGCGTGTTCGTTTCGTGTCATTTCCAACATCCACCGACTTCCATTTCTTTTTCATGCCACGATGTAGACGTCAATGTGAATTGATTTGCAAGGTGACAAAGCTTTATTTGCTCGCTCTTGATGTTAAATCGACGCCATTTTTCTTTTTCACCGCCGCGCGTTTCGCGGTGCAATTAGAAATGATTCTTGTCGCGGAATATTAAACTTGTATTTTTTCACAATCGTCCCGTTTCTTCTTGAGGTGAACAGCGATCGCGTGAATTATTTGTTGCGAGTAAACGAGAGGAGTATCGATATCGATTCTAAAGAACGATGCTCTAATAACATTCTTAGCACATAGAAATATAATTCTCGACGATTTTTCGAACTTTACCCCTCGAATATATTCGTACGAAGTTTAAATGTTAATTGAGGGGCCAAAATAGAGTATCATCTACGTTGGCCAAATTTTTCAAGTAGATATCGCGCATATTTTTTTATGCTAAAAATCCATTACGAATCATCGACCGTCGCAAACATGCTTGAAAATAAAATTTAATAATTTCGATTTATCGGAATATCGAAATTTGCAATACCGCGTATCTCCTCTGTCGCGAAGTTGGATAATCGTTGTTGCGTGAAAAACAAACGTGGCTCGATAGACGGCGGAAATAGCGGCTGTTATTTCCTCGATAATTAAGTCGGCGTATTACGTATGCGCGTAACGAATAGAATGATTACGGTTGCGCGAATTACTTCTAGTTGCCACGTATCCACGTCGAGATACACCCCACAAGTCGTCATTAATTACAGTGTTATTGGCGTGATTTATAGCGTGCTCGATTAGCCGGGATTGCGATTACTCGGCTGGTTTTGCGAGAGCAGCCTGGAACGGGTTAACGTCCTCCTCCAGTTTAGCGTCGATTTTTTATTTTTCGTCTTTGGGGGAAAAAGAAGATCCTTTTTTTTTTGTAAGATTGGCAAAGAGAATTGAGTAGAACGGGGAATTTTATTTATATATAAAAGATATATATATCTTTTAATCTTGGAGGAATGGTTCGATTTTTTTCGAGCAATTGAGCACGTGCTCGTTGAAATTTGCATCGCGTTATCGAGTTTGAATATTTCACCTCATTAATTCTTTAGCACGGATATTTTCGCTGTTGGAAGAGAACGTAACACGAATTTTTAGGATGGTGTTATTAGGCGGAATGGGAAAAATTAATTGATTCGATGATCTTACTGGAAATGGGTCGACACGTTCAAATTTTTCACGTTGATTGCTTAACGTTGTATTTTTGGAAGAAGAAAACGTAGAGGAAAAAAATATTAATCGATCGAATGGGTTTATCGAATCAACTTGATTTTCCAAGCGTTTGTCGTTCTAATTTTTCAGGGGGGCAATTTTATTCCTTCGTCGAAAGAAAGTGATGGCTCGATTTTTCACCAAAGGGGCGCGTATCCGACCAAGTTTGCATCGAAAAGATGGTAAACTTTCCCCCTTGTTTGTTAGCATGGACGATCGAGAGGAGGGGGTTGCTTTTATTTGGCGAGACGGTGAGCAAAGCTTAACCCGATTTCCCCATCGGGGTTCACGACGGAATATTTACGAAAACGTTTCCTCCTTATCTTCTTTATCTTATTTACCGTTCCTCCAAATTGTCTCGATATCTGCCTATTCTAAATTCTCGAACCGACATTTACGGCTCCCGTCCAACGTACGCGATCTTTCCAACTTCCCTATCGCTGTTCGCCGGGATGCTGGATTCATTTTTTATACCCAACCAACCCACGCACATCCCCCTTTCCATTCGATCCCAAACTTCTTGATATCCCCGTTAAACCGGCGAATACATTTCAAATTTTCCTAACTAATAACCAATACTTCAAAACTTTACTTCCTTCTTTTGAAAGTAAAAAAAAAAAATTACTTATCCAACAATCACTCTCAACATTCGAGTCTTTTAAATCAATCTTTCAAATCCGTTTAACTGTCCGTTTCTCGAATAGATGGAGAAAGATAACTCTCGTTTCAATTGCGCAGAATTGCGCAAATCTATCTTCGCGTTGGCCGCGTTGGACGAAATTTACGCGCGCGCGCGGGATTAAAGAATCGTAAAAGGGGCGGGAAACGAGAGGGAAAGCTGTTGCATAAACAGAGGGGATGGCCGAGAATTTCATTAGCAGATTGCTCAATCTGCATTCGGATCGGGCCCATCGCGTCGATCCGACCACCCCCGCAACACCAACACCGGAATTATTCCGCAAAGTGCTCTCTTCTAAACGTCGAACCAGGAATTGCCAGGGCTTAGCCCACTTTTCTCCCTCCTCCGTTAAACCGTGGATTTATTTCCCCCATCCCTTCCCACTGTTCTCTACTTACTCGCTACTTTCCAACTCTCGGCCAACAACAACAACGATGCTAATAATGCGCATGTTTCTCACCTGAAACAGACGAAACGAGATACACGGTCAGATATTTATGCAGCCAATAATTCTTCACGGTTTCGTGGAACGGGGTCAAGGGGTCGGAATTCGAATGGAAATATCGCCTTTTCACTCCCTTCTGGGTTATAAACTTGGGAAAATCAGGAAAGTCGGTCGGGGATCGCGACTGTCCAGTTGTTTTGAGAGAGAGAGAGTGATGCAAATGGCCGGTTTCCTTTGGAGATGGATGCGTTGGAAGGCACGTGAATCGTCCCATCCGAACTTGTCTTCCCATCTTTTACGATTACTTTCTCTCCCCCAGATCGGTCATCGTGGGCTTGTGACTTTCGACTCTCATTAGAGAAATTTTGAAGACGAAATTAAATATCGGTATAAGTCGCAAATATCTCGCCATCAACGTACAATTATTTTCGCTTGTTAAATATCTATATTTCACAATTTTCCTTCCCCTCAAGCCACCCAATCAGATCCCACTGTAGCCGATGTACTGTATTGTGGCTACAATATACGTACAAGATATATATATATGGGTTCGAGCGTCCACACGTTTATAAACGAGCGAATTTGAAAGGGGAGAAATCAAGGGGATGTTAAATTTATTTTTAATATAAAAAGGATTCATCGTTATATTGTTTCTTCGAAGAAAGAAATTCCGTACGAAATCTCTTCTCATCTCGATATTTCACTCCAGAGAGATTCACAACACACGCCTGTCTTTCGTATTCCTCCTTTCCTTTTTTCTCTCTGCTGTATATCGTTAAGGGAGGGGGAATAAAAAATGGAATATACAGGGGGATAGATAGGGCGATTATAAATTCGCCAGGGGCGGGACGCTCGTTGCTTCGTATTTTAGGTAGGCGGGATAAATCGTGCATCGTCTTGTATATTGCGGATTCCCCGGCCGGATGACTCTTTTTTTCGGCTGACCTACTTACTACACCTATCGTTACCTACCCGTTTTAACTTTTTATCACCGGCAGAATAAAAATCCTGCGAGAATCGTTGGACGGTAATCGTATCGCGGGCGCCAGGGGAAAAATGAGAGAACACCTGCGATCCTCGGAAAAATCAAGAGATCTGCCTTACGAGGTGGAAGAGCTTCTTGGAAACTGTGGAATCATCCGAGATGTATACACTTAAGTATACAAACGTACTAAAATAGATTATTTCTTAATTAAATAATTTATTGTCGAAAGGAATTTGAATTTGAAACGAACGTTCAAATATTTTAGATTTGTTTTATAAACGAGCTGTCAACAGCTTCGATAAATGAATCGCGTAAGTGTTGCCCTCTAATTCCAAACACGTGTTCAACATCTATCGTCTAAATTCTTCTTGGTAAACGGAAAAAATTGAAACACAGGGAAACGAGAATGACGAAGACGGCGCGTGTAAACAGAGAGTCGCCTCGAGGAAATTGAATTAGTCTCGTTTCGAGCGGTGTCGCGACGTACGTCACGCGTAAATTCCACTCGTGTTGCGATTGTGATTTCGCGCGTGTGCGTGTAAATTCGAAATGGCGCGTATTATTTAGCGAAATAGGATGTTGCGTAGTAGCGCGCAACACTTGGACTGGTGGAGGGAAAGAGAATCGGGATCGTGGAAGGAATTCGATCGAGGCCTTGGCGAGCGAATAATTTCGAATTTGTTGTGTACGATGAATAGATACGCGATATAATATGGTGATTATACATAACGGTGGTTTTGATGCAACATTGTCCATAAATTATAGCAATTACGCCACAATTATATTATATTACGAGGCATAATATACGATTATTCTATACATATCAATTTTGATGACACAAATAAATTTTATATGTATATTATATCGAGTTCTCCTGTTTAAATTTCTATAGAAATTTTAGTAATATTGCTGTTATTTCATGATATTGTATAAAATTTTCAAAATTAAACAAATAAAAATATGACGATCCCTTTTGTACAAGCATTTTAAAAAGAAGATCCTATTTTTCGCAATCAGACTACCATATTATACGAAGATTATTTTTATTATATTCTCTCAATTCTTCAACGTTCTATTTTACAATTCGTTTATTGTTCGACAAAAGTTAAATCCTTACACATTCGAAATTTTTCTTCATTATTTTCGAATTCGAGGAGCAAGATCCGATCGAAGAAGATGCTTCAATTCTTCAACGTTAACAATTCGTACTAATGTATTGTTCAACAAAAGTTAAATCCTTACATATTCGAAATTTTTCTTCATTATTTTCAAATTCGAGGAGCAAGATCCAATCAAAGAAGACGCTTCAACGTTTACAATTCGTACAAATCTATTTCAACGAACGTTAAATCCTTACATATTCGAAACATTTGCCATTTTTCTTCATTATTTTCGAATTCGAGCAAGATCCGATCGAAGAGGATGCTTCAATTCTTCAACGTTCTATTTTACAATTCGTGCAAATGTATTGCTCAACAAACACATTCGAAATATTTGTCATTTTTTTTCATTATTTTCAAATTCGAGGAGCAAGATCCAATCGAAGAAAACGCTTCAATTCTTCAACGTTTACAATTCGTACAAATCTATTTCAACGAACGTTAAATCCTTACACATTCGAAACATTTGCCATTTTTCTTCATTATTTTCGAATTCGAGGAGCAAGATCCAATCGAAGAAAACGCTTCAATTCTTCAACGTTTACAATTCGTACAAATCTATTTCAACGAACGTTAAATCCTTACACATTCGAAACATTTGCCATTTTTCTTCATTATTTTCGAATTCGAGGAGCAAGATCCAATGAAAGAGGATGCTTCAATTCTTCAACAAGTTCTATTTTACAATTCGTGCAAATGTATTGCTCAACAAATCAATAATCCTTATACATTCGACAACATTCGAATTCGAG
This sequence comes from Apis cerana, assembly GCF_029169275.1. NCBI lineage: Eukaryota > Metazoa > Arthropoda > Insecta > Hymenoptera > Apidae > Apis > Apis cerana. Next base: position 6,830,938 of record NC_083866.1, read on the forward strand.
GATGAATATCGAATCTTTTCTTTCGCGCACAATTTGATCGACAGTGTAAAACTGTGGCACGAGCCTTTGAAAAGTTAGCCGGCAACATTTCGCTCCTGTGGATACACGTTCTCCATGCATCGGGGTGAATCGCTTTTATGCACCGGAGATGAAGCGGTTCCGCGTCCGCTTTGCCGTGTCCTCGCGCCACCGTAAGCTTCATCATCCCCTTTGCACGGCGGATTAATTTGGAGAGCAGTGGCGCGCGTGGACACGCGGCTGTCACGTTCCTCCCCCTCAAACTTTCTCCATCCTTTCTCTCCAACCTTTGCCCGCGCTTGTCGGATCCCAAACGGTGGATGCTGTGGACGTGGACGGAAACAGCCGGATACTTTTCCGCTCTCTCTCTCTCTCTCTCTCTTCTTTTTCCTCGCGCGAAAAGTTTGTATCATCGGGGTTGATTTATAGCGAGAATAGAATAGAGTATTCCCTTATTCTTCTCTCCCCATCCCCGGACACGATTCTTGGAATATATATCGTATTCTATTTACCCTCGAAGCGTGAAATGTTGCGAAATGAATCGGCGATAAAAGAATCGTAAAACTTGCCATCTACGAAACGTCTATGGAAATCATGGAAGATATTGCTTAGGAATTGCTCTTTTTCTCTCAGATTATCCCGCCAATCCGTTCCAACTGGGTCTCATCCCTTCACTTTCGATATAATCATTTAATCGCGCAAGATATTACACGATTCATTTTGCTAATAATGTAAAATCGTATCGAGATCAATGATGGAGGAGAAAGAGCGATAAACGTCATTTACGCGAAGAGAATACGGAAACGCGTCCCTTTGATGTCCGCGCTCGATCCACACATTTGCAATCTCGAATGAAATTTATCCTCCTGAGTGTATATGTGGGAAGGGAAACGAGGAAGAGCGAGCGTAAGCACTTTTCCGGAAGGACGTGTACCTTGTGCTCATTTTCCCCCCCGATGCGCATCCCCCTCCTCGTTCCTCGTATTAAAAAGAATTTCCTCGGTCAGATTTACGGGCTCGTAGTTTATCCCCTCTCAAATTTTTACCCGATGCTTCGATAACTCGAGCAGTTTGGAAAACACGTTGCATCGAGGAACGAATTTAAAACAGATTTTGTAACGAGATACACTTTCCAATTTTTAGGACTTTTCAGCTGTGGACGATTGATCCTTTTCACTCGTGAGTCGAAACAGTCTATCCGGAAGTGTAACTTGAAATTAGAAGAATAAAACGCGGAGCCAAATATTTGCGCCTTGGAATTTCTGTATCTCATTTTCGTGGACACGCTATTCGTGCTATATGTTAATTGATTAGAGGTTTGCCAATCCTCGCGGTCCTTTGTTTCACGTCCAATTAATTCCCACTGTTTGTCCGGATGGGCGGAGAGAAAATTGCGAAGAGGGGCACAGCCCGAACGCGCCGTGTCTTCCCCAATTAATCGATCGGTCTGCCGTTTAATTAGCTGGCTTGTTAACCCAAGTGTCTTCGTTAAAATATATTTACCGATATTAACGCTTATCCATACGGTCGCCAGCGTGCCGCAAAATTAAAACATTGTCAACACTGGTTTCCGCGGATCCGATTCACAACGTAGAGTGATTCTCTCAAGGGGAGGGAGAATAATTCGAAATTTTTTAAAGCTAGGAAACTTTAAAATTATTAATAATCCCAAAGGAAAATTGTCGAAACAATTAGATAGCACGTGGATTCTCCGAATTCGATATCTTCTATATAAATGATTGAAATATTTTGGACACAAAATATCTATCGCCTATATAATCGCGATAATAAAAATCATCGAACCGTGTCGACGATATATCGAAACGGATGACTCTCTGAAACAATGTCATCGCGTGTTAAATTTCCTACGTATAAAGGAGAAAGGGCAGTAAAATAGGAAGGTGTGGTAGAATTTGTGAAAGAAACGGAGAGAGAGAGAGCGTTTCGTTCATCGTGCAAATCATGGTGACGAATCGAAGGGCGGCGCAGCGGAAACTCTGGAAGGGGTGAAAGGAGGGAAGGAAGAAGGGTAGGTCGGTTAACAGTTGGGCTATGGGACGGTATCGAAAACCACGGGCGTCAAACTCGAGCGGCGATTAATCTTAGTCTCGCGCAAACATCGATCCGGCTTTGTATACAGGAATACGTAATGTCGAGGGGTTGCCCTCCAAACTTTTCGTCCAAACCTTCGTCCAACTCTTTTAACGAGGCCTCTCTCTCTCTCTGTCTCCGTTTCCCTTTCGTCCATTTTATTCACGATACGAATACAGAAAGAAATCTTGATAGTCTCACGCGATCAAAATTTTATCGATAATTTTATCGCTGTGTAGAGGATCTCGTATATGGAGAGTATATTATTTTTATCGACAGAAATTGTACTTTCTGCAAATCGCAACTCGATCAAATTCTCATTGGCGAGACAACGAAAAGAGAATCGATCCTTAATTATTTGAAAATAGGGGGAGGAACGGGACAGGCGTTGCAAGTATGCGCCCTGTTGGATCCGTCCTCCTGGATGGGTTTTTCCAATACACTCGTCCAGCTTTTTGTCGCTTCGAAAAAGGGGCGAGCTTTTGTAGTTACAAATTCGAAACGAAGAAAGGTAAAACCGAATCGGTGGCCTCGTTGCCATTCGGATCGATGCAACTTGATTAGCCGGGTCGGCTTTGAAACCAAACAGCGTTCCCGAACAGTTTGACGATACGAGATTTCCCTGTGTTGTGAACAAAACAACCGTGTGGTTTTTTTCTTTTTTTTTTCTTTTTGCTCTTCTTCTTTTTTTTTTCCCCCTCCTCTCCCGTAAAGCAGGTAAAGGCGTGCGTGGAAGCCCCGCTTAATGCTCTTACGATGTAACCAGTACGCTATGTAATCTCCGTCGGGAAGACCTAGTAGGGCCTATCTGTCTTTATCTTGAAAGTTGGCCGTGGTTTCTCGAGGGGGGAGAAACAGAACTTTGACCGATTCTCTTCGAGATCGATTGATTTTCTTTTTTTCTTTATCACACCATTCGTCGATCGAGAAAAATTTCCGTTCTTGTAAACGTATATTTGTTCCTTCTTCGAAGGAGAACTGGTTACATTTTATATATAATTTTCTTATTAGTCTCGATTCTATTATTCTATTATTTTGCAAAGGGTTAAACGTGCCCTTTCTGCCATATATCCCCAATTATAAAATTTCCATCAGCCGGATATCAAACTTCGGTCATAACGCGAAGGATAATTTATTATTTTCTATCATATTATATTGACGATCTTGATGTCGTAAGTTTAATAGACCGTGGACCGATCAATTGTACCAACAACGACGATCCATTTCGAAAAATAAATAAGAATCAAGGTCGAGTTCCGGCAGCATCGGGTACGTACATTTTTTTTTATCCTCCCCTTTTTTCGACCGAAATGGAATAAATGCATGTAATGGCGGTCCCGATATATGTATATTCGCGATGTATCGGCCCCGGCCGGAAGCCACAGCCAACGGGGTATATCGATCTCGCGAGAGAGAGCGCGAGAGAGCGCGGGCCTCGTGTCGCGAGCAATTTGTAGCTTTGAATTATTTCGAGCCTCTGGCGATCGAAGTGATCGGCCATTTTGAAGAGGGGTATCGCGGTTCCATCAAGGTCGTCCCGATGCTTAATCGCGCCTCCTTATCGACCTCTTATCTCGCCACTATCGTGAAATGGTTCGTTTCGATTATTGTTTCCCAACGAAATTGTTCTCAAAGGTAAAGGCTTTAATTTCGGAGAATTATAATTTTAAAATTGCATTCTCCCGCGTATAATAAAATTATTTCATTTTCGAACGTTTCGAAATCGCGCGATATCCGATTTTTCCCAATTTTCCTCGTAATAAAATTTTAATTTTGGAATTAACGGCGATTGTAAATTCTATCCTGATTTCGCTAACTCTCGCGCGAATGATAAAATTTCTAATTTAATATTGGAATTAATTTTGTTAATTCAAGGGAGGTGGCTTCTAACGATGATTACATCGACGAGTAATTCGGCTGGATTCAAGAGAAAAAATCTTCTTACCCGACGACAAATTCCAACGTTTCGTTACTTTCAACTCGAAAGAAATAGACATCGAAAACAGGAAGGAATTAATTCTCCCCGAACCGAGAGGAAGAAATCTTTCCCCTGAAATCGCCCCGAATTGGACGACGAGAAACCGACAAGATGGAAGAAAAGAGGAGGGGCGAAAAATGGTATAACGGTAAACAAGATTCGCGTCCAGCAAGGAGGAGGACATCGAAGTGGGCTGCATATGCGCATCGAGACGGGTCCCCCGCGATAATGGAAAACAGGGTGAGAATTGATGGCACGTCTGGCGCGAAGAGAGAGATATCGGTGTTGGATCGATTTCCGCGACTCGTTTGGCCATTGGCCCTTTCAAGGAAGATTCGATCAGACGGTTGAACGGGGACGGACAGACGGACAGGCTGCTCGAATTGGTGGTGTGTACTCGAGTATCTGGGTATTTGACGAAACGTTTACGGTTTACGGAATCTACTCGCGAATCGGGATTTAATAGAAATCCATCCCGCTCTTCGTAAATCGAGGAGAGGCGCGATTTAACCGTTTGCCCATTGAACGAAGAATAAACGTTGGCTGCTGGAAACGGGCTGAATTGTGAGTGTGTTTGTCGGGGAGGGTTGAAATGCCATTGAAAATTCGCGAAACGCGGGGCAACAAAATTAACGAAGAGAGAGAGAGAAGGAGAGAGAGGGAGAGAGGCGCGCGTGTGTACAGAAATTGGTATAGAAAATTGGGGTGGAGGGGGCTGTTTCACTCGGTCGGTCGGTCGGTCGGTTGGATTCAAAGGATCCGCAATCTCGGCCAGTGGCGCGCAATTTCGACGGAGTAATCGCCAACTAGCATTTTTAGAGACGTTTCAACGGCTTTTTTCTTTTTGGGGGATAAAAAAAGGGGAAATGGGAGAAGAGAGAGGAGATGTAAAGTAGATATTCCGGGTTTCGGAAACGATTCGACGTAGCTTTTTTCGAACGGTTTCTCTTTTTCGACGGGGAGAGGAAGCGAGGAAATTTTATTTTCCCCGATCTCGGCCACCCACCATTGTCCCATCAACTTCTTTCTCCCTCTCCCCCTTCCCCCTCCACCCGTTAATCTCGTTCGAGGAAACGATCGGGGCACGCAAACGATCGGACCGCCAATCGATTTTTCCAACCCGTAACACCCGCGACAAATCGAAGCAATCGCGGTTTTCCTACGTGACCGATCGTAAAGCCGAGATTGCCGCCAGATATCGCGGATCCCGATCCTCGCTTTCCCCAAATTTTTATTCGTTTCGAGGCATTCGTAGCGTGTGCGCGACGCGAATAAAAGAAAAAAAGGAAAAAGGAAAAAAAGAAAGCCACCCTTGGTCCCTTTATTTCGCGACCAACGCACCGATCCTAACTCGAATCGATAATTAAGGAGTAAAAAAGAGTGGATCTTTGGAGGATCGAAAAATTTCATTCTTGTTTCGCAGGGAAAATCGAAAAAAAGGGGGATTATTTGACGAAATGAAATGATGATGATGAAAAAAAAAAAATGGAAAAAGAATTGGAAACTTAATGGACGCGTTGATCGCACTCGATCACGCTCGAATTCGTTGTTGGATCGATCGGGATCGGAAGAGTTTTTAATCGGCTACCCGCACACGGGCGGAAAAGTCGGGACGAAAAATTAATTTTCCTTGGATCGCGTTTACGAGTCTGTCCGCCTCGGTCACGGACTTAATAATATCGTAATGGCGGACGTGGTTGGCGCGTCATTAAAAGTGGCGTCACGGCATCGTCGACGACGTGTCGTTCGTTCGTTCGTTCGTACTTAACCCCGGACCAATTTCCCGGAAATTAACGTGACGCGGAATTCGTGGGTCGTTCATCTTACATCACCGATAAAGCCCCGCGTAACGTTTTGATCTCTTGGGGATCGACGTCGATGAACGTGGCTCGAACCCCCGGTAGATTCTCCCCCTCCTCCCCCTCTTAATGGAGAAAATCATCCCGTTGGACGTCCCGTGAATCGAGTCGGTGAATTTATATGGGCATATCGATACGTTTTAAATTGGGGATGGATTATTAAGGCAATTTATCTTTCTCGTTAAACCTTGTAACGCGACAGCTTTGACAGTCGGATGTTATCGGGTCGGATTTCTACCTCGTGACAATTAATTATCGATTTTATTTCGTACGTGTAGGGGAATAATATATAGGTGAAAAATTTGTTCCAGATCTTTTAATTTTCCCTCTTTTCTCTCGAGAAACTAATCGATAAATCGTTATCCCATTACCCTAACTCCTCTTCAACTCGAATCGATATTCTCCAATTCTCCTGAGAGAATAGAAATAGAAACGCTTTATCCGCTTCTCTAGAAAATCTTGCTCTCACGGTGCGTGCTCGATGAGGATCGCGCGAGGATGGAGTTGAAACTCTGAGAAACGCAGAGGGTGAAAAAACGTGCGTGGATCCCTCGCATTTCCGGCGATTGGGCGGTGGCCTGATTTTCACGGTCGACCAGCCGGGAGATAGATCAGGTATAACCCCCTCCCCTCTTGGTGTACACCCTCTTTTCATAGGTGACCGTGCACGAGCGTTCGTTATAGCGTCGAGAGCTGCCTGTGACGGGGAGATATGTCCGCTGAATTTCACGATCGCGTGATTTTACACTTGGATGCGGATGGGACTGGAAAGCTCCGTTGCTCGGCCGGAAGAAATGCTCGAAAAATAAATACAGATTAACGGCGCGACCCTCCGAAAATACACATGTATAATTTTTGAGGCGAGATCGTTTGCACGAATTTTCGCCGAGAAGGAAAAAATGCAAACGCGTGGGAAGTTTGAAAATTCGTCCAACAACATCGAGACGAACCTCCTCCAGAACGATCCTCCTCCAATTCCAACCGCTTCCCCTCTCGATAGACCCGGGAACACTTTTAACCCGTCCTCGAAATCGGCTACGATAATACGAGATAATCGATCGAAGCTGCTGTTACGCCTGGAATTAAACCTGGGGAGGGATATAATCGCGAAGGATCTACCCGACTAAAATATACCGTAAATGCACGGTCGGTGATTTCTAATCGGCGGCCGAATCAATGGGCGGCCGGTTTATCAACCGTGAGACGCAAACCGTGGATAGCCCACTCCCCCTCCCCTGCAATAACGTTCTGTCGCGGTGGCGGACAGAAATATCGACGCGGAACGCTCGATCCCCATTTCCGGCCGCACGTAGCGGAAGTTTCCACCTGCGCCCCCCTCCGACACGATCCCCCTGCGAGTGATAGCGGATGATCGAGATCGGACAACGGGGTCCGCGGTTTCCTTTCGAACCGATGAATCGGCTCGCCGATTCTCTCCGGAAAATTGATCGTGACTCGGATCGGTTCCGTTATGGCTCTCATCGATGGCCTCGAAATATTGGATCGGGGAGATTACTGAAGCGAAGGGATCGAGGAAAGGAAGGGAGAGAGAGAGTTCGAAATAAATGATTGGCGAGCAAATTGAAATTAGCTTCCGATCGGTGAAGAATCGATCGTTGTTTATCGGAGTTAATTTATCAGGGGGAGAATGAGACGTAACGTGGGGATGGGCGCGGAAATTGAGGCGATCGTGGATGATGGCGGCCGATTCGTGGAAAAAAGTTGCGAGGAATTCTGTTCGTTCACCGCGAGCTCGTAATTTGTCATCGAGCCGCGACGTGTAAATGCGCGTTCGTCGAGAAGCCGCGGGAACCGCCCCTTCCACGAGCCCTGGAAAAAGAAGAAAAAAGGAAAGGGAAGAAGGAGCCTTCCACTAAGGGTAAGGGAGGGGGGTGATTAATTCGCTTTTTCGGTATCCCGTTGAAATCTTGCGCGCTCGACGCCCGCCATTGTTACGGTCGGATGATAAAGAGGGGAAGAGCGATGGATCGTGAGGGAGATTTGACGAAGAAACCGACGTCTTCCCCCTCGGTCGAGGATCGATTCGTCCTCGAGAATTCGGGTCACCGGGTGTCATTTTTTTTTAATGGCTCCCTATCCGTCCTATTTCTCTTTTTTTTCTTTTCTCCTTTTTTCGAAAGTGAGATTTCGCTCACGAGACGGGAGGCAATTCGTTTATTTTTTAATTCGCTTTTTCTAAATTGTTAAGAGATTTCTAAATACGTCCGCCTTTCCTTTCTCCTTTCTTTGTCTAGAAGGTGTAGGCAAAAGAGACACGCGGAGATGATTTGAAATCTTTAGATAGCGTTTCGCAACGCTACTCTTTCGTGTGCGCGCTGTTTCTAGTGAAAAAGTTGCCGTGTGAAAATTTTAAAATTGGAAAAATTATATCGGTTCAATTATACTCGAGTTTCAAAGAAAAACACCAAGCTTGAAAAGAAACGAGAATTCTATACTTTGTAGCATATCCCTTTCCTAAAATGTTAATCTCATTTTCCAACAAATCTTTCTGCGCTTTCGTCGCGCGCGGTCGTTATTCTATAACCGTTTTAGAGATATTCCCATTTCTTTTGCATTAACGGAGGAAAAATTCCAAACGGTCGAGAAGAAGGAGAAACGCGTTCGAATCGATGGCAACAGGCTGGTATATTTTCTTTTTTTGAAAAAAATCATTTTAATCGTATTTCATCATTCATCGTGGAAACGGTTTTATCTAAAGGGAATCTTTTTATCGCATTATGACCCGTGAATAATAAACGCTGACGCCACTAGTCACATTAACGAGCGTTAAATGCATTTATAATGGCGCGTATATGCCTCAAATTTTCCCATCGCTGAATTTGTTATTCCGTCATCGTGTTCGGCCGGATGTTGCAAAAGAGAGAAAATTATCGAATTAGGGGATACATTGTACGTTTTGTCGATTCTCCATATTTGCCCTTTTCCGTCAAATTTTCCCGCCCAAAATGACGAAATCGTTTAATTTGTCGGGATTTATCTCGGGCTTATCGAAAGAGAAATACAGAGGCGGGAATTTCGAAAATGAGTATCGGCGGTTACGCGCGAACATTTCGCGGCGTTAAACGGCATAACGCTATTTTAGTCGGCCATTGATTCGAAATATAAATTTTCAGTTAATTCGTGTTGGCCGATTAAAAGCGCAGAATTTTCCGACCCGTAGGAGGAGGGGGGAAGGGGAGGTAAATTATGGTAACTCGATACGCGGCCAACGTTGCATTTCTACCGCAAAAATCGGTGGGGAAACGATCGGAAATTAATCGTGATTTGTGACGTGCAATTTTTCACCGTTGTTTTTTCAATTGGTTAATCTATCGAAGAATCATCGTTTAATTAATTTAACGTTAAAATTTTCTATCGAATACAACACAAATCTCGATAATCTAAAATTTCCTTCTCCCTTTTTCTCAATTTTTCAATTCGATGGAAAAAAAACGTCGCCCTGTATCAAATATTCCTAAATGGCGACACCCCTTCGTCCTTTTCTCCCATTCTCGTTCCGAGAACTGATCGTCGATTTAAAAAAAGAAAAACGTTTGAATCGTTTAAGAAACGACCACGACACGTTCTACACCTTGAAACTCGCTTCCCATCGCCGCTTATCATCCCGATCGACGATCGACGTATCCCTAAATCTTGGATAATGGGGCGGGGGACACGCGTTCCCCAGCTCCAGTAAACTGGAAGCACGCGTTGTCGAATTCCTTTACATCCGTAAAGATGAGTTAAACCGATTGGATCGCGCTGGTGGCGGTTGGTGTTGTAGGAGGCAGCTGTTCCCGAAGGATAAGCACGTTTCCAGGTTATCCGAATCCCAGTTATCGTAAATTCGGGGAAAAACTCTACAACTGTATTACGCCTGTGCTCAAGTTTCTCTCTCGATGCCGGCGTTGTTGGGATACGCGGTCGTTGTTCAGCGGCAAGCCGTTTAAAACCCGCTTAACTCAGGGAGGAAACAGATATTTCATATTGAATCTTTTCTTTCTTTCTTTTCTTTTTCCTTTTTTTTTTACTTTTTTCTCTCCCTTTATCGAAGGAATAATGACAAGCTCTTTCTCGCGAGATATCGAGCAAAAGGATTAGACGGATTACAGGAGGAGAATCGATATATACATATATATATATATAGATATACGGGCTACTACATCTCACTGTCGAGATGTACGAATGGACAGACACCTTCTCCAATTCGTATTGAATTTGCCACTCATTCGAATTGAATGGCGCGACACTCTATTCTATCCGGTCCATCGATCATTTTACCCGAAATAATAATTGAATTTCTATATATATGTATATATATATAGAAGAAGTGGATTTTTCTGAGAAATAAGAGAGCCTCATTAGGCTATTTATTGTATTTCATTTGGAAAGTAATTGGTTGTAACGAGAAAATAATATCTGAAAGAAAATTCTGCAAATGCAACTGAGCTTTCTAAACTCGTAGTAATATTCTCATGTATGATCGAAGATTTCATAGTCGGCTCGATCATTCACGAAACGAGGAATCGAAATGAACGACTCTGCTCTCGCTTCTTCCAATTTTCCTCTCCTGGCCAATTACTTCGAACGCTTTTTTGCGATCGAAATCACGATTCCCCGCGAATTAATATTCGAATCGGCTCCAAACGCTCTGGAAATCGTGTTCGTGATCGCACAACTCCCGAGACATTGGAGAGTACGAAGAACAGGATCTCGTTTCTTGCGTGCTGTAGATTAATCTCGCTTGTTTCGTTTCGATATGCTCATCGAGAAACACGAAGAAATCTATTTAGAGGAGAGGAGCTATGCTAGATAGAGAGCAATGCGTCATATTAATATACCTAAAAAAAATTGTTGTTGTTTCCGATTAATAACGGGATTGAGATTTAATTTCAATGCCAAAGTTCCGAATTTCCGTTGTTTTCTCGTCGAACGTTGGAAAAAGGACAGGGAGTGGAAAAAGTAAAAAGGAAGTAAAGTAGATCGGATAAGCGAGGAAACGTTAAAACAGAACGGTGGAAAATTCAATCTCGATATTACTTTGAAATAGGAACAGCGAGTAAGAAAATTAAACGAATCGGATAAATCAGGTAAAAAAAATCAGGATCTAAAGTAATGGTATATTGAAATTTAATCCCGATACGACTATCCGCACAATGTCCACCATGATATCCGAGGTTTCGAAGACGCGTCGAGGTTGAAAGGGATCGATATTCGCGAGAAAGGAAAGGGAGGGGGAAGAAAAAAAAAAAAGAAAAAAAGAAGGAGAGAAAAAAAAATGGAACGATAAGTGGGCGGAGCGTTGGAAGTCACGGTCTTTCCAGAATGGAAGAAATAAGATTCGCGTGCCTTTTATCCTCGAGGAGATAGAAAACGAAAGAAGAAACACGAATTCACCGGTTATTCCGCTTGATCGGAATTCCACGAACCGAAGTGAAGTCGTAGCGGCGATGAGCTTTCGCTTCTTTCTTGTAAAATCAAGGAATTGTATCGCGTGCTTGGAAATCGAAAGGAGCAGAATGGACGAGACAAGAGAGCGGAAGCCAAAAGGCGAGATTCCTTCTCATCCCTAATCGTTCGTGTTTAATTGCCATTTAATTTTTATTTATTTTAATTATTCCAATCGAGTCGCGTACGATCTCGAATTCACAACGCGGATAGAGGCAAAGAGAATATTCGAGAGGAGGCTTCGAGAGGTGTCTCCGCTCGACAAAGAAAGAGCCGAGGGACGTTTAAATCTCTGTTCGAACAAAACGTGGGGAGATAACCCAGAGGGAGTGGGCCAGCCCTAATTGCGAGATAGCGGCGCGACATGGTGGCGGATGCGAAGATTATGTGGAGCACGTTTGAATCGTAAAGAGGACAAAGGAAACGGTGTGTCCTCTCCGCATTGCGGTAATTTAGTTTTCGACCACACCTCGGGGAACAGATTTTCAGAAGAATTTCTCTCGATCAACTTCTCCTCCCTTCCAAAAGCTTCCAAAAAGGAGGGTGTCAATGTTCGAATACGTGTTCCAGAGACATGCTTAATATTTTCGATTAGATATATTTCGCCGACGATACCTTAAATCGATCGAGTACGAAAAGTTATTTTCCGAATCCATTCTTCGTGGATAGAGATGACGATATCAAATTTCCATTGAGTGATTTATCATTTGGGATAAAAAGAAGCGTATAAAGTGCATAAAGTAAGAAAAGGGAAACGATTTCATCGTAATAACAAAACACGCGTCGGCCTCTCCGCAAACAATTTCCTCGAGAAGAGTCCCCTCCCCGCTATTTGACGTTTCCTCCTCCGCCGCGAAAACTGTCGAACGAATTTTTTGAAAAATTAGAATTCTGCCTCGAAGCGTTGTTGTCGTTGCTCGCCGACATTTCGCGGATCGATCGATCATCTTCTCCACGTAAGAACAGGGATGAACGAGAGAGAGAGAGAGAGAGAGAAAAAGAGGGAGCTGAATCTGGCGGCGGGAACTTGGAAAGAACTGCCCTTTAAGTCGGATTAAGGGAATGAATATTAATAGTCCGCGGGGGAGGGTAGCGAAGTTGACCTCTCTCCTCTCTCCCGTCGATGAAGTTGCTCGTTAAAAAGGAATAATCGAGCAACCAGGAATGGAACCAGGTTTGGGACGAATATTTTTCTCGTTTCTCTTTCGTTCCCCTTTCGTTTCCGCGGAAAGTATTTGAAACAACGGGGAAATTTCAGCGCGATCGCTTTGTTGCGATTCTCTGCTCGCGATTGTGGCGGCATCCACCGTAAACAGGAGTGGATATTCTCCTACGGCAGCGTCGTAACTTTTCCTTTGAGCCAACTTTTCACTCGAACGTGAAAAAAAAAAAAAGAAAGAAAAGAATCGCACGGGGCGCAACTAAAAGGTGCGTTAAAAGACTCGTTAAACGTTTAAAAAAAAAAAAAAGGAGAAACGTGAAAATCAGTGAGCGAAGTAACCGGTTGGTTGTAACACAGCGCTCGTAGACCCAGTTTTCATTCAGCTAAAACCTTTTTTTACAGCCTTATGAATAATTTAGGCAAAATAATCGATACTTGACCCTTCTGCGACGATTAGACGCGCTCTTTCGCTATTCATTGACTCCCCGTTTACGATTTAAACCAGTCTCTTTCGTATCATGAATCTATCTCATGGAATAGTTATACTCTTCGATGCTCGGATTTTGAAGAAAAGAAAAAAAAAAAAAGGAAAATGAAAAGTAGAGAAATAATAAACACGATAAATTTATATTTCAAACGATTTTCTCATATATATAAAGAATTCTTTTTACTCAAAGGATCGTCCATCATCATCATTATCATCATCATCATCATCATTACTCGTTCTCCATCGAATTCGCGAGACAAATAAATTCGAAATCACATGATTTATTACAATTCTCACGTACAATGTGCATTTAATCCATTTAAAATTCAACAAACGGAATAAACAATGGCGAAGAAGGAAAATGGCGCGGATAGAGAGAGAGAGAGAGAGATAGGTCTAATAACGAAAATGGAATTCGAAGGTGAGCATCGAATCCCGCGTTAATCGTTTTCATCCAATTAAGAAGCGGCCTTTTTTTCATTATTTTAAGAGCGACGCCGTTCTTCTCCGCCTCGAGCCGATCGAACAGTCGCCGGAGTCGAGTTCCACGTCGGATCGTTTATATCGGCGCCATTTTCCAACCCGTTTAATCCCGGTAATGCGAAACAGTAAGGTATCCGCGAGCGAGGAGAGAGAGAATCGGGCCAGCTATCCGCGCAAACTGTTTTACGGTGTCGCCGCGTCGTTTCGAGAGTTCGATAGGTCGAATGGCCGTCGAGGGCGGACGCCCAAGGAATTGCATTTGAAATTGTAATACCTCTCTATCCTTTCTTTCTTTCTTCTTCGTTTTTTTTTTTTATGGATCCTGGAAATACGAGATTTTTCTTTCGTTTCCGCTTGAATTTCCTCCGGTTTCCGTATATACGTATGTATGCACATATATATACATATATAGATGTAGGAGTGTATAGGTTAGGTTCGATGAGCAGTTAAAGAATGAGTTTACGGTGTAGAGTATCTGGGGATTTGACGTGTTTAATGCGACGTTGAAAAATAAAAGAGGATTCGCTATTTCCTGGTGGGGGATACGGAATTTTTGATACGCGAAATAATCATGGGACGGTGTAAGTGCAATGAAATCCAAAAAAAAAACAAAAAAAAAATGGCAGTTCGTATTAATGGCGAGGCTCGTATCGGACACTCGTGCAAATGGAAAGCTGGATACTTGGAAGCTGGTTTCATATTTTTTTTTTTTTTTGGGGAGAGTGAAGAGGGGAGCAAATGAAGCATGGAATAAATGTCATCTATGTTGAATTCTATGTTAACCTTTGAACTACGATATATAAACGAATCAACGGAATCAACTTCCTGCGAATTTCCTAAATTCTTTTTCGAAAACTTTCAACTTCTATCCTTGTCGAATGATAATCTTGGAGGAAGAGAAAATTAGATTCGTCGGCTTTTCGCCCATCTTGTCTTTCCCCCATCGACACGCGAAACCATCGACGAAGGCAATCATCCAAGATGCAAAATTCGGAGAAATGGTGGATTTTAATCTTGGATTCGAAACGATTCGGCGTGAAAAATAGTGGAAGACTATCCGCAGGACGGGCAAAGGATCCGTAAGATCCTTCTAAATACCCGGCTCAGAGTCTCGTAAAACCGCGGATCCGACGTTGTTTGGAAGTAGGGATGGCCGGCTTGTCGCGTGGTCGTTGCCTAATCGTGCCTCTAATCCATCGTGATCGTGGCTTGGTGATCGGCCGCCTCCAGGATTAGCCGGGAAGATTAATCGATCGGCAGCACGCGATTCGTACCTCCTATACCGTGACCAAATCATTTGCTTTAATTCTAATACTTCAAACCAATGATTCTCAATATTTACGCACGAGAAGTTTCTTATTTCATTATTTCATTATTTTACGCGACGCGTAAAATTTAGCGTATCTTCCAAAAAATATAATATATCCAATTTTTCATTTTTCGCACGTGTTCGCGTTCGTGACGTGACCATGTATTTATTTATTATTTACGACTTTAATTCTTTGCACTCATCGAAAATCAATCATCCTCCCCTCAATTCGTGCATTATACTTCAGATCAACGATCCTCCACTACTTACGAAAAGTTTTATTATTACTTTTGAATATAAAGATGCGTATCTTGCAATGTAAGAATATCCAATACGTGTTCGTCAACCAGAAGATTAATTTGATCGCGACAAGACACGGATCAAAGATGGGTGGAGAAAAATCGAGAAGTCGAAGATGCAGCAACAAGTCTCGAGCCGAGGAACCAAGTATATCGAGAATAATACGCGTTAAAATTCACCGACCCTCTTTCCTTGCTCCTCCTCGACGAGAGAGGGTTTGTTAGCGCGAAATTTTCGATCTCTCCCCCCTTCCCTCTCGTTATCGTTTACTTATTGTTGTTGAGCAAAGCACGGCACGCTACTCGAAACGGAAATTTCGCGTAATTGCGACGAAACGAAGGAGGAAGAGGAGCAAAAACAAACAAGTGAAACCGTGTTTACGATCTTGCTCGCGTCTGTCGATCCCGAACAATACCTTCCCTCCTTCCAGTTTCGACTCGTTACAAGGAACGAAATGGCGCGTTTTTCGCCACGGTTTTCCGACCGTGAACACACACCCTTCCTCGCTGTTAATTCCTTTCCATAAATTCTCGCGCGAGAGGAGGAACAATGCGACGCGTCGAACACGCTCGCGCGGAAAATGGGAAGAGGCCGATAACGAGGCGGCGGACAATCGGCGGAGGAAACAGCCCAGCTGTTTCAAGAAATTACGGAATCCTCGCGATAGCCCCCAGCTCCTTTTCCTTCCCTTCCCTTTTCTTTCTTCTTCTTTTTTTTTCTTCGAGAGGAAACGAGTTTGGAAAATAAGAAGGCGAGGTTTTTTTTATCTTTTTAGAAAGGGAAGGAGAGATAAAGAAAATTATTAACACGGAGGAAAGAGGAATTATGCTTCTTCAATGGATGAGATTTAATTCTTTCTTTTCGAGAATAAATTTTATCGGTGGCTTTTGTTTCTAATTAATTGTTAAAACGAATATAATGGATTTCGTTCTTTCTCTCTCTCTCTCTCTCTTTCTCTTCGTTAATCGGTCCCCGTGGTTTTGCGAGGATAAACGAACGGTTAATTCGAGGATATTATTTATGGGCTGCGAATAAAAATAAAACTCGTATAATATTCCTCGTTTAAATATAAAATCTAGATCTAGCGCTAACGCGATATTATATAATTAATGTTGTTAATTATTTAGAGAAGCGGTGAATTAATGGGAGGAAAATCATTTTTCGCTTCTGCGACAATCGTTGAACGAACGAATTTCGATATAATCTGGACGTAATTCAAATGAAACGTAGACGGGGAGGATATATAAACCGTGCCAGAAAGTATTCTTTTTCGATTGAAAATTTTCTTCGGGGGGGATTTTAAAAGGAGGGATCGTTGAATCGTCTGTATTCTTTTATCCTTTTTCTTTTCTTTTGTTTTTTATCCGAATTACTTCGTTCGACGAAAAGGGAGAAACGCGAACTCGCGGTTCCCTCCGTTCCCTCGGGACTGCGCCACGATATAGGATATAGTCGGGAAATTTATGGACGCTAGCCAACCGAATGCGCAAAACACGGACGCTGCAAGCTTAGGATTTATCGTTCTGTGGTGTTTCATTCCGCCTTCCTTCTTCTGAAACGTAGTTCTCCACTCTATCGATCCTGTTTCCCACAACGATCGAAAATACCCTTGTTCGAAAGATTCAACGAAAGGTGACGAACTATTTTCCTCTTTTTCCAAGTTGAATTTAATCAACGAATTTAAATGCCCCAACTGCGGATCGCGGCCATTAAACCTGTTATTATATCTCATCAATCTTTCTCAAAAATTGCAGGAACAGAGGAAGATGATAGTAATTCCGCTTTAGAAATTCGCTGCCCTCAATTTTTGAGAATGGGATTTCGAGGAAAATGAGGTTGAAGCATGCCGAATGAAATAAATTATCCTTTCCTCCTTTGTTCGATTAAATTCGCAGAAATCATCCGCCTCATCTGCTAAACTACTACTGATATTACTGATCCTAGATAAAGGAAATACTTAATATCTCTCTCTCTCTCTCTCTCGATCTTGCTTCAACAACCCGACCGTTGCCAGAATCAATTCTTAAAAAAAGTTCAAGCCACACGTGTCCAATGAGAGATCAAGTATCCGAATTTCGGACACAGCCACTCACCCTTCGATCCGTTTAAACCTATTCGTCTCCATCCGTTACAAATCTCGGAATCGACTCCCCTGATTTCCCCCCTCTTCCTTTCTTTTCCTTTTTTTTCCCTCCCAGAAACCTCGTCGTGATACGGATAAATCAGTTGACGTCTCGCAAGATGGAACACGTTGTCGACAAGAAAGGGAACAAGGGGAGCGATGAAGTTTTATTGTCAGTCGACGAGCGAGAAAGAGAGAGAGAGAGAGAGAGATCTTCTTCTTGCCTGTCTCGTGTTAAATTATAGTCCCTCCCTCTATTCCCTTCCGTTTTTACGTCCTTTTTATACAGCTGAAGACTGTATAAACAGGCAACGAGGCGAGTCCCCGATTCCGCGACGGTTCCTCGAATCGAACACGCTCCTCCTTGCGCCTTGTCGAGAACAGCTTGCGAAAACCAGCCAGAACGAAATTTCCCTTTGAACAGTGACGGGTGACGGCGAACAGAGAAGAAGAGGGAGAGAGAGAGAGAGAGAGAGGAGGGTGTTTCCAAGGTAAGACGAGGGACATTTTACTACCAGCCAACTGATATGTAAATGAGAGGAAGAAGGGGAGAGGAATATCCGCGTCTGGAAGGAGGACGGTCCTGGTTCCACCACCTCCTTTGTTCGCGTGCTCGACATCCGTTTCCAACCCTCAGACATCTCCAACACCCTCGGCTGGCTCGGTTAACCGGGTCTAGCTGAACCGGGGTAGCCAGCTTCGTGTACGTTTTCGTGTTTGATTTACGCTCGCGGTTCGCGTAACACCGCGGAATCGCGTTACGATCTCACTCTGCTTTTGCAGTAAATTCTTTTTTTTTTTCCTTACCGGAGAAGAAGGAACAATGGAACGGAAAAAGGTTCGTTTCCTCGCGCGTTTCTTGAAAGAATTTCTTTATCGTGGAGAAAATGGAAAACTGCGGTGTTCATCGGCGATCTTTCGAAATTTCGAACGAAAAATTAGAAATGCTAGGTAATCATTTTCTTGTATATCGGGTAATTCGAGAAACTCGAGAATCGGGATTGTAAAAATTCCTCGAAGAAGAGGATCTTTCGCCTCTTCGAAAGATCGTGATCTCGATCTCTTGGATCCAAGTGAAATTGCACGTATCGCGATGCTCGAAATCGCAGAGGACGTCGACGATTCCATCGATGCTCCAGATCTCCGTTCCATTCATCCGAGTTTAATCTCTTGGCTCATCTCGCCGTTGATATTATTTCAAACGCCTCCCTCGTAACGCAAAAACCCTTCGTTCCCCGAATCGTCCTCCATTTCTTATCTTTCCTTCCTTCTCTCTCTTTCTCGTTGGAATTTCCTCTCGAGAAGAATTTCGATCGCAATTAGAAAGAATTTCTAGTCCCCTCCTCGATTCGATCCGTCGATTCGGAAAATGGCCGCCAATCATTTTTCTCTTATCGCGCGTGTCGAGGACACGCTCGCTTTCGATCGCGCGAGCAAAAAGCCGATCGTTTTTCACGGGCGGAAACGTAATTCGTTACACTCGTCCCACCTGTTCCGGGTAGCGATGCGGCGCGTTGAAATATCATTTATTGGCTAAACTTTGGTACCGGCCGGAGCCAGCTTATCGTAATCTGTACATTGTGCTTCACTCTCTTCACATCCGCTCGATAACCGACCCGAAACTTAATCCAACGCTCGGTTACATCGGTAACGCGAATTATAGATTTCTCTCTTTTCTTCTTTTCTTTCGCTCTTCTCTCGAAACAGTCTTCTCCAATATTCCTTCGCACGCACCTTTATTTTCACTTTTGCTCCGATATGTATTTCGAATTTTGATCCTCGAATCCGTAGGATTTTCGTCGATTCTTTCAATTAACGCTCTACGCTTTTATTGTATATATATATATATATATACAATTTTATGTTTTCATTAATTAGTTTAATTTCGAATGATATATCGCATCAAGTACTTGGGAGGCGAGGCGTTGGGTGATAGTCGAGAGTTCCATTCGTTGCCGCTGATATTTACACTTCGTGTATATTTTTCAGAAAAATCCCGTTCCCCCGATTTCTCGTAATTCTTTGAAGGAGAAGTATCCGGTAGCCTCGTTCCATTCTTGCACTGGATGCGGGGAATTTCGCGGAAAATTATTTTAGGGAGGGGAATTCTTTCGATGGTATCGATCCGACGATGTCGAGGCATTTTCTCTTACCCCCCTCGGTTATTCTATTTCCTCGACAACTTGGACCGCTTCCCTCGCCGCCGCGGATTTAAGCGAGCGCGCAACACGAATAAGTTGCGCGTAATTCACGGATAAGGAAACCGATCCGTGGGGAGGAAGTGTAGGTTGGATGCCAAAGAAGTATCAGCGTCACGTGGAATAACATTTGTCGTGGAAATTTCGCGGCGGTAACGCGATGGAAACCGATCGAGCGAACGAAACCAATTTTTGGTGTGTATATATATATATATATATATACACATATATTTCTCTACCCGTCCATTTCGTTTTCTTGAATTTCAAAAGGATTCGAATTTGTCGAGACGCGACAAGAGTTACGAGAATGAAATAATACATTTCGTGGTCCGGGCTTTTTTCATTTTTTTACCAATGAGGCTCGATTATGGAAAAAGGCGGATTTGTTCTAGTTAAAGGAAAATTTCATTAAGCTCAAGATTCGTGTATTTGATAAATTTTTCTTTCGTTTTTTTTTTCCTTTAAATTGTCCAACGATACAATGCGGAATTGGAGAATGGAAACGTTTGTACCTATTTATATCTATTATCGAAATACGATAATACATTTTCAATGGATCCAACAACAATTCGGTCGAAAATTGCATCCTATTTGCAATTAAAATAACACATCCAGATGAAAGAAAATACATCTCCGTCCGATTCGACGATAAATTTACATGGATTCAACGGATCTGAGTTTTAGTTTACTCAGTAAAGTTCCTCTGACTTGGAAACGCGAGTATCGGGATCGTTATCACGCGAGGCAAAGGATGCGCTTGGTACGTGCCTCATCGATCATCCAAATCAACATCGACCCTTGACTCGTTCTTTTCGGGTTTAACCCCCGCTGCCGAGGGTTATGTGCATTTGGCCGAGCGCCAAGCCAACATGGCGTCACGGTTTTAACGGTTCGAAGCGATGGGATGACGTGCTCGCCCGGCCAGATCCAGAAACCCAGAAATCCGAATTTTATGCGCTTCCTTCCAATCTCCCCCGGAAGGAGAGGGAGGGGAAAAATGGCACTCTCCTCGAGGGTATTTCGCGCGATCTTCACGCGCTCGTCACATCTTTTGGACGGCGACCTCGAAGGGATTCTGTGCACAACGGGTCGAAACGAGCATCCTTGCAAAGAGATACGTCAGGCGTGTCCGATTCGTACGTACGCGAGCAAGCTTAGAAAAATCTTGTGCCAAATCTCTTCTGCGCGAGATAAGTTATTTTTGACAAGTTCTTTTGGAAATTTTCGAAACGTTCTCCTGAGAAACACTCTCTGAAGATGTCATGATCAGCATCGATCCGACCGAAGGGGAGGTTTATTTCGATCCTTCCCTCTTCGTAGAAACGAAAGTATATCATTAATTTTTAGATTCACTTTTTTAAATTAGATTTTTTTTTGTTTGCCTTTTACGTGGAAGAAACGGCACCTTCGATCTAAAATTTCATTAATCAGTGGAGTAACACATTTCACATTTTCAGGGGAAAAATAGGGATGTAACGCAAGTTTTGAAATAACTGCGGGATAAAATTTTCGCTAGTTTGATAATTTCTCGCGATAATTTCCCATCCGGTTTATAATATTTCAAGCGTTCCACGCGGGAACGGAAGGGGAGGAAGCGCGATAAAGTTCGTTTCGAGTTTAACTCCAAGCCGCCCCTCCCGAAAAGAGAAGGTAACCCGGTAAACAATGGAATTTTCACCTGGTCTTTTCGTGGCCGACCGTCACGATTATTATTCTCCTCGCGATTAGATCTCTCGCAACAACTGATGTTGTTAACGACGAAACAACGGTCGGAAACCAGCCTCTTCGAACGCGTGATCCTCTTAAAACGTTCCCTTTCCGCTCCACGTTATTATTATGATCGAAAAGATTGCAACTATCGCGAGATTTTTGTTTTCTCCTTTTTCCTTTTTTTTTTTTTGCCCGCGTTTTCACGGAAGCGCGAAAGAGCGAAATATCCGAAAGTAATTGCCGTGAATTTTACACACGCTCCGCCATTCTTGAAATTCTTTCTACGCCCGCGGGCTATTCGCTATTTCGATGATCGATTCGTGTAGTTTTGAGCGTTCTTTTTTCCTCCCCCTTTTTTTTTATTCGAGGATAAAAGCGCGAAGAGGGTGGAGAAGAGGATGGACCGTATGAACAACTGTTTCATACGAAATTCCGATAATCCGGCGCGCGTAATTCTGTTCGTAAACGATGTCAGGAGGATCGATGATCTTCGGGCACGTAAATCCTGTGGAACCCGGATTAACCGGATTATTATTTATTTCGGAAATTGTTCCGGAAGATATTTTTCGGCTGAAAAAATTCCTTCTTCTTTTTGTATTTACCGTATCTATCCCCTCTTCGTTCCATTGATCGCGTATGCTTCAATAATCTGCCCGTCGAACGATGATCGAACTGCATATTTACAGGGCTCCCACCCTCCTTAACGTGATTAATAGTTTCGCGTAATTCGAGTGATTGTTGAACGATTGAAATTCTCTGATCGGGCAAGTGCGTCGAAACGAAACGAATTGAACTCGTGTTCAAGTTTTTATTATTGATTGGGAAATGGCAATTTTTACATAGAAACCCGTTTGTTTTCGGGCAATTGGTTTTATCCGTTTATCCTCGCGCGTGACACGACTATTCTTCCTAATTAAACACGGAGCTCCTCCGAGTTGATTAACCATCGAGAAGGGGACGAAAAAGAGAAAGGAACGAGATAATTAATACAGAGGAGCGAGACTTTGGTTGAACGATAAATAACACCCGGGCTCTTCTTGTCGTCCCTCGTCGACGTCCATTTCACCGCGATCTTTGCCTTCTCCCCCTCCCCCCTATATCGTATCCCCATATACGAAACGAAACGAAATACGAACGCGAGGAACGTGGAAGAATCGATGGCGGATACCTTCCTTCTTATCTATCTTCTATCTTACCCCTATACTTTAGCGAAAAATCAACAATAAAAATTACTCGTTGCAACCCTCGTATAACGAGAGATAAAGGTTAGAGACGAATAAGTTGGGGATGAATAGCAGGCGAATACCAGAAGTTGAAGGAGGGTGGAACGATTTCGCGCGGCTCCTGGCCCGTAATGGGCCGACAATTATACGAGAACTCGAACCGGGCTCCTGGTGGGCTCCATTCCGCAATATGCTCGTTAAACTTGCTAGAGAGATTTATAGAGTCGACTAATGGAAAGTGGGGAAAACGGGGTAGGAGGGCGGAAATCTGTTTCTGTTCTCTGGAAGGGGAGGAGGGAAAGAAGGTTCGCCAAGATTCTTCTTCGTATTCTTCCTCATCTTCGAAGAAGATCATTGGACGAGAGTTTTCCTATTCCCTTCCATTCCTTGTTGCAGCTACTTCGATATCCTTCAATTTGAATAATTTCTTTATTTCGTTTGATTTTTCGACAAATTGATTTTTTCAAAGTGTTTTGAAGCGACTCGAGAGAAGGGATCATTTATTCAGGGATCGAACTCGTGCTCGTTATTGTTGCAAAGCATTTAATATTTTACATACAAATCGGCCGATAACGTAAAATGTGAAATTCTTCGGACGGTATATCGTTCCAACTTCCTTTTTTCTTTTTTTTTTTAACGAATATTAACGAACTTTGCCCGCTTATCGTCCATCGAACGTCTGAAAAATAATAAAAAAAAAAAAAAACATTGGACACGGACGAGTGGATAAGGGAAACATCGCGGAGAGAACTGGATTGAAAAAAAAAAAATAGAAAAAAGACGAGAGAACTGGTGGATAGATAGTCCGTCCAGCGAATCGAAACGACGCAACGATAACCATGATGGCGTAACGATTAAATCGGACCGTATAAAAAATTGGGGCGCGAGTTTTGGCGGCCCGGAAATAACAAAAAAAGAAAAAAAAGAGGAAAGAAAAAAAATAAAAGAAAATAAAAAAAAACCGAATCCACCGACAGATTTATTCGTAATCCGAAAAAAAAGCGAAACATTCGACGAAAAGGTGAAACAGTCAATGCGTGGAGAAAATGTAAAGTTGATTTGCTCCTCGACCTTTTAACTCGAAATATCGATCCCGATTTCCACGATTTTTACGAGTCTTGGTCCCCTCCCCATCTCGAGGTAACGAGGCGTGGAGAATGTAAAATGGATCTCGAAAAGGCCACGATTTTATTCCTCCTTATCGAGTTAGAGAAGCGGAAGGATAGAGAAGCAACGCGCGGAACCAAAACCGGGCGAGTGGAATTCGTTCAACCAAGGAGGAAGTATTGAGCCGCGAAACGAAAGGGGACAAGTTTTAATCCAATCTCACAGTTGGAATTTCGTATTAAACGTTCCGCCGGAGCGAGAAACCGCTTGGCCACCGCGGAACGGAACGTCTCTTTTTATAAACCGTGGCGAGAGATCGATTTCGATCGAGCAGCGCAAAACTGGGGATGAGAAAGATTCGAATCGAAGAGAAAATCGATCTACCGAAAATTCTTTATTGTTCTTTCGTACAGTGTTTCACGAATTCCAAGAATTTAGGGAAGGAAATTGGAAAAGAGAATGAAAACGCAGCAACGAGAGGAAGAGTAAACGAACGAAAATAAGAGATGACGGGAGACAGTTAAGGTGGACGTTAAGAGAGACGACGTGTCGGGGCCGATGGTTTATCCAAACGATTATCTTGGCCCACTTTACGGACAACCGGTGGATGGACACGATCCTGGTGTCCTGGCGAGGGGATGCGCGCGCGCGCACTCGATATGACACTCGATAAATTTACGAGGACGGTGTGTACGCGCTCTCTCCAACGGCCCTCCACGTCTCTTCGGAACGACAGCACGTCGCGCAGATGCGCCACGCTCTCCCTATAATATATCCATCTATATACCCTCGTAAAACCAAAGATCGGCCCTCTCTCTCCCTCTCCCTCTCCCTCCTTCTTCCCCTGGCTTATGACGTCCGCTCGTTTTCGACCCGCTGTCGCCGACAGACCGCTCGTCGGCCCGCGAAAATTTCAATCCGTGGTGGTGCTCCATCACACCCTCGGATGGAAATTAATCGACGACCAAATCGACCTAACGAGCATCTCTCGCATATCCCTCGTGACCCGATTCGTCGTGTACAGTGATCGAGGTCAACGATTATCGAAACATGCACGCGCCGATGTGTACACGCATCCTCCCCCCCCCCCTCTCTCGACTTTTCTTCCGTTTTTGACATCTCTTCGAATAAATCGAACGTCCAGATTTTTTCCTCCTTTACTTTTTTTTAAAAAGCGTTTACGCGGATTCCTTTTTCCTCCTTCTTTTTGAATGGAGACTTTTAAACGAAGAGAGAGAACGATGGAATTTCATCGGGAGTGCAAAGACTCTTTCACTGGATGGAAAGCGCTCCGGTAAATTTAATCATCGACCAACAAAAATCGCAATCTCTTCCAAGTGTCGCGTGTACATGTATATGTACGTGCGCGCGCAAATTCGAACAATGTCGGTGGTTCTCGGCGAAGGAGAAGCAGCCGTGAAGGAAGAGCGTAGCGCAAACAGTGGCTCCCTCCCGACCATTCGCTTCACGCCTGTGAAACGAAAAAGAAAGGATCGTCGAGTGTTTTCCGATAGTAGTAGACGAAGGGGGGAACACGAGGAGCAGCAAGGAGGTCCGTGTTCCGGAAACGGACGACTAATTGGTTTCTTTTTCTTCTTCCTCGACCGAAAGTTAAACCCGCCACCGACTCGAGCACTCTTCTGCCTTCCGGTGGAATCGTCCTCCCCTCCTTCTCTCTTTCTTTCTATCTATCTCTCCTCCCCCCTTCTAGCGCTTCTGTCGCTATTTTTAATTCGTCCTATAAACCCCGCCACTCGACCAAACGAAAGCTCTAATTAGATCCACCTCCTCTTCTCCTCTTTTTCGATATTATTTTAGGAGTCGTCGGCAGGTTCCTCGACTTAGATTTCCTTTCTCCAGATTCTTTTATTTATTTTCGTTTAATCGGGGGGCGGATTAGCGGTTAAGCGAATCGAACGAACGTATTCGATTCGGTAATTGAAGTAAGAGGATCGTCGAGAGGAGAGTTGGGTATCGGAAAAGTGACATTAGTTAAAAAAATTTGGAATAAAGTTAGTTTGCAAGTAATTACTCATTGAAACGCTCGAATAATATTTATTCTAGTGGCTTATTTACAAGTTGATTCCGTTTTTCGTTTGCCATTTTAATTATTATTGAACGAATATATAAATCGAATCGAGATAACTTTATTCGTAACCTCGTTAAATTTTCCCCGTCGTTAAAAACTTGGAAGAAGCGCGAGAAACGATACAATTGATGTTGCGATTTGTAATCGCAGAGAATAGAAAAGGATATTAGTCGTTGTTGGCCAACGAACAAATTCTATTAACTATTCGACTAACGGGGGAAAAGGAAGGGTTGGAAGAGGAAGAAGAGGAAGAAGAAGGGAGAAAAACCCCGATCCTAGCGGAAATCGACTGGCCGGTGGAAAACGTTGGAGGTTCATTCGGAGTTGCGATTTCGAGGCCAGAGGTCCTCCTCCCATTCATTATTCATGAGGACCAGCCGTGTCTCGTTTCCTATCCCGAGTACGTGAGCTTCCGCCACCGCCCTTTCGCCCCGCAAAACTCTGCACGCGTTCCACGGGGGATGTCCACGAAAATTTCCTTAAACCGAACCGTCCCGTTTAACGATCCCATTCAATTATTAATAAGAGGACCAGAGAAATTGTTTCGCCCCTACTGAAAACAGAACACGCGTTGTTAAAAATATTAAAAGCTCCAAATATTAATTACAGGTTGACAGGGCAGTGAAAACAATAAATATAAACGTACGAGTTTTACAAATAGATACCAACTATGAAGTAACGGCATAGCAACATTGAATAATAAATACCATAAATAAAATTTCAGTGAATTTTAAATTCTATAACAAATTATCCTCCTAAAGGTTATTTTCTTTAACATTTTTAGAAGAAAGGGTAAGAGATCGGTTCGCTCAATCTTTTATGAAGGATCGTCGTGCTTCGAGTCTTTGGATAATGACGAGTACGTTTCAGGGATTCACATTGTTTTCACATCAGTTTGAAGCGTATTATGGCAAACGATATTTCGTATATCGTATTCCGTGGAAGAGCGCGCTTAAGTCTTCCGATGTTCGTGATAACGTGAAGCACGAACACAATTCTAGGATTGTGACGATGTCCCCTCCATTGTTTTCGTGCCGGTTTCCACCGTATAGAAAGCAATATTTCGTTACGCATTTCTCGTACGACGCATCAAAAATGTTAGAATACCATCGAGAAACAAGAAAGTACAAAGTTCTAAAGAAACCTAGAACACCTCTCAAAATTAATCATTATGATAACTCGCGTAGTACGAGTACATTTCTGGAATTGCGGACGATGATTTCCATTGTTTTTTGAGTTTGAAGCGTATTTTCTTATCGCGTGCAAAGACTTTGGGAAAGAACGATCAAAAAACATTGCAAAAACAAAACTCTCGAAATTCTCTCTTCAATCTCTTCAAAAGTCGTCTGCACCACGATTCCCACGATTTCAACCCTCTCCTTCTCGGATCGGTTGGACGTTGAGGGAAATAATAGGTTCGTGTTCGGATTTATTACGCTCGTAGGCAACATCTGGCACCGAACTTTCCGCCCGCAACAGCTTCATCCACCGCTCTGTGGATGTGCGTTCCTTCCTCCCCCGTATCTTGGATACGCCTCTGTATCGCGAGTGGAAAAGTTTTCGTTTGTGTTGGACGGCGTTTCATTACCGAGAGGGAGAATTACGGTCGCGCGATCGGCTCGCTCGGTTAATATCGTTCTCGAAATTTCTCTTTGAACTGGATCATCCGCCCAATGTACACACTGGTGCAGCGCTAAGAAGGCAACTACTCGGAGGCAACGTTGCTCTGCACGTGACGAGAGAAGATACGTTACCGCCGTTTAAAGAGAGATAATATCGCTCTCGATTACGTTACGATTTTACCAGGATATCGCGGATAATTTGTTCCTTACGACTTATCTTCGAACACGAAAATATATAAATTTCGCGAGAATTAATCAACGAATGAATCTGGTGACGCGGTGTGGGAATTATTCGTCCGTACCTCTGTGTAAATCGCGGGTAAGGGTAAAGGTTAGGGTGGATTTATTTAAAATTATTTATGGAACGAACAATCCTTCCTGTCGTTTCTTTCCGCTCGATTTATCGAGATTTCTTTGATCTCCGTGCATTCGTTACACTTGTCCAGCCTCGAAGATTCGCTTTAACGGAGTGAAAGCTCGCTTTTTGCGTTCACTGTTCCAGACCGTGCTCACATATATTCCTAGGCGCGTATTATTGAGTTAAATAAATAAAAATTATCGTTCGATCCGGGATCTTTGAAAGGAGATCGTAACGGGACCAAGAGTACAATTGTATAAATATCTGTTACGGAAGGTAGAGGATTCGGGGGGAAAAAAGAAGAGAAACCCATCAACCGGATCCGTATTGGCTGAACGAGTAGCGTGAGCTCGTTTACCACCCCGGATTCGATTCCGCGTACATTTTCCTTTGAATTTTCCTACTCTTTCTCCGCATTGTGACAGAATATTTTTCTTGTCCAACATCAAAATATCGAGAGAGAAAGAAAAATTCGTATACACAACGATCGAAAACAATCGAGGACATGGATCGATTGAAATTTCATCTCCAGAGATCCATTAAGAAAGATTCGCAAAGATATTCTTTTTATACGCGCGATAAAACTCGATTATTCTCAACGAGGAGGAGCAGTTAACTCGTATATGGCTGGTTGTATTCTGGATTATTCCGTGGGTGTCGTAACAAACGCGCCAATAGTCAAACAGTTCTATCGCGAGCTGCGAAGGGTGAATCGAGGGTGTGCCTCGACCTCGCCGATTACCGCACTGTCGAGTAATTGGGCCAACGACGTGTACCCTCCTAGCATCCTTCGTCCTCTGGGCTCCTGCAAATTCGAACTCGAAATCTCACTGGATGGACGGTGATCGAGTCGTTTCCGCGAGAAAATTTAACGAAAGAAATTGGCTCGCTATAAAACGAAACTAAGAGGGGAGGGGGGAATTATCTGGAAGAAGATAAGAGATCTGCAATTTGGAAAATCGTCCGTGGGGAGGAGGGGATGTGCAGAGGTATCGTCGTCGAGGAGAATCGCCTCGATTATTGGGGAGGGGATGTGGAGAGAAGCACGTTGGTTCGTTTATACCTGGTCGCAGCGGTCGTTAAAATTTTACGAGGAGGATCGCGGTGGAATAGGCTGGATCGGTGCGCATTCGATAGCCCGCGTGCCGTTGTTATAGTAATTGGAACATGGACGCCATTCACCCAACGAAACGATTTCTTTCTCGAAAGATCCTCGAAAGATTGCTATAATTATAGGTCTCGAGAAAAGGAAATTTTATCCGCAAGATTTCGATAAGTCAAGATGCTCTCCAGATTCGGATAGA
Organism: Apis cerana; assembly: GCF_029169275.1. Lineage (NCBI taxonomy): Eukaryota > Metazoa > Arthropoda > Insecta > Hymenoptera > Apidae > Apis > Apis cerana. The sequence goes on from NC_083866.1 coordinate 6,859,806, forward strand.
ATATTCCTCTCTGGTCCAATGGATCGCTGCGCTCCATCTTTTCTGCGTTTGCAATTTGCAAGATCGTATCGCGCTTTGCATCCCGCTACTGCGTTTCTATCTAGAAACGATGCTCGACACAAGCATGCTACGACATTGTATTTTTTATCCGTGAATTACGAAAGAACGTTCGTCTCTAACATCCTTCCGAGAGATAGTAATTTTATATACTCTTCGTTAATAAAAAAACGGCGTCTGATTTCAAATTCGATCCGTTTCAGGAAGGATTATCAACGATAATAACAGAAATTATCAACAAATCGGAGGATAGAGACGAATAATATAAATCGAAACGACTTCTGAGAAACGATTAAAGTTATATTAGAATAAATATGTTTACATATACGATCGGTATTTCTGTTCCCGTTCTCCTTTCCGAATAGGACACAGCGAGCTAAGCGCAGTAGAACAAAGGCATCGTCACGATCCACACCACGCTCTATCAGATACATTCTTTCTCCGTATTCTTCATTTTAATATTACCTATTACTCCCCTATCATAAAACATTCGAATCGAATCGAATCGAAAGATGGATCGATCGACATACGACGATAAACAAAAATAATTTGCCAATTCGAGAGACATCTGCGAATCTCGTTTCGTCACGTTTCCGTACCGGCGCAAAATTCACGCGATACGAATTCAGGCGAGAGCCTAGGATCGAGATTAGGAACGCGCGAGGACAGACAATGCGCTTATCGTACATCCGGTGTTTCGTTGCTCAAATAGGACAAACCTTAGGCCGCGATTAAAACGAAACGGCCAGTGAATTTAATATATAACCCTTTCGTTTTACGAGCTGTGCACGAGAGAGGACAAATTGAACGGATCCGCGTTTGATCGCGCGGATTGGCCGTGGGCCAACTGCCGACTAATGGCAACGCTCGAAATCCAGGGCGAAACCCGCCCCTTGAATATTTCAAGGGAATCTTCGAGGGGGATGCACGCTCTTCTCCTCGATCGCGATAGGCCCCCTTCTCTCCCTTTCTCTGTCCAGAAATTTTAGCGAGCTCTTCGACTTGTCTGTCTCTCTCCCCCTCCCCGTGCAGTGGTACAAGTGACTTTTTATCGAAGACTTTTGGTTTCTTTTTTTTTTTTAGGAAAGGGATTAAGAGAGGATCGCGCGATTCGAAAGGTTGGCGAAAAGTTGGCCAAGAGAGAGGAGGCATCGAGTGGGTTGAGAGTTACCAAAACTCGCGCCTAAGAAACTTTTCAGACGGGGATAGACGCCACCACCCTCCCTGCCAGCGATCCGGGGGAAATTCGAATTTTCCGCGGAACTCTGATCTTTTTAAGGAAAAAAGAAAGAAAGAAAGAAAGGAAAAGGGTAAGTAGTTAGGGATTATTTTCTCTCCTTAATCCTTTCGTTTCGTTTCCGCACGTGAGCAGTTTCTGCTTCTCGATATTAATGCCCTTTTCGTGTACGCAGAGTGTTTACAATCGCGTTTTACGGATGATGGAGAGATTCGAAAGGATCAGGGTGCAATTATGGTGCAAAGTAAAATGATGGTTCGAGGAAGGATCGATGGATTGCGAAACCGTGGCACTTTGATCCAGAGGCCCTCGCGCGGATTCTGATTACAATTAACATTTCAAGAGGAAAGCAGATTGTAATTCGTAATGTTGGATCCGAAACTCTCCAATCTGGATTCTGATTAAAATTCGCGTTAGGGGAAGGTCGGTTAGGAGGTCGAGTCGGGAAAAGCGGTTTTTGAAATCATTCGAGGAGAAGGATTTGATATTTATTATTAATTTCCGTCCCGTGATTCTCGAGCGATTCCCTTTGCTCTCGAGGCGAACACTTTTCCAAACGCGACGTCTTCGCGATTCGGTTGGAGGATTTGCCGAGTGTTACGGCGAGTTATGCGAGCTTTTGCCGGTAAAATCGGCTTAACGCCTGTCGCGATAAACCCAGCCACGTCGTCACGGGACGAAAATGAGGGAGGCGAGGGGAAATATCGCGTCTCCTCCATGATGGATCATCGATTGATGCGCGACTCTGATCTTCTTCTCTCTTCCTTCTTTTTTTTTCCTTTCGTTCGAATTATTAGCTTCGTCCCGCTGAACGAACGTTTCGCGAATGCTCGAGGGGGACGGGGAGGGAAGATTCTCGCGAAACTTGCGAATTCAAACGATGGGGGGAGGGATAAAGGATATCCCGAGCCGGCAAATGAAGAAAAGTGGCAGAACACGGATGCAGGCACGAGCCATCTTTTAAGGATAATGCTGATCGTTGGAAGGAAATCACGAGTAACGATTCGTTCGATTCCTGCAAGTCGTATCGCCGATTTATCCGATATCAGCGTACAGCGACGTTAAAGTGGCGGGATATAAAGGGAGACAACGGAGCTTGAACTTTTAACGACTCCAATAATTCGAAAGAATCCATTCGACTTAATTTCTCTTTCATACTGCAACAGATATCTCTTGAGAAGAGCGAGAAAATTCTTTCGACTTTGGAGCGAGCGAGGGTGGAAAATGTCAAACTTGGAAACTTTCCCCTTTTGTATCTTCCCCGTCACGATATCAGAATATTGTGTATGATTCGTAGATTTATTGACAAGTGAGAAAAGTTTCGAGAATTCGTAGAATCTCACATGCATATACATATTTATATATATATATATCCTCGATAACAAGCGACAGTTCGAGAAATGGAGCGTTGAGAAATCGTTGCGAGAATTTCGAATTTATGTCGCGACTCGTTTCTTTATTCGAGCGAGGACAAACAAAGACGTAAAGAGGTAGCTATAAACCTTCTCGTCTCCCCTCCCTCCTTGTGAAATCTCGGTTCTATTACCCGGTTGGAATAGAGACGTCACGGAAACGTCGGATACAATGGTTTTAGACGAGATCCTGCGAATTGGAGGAGGAGAATCCGCCGAGCTGTCCGCTGTACGATAAGTGATCGAGCGGGCAGAGGTTAATGCGGCGTGCAGACCGTGGAGCGGCCGGCCAGCTCCAATATAAATTTGCGTTTACCCTGTTTATTACACGTGTATTTTATCGAGTTCCTGTCACACGCAGCCACGGCCAGATACAAGGGGGCAAACGATAAATCTTATGGCGCTCCCGACCGGGACAGCCATAAAGATTTTTCCCTTTGCGCCCTCCTTCGCCCTCTGCACCGCCCGTGCGCGGGTTAATAGACGTGTTTGATTAACACGTTCTCGCTCCTTACGACCTACGATTCACGTTTAGATTTACGTCTTCCGTCAACACTTATTCCCCCTAATTATTCCCTCGATTCGCTTCTTGAGAGTTACGAGTAACGCGTAAATACGTATCTTTCTTAATTTATCGGGATAATCGTTTCATTTTTATCTCTTATTTTCATTCCTTCCGATCGAATTCGTTTGGTTTATCGATCCGGCCAAGGATCGTATTTTAGAGAAAACGACAATCGTATACGGCGCTATATTTTGACGTCTTCCTCGTATTTCCTTTGCGTAATAGTTCTCTCTCGTGTTGCTTTAATTGATTTGTTGAGAAACGAATTTGGAATATCGTTTCTGTTCGAGTTTGAGTCGAAATATGTGGTTTCGGGGAAGATTTTATCGACGAGAGGACTGGTTCGGTCGTGGAAATGAGAATCTTGAAAAAATGACATCGATATCCGTATTAAAGAAAGATGAATTGGAAAGCCAAAGTGGAAGCGGAGTTGGACGTATCTGTCAATGACAGTTTTCAATGACATTTGGGTGCAAAGTGAAAAAAATTGGAAACGGAAGATGAAAAGTTGCGCCGTTTGAAAGCGTGCTTGTCGCGTAAAACTCGAAACTCTAAAGGTAGAAGTGCATTTTTGAGTGGAATTATGATCTGGACGCCGATGAAAGTCCTAAACAAACGCCATCGTTGACTGTACGTAAAGGGAATAATTCATTATTCTTTTCTGAAACGAGGGGATAGATCCGTTAATCGATAGACGCGGACTTATTCTTCTGCGTAACAACGCTCCACTGCACACATCGCAAACCATTTTAAAATTAGCTCGAATCGAAATATGAAATTTTAATTCATTCATTAGATATCTCGCCGATCGTCTCGCCATTTACAATTGTTTTTAAAAAATAAAATATTCGATACTCGAGAAGCTGTAACTTTTCTCGCATTAAAATTATAAAAAATGGCTCAATTTTCTTCAATAAAAATTTCATATTGTACGACCTAATATATCGTGTTTTCAAACGATAATTATGAAGAATTTAAATTTCTTTTTGGTTCAGAGTGCTAATCGTTAACCCACTTAGAAATGCAGTTCGTGCATTTCTAAATTCACCGATTCATTTATCTCAATCGATTATCGCTCGTTTCGCGAAACATTTACAATTGTTTTTAAAAAATAGATATACTCGACGTTGGAGATTCCGTGCAATTTTTAAAACCATAAATTTTTATAAATTTAACAAAGCATTTTAATCAAGTATATCATTATTGGAGTCTCGTATTATCTTGATCGGATAATGCATTATAATTTCGAAAATATATTCCTCTTCCGATCAACGAAACCGGCAATTTCACGCGATACGGCCTAATGCATACGTTATGGGGAATAATTATGGACCGCGAAGGGTTGAAATTATCCAGCCCTTTTATTTTTCCAAAACACGTGCACCATTCATAATGCGGGTTACATTTTTAATCACTCCAACTGCATACTGCTGGTTCAAGCGAGAGGCCAGTGTGGCCGGCGTAAACGTCGTTTCGTTAATGCCGATACGTCGGGGTTGCGCGTCGGTTAATAGGGTTAATAGGGTGCAGGGAAACCAGTGCGCAAGGGAAACTCGGCCAGTGGCCGAGCGCACGCATACACACGCCGCTCCAGCCCCCTTTTATTTATTATCCGCTGCTCTCAAATTGGCCCGCGCGCATCCCGTCCACGCCAATACGGAAAATTGGCGCAATTTTCAAATCGATGCTGCTTTTCCTCCCCCCTACTTTTCATCGATTCGCTTCCCTATATGCATGTACGTTCACGAGTGGAAATTAGAGCGGAGGGATTCGTTAAAAATTGTTGCTTTCCCTGGAAAAAAACTCTCTCGTATAATTCTACGGATCGCGGAGAAAAGCGATTTCTGCCAGTTTGTTCAGCCTCGAGGACCATCCGTCTAAACCACGTAGAAATTATTCTTACCTGGACTAGCTCTTTCAACGCGACTCTATTGTTTTTTGCGGTTATTCTTGCTTGGATTTTTCACGGGAAGGAAGAACTCGCTGTCTTTGATATAAAATTTTTCCGTTCAAAGGATCTCTTTCGTAATAATGCGCTCGAGCTCTCCTTCTCGCGGTTAATTTCGAGTTTCTTTTCTTTTCTTTTTAAGGAGAATACGAAGCGCTGGGATATACACGTGTGTATAATTACAAACGTGTTTCGCGTATGCAAATAGTTGGCGCGATGTTTAGTTTGGGGTTGGTATAATGCGTTAATTCCACTATCAAATGGGAGGTTGGCGAGATGTATAGATGTATAGGGGCCGCGTGAATGGAGGCGACATACGTATATACAAAGGGACGAGATGTTTGAGCCCCTGTCGCGTATTTGTGTATGGAACAGATAAGACACGGTTAATTTGGTCGAAGGGTATGCAGGACCAGCATCACGAACCGTATATCAACTCCTAAATGAAATCCGACTCGCAAAATGGGTGGCAACGATCCAGAGAAGCATTTCGATTCTGTATTTTTACATCTTCACTCGTAGAATCAGTAAACGCGTCTAATAATCTAATAACGATTGCGAAACGATGCCAGGATAAATGGAATTTCGATCGAAACTTTTTCTCCTCCGAAGACAAAAGATTCGGATTGGAAAACATTCATCCGCGAAAAAATTCTCGACCGACCCGCACGATTCACACTTATGCACGCGGAATACAAGCACGGCAACCACAGGAAATGAAATTCCCCTTCCGCCGCGCTGGTAATTGGATTTTCGGCTTCCGACGGAGGATCTCGGACACAAAAAAAGGGGAAGAAGGAAAAAAGGAAGAATCGGGCCAACATTCGAGGCGAATCACGCTCCAATTCCTAGCTCGCTTGACTTTTCGTTGTTGCATCCAGTGGCGCAGCGCCACCTACCCTCCCATCGTTAATTAATCTTGGAAACAAAGAAGGATCCCGAGACGATTCCTCGAGCTTTTAATGGGCGGAATCGTCGGATGAACTGTCGAGCAGGTGGACGAGATCCTCCTCGATACTCCGCCGCTGGCAATGTACCAGGACCCTGTTGTAGAGTCCCTCTAAAGATCCGATAAATTTCCCGATTTATCGGCGATAATAACGCGGAGTCCTGTTAATTTTAACAATCTCGACCTTGCTTCTCGCGATTCTTCGGACGATGCTGCGATTGATCGATCGCAATCGAATTCGCCATGTAAAATGCATCGGGTCGGCGATACGATCACGATTGTTTCAATTCGAACATATCGGAAGACGAGGGATAATACAAACATAATTCGAGCATTTCTATAAAGTAGTCTCTCCAATTTTTAACTTTTTCCAAAACGTTAAGATAATTTCGCATACGCATAAAGAGGATAAAAACTTCATTGTTATTTTTCTTCCTTTTATCGATATCCATCGATTGGATATATCGGGGAGGATCGAAATGATGGAGAATTGAATAATGACGCGCGATTGCACGGGAACGAGAAGCGAATACCTAGCTCCTTGTCCGCGCGATCAAGGCGCATATTCATCGCGACATATCCATTCTCCCCCGTGAATCAGGCAATCATCGTGCCTGTTACGCCTCTAAACCGCATTTTCCACGGTTCGATCATGACCTCCGTGATTCCTCGAGCCGGGCCCCTCCCGTATTTTTCCTTCCTTTTGACCGATCTCTGGCCGACGCTGGTCGTTAAAAGGACTATCGTTCCGTAAAAAAAGCGTGTTTGACGAGCGGTCAAACGATGCGACAAGCGGGCTCGAGAGTCCGCGTTAAAAAATTTACCCCTGGCCTCGATCCTGTCCCCATGTATTTTTGGAATTTCCACGCTCGTTTCCGCGCGAAATATCCTTTGTCTCTTCGTCGAGAGGAATTTTCCCTTTTTTTCATTTTTTTTTTTTTTTTTTTTTTTACAGAAAGATTCTCCTTTTTATTTATTTCTGCTTCTTTTCTTTTCTTCTTTTTTCTTGTTGCTAACTCGAGATCCGGTTAATGGTTGGTCAAATATACCGTGCTCTTTTAAGAGAGAAGGCCACGTTCCACGCTCGCGGCGCAGAGAATGAAACGCCGTTTACGTATTCTCCGGTATCTCTGATGATTCGACGTGGGTGTCTGCCCGTTACAGGAAAGCAGGACAAAGCGTTAACGTCGCGTCGTTAAACCTGCCTACCTCTCTCTCTCTTTTGTAGGATCAGTCGTAAAAGAGAACGCCGAGTTCCGGGTTCGAGAGGCGCGTGATTCCTACTCTTTTATGTCGTGCCACCCGTTCCAAGATGGTGGCAGTGGATGTTACAAGGATACATCAAGTCTACTCAAGGAAACTTGAAATTACTCGAACAGAAGGGAGAAGAATAGTTTGGAATGAAATTTTTACGAGGGATTCAAGATTTTTTGATAGAGGGAAGCGAGAGGAGAAAATTTGTGGAGGGAGTTGTTTTGGAGGGGAGAAAGAGAGAAAATCTAATTTCTTAATAAAAAAAAGAATCAAGATAAATCTATAAAATTTCTCCGTGTAGAGAAACTTCGCTTTCAAGAAAATCCCAAAGTTCCTCGATCGGTACAAATTTACCTCTATTTTTTCTTCGCTCACCAAGTTCAAAAAAACAAAACTTCTCCTTGGAGAAGTAATCCTCGATACTTTGGATAAAATTGTTGGAAAGAGAGTTGCTTCGCTTTCAAGAAAATCCCAAAGTTCCTCGATCGATAGAAATCTATTTTTTCTTCCTTTGCAAAGTTCAAAAAAACAAAAATTCTCTTTGGAGAAGTAATCCTCGATACTTTGGATAAAATTGTTGGAAAGAGGGTTGCTTTTCAAGAAAATCCGAAAATTTCTGGATCGATAGAAATCTATTTTTTCTTCCTTTGCAAAGTTCAAAAAAACAAAAATTCTCTTTGGAGAAGTAATCCTCGATACTTTGGATAAAATTGTTGGAAAGAGGGTTGCTTTTCAAGAAAATCCGAAAATTTCTGGATCGATAGAAATATACCTCTATTTTTTCTTCCTTCGCAAAGTTCAAAAAAACGAAAATTCTCCTTGGAGAAGTAATCCTCGATACTTTGGATAAAATTATTGGAAAGAGAGTTGCTTCGCTTTCAAGAAAATTCCAAAGTTCCTCGATCGATAGAAATTTACCTCTATTTTTTCTTCCTTCGTAAAGTTCGAAAATGGAAAATTCTCCATGGATAAAACGATACTTTTGATGGAGGATAGTTCCGATTATAATACTCCCGTTGACGTGTTAAACAAACGAGACGATTCTGCACACATCCGAGGGTATCAAGCGGGCCGTTCATTAAACGCGATCGAAATCGAAACGTTGGAGTTTGCGTTTGCCCAGGAACGGCAATCACGGCTCGTGTCGAATCTTGCTCACTTCTCGATATAATTAACAATCCCTTCGCCTCCTCGAAGCATCGAGGGTACGCTCGAAGATTCGCTTCGATTCGTCGCGGTCAGCCTCTTGATTCCATCCGAACGAGAAATTCCAGAAACTCTAACCTCGTTTCCTTATTTCGCATTCACCCTCGTATCTCCAATTACCGCGTAGCCCGTACTGTTAAACTTATTCCATAGGATCCGTTTTCAATACGGTACAAGGGAGCGGAATACGGACCATTGTTCACGCTTCCCCCATTGTGTCGCGTTTCTAACCTTCGTACCACGCGCTTGCTCCTCGTTCCTGCTCCCTCCTCCGGTTACAAGCCTATCCTATTTTCCTTTTTTTCTTTTCCTCTCGAATTGTCGCGATGGAAAAATACAAAAGAAAAGACTCGAAGATTTCGTCACAAGAACCTGCACCGATTTGAGGAAATCCGTCGACGAGAATCCCGTGTGAAGGGAAAATCAAGATTTTTAATCCCTTCTTCTCCCACGTTCACGACGTAAATCGTGGAACCGATAATCGAATTCGTAAGAAATCGTAGGAAAATTTCTATGATTGAGGGAGAAGCAGAAAAAGGTCACCTCTTCTCGATTTCGTCGATTCCCCATTGATCGATAATTCAAGTGGAAGAAGAGTAAATTCCGAAATACTAAATACATCGATTATCTGTGCAGATAAGGAGAAAGGAAACGAGGAAGGTTGCGAAGGGCAGAGGAAGCGGGAGATACGGGCGCTTTCGAGAGTGAAAGGGGGACGACTAACTGACAGATTCCGTGGCTGCAGGTCGTGTTGGCTACCGTTTCTCAAACTTTCCAACACTGTGGACGCTTGATACGTGACTTCGCTTCAGTCCAGTTCCCCGCTATCACGCTTTCAAACAAGAGGCTGGTCCGCCTCTGGGGAGGAGGAGACGAAAAGAAAGGAAAGAAAAGAAACTCTGCAACTCTGGAGTGAGAAGACAGAGAGAGAATATATATGTGTGTTTGTATGCATTTAGAGGTAATTGAATTAACCAGAATGGGAATTACAGGTGTGCTCGACGATATTGGCCAGAGAGAGAATCTCGACGAATCTCGCTTCTTGCGCTGGTGGATGGACGGTTTGAGAAACCCTGTTCAGGGATAGCCATAGGATGACCAGATTCAGGAGGAGTGGTTCGCGTTATAATCTTCTCGACAAAAGCCACCAGGCACCGGCCGCAATCCGAAATCAATAGCCTGCGGTCTGTTGCCGCTATCTATTTCACTTGTTCTACCTACCGTTACCGTGTAAATATATATATATATATATATGGTATATGGTATACTTAATCGAGTATAAGTTTCGCTTTGATCGATAGCGTCGGTCGAGAAAGCGCGAGCGAAAAATGGCCCGTTTGACCGCACGATAAATTTTTTAATAATTTCTACAATATCGTTGGAAAGAAGTTGGTAACCTCGACGTATGACCGCCATCTTTCCTTCCATCTTTGAAAAAAAATAAATTGGTTGATTTACAGAGAGAAAAGAGCATGACTTTTTGAATCAAAACACATTCGCAATAGTAGTTGTTTTAGAGGCTTCTGATCTAGAGCTGGCAGAGTTATTTCAAAATCCGCAGCAGTCCGTTCTATTAGGTATTTTGTGTATTTAAATAACAGAATCGTAGTGATCCTCGGCTAAATTCTCACAAGTTTGGAAATTATATAGGATGAATCGAGCCGCGTGTTTGTGTTGTACTCGTGCATTCGCTTCTAAAGTCGATCCTTCCAAGATGTTACGTATGTTATCGATATATATACGCGTGATATTTGGCGTAAGGAGAATTTGAACGGAATTTGGCAAAATCGGGGGGAGGGGTGATATTATCTTTCAACCGCTAGTGCGTTAAAATTACATGGAGATTATTAGATGGGAACGATGGGAAATTTCTCGATGATTCGAAGGCGAAACGGTCGACGAGAGGGAATTCTCTGGGACAGGTTCTACACCTCCTCGAATTACCGTTTACGTAATTCCGTGGCCGAACGATCAGATTTTCGGGGTATTACATGGATTTCCCGGCGCCGGTACAAGGCGACTTCGCTCCCTCGAATTTATGCACCGCTTTCCACTTCTATCCATTGTTCAACCCGATCTTAACGAGCCGCGATAAAATCAACGCGATTACAGATTCGATCGTGATTTACATATCGCCGCCAACGCGAACGGAAGAAACTTTCTTCACTTCCTTAAAGTGCCTTACGTTTTCAGCAAATAGAGATATTTTAAATTAAATTGAAAACATTTCAAAAAATTCGGTTCGAGCGTGTCGTTAGAAAATTTTTAATTATTTTAAATTTTCACGTTAGATTTTATTAAGCTTCTCGCCAATTACCGTTAGTTGAAACGATATGTAATATCAAATATACATTCGAATTATTCTCTGTTTCAATTAATTCTATTCTATCTGGCTCGTAAAGCTTGGAAAAATTCCTTTCTCCCCCCTGGAACAGTTGGAAAAAAAGGAAAAAGGGCGAGACAATTCCCTGCTGTTAAACCGCAAGAGATTTAAACGAGGGAATCGAAGTTCGGGATCAGAACGGGACATATTTGCCGCGATTGTTCTCCACGCGTGATTTCGATTGAACCCGATCATGGAATACCGCCACGCTCGTCCACCCTTTGCCATTAACCCGAGCCGATACATTTTCGAACGAAAGAAGAAGAAGAAGGAAGAGAGGAAGAAAAACAAAAAGGAAAATTCCTTGCTTCTATTTTTAACGCGCACGCGTTCCGCTCTCCTCTCTTCCTATGTCGCGCTATGTCACCCTCCCCCTCCCCCCTATACCGATATATCGGACATTTAATAACGCCGGCATTCGAAAAATGCGCGCACGGAACGTTGCGCCTGGAATTTTTGATGAAAATTTTCTCGCTTTTCCTGCAAAGTTGGCCGCGGGTACGGGCCGCGATTTTTGCCTCCCCCCTCTCGATAACAGAGGGGGGTCGGACGTTTATGGAGAAATATTAACCGATCCTCCCTCTACGAGCGGAATAATTATCGAGGAGGAGGTTGTGCGCTCGGAGTTTTTCGAGTTTTCCACGAGTTTTCCACGATAGAAGATCACGGTAAGAGACGATTAGTTACTTGTTCCTTGCATTCCAGATGCTATCTATGTAATATTCCTTGATCGTCGCTGTAGAAATATTTCGTGAGAAATTTGAATATATAAAAAAAAAACCCCTTCCCTTTTCACATAGACGGACAGAGAAGTTAATTTTTCATTTCGAAAAGAGTTGGTCGAATCCTTGGCTGTATTAAATGGCAGGGGGAGAGATGGGGGGGAAGAAAAAGTTGCGGAAGATCGAAAATCCCGGGACGCGATTCATAATACAAGGTAATAGGGGCGGCGCTTTAGCCATTGTTTCCCTCCCCCTCCCCCGGAGAGGAAAGTTTAGCGGGACGGTGAAACATTGAAGCGGACGACTGACAAGTATCTCGGCGGGGCGGGGCAAATCCGATGCATTAATAATAATGGGCGAAAGGTCGGAGGGTCGGTGGAAAAATTTCGCCTCTGCTACTTTGCGAAAACTCGCCCCCCGCTCCCTCACCCTCGGATAAAATAATCAAGCTCGTTCCACTTCCCCTCGCTCCGCTCCGGTCCAAAAGTTTCATGGAGGAGGGGGGAGAAGTTTATGACGTTTCCGCGTCGCTCTTCTTTACTTCCTCTTTCTCGACCGACATCCGACAATTGGAATATACTTTCGTTCGAAGAGGGTGAACATCGAAAGGGGAGAAAAGTTTCGCTTGTTCGTTTATGAGGACGAATTTTAAGGGATTTTTTTTTTTTTTTGGCTTCTCGTTGCAAGAAAATGTACGAAGAGTGTCGCGGGAAGGAAGAGAGTCGATCGAAGTTTGTTGTTTCTTTTAATTACAGAAAGGGATCTTATCGTATCTCTCTTTCGGATATTTCCGGCAGATTTTTATGCCAAGAAGTAGCGGAGAAGGATAAAGAAGATAATTTACGTACTTTTTATAGGCAATATAGATTTATTTAAGATAAGACGGGGATATAAAGGAAATATCGTCACGGGTCCGTTGACAAGATTTAACAAGATTTTTCACCGAGTTGGAACGAAATTGAAATATATTGGAATACGAAATGGTGTTGCTCGAGCAATTGTTCCTCACGGATTAAAAAAGAAATACCGTGTTATTAACTGCGTCGGAAAAGTGTCGCGTCATTTTTAGGTTGACGGAGGTTGGAAAGCCGGGGAAAGCGTCGCTTTTCTTTCGAAAATTTGCATCGTAGAGAGAAAGAGAATTGCGTGACAAAATGTTAGGAAGTTTAAATTAAGCGGTAATCTGGATTGCCGTAACTGAACGGAATGCAAATTTCCGCCGATTCTCCTTAATTTCGAATTCAACACACCGCCGCTAAGTATATCCCCCGAATCTCGAATTAGCCTTTTTAACCATCGGCTCCGCCACTCTTGCCAATTGAAAAGGAGAAATTGAAAAAGAAAAAAAAATTATTATTCTTCCCACTCGAAGCAGGGACGAAAATTTCGATTAATTTTTAATTTCGAATACATTTCTTCCATTCTGGTTCGTAATTAATAAGTCGAGCCACATCTTACGTCTTTTTCCACTCAACAAGCTGTGCAAAGGATTCAATTTGGAGAGAACAATCGAAACAGTCGGAGAGAAATTTCGATACAATTTTTATATAATTGAAAACAATTGTTCTCAAATACATTTCTTCCACTCCGACTCGTAATTAATATTGAATCGTGTAGCCAATACGTATATACGTATATACATTCTTCTACTCAAAATATACAATAAATATTCGATCGAAGAAGTGAATTTCGATTAATTTTGAGAAATGGAGAGAAATCGCGTCTCTTCCATCATCTGCTCGACTCTGATTCCTAATTAATAATCGACGTAAACCTTCTTCCGTCGAAGAAGAGGATCTCGATCCCGAAGAGGACGATCCGTCAGAAGCGGGCAGAAGAAATTTCGATTAAATTTTCACAGCGCGGTCGGAAAAATTGTCCCTCCGCGTAATTAATATATGGAGGCACGGAGCCGGAAGAATTTTTATGCGGGAAACGCCGGAAACCACGACGATTGCGATTCAACCGGGCATTAACGACGCGTTGGATGGTCGTTAAAATCTCGTTAAGTGTTGCCGTTTATTCCGTCCCGTTTTATGCTAATGTTGGACCATAATCCGCGGTGAGGAACAATGCTGTTCCTCCGTTCCGGAAGTCGGCCTTTAAAAACCTTTGCGGTTTTATTTCGATGACGCCGCTTAATAGAACCGTTCCGCGTCTGCTGACTGCTTGCAAAATGGAACGGAGAAACCTACTTCCCTCCCTCCGCCTCCTCTCCTCGGCCAAGTGATAATTCTTTGAATCCCTCCTCCCCCCTCCTTTCGGGAGGGGGATCGATTTATGGGATGCGCGTGCACGAAGAGGCGTAGCTGGTTATTAAACTGTCAGAGTTTAATAACCGGCAGATTTGACTCGACGATAAGTTCTTCCCGCCAATATATAACGAGAAAGAGAGATGTTTACCTATTCGTAAAACTGGGCTAGAGAGGAGAGAAATTTCGGCGAGGGGAAAATTATAAGGTCCGTTTACTTTGTAACCGGAGTAATAAGTTTGCCGATTTCCCGATGATGATAAATCGTAACGCTAACAGCAAGTAAATTGATTTTCTTTTCAAACTTGTTACGAATCCGTACCCGACGAGATTTCTCTCCGTATATACACGAGTATTAAAATACACGGATAAAAATAAATATCTTAGAATATCTTAGAAACTCTACTGAAAAAAAAAGGATACGCACGAACATTCCGCGAGAAAAGCGAACGAAAGAGTGACGCGAGAGAGAAAAGAAAGACAACCATCTTCGTTCGTTCTTTGTTCTCTTCTCGCGAGGATGCAGGCGAGGCAGTTGAAATAGAGGGGGAACTTTGGTCTTGTTGGAATTTTGTGCGTTTTAATTTTCCGGCCGCGGAGGCGGGACGAGGGAGATCCGCGGAATTAGTCGACGGTGGGTTTCTAATTAGGGGTAATGAGTTAAAAACGGACGCGAGAATCTCGAGGAAGCGGAAGGGCTGAGAGTTCGAGGCCTGGCCGGGCAAACGATAGTCCATTACTCCCGGCCGCCGGAAAGAATTATCGTGTTGGCGAATGGATTTCCATTTTCACGCGAGTTGCGCCCGCGTGAAATTTGTCCCCAGCTCCGTTCCTCGAATCCGTTGGGAAAAAGCATCGTTTTCGACATACCTCAATTTTCTTAGAGAGAGTTTTCTCGGTATCGTGAAGCGAGACTGCTTTTTGAGTTTGAAATTTCAACAGTCTTCTCATTTCCTTCATTCATTTCGAGCGGAATCGAGAAAATTCTTCCTCTTGCAATTATTTCTATCCCTAGCCACATACGATATTTTGCAGCGTACAGATTTCAAGAGGGATCGAGACGAAATCGATCTTGAATTCGACGAAGGAGGCAATTTCTCATCCCGTGGGTCACGATCATTCGTACAGGGATCGAGGACGGTTTGAAATTACGACGGGGAAAAATAGCTCGTAAGGAAGGAGGGGCAGGTGTCGTTTGTTCTCGCAACGATTGTTCCCTTCGCCGGCTCTCAAGATGCGAGGCAATTTGCGGAAACGCAAAACGTTGAAAGGTCCGAAGGATCGAGTGCTGCCATCCCCTCCTCTCTCTCTCCCCCTCTATCCCTCTTCCAAGATTTCTCGAATCCTCGTGGAAGGCCTTTTAATTCCGCCGGCTGACATTCTATTTCGCATCCGTCCGCATTCAAAGTTAATAAAGCGTCATGCACACCGGCTGGCATTTTTCCGCGGGACGAAAGAGAGAATTGAATGCGGTGAATGTGGTCGTTTAGGTCGCGCTGCCTCCTAAGCCGCGCCCGTTCCGAGGCGCAAGGATTGCGGGGGAGGGGGAGGAAAAGGAGGAGGAGGAGGATCTGGCGAAGCATCCTTCTGGAATCCTTAATATAGTCGGTCGAAAGGGGAGAATCGGACGCAAAAGGGGGTTGGGAATGGGTGAGAATGGCACGCGAAAGGAAAGATATCTCGCCACCGTGAAAATTACGTTCCCGGCCCGATATACCCCTGGAGCGGGTAAATAGGCATCGAGCGATAGGGTGGATGTGACGATCGTATTCTCCTTTTCCTTATCGAGGAACAAATTATTAGAAGAGAAGAACGAGATGTCGATCGATTCTGTTTTGGAAAACGCGAAACGCTATTTTGCATTAAGGATTATGCAGAACACCGAGATATTATAGATACCGATTTTTAGGATGAATGGTAAATTTTCATTGAATTTCATTTGATCCGTTCGAAGAGGAGCGAGATACTAATGGATCTTGTTTTGAAAAACATCGGTGATTAAATTTCCTTTTCCATATCGAGGAATTGCGTACGATATTTTGGACCGCATTAAGGATTAACACCAACTGAGATATCACGGATATTAATGAATTTGGTAAATTGTTAGACAGAATGATGGATAGATAGTAAATTTTCATTCAATTTCATTTGATTCGTTCGAAGAGGAGCGAGATACTAATGGATTTTGTTTTGAAAAACATTGGTGATTAAATTTCCTTTTCCATATCGAGGAATTGCATACGATATTTTATACTGCATTAAGGATTACGCAGAACATAAAGAGTGAGATGTCACGGATGTTAATGAATTTGGTAAATTGTTAGACGAAATGTGATGGAGAAATGGTAAATTTTCATTTCATTATAAGATCGGTATCTCTCGCTTAAATAGAAACAGATAAAACGAAAATATAGTGGAGCGAAAGAAGCAAAAGAAAACAACTTATTGCGCCGCATCAAGGTGTACTTTCTACCAGATATCATGTTCCCTGCGTTTAATTTATTCGTATTACACGCACACGCGTTCCGCAACGAGATAACTTGGATTAATCGTGTCATTAGATCGGTACCCGACCTGGAAATCTGAATTATGCATATACCCTTTGCTTCCCCTGTTTCGCAAAGCAAAATTTCGGACCTCCATTTCCTAATCTAATCCTCTCTTTCCAAAAATCGCGATCGCGCCGAAATCCACTCTCGAGATGAACGCTCGTGAGAAATCGCCACGCCGTTTTGTTTAGCCTTCGTTCTCGAGGCTCCTCTCCCGCTCGAAATCGCTCACCCGGGACCCGTATTCGCGCGTTATTGGCCCGCGAGGAGGAATCGCGTGGAACCGCGTGGAAAAATGGGCGACATTTTATATCGGGGAGAGGGGGAGAGAGAGATCTCGCCTCTGCAATTATATCTCGATGCAAATGATCCGGCCGAATTAGCAGCGGCCGATTAATTAGTGTTGCCGGTAACGCGCGTTCCATCTGCAGATCCTTGTCGATCGATCGACCGACACCGGGACCGGCGCACTGTCACGCAGAGTGATTGCAGCTGCATGCAATTAGCATAATCATGACGAAGAGCCGCTCGTGTGCACGCTGCAGCTATGGCGCGAGAGAGAGGGGGGAGGGAGAGGATGATCGACGTTTTCGTTTGCGTAAAGCCGCGTCCTCGTTACCCGGGGAGGCGACGATCATCGATCAGAGATCGACAAGGGTGCGTGTCGCGCGGTTGGAACAAAGAAGTCATCGTCGAAAGCATCGGGCTCGTACGCGTTTATCATCGGTCTAACCCTTTGCACGCTTGCACTAATTTTAACAGGAACAATTTTCACGCACACCTCCTCCCTCCGCCTCCCCCGACACGGATGAAAAATTCGAAGAAGATTGGCCTTTTCGACCCTATCCCGTGTAACAAGATTTACAGGGGTGGAAGCAGAGGTCGATTGGGCAGCGCACGATCCATTATCCCGTCGAATTGGGACCAAGCAGACGATTTCGTTCGATTCTCTCCTCTCGCCAAGTGTATTATTCGACACCTGATACGATGCTTTTTTTTTTTTAATAAATTTAATTCGTGGAAAGCGTATGAGAGGGGTCATTTAAGGGGGAAGGGAGGGGAAACAAGATTAATATATATTTTGAAGGGGATTTAATCTCCCTTCCCCACTGTTCGGCTAAAATTAAATAAAATATGCCGACAGAATTTTATAAATTTTAGAACACAAAATACCGCGCGACTCGTGCTGTCGGCCGCTTCGACCAAGTATCCCGGCCAAGCTTAATCATTTTTTAATTACGCCCCCGATACGATTAAACGGTCCTCCACGCTTTTATGCACCCGATCCTGCCGCCCCTCTGTTAATTAAATCGCTCGGATGTACCGCGAGCCGCCCCGTTGGGAACTTTTCGATCACCCGTGTGTAACTCGAGAGCTTCATTCGTTAGCGGGAAACCTTATCCCCTGGATTGCCTGGTTTTTTTCTTTCTTTCCCTCTTCCTTTTTCTCATTGTTTCGCGCTTCGGGGAAATCATGGAGAAAATTGTTAAATAAGGGATTTTACGAATTACCGTATCCCGCATTTTAATTTACATTTCCTTTTATTCCGTGAAGTGAAATTCTATTCCGTTATAAGTGAAATTTTAGAAAGTTGGCCAATTATAACGAATTCACTTGCCGCAGGACAAGAGGAGAGGAATTTCGGTTTAATACGAAACGATAATTGAATTGAAAGGTAAGGGTGGCAAAAATGCTGTCATTATCGAGGGAATTAATTTTTAGAGATTAAAATTATATCGGATCAACCGTTCACACGCGTTTATATTATTATCGTTAATTTCTCGATCGAAAATAAATTCTCGCGGAATTTTCCTTACGATCCAGATTCCAGCCCTGTTCGAAACAATCGAGATCGTGTTTCCTTCCGTCGAAAGCGCAGAGAGACACTGGCCCGCATCGGATCGGAACTTCTCGATACGTGTACCCGGCTATCGTTATCGAATATACGCACACGATATGCGCGTCTCTCGTATACACACATCCCCCGAATAATCGGGGTAACAACGATTAGCGTGATTATCGACGAGGCGCGCGTGCATCCATCCAACGGTTGGTTTACACGGTTAACGATCGCGAATTCCACCGTATTAATTTCCAATTCTCTCCGCGAGTTGATCTCTTCGCGAGCAGATTGAAAAGAGAGAGAGAGAGAGAAAAAGGGAAAGAGATTGGTGGAAAAAAAGAAAATAATAATTAACCAGAGTGGAGCTCTGCGGTGGATACGCAGAGTCGATCGTTAACGGGATTAGCGCCGCGATTTCCCATCCCCCTCCCGATCGAGGGATTTTCGATCGGGGCAAATGAACCTGGCCGCGAGAAATTTTAACGATCCGCCACGATCCCGGTTAGTTAACGGGGGAAAGGGATTTCGATCGAACGTTGGAATCACGTTGTCGCGACGATTTGCGAAATTTCGATAATACGGGAATAGTTTCCGTTCCCGTAACCGTTTGAACCGTTTAAACTTTTTCCAGAAAATTGAAACGCGCCGATATTATGGATTATTATTTTTTTGGAAATTTTTTAAAATCGTGCCGGAGAAGTTTCGAGGGCGATCGATGATTCTTTTTCTCTCTGCGCGTAGACAGGTTGATTAAACTTTTCCCTTTTCTTTTGTAGATTCTATTCAGAAATAATTCCCACGGATAAAAGGATTCCGGGTATTTATAGATATTTCAAACAATTTATAAATATTTAATCCTTCGAAATGTAATCGTTGTAAATTAAACGAATCGGTGAAATTGAAGGATTCAAATCGGCCATTTCACGCGCAACAACGTGATCAACTTCCTCTACGAAGCTTCTGCGTAGCACAACTAATAATTTAAATTCCGATCTTGAACCATACTCTGTGCATTTATGCATCGATCGTGTCCAGAGAAGGAAACGATCGAAAAATCGGTATTCCCTGAGGAAACGTGGGGTTCTCGAGTCCCTTCTGCCCATCTTCGAGGATTTCCCTTCGAAAGAAAAGTCGGGCGATTCTCGTTGGTCGAGGAAAAGGAAACGTTGCGTCCGTGAGATTTGCCCGACGGAAGGCAAAAGCAAAGGGAGAGAAGAATGAAAGGAGGAGGATGGACAAACGGTGGACCAGTTTCACGCATCGTCGACGAACTTATCTCGACGAGGATGGCGGTACAAAGGCGGTTCTTCGCTGTTTGTCGCGGCAAACTCGATTCAAACTGGCAGAGTTTGAATTTATACCCGAGCTCGGCTTTGCTCGCAATTCTTCCTTCGATTTTCGAAACCGATTTCGATTTTTCTTTTCGAGAATCGAATTTTTTTTAATCCTCTCTCCAATTTCCTTCGATCCAACAATTGCCCGTTGTTTCCAAACGTGTTTCGAGAGACAAGTCGTTCGAGAGAAGAGCGAATTTAAATAATTCTTTCTCGCCAATCGTAAAATTAGAATGTAACTCGACTGTGAATCAAAATTGGTGTCGAGTATTATATTCAAGGAACTAGTTCAAAGGATTAAAAGGATTGGGCGAAAAAGGTGGAGACGGGAAGGAGAGAGAAAGAATAATGAGACGAGAGGAAAAAGCAGACGTTGGAGGAAAGTTGGAGTCGGCGAAAAAATGCGATAAAAAGGGGGAGCAACGATTATCAGCCGGGTCCAAGTGAAACTTTGCAGAGAGAGAGAAAGAAATGGAAACGAGACTGAAAGAAATAGCAACGGGACAAAAACTGAATTTGAAACGAGAACAAAAAAATACAAAAATTGTCACGCAGCTCATCAAACTCGATGCTCTTAAGACTCGTAGATTTACGAATAAAATTATCACAAATTACTCTCCCGCGAAATCACTCTCTCGCGAAATTAATTCGATCCAAAAATTTCGCAACTCTCGAAAATTTTACACTTCCAAATTCATTCTCTCGTCCATAGAAACGATGAAAAATCAACCGTTCAATTCTTTGACGAATTGAATTAAAATTCACTCGAAACTGTTGCGAAACAGTTTTACCGAGGGAAGAAAATTCGTGAGAATCCATCGGAAACGATAGCTAAAGCTTCGTGGATAACGTTTTTGCGGGCAATGCCGGCCGGGCAAAAGGATTTCCAGGAGAGGAGAGAAATAGACGATGGAGTGTCAGGCGTGGAAACCGACTCGAGATATATAACCGGTGAGATATCTGGCACGGGATAAGTCCGACCGACCCGCATTCCTCCGTTTTTACGTTTTTGCTTTCAACAAACCCAGCTTCAACGCTTCCGTGCCTCCACGAACGCGCGGTTCCAAGTTAAGTTCCGCGTGTAAGTAACGTTCTCCATCGAGGTGGAGAAGCGCAAGGATTCTCTTAGTGAAAAGAGTTCCTCCGCGGGGAGAAACCGAGTCTCTCGCGAGTCCTTCGGGTGGTGGCGCGCTCAGATATCCGGCTACTTTAGAATAGATTCCTCTTGAGGAGTTCACCCGAGGTAGGAGAGCGAAATTCTGCAGAGATAGAGAGTCACCTGGACTCTGGATAACTTCGTTGGCTTGGGCACCGCTTTCGAAGTTGCGCTATCGGCGAGAGAATCGCTGCTACGTTGGCTCGAAAGGCATTTCCGAAATATTACGAATATTAGCCGCGAGATTATTGGGGGAAGAATTTTGGATTATCGTGGTATCATTGATAACGGAACATTGAAAAGAGAATTGTCAGAATTCATCGAAAGAAGTAGGCTGTTAAAAAAGCAAGAAGGAGAGCCGGTTAAAATCTCGAATAAAGTTACTTCGAGTGATGGTATAAAATGCTTGATCAACCTTTTTTATTCTTTTCATGTATTATTTCCGATTATTATTACGTTTTGAACGATAAATTATCGAGGTGACTTCAACTAATATAATATATTATTATATTTTGAACGATAATCCAAATAACTTTGTTCGTAACTGCAACTATTAAATTTTGCCCATCGCTGAATCAGACAGCCTGGATTTTATTTTCAACATTTATGGTAAACGGGTTGCTCGATCTAAACAGAGATACAGCAGCAATGGCCACCTCGCAACTCACATTTAACGCCCTTTTGACCAAGTTTGCATTTTCACCGATCAAAATAATAATCGGACAACAACGAAAAAAAAAAAAGAATAAGTGGTCCTTGGAGTAATACATTTGCGCAATATTCAAACTCGTTCGCTTCAGACTTTAATCATTTTGCCAATACTCATTCCATTGTGATCGGCTGGCGATCAGATTCGCATGAAATCGGAATATCTTGAAAAGATCTTGCTCCACATACCACAATATCGTAACATTTGTGAAAAATTACAATCGTCGACGACAGAGAAGAAGCAATTATACTAAAACTAAACAAGAATCCTCTTCTCTCTCCTCGAAGGATCCGCGAAGACAAGAAGCGTGAATTTGGCCCAACTCGGGGCGAGCAACCGTGGCAACCGTGGAAAATCAATCGGTTAATACTATCGGCGAATGGAATTAGTTGCGCGGAACGTTGCGGCGTTCCTACGCTGGGAAACAGCCACGTGGACTGTCCGTGCCCGCGAAAATACCCGATGGCCGAACGGTAAACGCGATTGCCAACTGTTTCCCAACTATCGAGGCAACTTTCTACCCGCACGAGCTCCCCTCCCATTTAATTAAATATCGCGAAACACGCTTCCTTCCATCGTGGCAAGACCCTTGCTGTTTCCACGCGTTCCAAATCTATATATATATATATATATCGTTTGTCTCGTTTCTTCCATCCAACGCGTGACAACTTGGAGAAGATAAAAAATACGATCGTTCTCGATACAACTGTTCGTGTATCGCCGTATACACCGCTCTCCATCAATCACCGGTGACGATTTGAAAGTTTTTTTATTTTTTTTTTGTTTTCGAATAGTTGGAAAGCTCTCGCGACACAATGTGAAAACAACAACGGCTTCGATGGAAATATCGTTGACGGTTTGGATATTCCATTATACGATTTTTTTTACAGTTTTTCTTTTATGTGTACATGTACGCCGAAGTTATCGTTAAATGGGTTAAGATATTCGATGCAAGACAAGAACGAACGAAGTTTTCCATCGCGGTTGATATTCGATATGCACGGTTTATTAGTCGAACGCATTCGGTTGGAAGGCATATACGAATATACTTTGGGAGGCATGGATAAGAATTGAAGAAACGTATCGAGACGTAATTTTTTAGTAATCTTAACATTTTCTCGATTTCGATACGATACCTTTTTTTTTCATAAAGAAGATTTGTAAAGTATAAATTATTTCATTGTTGGGGATTGGCGGAAATTAGCCCAATTCTCGAGACGATTGTCGTTGGAAGAATCCGGGAAATTTCGGTGTGTGAGGGCCACGGGAGAGCGATTCGTTTAAAATCGTGATGCGGATTTTTATAAATGGGAACCTTCAACGTTTTATCTCTCCCCTTCCGTCTTGGCGACGGCAATATCCGCAGCGGGTGTGTCGCGTTTCGCCGAAATTAAAGTCGCAAGATAAACGAGCCGCATTTACGAAACGGCCGAAAAATTCCCCGCGAACGTAAAGAGATCCATCCTTTCGTGGATAGTTAAAAAAAAAGGATCGTTCCACTCGTGGAAACGAGTCAAATTTCCCGAGAAATTCCCGAGAGAAGAGCTTTCTTCCCCCCCACTCCTCTCCTTTCCTCCTCCTCTTAACGGATGTCTCATCAAACTGTTCATTTAACGAGCGAATTCGTGACAATTGAAATTCGACTTGGAGTTTCAACAAAAAGAAAGGGCAACGGTCAAAGAATTATTACAGTACTCGATTGTTCCATCTTTTTTGATAGCAATTTACTTATCGAGGAAAATATATTTTACACATCTTCTATTCTTCTAGTCGAACTGTGAATAAATAATTAATTTGCTTCGTCGTTTTACAAATACGTCGAAAGAAGGGAAATCGAAGCATATCGGAGTATAGATAAACGTGATGATCTTGAATACTTTTGCCGACTCGCTATCATATATCTTGATAATATTTTGACGCGCGTCGAAATGCAGAATCATGATTGTTTTGGGAAGGAAGATTAATCGAATGCGCGAAAAAGGAAAGGAAATGGAACGAAAGCTTGATCGCCGCAAGATAGACGATAACGATAATATTCGAAACTTGCATAGACCCCGCCCCCTGATTATCGGTGTCCAATTAATTTCGGATGGAGAATTACGAAGACACGGATCACTGTCGGCGCATATATTATTAATTAATAATTTCCGCGGGGGTGTCGATTTCAGATTACGCTAATCCACCGTCAATTTTAGCCGCGGAATCGATTCTAATTCAACGATTCCGGCCCGTAAATCGGCTGAATTTTCTCGTTTAAACCACACGGATCACGCTGTTGAATTGACAGTCGCGTTACAGCCCGGCCGGAAGAATTAATTCGCGTCGTATATCTTCCGGCGACAAGCGTAATTTTCGGGATAATCTCTCTGGTTAAATGGATACAGAACGACGATGCGGCGGTATAATTTTTCGGGCTCACCTCTCCTCATACGGAGCAAGAACAATGGGGGTCGGTAAGTTGAAAAGCAAGAATTTCGAGATAACGAAGAGAGGATTTCCTTTTTTCTTTTTTTTTTTTTTTTTTTTACGAGACGCTTTTGTTCGTGGCTTCTTTCTTTCTATATTATTTATTTATAGCTGCAACGATACCGGATCGATTTCCGAACCGATAGAATCGATAGAATGCGGAGAATTTGAAAAATTTTCATTCATCGGCATCCACGATGTTGATATTAAAAATATTATCGAAGAAGATTCGAGCAATTGAATTATTCTGAATTAATATTCGTGTATTCGGAAATCGAATCGAACGTAGTTATTATTATTATTAACTTAGAAATATTAGATTCTCTCTTGTTTGTTGTTACAACGTGAAAATATTCTTTCTCGTTCGTGATCACTTTTCTTTCGTTGCATCTTCGCAACATTTAATAATCAATTTCTCCCAATCAAATAGCCAATTTTGCATCGAAATTTGGAAATATTTATCTCCCTTGTTGATCTTCACCATTTGGTCCACATCTAATATTATTACTACTCAACCGTGTTGTCCATTATTAGACTCGACATAACAACAATTTGAGTAATAATTCATTGTCACTCGACCATCCTCGTGAACGGAACCGTGACGAGCCGAGCGAAACAAACTCTTTACCCGTTGCTTCTTCCTCTCTCGAGTCACGTAAAAGAGACAACAAGCATAATGGAAGAACGAATTAAGAAGCGTTCCACGAATTAAGAAGCGATAACAAGCGTGGCTCTAATTGCCAGACAAACGATCGGACGAGGGAGAACGGCGGTGTTCGTTTCCTCGCGACAGTCGTAATTGAACATAAACCCGTCTAATTACTCTTGGGGGGGAGAGGAAAGGAGAGAAATAAGACGGATAGATATAGATATAGAGAGAGAGAAAGAGAGAGAGACTCGAAACGGAATTCTTGGCGACGAGAAACCGCGCAAATGGAGTATCCGCGTGATTAATTCAGAATTCTGAAGAGAAAGAGAGAGAGAGAGCGTGGCGCGCGGTGGCATAAAGCGGACCAGACACAAAAGCCGCGCTTTTGTTCTTATTTAACGCGGCACAATCCCGAGATAAGGGTCACGGGTGCACAATGAGCGACCCCTGAGAATTATTTCGCCCCTTGTCCACGATTTTTCCCAACGCTTGCCGCGTCCACGCGCGAGAAAAAAAATAATTCTGGATCGAGAAATCGAAATTACACATTTGTGGAAAACGGTATGGAAATTTAATTCTAACTGGCCGCCAGTCTAGACGACGCCAGTGTTCGGGATTTCCTTTATGTTTTTAATTGAACGAGCAGGAAATGAAAATGGGTAAAACGGAGTAAAAAGTAGAGAGAGGGGGTAAGATGGTGGGAAAACGGTAAAAATATGCACTTACAGAATAATGGTATTGAAAAGTTCTATTTTGGTGCGTCTGTAAAAAGATCTGGAATATAGCTCTTTCTTATATTTATATATATATATATATATCGAAATATAGGAAAAATGACAGCGAGTGAAATAAAAAGGGACTGTGATATCCACTTACTGGAATGGCTGTATTGAAAAAGAGATTGTACACTTATCGGGGATAGCCGATATTGGAATTGAATCCTCGATCAGGGTTCATAGTTTCCTCGATATTTAACATCGGGGAAAAGAGCGAAGCGAGTGAGAGGAAAAAAAAAATCCCAAACTATGCTCTCATTATTTCTAACAACTCCGTATCTGGGCCAAAATTGAAAAATTGTATTTCGTACAGAAAAAAGAAAAAGAATAAAAGGGAAGAAGAAAAATAATCTCAAAGTCTCAACTTCGTCCAACACTTCCTTTTCTATTTCCCCAAACGAAATAAAAGGCCATGCGGGGGAACGAAAGAGGAAGGAATCCAAGGATCGTTATAGATATTCCGCCACGTTCGTTATGCTCGAGCATCTTGTCCCATCGCGTCTCTCGTTCGAAATCAGCAGGGAGCGGGAAAACGTGTATACACATGCGGGGACAGAGGATCGCACGATCGCGGTGAAACCCGTGGTCGATTTGCGTATACGCGTTTACCAGCCACTTGGCTTCCGTTTGTTTTATATTTGCCCGATGATTTACCGACCCCCGGTGACTGACGTTTAATTATTCCGCACCGTTTTGCGCACCCGTCACCGGGTTAATTTAATAACTCGCCGCGGATCGTTCGCCTCTCCACGCGTCACGAAACGCCCCATCGAAACGCCATCCGCCTCTCTCGAAACTAATTTTCAAAATTGGCCTCGGTTTCGAGGGATCAGGATCGTTTTTTTTATTTTCGACCGATTAAACGAGACGCCGCCGTGATTTTACCGCGAAAAATAAAGTGGACGATGATGGGAGATCGAAGAGGAGTGGGGAAAGGATCGAATGAGTCGCGAGGGATAAGGAGCGGGTCGAACCAATTATCTTCTCCTATTCTTCCATTCTTCCTCGAGTCTGTATATTTTACAGGAAGAGTTGTTTAAACTTTTTAAACTTTTCCCATACGATGGGATTTTGAATTTATCCCGATGATGTTTGGATAAGGGTAATAAGAAGAAGGAATTTTGTTTTATAGATATATATATATATAATTCGTGAATATATATTTAAGAAAAAAGTATATTTGAGAGAGGAAATGAAAGTCTGGAAGCGCCTTTTACAAAAATTTAATTTGCATTACGATTGTATCCCTCCCCCTGTAGATATGAAAATTTTATTTCTATGCAAATAAGATCTCTCTGGAGAAGAGATTACTGGAGTTAGAAGTCTAAATCCTTTATTCTTGCGGATAAAATAGATGCTCGTGGCAATTTACGATCTCTGCGTGGAAAGCGAGGGGAGAGGATTTTGTCCTTGGAAATCGATCGGACATTCGCTTCGAAAATATTTATTATTTATCGATCTTTATTAAATATTATTTATTCCTGGAGGATAGATTGGGGAACGACGAGGGGAATCGTACATGGAGAATGGAATATTGGAGAGGGTTAAGCGCGTGTCGACGCGCTTCAGTCTGTTCATCGATACCGCGCGACAAACAATCGTCCCAATTAATTATGCGCCTCGTGATTTATTTGAGGGCCGGCCTAGGCATTTCAACGAGCCATCACCGACGTCGCTGTCTCCCTGCCGTTGACACCAATGCACTTTCCAAAACGATCTACCGCTTTGTACCCGGCCCAGGCTGTGCGCGCTTTGTTCCGTAGAAAAATAATTCGAAACCATTTCGATTTTTCGATTCGAGTTCGATCGAAAGTTAATTCGCTGCAAATAGTTTCTTTTTTTTGGGGGGATTAGCTTCGAATAATTTAATTTCGTCGAAATTGATACACGAATCTTCGTCAAATTATCTCTATCAATGATAAATAATAATTAAATTATAAACTATCGTTGTTATAATTGAATAATAATAACTTTCTCGTTTAAATTTGTCCAATTAATTATTCAAAGGGGATTTAACGTCCCCGTATCGTATTCGACTCCCTGCGAATAATTTTCGATCTTACCATCCTCGATCGAGCAAATTGGTCCGCTCGTTCTCAAGTTTATCAATAATCAATGCCCTTTAAAGAATAGATGAATCCGTAATTTCCATCCCTTCGAGCCAGATTATCTATCACGACGAACCAAATGCGAGACGAGAATGTACAATAAATAGAAAGAAAGAAACGGTTGTAACGAAAATAATTCGAAAGAGAAGAAAGAATTGGCGCTCGTGGTTTCTCGTCTCCCGTTCTTCGGATGGAAACTGGTGAAAAAAAAAAAAAAGAAAGGTGGGGGCGCATCGTAAATAGAGTAGAATGCGGGAGTTTGTTTAAATGAGGGAAGGAGGCGATCATTCTGGCGCGTTCCCCCCTCCGCCCGAACCACATCGGTCGACCAGCATCGGCAACTACGGCTCCGGCCAATTCCGACCGCAGCACGGATCCGCCATATTCAACCTCTGCCCCCGGCCCAGATGCGCCACCGGATACGGCCAGATAATTGATGCAACGACATCGCGCTCGCCCAGATGGAACATGCGACGATTATCTAATTTATCGCCCCGTTAATTAATTATTTCTTTCGAACCTGCCCGTTTTCGAGAACAAGTTAAACGCTCGGATCGTATTTTTTTTTTTGTAAATTAAAGATGATTCAAAGTTTGTAGTGGAAAATTATTAAAATTAGGGATTTTAGGGATATTCGAGATCTTCAAGTCGTTAAAAAAAGTTTCGAAATTAAAAAAAATTGAAGGCGAAAGAATTATCCTAAATTCGAGAGTTTTTGCAGCATTAAACCGATCGTTTTGAAACAAAAATTCCGACAAATTTGTTTCACAAACATCGTAGTTCGTTTTATCGTTCGTTGTTCAAAAGTTCAAGTTGTGTATATAACAACTAAAAGATAAACAAATGGCAATGATTATTAATAAAATATTTTCAATTCGATCAATCTCGCTATAATTTCGAAAATCTTTTCAATTTTTCAGATTCCAGTGGTGGAAAGAAAGAAGAAATAAGCGTGCGTTTTGGGACGAAAGAAACTTGACCGTGATGCTCGGTTTAATCCCCTCGCAAATCCTTTGAGCCCCATTAGCGAGCGTAGCCGGAGTGAACTTGTCTCGAGCACACGCGTGAATTGTCCTACACCATGAGCATAAATATTATTTAATCTTCGCAGCTCGTCCAACACACTCGACGCTTTCGATAAATTCGTGGAACGTTGCCACTTCTATCCGCATCCGCCATTCGAATATCGCGACGAGAGGGATAAGACGAGCGTAATAATTTAGGAAAATTTAAGCGCGTGGGGAATATTAACATGGCGAACGAATCATCGATAATGAGGACCCACTATGCGCGAAACAATTCGCCGCCATTTGCATACCATTTGCGTGATTTATGATACTGGAGATAATTATCTTTCATGTATCCATACATACGTGCCATCGCTCAACCGCGTACTTCTCCCTTCCTCTCTTTGCCATTACAATTATTTCCCCATTTATTCATTCGAGAATTCTTAAAAATATCCTATATACATCTTCTTTTATCCCTCGTTCGAGAGATATTCGTTCGAAATGTTATTTTATTTTATCGTTCAATTAATTTGCAAGTAAAATCGCGTGTAAAGATTATCCGAGTATCTTAAAAATTCTTTATCTTTTAAATCGCGCGCAAGGATCGGAGTAATTCAATCTCTCCAATTTCTTGAATGGCGTGTACATATGCAGCTCATCGGGTTTCGATAGCGGCATAATTTGCGGTTAATAGTCGATAGGTGTTTGCCGTTTCGAATATCGAGGGTGGAGGATCCCGAGTGGAATCGTATCGCCGAACCGCGAATAAATCCGTCGCGAATAGGATTATCCCGCCTCCTTCGAGCCTCGAATCGGATCCAGGAAGACAAGGAACGCTGTGAAATAGGGAGATTTCCAGTAGAAACGTCAAATTTTCCGGCGACGGATATCCAGGGAAGAAGTGACGCGCGATATTTCTACAAATTTCTATCGTATTATCTATCGTTTTCTTTTCTCTGTTGCGCAAAGCAAGGATTATCGGCGCATAAAATGTAAGAGAGAAAATTGTAGAATTTCAACGATTTACTTGCATTATTATTATTATTATTACTATTTTGTCGTACTTTTGATGAAGTAAAAATTATTATCATTTTGTCGAAAATAGCGAAATTAATTACATACAAATCGTAATGATCGATGAATAATCCGTGGAACGCAGTATCTCTAAACGCTCTATCTACGTGTATCCAATATGGAAATTCGAGCAATTCGAACGAAGGAAGTTATATTTTTATTAAAAATCGTGCGACAAATTGTTCAGGATCATCGGAAAAATCGGGGACAAAAAATCATAAAATTTTAATAACCTAATAAATTAATAAGAGACCTACTCGAATTTCCAATTCATCGTCCCCGAGATACGTTCGAAGCAGAAACAATCCGAACAATTGAAATAAGAAGAAAAAAAAAAAAGAAAAAAAAAGAGTTATCCCCCGCGACCTTTGCCAATTCAGTGGGAAAAATGCATTTGGAGAAACGTACACACACACACACACACACACACATATATATATATATATGGAAGAGAAGCCATGTCCCTGTCGTCGAAGACCAAAAGCCATTCGGTCGACTTCGGAACAGTGCAACCGCACAGTGGCGTAGGTCGCGGTCGATCGATCCACGGGATTTCAATTAACCGAGTGACCGAGGAAAAACTGCAGTTTGGATGCTCCAGTATCCGGGGAGGGGAGGGGTGTGAAAGAAGGCCAACTCGAGGTATTTATATGTGTCACCGGTGAATCTTCGTCGTGGTCTCCCCCTCTCTTCAATCCTCGTATCGCTTGTCATTCTTTTCTTACCGAATTTTTTCTCCCTTTCTTTTCTTTCTTTTTTTCTTTCCTATCGATACACTCGCCTCTAATCTCTCACCTATCTCTTACTTCATCCCTCTTTTCTTTCTATATTTCTTGCAACCTCATCACCTCTCCCTCTCTTTCTCTCGTCGTTTTCGATGATATCCGATCATCCCTTTTTTATAACGTCTCTTTTTCGTCCCCTCTATTCGCCGTTTCTTTCACACACGTACATATACACGCTCGTTTCATTCTCCATTCTCTATATTCAGGTCATACCAAAACTAATTGCCATTCGATTCGTCCACTCTTTGAAGCTTGACGAAAGTTTCCCACCGCATTTCCCGTTAAACCCCCGCCCCACCCCCGAACAAACCACCGAGGGTTTCCGCCACTTGGAACTTCCGACCTCTCTCTCTTTCTCTCTTTCTCTCCATTGCTCTACATCGCGATGGACAAACCGTGATAATTGGCGAGGGAAGCGATTATTCGAAAGAATCGATCCTCCCCCGATGTTTCTCGCGCAAACTTTACTTTTTCTTTTTTTTCAATGCTTCCTGTCGATGATACGACGAAAACGGGGATTCAGCAGAAGAATATGAAAGAGGCGATTTTTGCAAAATGATTTTGTAAAAAAATAATACACGAGAAATTTTGCAATTGGCGTACGGGGAATATGAAAGGAATATGAAAACAAGGCGTAAAAAAAATTCGCGACATCGAGAAGGAAGACGTTGCAAAAGGAAAATAATGTAGGAAGCTTCGATATTGTATGAATAAGCACGAATAACAGAGGAAACGAATTAACAATAAGAGATGTAAAAGAAGTAGCATATAAGGAGCGTATTGAAAGAAAAAGTCCTCGTAAAGTAATATTCAAACGTCTTTGCAATTGATGGTGGATGCATGCATGGAAATGTAAAAGAATTCGTATCGAGAAGGAAACGAGGATATTAGAAAAAAAGTGCTTGCAAAATAACGATACAATTAACAATAAAAAAAACAAAAGATGATAAAAATATTCCTTGTAAAAATAATATACAAAACTAATAGTAACGTAAAATAAAATTCAAACGTTCTTACAATTGATCGTATATGCATCGAGATATAAAAGAATTCGTATCGAGAAGTATTTGCAAAATAATACAAAAACTATTTACGAAGGATGATATTAAAAAATTCCTTGTAAAAATAATATATAAAACTAACAATAACGTAAAATAAATTTCAAACAATTTCTTACAACTGATATATGCATGAAATATAAAAGAATTCGCATGGAGAAGTGTTTGCAAAATAATATAGAAAGAATTTTGCGACTGAAAAAAGAAACGAATTAGAACGAATAAATATTCTTTATAAGAATAATATATAAAACTAACAATAAAATAAATTTCAAACGTTGTTGCTACACGATATAACTGGAACGAAGACACGGGATGCGATATTAGAAAGCTCGTTGTGGAATAATAAATATAAAACTAGTAGCACACAGTTGTACGTATGTAATGATTCTTCTTGCGATTGACAAAGGGTTCGCGATATCCGAGAGATGAAGGAGGATGAGAAGGAAGAAGAGTCGGACGGATGGATTGATCGATCGCATGGAAGCGAGTTAAGGTCGGCCACGAAGAAAGATTCGAGGTCGAGGTTCGGTTGACGAAGGTTTCCCATTACGGATTCCTCGCGATACGGTTGCCATCCCCCTCCCCCTCCTCTTGCCCTCCTCTCGGCTCGCGGCCGGGCTGAAACTTTCCCTTAATGACACAAGTTTTATTGCGGGCCATCGTTCAAGCTGGCAGCAAAGCCGACAAGCCAGCCGGCGACGCGTCGACTCTCGGCCTAGGCGGGTTGCCTCCTCTTCAATTCCCGCTCTAACTAGCCAACTTGTAATTCTAAACTCGAATAACAATGATTAAGTGAGCCCCGTTCGCCAAATGGCGTTTTCCAAGCTGGCCAAAGCGGAAAATCCGCGGAAAATTAAGGGGAACCGTGGAATTTGTTATTTTCCGCGAGGATCATCCCCCGCGTAACCAACTTCCCTCGTTCCCCATTCAAAGATTTACCTCGGCACCAGTGGAGAGTAGGAATTCAAAGTAGGAAAGATTACAGACTTTGAATTATTTTTCATCGACGGTTTTTCAATTTTCGTCGCCCGTTCCGTTCGCCGTTCGTTTGCTGCGATGCTCGACGATGAAAGGGATGAGAACAGATTCAGAATGGATGCATGTGAAAAGTTGCTCGTCGAATCTAAAGAGAGACGTACGAAGAGTTGAGAAGCCTCGTTCGGGACGATATTCGATCAAAAACGAATTAATTTAACCATCTACTCCGAGTTGGACAGTTAACGCTGGCTAGTTGCGAGCCGATTATCCAATCGTGCTGGATAACACAATTTACCCACGAATGATGCGATCGATCGACACGTGAAAAGCCGCATCTCCGAGTTTTAGAGAACCTTGGATGACCCTCGACGATGCTTTAATCAATCCCCCTGTCCGCTCTGTGGTCGTCCGCTTTAATCTCGCGATTCGATACGCCCCCTCCCCCGTGTATGGACGAAAGTATGGGATGCCATTCACCCGCAGCTGCGCGTCTGTCCATCTTCCCTCTCTCTCTGTTGCGAAAAACTCTCTTGGAGAATCGTCACCGAAACGCAAACTTTTAACTGCGTTATTCCGTATAATCGAAAATATCGAGCCCCGACAAAGCTATTAAAATTGATCGACTGTTTTCTATTCTCGAGCCTGTTGTGCGTATAATCGAAGCGCGTTACGAGCTTCTCGTCGAGAAAAACGAAGATTTCTTTTGACTTCGGATCGGATGCAGCAAAAAAAAAAAAAAAAGAAAGGAAAATGAAACAAGGCTCGACAAGCGGCATTTCTTTCTTTTTCTCTGCCTTCTCTCGTCCACGGGGAGCTCACGGGTGCTTCGTCATTTGATCTAATGCTTTCTTCCTTCCTGCGGCGATCAATCTTAATTCGTGTGTTAAATTACTTCACCGAGAGACTGATGCTCCCCCCCTCCTCGCCGAAGAAATATATTAAGACACGATGAAACGCCCGCTCAGTCTCACGTTCGCGCCATTAATTCGTCACGATCGCTGGCCAAGTATGTTCGATATCTGGTGCTTTTATATCGAGGAAAAGTTTGGAGGCCCGTCGAGATAATATCGTGATCACCATCGGATGGCTATACGATCGTCCTCCCTGTTCATCTTTCGAGCATTCATCATCCGTCCTCCCTGGATGAAAATACGTATATATGAATTTTCTTCCCGATCCTTTCTAACTTTGACTTTTTCTTTGCGGGAAGTGAATTTGAAATCGAAATTGCAATCCAAGTGTATAATACAGGAGGAAACAAAGAGAGTTTCATCCCAAGAGTTATCTAAATCGATTTATCTAAATCGAGCATCAGTTTTGAATATTACTACGAAAATCGTTAGGTGTTCGAAGGGAATAAAGGGGATAAATAAATTCTTTTTCTTGGAGTTTCAATCGCGAGAATTTTCTCTCGTTCGAATCGAAAGTTAAAAATTATCGGACAGTTTTTTTGGACGAAAATTTAAGAGAAAAAAGAAAGGGAAAAAGAAAAAGCTTCATTCACTGCTACACCGCTGAAACGTGCTGGCGATCTATCGCTTTCGAATCGAGCTGGTCTTGATTAATTCGGTTTCTTGGTCGCGTTAAACGGAGATCAACGATTTCCGCGCCACGTAAATTAGTAAATTGGCTGTCAGTCTGCGGACTGTAATTGCATTCGGCCCCGTTACGCAGCAATAGCAATCGATACTCGATCGCTCCTTCTCTGTTCCGCCTTTTATCGGATCGGCTGCTCGGTGAAAACCGCTTTCGAAAAGCGGTTGAAAAGCGATCTTTCCGCGAGAACTCGATGGGCTGTAATTGGTAATTGCTCGTGAAAATTGCACGCGGTGCGACAGGGAAATTTTCACAACACCGGAACTATGGAGTAATGATCTGAAACCTATTTCTGAGAAAATACTCACCTTTAACCGCGTTCAGCTTGTTGCCGACCATCTGCTTCGCCACGAAAGCTGCCATCTTGCTGCTCGCCGATCAACGCCCTCGGTAATCGAACGCCCTGGAATCGAGATAATTCACCGTGAAACACTTTTCATTGGAAAAAAAAAAAAATAATTCGCACATGTCGTAATCGATAATCGCAGATATAAATGTTGTAAATTCTTCTAAAACGGGAAATGCACTCAGGGATAAATGTAATAAACAGAAACGACACTTTCGATGAACATTCTTTTACGCGATATAAAAAGAGGCGGTCGGTAAATATTTGTCGCGTAATAATGAGAAAATTACACGCGCGGAACGAGCGCGCAATGTTTTTACGACGATGCGTAAAAACATGGTCCCCTTTAAGATACACAAGAAACGACGATCTTCTTGGCTTTATATATTCATACGTGAAATCTCTTTTCAGGAGTTCCACCGCGTTTCCACGTAATAATCGTTACACGGTTCTCTCGGCTCGTGAATACCTTCTTTACAACCAGATTCGATTCGATCTCTCCGCGTGTACATACGGAGGATCGAAATGGCGCGAGAATCCCTCCTCCATTTAGGTTTATTAGAGGGAACGAATCGATAGATAGAAGAAATCGAAAATGTTTCGACAAAACTGTATCTCGAGCCAAACATCCGTGGAGAATGGGTGGAAAAATATCCCGATTTGGACAAGTAAAAGGAGAAGACACTTTTGTCGCCTGGAACCAAAGGGAGGAACGATTCTCGAATAATTTCGAGAAGGAAATAACGGAGCAACGGGATTTTTCCTCCCGGTTTCCTTCGGGCGACTCGATATGGAAATAAATGTCATGGAACGAGCGGTGGCTCGTGCTTCTTTCCTTCCAACATCTCTTCGACGGAACTCGTGACGGTTGCTTCGCAAATAGAGATCTCTATTCCCTTGGCTTGTAGGAATCGCATGCGATACAGCATTTAACTCCTACGTATGTCCCAGTGCTGTTCCCTTCCACGTAATAGGGAAATTTCGCTCGTTCTTACGTAGTTTCATAATCCACAGATTGATAGATTTGTTCTCTCAGCGGAGCAATATGTAATAGTAGTGTTTCTAGTCGTCCCTTTGCTTCCAATTCAAACAATGGAATTTGCACCCGATGATGAATGTTAGAGTCTACGTTAGAATTCTCTTCTAGGAAATCTTAAATCGTTGCTGTTGGATCAGTGATATGTGACAATAAACAATATCATTAGTAGGAACTAAAGTTACATTTTTCATATTTGCTAATCATGTATCACTGGTATATATATTTATACATAAATTTTTATATTTTCTGATGAATCGTGTCACTGGTGGCCAAGAAATACCATACATTAGAATTCCAAAGTTTAAATTACTGCTATCGAATCAATGGTATACAATAAACAATACTGTAAATCCAGTAGGATCCAAACTCACACATTTTCCACATCCATAAACATTTCAATCACACTCGTGATGCAAAAATTGGAAGCGGCAAAGAAGAAGTTGGTCGTTTTCAGTCTGGAAACATCTTTGGAAAGATATGCCATCATTCGACTAATCGTCGTCGAGGGGGATGCTTGAAATATTACCCTCGGATCGTCTCCCTCTTTTCATTTTCTCCTCCTTCTCCTCCCCTTCCCAGTTCGCCCCCCTCTCGAAAATGAAATACGGATCTCGTGGGAGGGCCGCGTCAACTTTCGATGTCGTCGTCCTCGATTTCGAGCCCTCGTTGGCGCAGGTATTTTAATCTCGCGCGTGGGCCACGTAACGTACGATGGAAAGGGGCGGTGTGAGGACGAGGGAACGCGCATGGCTAGTAACGAGGCGATGCTTATCGGCGCGAAAACCGCCGCGTCAGCGCGCTCTATAATTTAACGGAAACCTCTGGGTCACCGGGTTGATACTTGGACCACTTTCGGGTGGCCTTGCACCTTTCCAGATGAGCACCTTCCGAGGGCGATATATATACGCGTTCCTGGTATCGTGAAATTTTTCCTACTCTCGTTCGTCGTATATTCTTCTTGAATTTATTTTGTCGAAACGAATCGCGGTGATGCAATTTGGAGGACAGATCGATGAGATGAAAGAGAGAGAGGGAAAATTAAAATTTTTACGGATCATCAACGAGGAGGAAGTATCGTCGATAAACCGCGTTGTATAATTTTATTTGTAGAACTTTTAGATCGTATTTGAAACGAGCAATCAAATCCTTCACCCCTTCCACGAGACTGCTCGTATACCCAAAGAAATATTTTTAAAAGAAGAAAAAGGAAAGGGAGATTGGGAACCGAGTCTCATTACACATCTTTATAAACATATCGGGAAGAGAGGATTGAATAATCAAGCGAAATGAAGAAGAATCAATACGAATCACGGATTTAAATCGCTCGTTCGAAGCTGTGACGGAAGTTCTATTCCCTTCTAGAACGCGTTAATGCCTACGGTTTGGCGCCAAGGAAATGGAATTGTTAGACGGATCGCGCCATCTCATACGCCGTTCCATTTGCGAAACATTCCCCCCTCCGAGTTTCCATAACACGAGCAAACATCCCATAAACAACCCAACCTCCTTCTCGAAGAGGAGATTCCAAGATTCCTTAACCAAATGGCGGCTATATCCTTCAGATTTGTCGATGTGGTGGAAAATAACGGCTCCACATATTTTCGCCGGAATGTAACGTGCTCACAGCAACTTGTATTCGCGAGTGCAATTAAACCTGACCTTCCCTCTTCCGCAAATTTATAACATCAATTCGCATCAACCTTGTTGATAAAATATTATCAACTTCCGTGTGATCTCCTCTTCCTCGGAGAGCGTCGTTCCAACGACATTTGCACGCGCGAGAAAAATTCAGATTCCTCCTACGCGGGGCCCATCGGCGTCGCTTATCTGGCGTCTGGCTAGGAAACGGTTCTAGCAAAGTGGCTCGTAACTGGCCACCACGGAAATACGATCGATAGAGAGATATATGAGAGACGAGAGAGTGGAAGGTCGGTGACGAGAGAAGCGAGAAGACGCCGATAAAGCAGCGGTAAACCGGCGTCGAGACGTCTCGGCGCCTCTTCCTTCCCCTCTTTCGCGATTCCCGTGATTTTCCAACAACAAACGACAAGTTTATCCCAGAGGCGATGGACGAGCTGGCTTCCTTCCCCCTCGTCAAAAGATATTACCGTGTTTCTTTCGCGGGGGAATCCGAGGAGGGGAGCCGGAAGCTTTTCGATCGTCGCCCCTTAATCCGACATGGCTTAAACGCGCCATACGGAATCAGGCGGCCGTGTTTTTGTTTGCTCGGCCGACGATTAAACGGCTCCCCTCGATCGAAAAGAGGGGAATTTTCGCGATGGAAATCGAATCGCGCATGTGGTCCAAGATTTCAAGGTTGCCGTTTTATTATCTCCCGTTCCAGTTTTATTACGCGTGAATTTATCGCGCGATGAAGAGAATATGAATAATTTTGTATGATATAATAATCACCTTCGAGAAATAAATTTTTTGAACAACGGTTCGAAGTAACTCTTCACTCTCAAATTTTGCTGACGGTGCTAAAGCATACCTGTGTAAATCTTGTTGCAAATTTGTCGTTGCGGATTTCAAAAGATTGCGCGATGCGCAAGGATATCCGGGACGGCGGGAAGCCGGATGAGAGGCGGCTATCGTGTTTCAGAGTGGGTCCGTCGCCAACTTGACGCCGCAGGAATCCTATCCTCCGGGAGGAAAGGAGGTTGCGACACCATGCGACACCGTCGTTGAAAAATCGTCCCGCGGCAGAGAGGAGGGGAAGGGGGCTGTGGGATAAAATAAAAAGCGGAGGGGAAAGGATATCGCGATCGGCAAACAAGCTCGCTCGCGACGAGAAATATTTGCCCTTCTTAAAACTCGACAGCGAGCAATTCTCGACGAATCGGAGAAGGCTGCCGGGGATCCGATGTCGGGGGCGGCCATTTAAAACGCAACCCCTCTCCAAGGGGGTCGACAGCCTCCCCCTCCCGCAAGCTTTCATTCGCTTTTTAACTTTCGAGACTCGAATTGACGGATCGGGCGAAGAAACAAGAGGAAGACGCTCCCTTCCCCCTCCCCTTTCTCGCTTTCTCTCTTTCTCTCTGTCCGACAATGCAGCCGGGACGATTCCACTTGGCAACCGACTACTTTCCAGACTGCAGACACTACAATTAACGAATTCCAGAAATTTATTCCACCGTGCCGTCGCGGAACTACGAGAGTCAGCTTCGCCGAGGAGAAGCTATTCGTTTCCAGCCGGGGAACCGCGTCGTAATTCCAACGTCCGCGACCAAGAGAGAGAAAGAGAGAGAGAGAGAGAGATTGAGAGAAGAAGAGATCTCTTTGGAGCAAAGAACGGTAGCCTCGTTAGAGCGAGGTGGGCCACCTCGAGGCATCCCCTTTGCTCTCCCCTGTATTAATTAAATAGAGCGAAAAGAAGCTGAATTTGTTCGTTCGATTACAAGCGAAAGATCTTTGGCTTGGGTTAGAGTTAATTTCCCTCCTTTCCTCACCGATTCTTCTCTATCGAGACGATAAAGCTGGAGTTTCTTTACCAAACGACCGAAGATGTGAGGCGCGTGCGCTTTCTCGATTAAAAATACTCGAAAGTTTCGTTCTCTCTAAGGAAGGAGATCGAGGGATTGGTAAAACTTTTGAGAAAGGTTAGCTTTTATTCTACTATATATCAATTTTCGTATCCATTTGCCTGCATCTCCTTGGGAAGGAAGTGTGAAGAGGGGGAGGAGAAAAAGCTGGGAACGTTCTCTGTGAGTGAAAAGAAAAGAGGAATCGCGGATAAAATTTGATCCCGTTCGAATCCAAGCGAGAGATTCAATTAGCGAAACCAGAAATTCGTTGATGTCCGCTACGGTCGGACAATTATCGGCCGCATTCTCGACACGATCGCGTCGAGGCGAATTTCGTCGAAATGCACGCTTTCCCTGCCGGCAGGCAACCTCTGCTACGTGATCGCGAGGACTCGTCGGAACGAGGTCGAACGTGACGTTCTTCCGGGCAGAGCTGCTGGCGAAATTAAGATGGTCGAACGTCTTCAACTATTTTTTCGAAAAATTTCCACCGCACACTTTTCTCGATGGAAAGGCAAACGACACTCCGATATGAGTCTATATATTTTCGATTCATCGTTGTGGACACGTCGCAGCGGAGCAACGTCGGTCGGAACACGATCACCCTTTCCTTTCGCCGTTCGAGATTCGCCGCCAACGTTTCCCGCCGCTGCTAGCTTGTTGGCGGAAGCGCGAGATTTGTCGGGGAACAAAGACGTCGTTAATGGAGAAGTTGGACGCTCGTCGAGAGGGTCGAAGAGTTTCCACGATTCCCTTCGACTCCGTTTATCTCCGCGATTCCCTTGATTCGAAGTTAACTGTGTTATACACAAGTCTATCGTCTAAGATCCGACTATTATTTCACGGACACATTTTAACACAATTTAACGAGTTCGTTGAGGAAGGATGTTTTAAAAGCGAAGACGCATAACCGAGTTAAAAGTACGAGACAAAATGTCAATTAGATAGGTATGAGATAGGGATAAAATGATGGGGATAAATTGAATCGAATTCTTTTCGCACGTGTTCACTTTAACGCAAGGGTTCTGTTTAGGTGAAGGTTAACATGGCAGCAATTAGCGATCAAGTTCTATGCATTCTACGTGAATCACAACGATCTTCGATAAAGTTCTTCGGGATTCTTCGATTCCCGAGAATTAGTTGGAACGAATTATTCGAATTGGTATGTAATCTCATATAATTTTTATACGTATATTTTCTATATATATTTGTATAATATATTTATAATTACTTTTTATGCACTTTCGTATTTCTTTTTTTTAGTTTATGAAAATATCAGCGCTCGAGGAGCAGAGTTTATAAAAGGTAAGTATAAAACAGGTAAATATATTCGAATTTAATAATTAGTCTTAAGTAAAATGATGAAAAAATGTTTCCTCTACAAAAATGACGCTTAAAAAGGTAAGTATAAAAGGTAAGTATAAAAGGTAAGTAGAGAAGGTAAGTAATTCAATAAATTAATTCTAAATTCGTTCAAAGATTTGGAAAATTTCCTGGAATTTCGAGACTTTTTGGAACTGACGTCAAATTCTTAGAATTTTTAAAATTCTTGGAAATGACGTCAAATTCCTGGAATTTTCAAAATTCCTGAAATTATAACTTTTGGCTGAAAATTCGACTTTGTATTAGGAGAACATAAGTTGATAGGAAGTCTATCGAGAAATTTTTCCAAGAATTTCGGCAGTTCTTGGAAATGACGTCAAATTCCTGGAATTTTCGAAATTCTTGAAATTAAAACTTTTGGCTGAAAATTCGACTTTGTATTAGGAGAACATAAGTTGATAGGAAGTCTATCGAGAAATTTTTCCAAGAATTTCGGCAGTTCTTGAAATGACGTCAAATTCCTGGAATTTTCGAAATTCTTGAAATTAAAACTTTTGGCTGAAAATTCGACTTTGTATTAGGAGAACATAAGTTGATAGGAGGTCGATCGAGAAATTTTTCCAAGAATTTCGGCAGTTCTTGGAAATGACGTCAAATTCCTGGAATTTTCGAAATTCTTGAAATTAAAACTTTTGGTTGAAAATTCGACTTTGTATTAGGAGAACATAAGTTGATAGGAGGTCTATCGAGAAATTTTTCCAAGAATTTCGGCAGTTCTTGGAAATGACGTCAAATTCCTGGAATTTTCGAAATTCTTGAAATTAAAACTTTTGGCTGAAAATTCGACTTTGTATTAGGAGAACATAAGTTGATAGGAGGTCGATCGAGAAATTTTTCCAAGAATTTCGGCAATTCTTGAAATGACGTCAAATTCCTGGAATTTTCGAAATTCTTGAAATTAAAACTTTTGGCTGAAAATTCGACTTTGTATTAGGAGAACATAAGTTGATAGGAGGTCGATCGAGAAATTTTTCCAAGAATTTCGGCAGTTCTTGGAAATGACGTCATATTCCTGGAATTTCTGAAATTTTTGGAAAATAACGGCAAATTACATACTTACCTATACTTACCGTTTGATACTTACCGTTCCCTTACTTACCTTATTAGAATTCTCTTTTTTTACTGTATTAAACATTTTTTTGCCATTTTTCTTAATTCTAAAGGATTCAGTAATATACAGTGGTGGACCATTTAATTCTATCTGGAATATCTCGTTTATTTTTAAAGATATTAAAAAAATGTTTCAAATAGAAATTGAATAATTTCGAGAGAAGCGAATCCTGACGTTATCAGTTTTTTTATAACTATACGTATACAGAAACTGTGAGGATCAACATTTTCTTTTTTAAATTGAATGCATATTTTTTGATCCATTAATCGATCCAGCTCGCCATTTTCTATAAGAAAATATTAGTCACGTATCTCAAAAAATTATTAATGCAAGGGATAATCGAATATCTCTTGAACTAATAATTTTTTCCTACAAATAACTAATATTTTTTATAGAGAATAACATACTGTATCCATCGATGCATCAAAAAACACGTTCTTCTAAAAAGCATAATTTGACCATCGTACAGTCTCTACGCGTCTTCGTACGAAAAAAACAATTACGTCATACCATACTTCTCTCGAAACTATTCAACTTTTATCCGAAACATTTTTTAATATTATGAAAAACCTGCGAGATATCCCAAGCTAAACGGTACACTCCCTGTATACATACTGCGGGTACAACGATATTCATATACGTAACATACATATATGATATATACGTATACCGTATAGTGTAAGGATACATAGGGAATACATATACACGTAGAAGTGGTGTAAGGATACGTTCTATTTTAATCCTCCAAGGTAGACGCTCAATGTTACGTACACGAAACACGTACGTGTTCCACTTAATTATTAGGTAATTGCAACTTAGACTTCCATTAAAATTTTGGCGTTAAAACGTCACGATATCGAGTCGAGAACGAACAAAGAGATTCTACCTTGGATAAATTACCCTCCATCTTATACATACCTTATATATATATATATATACACAATGAGAATCGAAAGGAGGAAGTTCGAACATTGTTCGAAAGAGAAAACAATTAGGAATTGCACAATTGTTATATATATATATCATCTCTCTCGCTCACAATCGCCACGTTTCAGCGAGGAAAGGAAAAAGGTCTCGCTTTGTCGAAAACGTCTTCGTCGAATCGTGGATAAGATACCTTATATCGTGCTGTTCGAGCTGATTGCCGCGGAATAATACCGTTCGATACCTTTTTCTCTCGTCGATCACGCTCCGTTTAATCCGTCTCCTCCCTTTGATATTTCCGTCCCCGGCCGCCTTCCAACGTTTGCGATTTAATTCCGCTTGCACTTTCCACCTCAACGAATTCCCTCATTTTAAACCTTAAACTCTCTCTCTCTCTCTCTCTTTATCCACGATACGTAGGTGTTTCCTAGGCGTTGAAATACATATGTCCAGGCAAACAAGGATCGTGTTTAGATTCGGATGAACGTTTCGATACAGCACGGTAGGATATTGTTCCGACTAGTTTCGTTTCCGAGAGTGCAACACGCTTTTACTCGCAACGCTTGTATCGTTTCTATTTGTTTAATTTAAGCTTTAAACTGTTCCATTCCGTTTTCGCTTGTTTCACAGACCCTTGAAACTTTGTTTCCCCGTAGTTATTTCCTCGCGTCGAAGTCGTCATCGGTTAATCGATATTAATGTATTCACGGATCGTTGATATCGCGATCGAAATCTCGATATCGAGGAATTTATCCAGGAATTTGTCTAGGCTCGCTAGGTTGTAACTCGTTAGATAAGCTGCTCGAATGATCCTCAAAGGCCGTGTACGATACACCACGAATACATTATAATAACACCCTTCACGCGTATCCTCTGGCGGATTGATTTTATTGCGTCACTCGATTCGAACCCTCCTCGAGATCCTCCTAGACGCAGATTAGAAGCACCGATATCCATCATTCGATACACTCGATTCCCTGCCCGTATCGTTAGCCCGATACAATCCATGATGATGTTTCGAATTTCGAGTCGCGTTTCGCTTTAACCAGATCGCTTGTTAAAAATACGCGATATCTCTTCCCTCGATCGATTCGAAAAACCGTGGAAAACGTTCGGCCGTCCGCGTTGGTTAATCGGTTGCCTGGCGAAAATTTCGCGTGGTTGGGAAACGTGGAAATTACGAGGGCGCGAAATAAATTCAACGACGAAATTGGATTCAGAGAATCGTTAACAGGGGATGGAGTAAGTAAGAAGTCGTGTAACGCAACGATGATCCATCAACGCGGATCGGTCGATCCATCAAAAAGGACCCATCCACGTGGATGCGCAGGATCGTCCTCAGGCCTCGCGAAACCAGCCTCCTCCCTGCTTTCATTAATCATTTTATTCTCGTATCTTCGATACGGCTTTTCACGGCGTAAAATCGCGATAGAATTCGTCGTTTTCTGGGCAAGATCGTCGAATTTCGGAGTCATAGCCCTTCCAAAAAATTTTAAACCCTTGAACAATTTGACGAGTAAATTTATCGAGTATCCAGAAAAGCTTTTTAATCGAACGAATTATTGTTAAAAGTCTCTAAAAATGTTCCTCGCAACTTTTTTTTATATACGACTTATTATCGTCGAATCCAATGTCCAATAAATGAAATAAATGGAATATAGAGAAAATACACTTTATACAACTTTATTGTACAACTTTCAAAGAATTTAATTTTTAAGTAAATATAAACGAATAAAAAAAGAAAAAATAAGCGATAAGTCGGTCCAAAATTGGCACACAATTGTTTCAGAATGTTCCCTGACCCGGAACGGTTAAAATTATCGCTCGTATGGGGAAGAGGACTCGTCGTCGGCTTCCTTCTCTCCGAGTTTCATCGTCCAAAGCGGTGGAATACGCTGTGACCTTCGAACATCACGAGACGCAAACTACGTACGTTGCTGTGCAAAATTACAAATAGGTTTCGAACCAAAAATAATTTGATCCTCCCAGCGAAAAGTAAACTGCGCTTTTACGCGATCCAGGGAAGGGGTGGGGAGGAAGGGAAGGAAGGGGAGGAGGGGGAAACTTCGATTCGGCGTCGAAGTTAATTAAGAAACGGCCAATTAACCG
This sequence comes from Apis cerana, assembly GCF_029169275.1. Classification (NCBI taxonomy): domain Eukaryota; kingdom Metazoa; phylum Arthropoda; class Insecta; order Hymenoptera; family Apidae; genus Apis; species Apis cerana. The sequence goes on from NC_083866.1 coordinate 6,904,321, forward strand.
AGTTCTCGAACCGAGTGCCACTAAACGCAGCCCGGTTACTTCGTTTTCCGCCATGAATTCTTCTTGAACGAGCCTCCCGAGGCTTTAATAAAGTCTGCCTGAGAGAAAGAGAGAGAGACGGAGAGGTTCCGTGGAAATATCGTGGCGAATTCGGTCCCGAAAGTCGAGAGGTACATTTCCACGTTGAGCAAGAGCACGTTGTCTCTTTCTCTCTCTCTTTCTGTCCGTCCGTCTGTCTGCCTCGTTGGAATTTCGCGAATTTTTCGACGAATAGAGAGAGAGACGAGTGTCGAGAAATATTTTCGATGTTTTGATAGAGAAGAGAGAAAAAAGAAAGAACGGAAATAGCAGGGGAGAGGGGATAAAGCGGCGAAGGTGAATTTCGAAATTTGGAAAAAAATATTTGGCAGGTGAAATTCAAGCACGTGGAGTTTTGAAAGTCATCGCGGATGGCGACGTCACAAAGGCGTTTTCGGCCGGACTTTTTCCGGTTTTATCGCCCGACCGACTTTTTCCCCCACACGCACACGTAACGCCGGATGTCAAAGCGACTCTATTTTCGAGATTACGTTCTCCCCGTCGAGGCTTTCGAATCTTTTCGAGTTCGTTGTGTAAAAAACGTTCGACAAATGAGTACAGAGGGAGAGAGAGAGAGAAAGACGTAGATCGATCGGAATGAGGGAAAATTCGATTACGCGAATTCGAGTAATTCGGATCTTGAATTCGAAATTAAACGAATCGAACGAACCAAGCACGTTTAAACGCTCAAAGGATGACGGTGCACGGTGATTATTGGCGAATCTCGAGAATTCGGAAAATCGGAGACAATTAGATATCTTTTCGAATTTACTTAACATTCCACGGAGAGCAGAAGACTGATTAAAATGAAAGCGTCAAATTTATTCGGAACGAAGTTGCACCATCGGTGTTGCATTCCTTCGCTGAATCATAATTTTCAAGAATGCGTTGAAGAATCAAAGAGAATTCAAAATTTTTTCGAATTCGCTTAAAAGCATCCCAGTAGAACAAGTATACATATATAAAGAGAGAGAGAGAAAAAGAGAGATTAAAGAAAAACCAATTTCCACTCTTTTAACTTTATCCAAAACAAAGTTGTATCAAAGTTGTATAGATTCGTAAGGTTATTCGCAGGAGAAAATTCGAAAAAGTTCTTAAAAGTCGCGAATTTCGAGTCCCTAATTGCCCGGCTATTTCGGTATCAAATTTATCGAAAACGAGACCGAGTCATTACGCGATTACGTGTTATCCCCGAATTTGGAAAACCTCGTGAAGGATCGATGATGATCCTCGAGAGGAATCATCACGGAGGAGGGTACGATCTCCGATATCGATTCAATTCTCATTTAAAGCGTGTTCGACTCGTGTCGCGACACGTGCTACAATTTCTCGATAGGGGAGCGCCGCCGCCACACCATATTTCCACCCGCCTCTCTCTTACAGCCATCCTTTTGTCCGTGCACAGCCTCGCGTACAGCCTCGCTGGAAAATGTAATAACTCAAAGCCCACGGGAGGCGAAGGAGGGGCGAGATACACCGGCGGATACAGATTCCCGGCGACCTGGGAGAACTTGGTGTTCTCGTTACTCACGGGCCTCGATCCGTTGTTTATCGCCGGTTCCGCGCCACTCTTAATGTAATATCTTCGTCGATGCTCTTGCTCCAGAGACGGAGGAATCGCTCGCCGATAAATTCCCATCGAAGAATGCGAGAAAGCAACGTTCGACGTCCGTGTCTAGCGATGGGATCGAGCGCAGCGCGAATCAATGGTTCAACGAGATTGATTCGAATTCTTCGTATCCTCTTGAAGAAAGCGAGAGATTTGAGTAGAATCGAGTGTGAAATAGAATTCTTCGTATCCCCTCGAAAGTGACAGATTCGAATAGAATCGAATGTGAAATAGAACTCGAATTCTTCGTATCCCCTCGAAAGCGAAAGATTCGAGTAGAATCGAGTGTGAAATAGAACTCGAATTCTTCGTATCCCCTCGAAAGTGACAGATTCGAATAGAATCGAATGTGAAATAGAATTCTTCGTATCCCCTCGAAGAAAACGAGAGATTCGAGTAGAATCGAGTGTGAAATAGAATTCTTTGTATCCCCTCGAAAGTGACAGATTCGAATAGAATCGAATGTGAAATAGAACTCGAATTCTTCGTATCTCCTCGAAGAAAGCGAGAAATTCGAGTAGAATCGAGTGTGAAATAGAATTCTTCGTATCCCCTCGAAGAAAACGAGAGATTCGAGTAGAATCGAGTGTGAAATAGAATTCTTCGTATCCCCTCGAAGAAAACGAGAGATTCGAGTAGAATCGAGTGTGAAATAGAATTCTTTGTATCCCCTCGAAAAAAGCAAAAGATTCGAATAGAATCGAGTGTGAAATAGAATTCTTCGTATCTCCTCGAAGAAAGCGAGAAATTCGAGTAGAATCGAGTGTGAAATAGAATTCTTCGTATCTCCTCGAAGAAAGCAAGAGATTCGAGTAGAATCGAGTGTGAAATAAAATTTTTCGTATCTCCTCGAAGAAAGCGAAAGATTCGAATGTGAAATAGAAGTCGAATTCTTCGTATTTCCTCGAAGAAAGCGAGAAATTCGAGTAGAATCGAGTGTGAAATAGAATTCTTCGTATCCCCTCGAAGAAAGTGACAGATTCGAATAGAATCGAGTGTGAAATAGAATTCTTCGTATCCCCTCGAAGAAAGTGAGAGATTCGAGTAGAATCGAGTGTGAAATAGAACTCGAATTCTTCGTATCCCCTCGAAAGTGACAGATTCGAATAGAATCGAATGTGAAATAGAACTCGAATTCTTCGTATCTCCTCGAAGAAAGCGAGAAATTCGAGTAGAATCGAGTGTGAAATAGAATTCTTCGTATCCCCTCGAAGAAAGTGAGAGATTCGAGTAGAATCGAGTGTGAAATAGAATTCTTCGTATCTCCTCGAAGAAAGCGAGAAATTCGAGTAGAATCGAGTGTGAAATAGAATTCTTCGTATCTCCTCGAAGAAAGCAAGAGATTCGAGTAGAATCGAGTGTGAAATAAAATTTTTCGTATCTCCTCGAAGAAAGCGAGAGATTTGAGTAGAATCGAGTGTGAAATAGAATTCTTCGTATCTTCCCCTCGAAAAAAGCGAAAGATTCGAGTAGAATCGAGTGCGAACGAGATAGAATTAGAATAGTGCGAGGATTCTAAAATTGTAATTGGAAGGAAGCGAAAGTTTCGAGTAGACTCGAATCTAAACGAGATAGAACTCGAGTTCCACGAATTCTTTGGAACTAGACTATCTTCAGGAAAAGATAGTTTCGAAAAGAATCTACGTAGACTTGAAACTCGCTCCTTCAACTTAATCCCATCGCTGCTTCAATGCCGCTCGCGTCTCCACGCCCCCCTCCCCCTCCTCACATTTAAAACTGTTCGTTCCCTAACCCCATTACGTGATCCTGCTCTCGCTACGGATGTACAAATCGAATCAATCCCTCCTCGAATATTTGTCACGGGAAAATAGCGAGTCGAGTGTGGATTAAACGAAATTTCCGTGACCGGTGAGGAATCAAGTCAAGGTGGGTATCACGAGATCTTTCCTCCTCGATCCAGCCCTTCCCTTTTCTCGGCAATCTGAAGAGGAGGAGCGAATTCGACGGGGAAAAAACAAAAGACGGCGGGGACGAGAAGGGAGCAAAGACGTATCGCTGCCATTGTCTCGCGCGCTGTTTTTCCGAAGGAGCGAGTAAAAGGCGATAGACGGGAGGCGGTAGACGCGGCAAAGAGGATCGCGTAGGAGGAGGAGAGGAGAGAGAAAGAGAGGGAGACTGGAACAAAGCGTGGAGTTGCCGCGTTTCACGCGAAACGGAGAAATATTAAGGGTTGCAGCACTCCCGATATTAGAGAGCCTGCGGGAAGATCGGCCGCGATTTGTTCCAATGAGAAACGCCCCGACAAACGTTCCTTCCAATAGTTCCTCGGTATCCCTATTTCCCCCCTAACGACCCGCTCGTTTCTCCTGTCGCGTACCATTTCCCTCCTCTCGGTGTACGTTCGTACGCTCCCTCTTTATCCCCGTCCCTTAACACCGAATCTTCCACCTCTCTCCGTCGAATTCTCCTTCCCGAATTCTTCCTCTTCGAACTTAGAAAAAAAAAAGGAAACGAAGGAGAAGGAGGATTAAGGATCTCGATTTGGCGGTAGGATCGAGCGGAACGGAAACGCAATTCTCGTTACCGCAATCGTTTCCGCTGTACCGAAACAGGGAGATTTGGTTTGGTGGGGGAGAGAAAAGGTGTATATTCGCGTAGTACGGGACCACGTACAAAAGAGCGCGGCTTTATAACCGGCCGGCCAGGCGTGTTGTTATACCTCACTTTCGAGAGGAGAAGTTTTTGGATGACGTCGTAACAAGTGGCTCGATAACGAAAATTTCCAACCACCTTTGTCGGAAGGAGAGCGAGGGAAGAGCGTGGTGAAAATCTAGCAGCTTATTCCTCTCTTGCGTTGCGGGAATAAAGTTTGGCGTTGCCAAGAGAGAGAGAGAGAAAGAGGGAGAGAGGGAGATCGTGTTTTTCGTATCGCGCCGTATTGCGCCTTCTAACTACTCGCCGTAATTCCGCGTAATTCAGCTTTTGTTGTTCTCCCCGCTCGAACGCAGGCGGCGCCGAATCAAGCCGGAACAAAGTTTTTAATTGGGAGCAGTGGAATCATCATGGGGAAGAAATTAGTGGTTTACGCTCGCGGCTCGTTTCGACGCGTCTTAATTTCTGCAAATTTAATCCTTTCTTTCTAAACAATTCGAAAACAACCTCGACCGAGATAAAGGATAGATCGATCGATCGTCTCGATTGATCTTTTCGCACCTTTTTGCGCAAGCGAGTCGAATTTTTGAATAATCTTCGTTGTTCGAAAAGTTTGAAAGGGTCCGGATTCGCTTTGCAATTAGCAACTGGGAGAAAAGCTGGACGCCTCGCTCGAATATCCCGGGCGAAACGGAGAGGATTCACGGACTTGCACACGAGTTTTCGTTATTTAAATTCCAACCCCGTTCGAAGCTTCGCATCCATCTTAGCTTTACTTTTAAGTAATGTCTCGTCACGATTCTGGACGGGGTTCGGGGCCGCCTGTGTCGGATCCCTCGATTCAAAAGCGGTCCTGATTTTTTTTCTCTCTCTCTCTCCCTCTCTCTTTTACGAAACACCTCCATCAACCACGAAACTACGAGAAACTTGTAATTCGCTTCCGCCGTTGCTTACGTCTCGACGTTGTAAGGGAAAAAACGAAAAGAAAAGAGACGAGGGGGAAAATATTCCACGAGCGAAAATATTTCTCCTCGCTTATGAAAAATTTCAACTCGTTTCCGGGAATATAAATGTTATTCGCGGATTTCACAAGAATTTTTCTTTCATCCCTTAACTCGTGAATTTCGCCGAATTAACGCGACTATACATATATATATAATACACGTATATAAATTTTTTTTCAAGGGGAAAGGTGAACACGTTATCGCGTGTATAACGCCGTTATCGATTCGTCGTAATAGTACTTTGCCACTATAGTATAGTTCCCACGAGACTGTGCGATGCACTCGTATCGGCCACGATGCATCAGGATGCACTGATTCAGCGTTCTGACGAGGGTAAGCGGAAGCACGTGCGCATTCGTGCTCGATGCCACTCCAGTTTCTTTAGCGTTACTTATATACACGACACGCCATGATCGTAATCGTTAACGTTACGCTGCTCTCTTTGAGGTTAAAAAAAAAAAGAAAGAAAGAAAGAAAAAAGAAAAAACGCGATAACGAGGCGTCCGAGATATCTCGAGTTTTATCTCCTCCTCCTTTGTAAAATAACTAATAAACTTTGCCCGTTGTATCTCCATAATAAAATTCTTATCCACTCCTCGACTAACCTCTCTTTTAAAAGGAGTTTTAAACCGCGTAACTTTAATTCTCCCTTCCCGAACCGTCCATCATGTTGTACTACATGTGTCTGGATACAACATCGTCACGTCGCGATGTGCAATCGTACAGCAACGTGTACATATTCGCACAGCATAATGGAAATGAATAATTGGCGGCAAATTGGCGAGTGTTTCCCTTCCGATTCCATCATCGCCGCGATGCTTTTTTTCCTCGATAATTCCGTTTCCAGCCGTGGAGAGCAAACGACGAAAAATATTTGCCTCGGCCGCGTCCGAATAGACAAGAGGGAGGGAACGTGCAACATCGGCGAGACAGAGGGGGAGACTCGGGCTATTTAGCCGTAAATATAAGCTTGCCGGGGACTGGCGGTGCACTTGCAGAAGCTTCATATAACCCTCTTGGAAACCGCAAGCGGTTTTGTCGAAAGGAATAAAGGGAGGAGGAGAAGAAGAAGGAGGAGGAGGAGGGACGAACAATGCGGCTCTATAATACAGACAGGAGGTTCGAAGCGGTATTGATCGAGTCATAGCCACGTGTTTTCTCCATTTCCGTTGAAGAATCGTTTTCAGGCAAGATGCATCCCGTGCCGGGAAAGATCAAGATTAATCTCAAATTTTATATCGTCCTACGATTTTTAAGTGCGGTTCGATATTCTCGAAACGATTTGTTATACGATACAATCGTACAATATGTATATAGTGAGAATATCGCGTTGAAAAATATATATATATATACTTCGTCTCATTGGAATAATAAATTCGTGCCTTTCCACGCTTTAATTGCGCTATCTAATCTAAAAGGTATAACGTGGCTCGAGAAATTTACTCGGAAAAATTCTCTCCCTTCCTTTTTCTCTCTAAATAAACAGCCTTCGAGAAACGAGTCGAGTTAACGAGTTGTTTACGTTGTTTACGTAATCGACGGGGCCCGATCGCCGTGTTCCTCGAACACGCGATCCTCTTGCGGCCGTCCGTATTTCCGGAGACGGAGCGCGGACAGCGGCCGCGAATCGGGCGAAGCCTCGCATAGGGAAACGGCCGTTATCCGTTATGAAACGGCCGATAACGAAGTCTGAAAAGAGTTACGAGCGTCGTTTCTGACGATTCTAATGGGGGTCGACGACGAACTAATAATAGAGGAGATCGATACTCGCTGCTAGAGTCCAAGTCACGGCATCCCCCCTCGCCCCTTGCCCTCTGCTTAACCGGCGCCGTAGCTTTGCGGGAATCAGGGATCCCCAACCCCAATGGGCGATCAATCCTCGATCGTTTCTTCTCGTATGTATTTATGTTCGAGCGAGAGCTCGCTCGTTTCGAGCCAAGACTCTTGGTGAAAGAAAAAAGTTTCGCTTCTTCTCGAATCGAATATATTCTCGATTCGTATACCATTGTTGCAGTTAACGTCTCATCCTCGAGGAATTCCTTTTTCGAGAGCGGAGCGTTTTATCTCGGAATGGTCGCCAAACGTTTCTTCTCCTCCGTCCGGTCCTCGATCGGACAATTAGAAAAGATACGTTTGGGTTGGAGCGATGGATCCGAGCGTGAAAGCTCGTCGGGAAAGTTGACAATCACTGGCACACCGCGATAGACTTCCGACAAGCAGACGGAGAGAGACAGGCCTTTATCAGGCTCCGCGAATAACCGAACGGGACGTTAAAATATTCAAAGCCCTCGTCATTCCAGCCGAGCTTTTCCAAGCTCGGTCAAACCCGATCGAAAATCTTCAAGCCCGATCGACCCACGAAGCGCTTAGTATCCCCACTTAGTATCCCAGCGACGAGTTAATCGTCGAATCACGTTTCCCCCTTCGAAACCGTGTTAAACTCGTTCTCGTTCCTTTTGGCGTCCTCCATCCGGATTCATCGTAAACTTCTTAACGTTGTTAAAGTAGAGGCAGGAATTTCCAGTCGACGCGTGTGTCGTAAAACGCGTGAAGGAAACGCGACACCCCCCGCCGTTTCACGGTCCAGGGTAAATAATATTATTCTCAAAGTAGGCGTGAAGTTTACGAAACTTTCTCGCTCCCTCGTGTGTTTCGTGTACGATCGTAATAAATGAGTGGAGACAGAGAGGTTTAAACGTTATACGCGAATAAATACCAATTCTCGTTTTGATGGGAGACGAGTGGAAAAGCGAAGGGTGGAAAAATGGTGGAAAAGTCGAATTCTCGGGAGAGGGCGAGGAGGAGCAGAATTCTGAAACTTCTCGATCTCTCGATTTTATGGCTCGTATCGTGGACTAATCTCGCCGGCTCTCGTGGGAGCCGTGACGAGGGTATCGGCCGATAAAAAAATTTTAATCCCCGACAGATGAAACAGCCCGCGATCTTCTTGGAAGATATCTCGATTCGGTTGGAAATTTAATGGGTCACGTTTGATCACGTTAAAGAGATCTTTTCGAACGAATGATGGTTCGTTTATTCGTCGTTTGATTATTCACAATCTCTATCCCTTAAGGGATACAGATAAATAACGTAGATTAGTAATGACGATGCAGATATATTTTTATTCGTCCTCGCTTTTCAAATCAACCTTTGAATTTTTGCTATTTTTTTTCTTTCTTTTTTTTTTTTGAGTATAACTCGGCAATGTAGGAAATAGAAAGGGAATGAATAAAATCTTCAATTTCCGAAAATCAATAGTTTTTTCTCTCTTTCTCTACCGTTTCGAATATAAATATTTAAGAGATAGGGAAATTATTTTATGGAAAAAAATTCTAAACGATCTAAACGAAATATAGAAACGAATCACGATCAATTACCGTTATGCAATATTGCTACGCTTTTTTCCCCATATTTTGTTCGATTTAAATTTTCCAACCTGTTTTTTTTTCTTTTTATTATTTTATCGATGCGAGAGACATCTATTTTATTAAAAAAAAAAACTGGTTTTTTTTGATCAAAATTTACACATCATCCATCTTTACCGAAATATTTCGCTTTTAATAGTGTTTTTTGACACCGTTAAAAAAAATATTACATCTTTTGTACAACGATGACGCATAGACTTTAATTCGAACCTCGTGAAATTTCCCCGTTGCAAAATTTTCGAAAAACGAGACTCACGAAAACGAAAACGAGACCATCCGCGCGAGCGGAGAAGCACGGCATTCCCCGGACACGATTTTCACGATCAGAGAATTTAATTTGCCACGATTATTAACGATCCATTCGCGAAAGTGTTTCCCCTCTTACGTACAAGGGGCTCGTATTTATCGAAGGTGCAATTAGCGATTCAGGCGCGGGGGTGGCCGCGATATATTAATTCCTCCTCGCAGGTTTCGCAAGCCAGGTTGCAGCGGGCGTGCACCAATCCGGCAGCTTTACAACCGTGCCAGATGGCGGCCGCATAAGGAGGGTTATGCTGATGAATTCGATCGATCTTCCGCTCGTAAAACCTCGAGATATCTTCTGTCTCGCCCCTTCTCCCTCCCCCATAACTTCTTAATATCAATAAAAAGTTCGATAATTACCCTTCCTTATATTTTTCTCAATCCATGTTTTTTTTATCGTTTTTTATCGGCTTTCGAAAACTTTCGAACGTTGCGAACACTTCTTTCTTCCTCTTTACGTTTACATTTTCCTAGAAAACTTTCGAATATCGCAAGCGTTTTTTCCCCCCCTTTACGTTTACGTTTTCCTACGAAACTTTGGAACGCCGCCTTATTATTAGAAGTCGGTGGAGGGGGCGATGCTCTTCTTCCCTGTGCCGCGTCCCAGGTCAGGGGATCAAAAATTCGTGGCGAGGAATCTTACAATGGACGCAGTAGAGTATTACGAAAAGTACTCCGAGGAAAGTTCCTCGGGAAGACAGACAAACTGTGCCTCTCGTTCCTTCCCCTACTATCGTTATTATTAATCAAGGAGAAAAGATATGGAGTGAATGGAATAAAATAATTTCGCATAAACAAGCAAAAGTCCTCTTTCAATGCTGTAAACCCATCATTGTACATCTCAATATCCGTCGAATTTTCTCACCGCCCTCATAATCATTCGAATCACGCTCAAATATTTATCAACGAAATTCAGCCACATTTATGCAAAACGTACGCATCAGTAAAACCGTTCCTGCGTAGAGGCCATTTACCCTTGCATACGCTGTCCCATACTTTATGAATCGATGAAAAATTTACAATTTTTTAATTATAAACTCGTGTTCCCTACCGAAATTACGTGAATTTTTGGACACCCTTTATACGTTCGTGTAATCAAGGTTCACGCCAACGGCGGACAGGAGAAGTTACAATTAGCGGGCAGAAATTACAATTAACCCGAGGGCGGGTGGTGGCTCGCGTCCAGTTAAACAAATGGGCTATTAATACACATACGGCATTACCAAGTTTCCTACACACACTGAAGTTTGGACGAGTCGCAAAGTTGGACGACGTATCCCTGCCTAACAGTTCTCAGCGCTGCTGCATGCATTGGTTCCTCGTGAACGAGGACGAGTGTTTACTTTTACCATGGAGAATTTCAGGCGACCCGCAAATTGCAGAAAATCGCCATCGCCAATGTCCTCCGAAGGGAAATTGAAACTCGGGGAGGAGGGGCTCGTAGTTGCTCCGCCGATGAAACATCAGCACAATGGTCGACGCGGCATATGCAAATCCTTGGGCGTCATAATCGTAAGCGTGCAACGAAAGCGTGCCGTTCCAATTCCGGGGATATAACCGAACGAGCTTTAAGCAAATACCTGTTTCGAACTGGAACGGGTGGAAAGGAATCTCGATTGCTTCACTCGTTTCAGAGTGAAATGGCCCCGTCGCGCGTTTAAGCATGCAGGAATATACAATGCTTGGAAAGGAAAGAGGGTGATTCGTTTCGGAGGGATCGAATTAAGTTAATAATGATTGGGGGAGGTTATGCGAAAAGCGGATTAATCAAATTAAGATGGCTGGGATTAATAAATGTTATTAAAGAACTTCTTCAACTTGGGTTAACAAAATGTGTAAGGGTGAGATGTCCTTAGTGGATATATATTCTTCTTTGAAATGTTCAAGTTCAAAGCTTGGAAGGAATTGACGGTGAGGCTGAAAATTTTGCAAGGATTGGGAACTGGCGCAGACAATTTCATAGCAGTTTTGCATCGATTTAAAATACCAAGATTCAACGTGTTTTACATTTGTCGTATAATAGGAGTCGAGCATCAATTTATAAGGGATCGAGATTAAAATTTTGTGAGGAGAAAGATGAGTGCATATATTGAGAAAGGGGCGGTAAAATTTTAAACTTTAATTCGAAAAATTCTTGCCTCTTCCCTAAATTAATATATTTCATCTTCGTAATTCGAAATTCATGAAAATAGGGCATTCATTTGTCAAGGTTTTTTTTTCCAATTTGAAAAGTTCGCTCGAAGAGGATTAAAGTTGAGACCCACTATAAACGAGACACTGGCCTATAAACGAGAGGGGAATAAAATTCGGTGGCCCGTTCCTCCCCTAAGCCAAAACTCGAAATAACGAGTTCATAGTGTTTTGCATTTGTCACGAATCCAGTTCCTCCCCAGAATACCACCCTCGTCCCCATAACTAGACGCCCGAAAGGGGGAATATCGGTGGATGGCCAAACTCTATTCCAAGAATTCACCCCCTTAGAGAAGGATTTACGTGTCACGCGTGACGGATTGCTGCGGTTTCTGCACGAAGAGAAGCGAGCGCATCGCGCGAATTGGATGGATTGTTCAGAAACGAACCGTTCCACAGTCGTGAAAAGGAATCCAGATTTGATTTTTCCAAAGGAATTGAACGCCAACCGTTCCATCGTTCGATCTTGCAGAATTTTATTCGCTCGAAAAAAATGAACGGGGAAAATAAAACGAACTTCCTCCTTCTTCGAAGGAGGAAGAACTCTATTAAAATTCCCAATTACCTAAGAAGACTACATCTACCAAAGCGTCTCGAATTCTTCGATCGAGCGTGCGAGATCGTGCAAGTGGAATAAAAAATATAAAAAATGCGAACGAATGGGAATTAGAGAAGCTCGCGTTACAGTATTTCTGCAATTTAACGGTCCCTTTTCCGTTACCTCGTCCAAAGAGCTATTTACACCTCCAACTATCGGGTATACGTTCGAAATTCTGGGAGGGAAGGAAGGAAGGGAGAGGGAAGGGCGGGAATCGGGGTTGCGGTGATAAAAAAAGTGGGAAGCTTCGAGCGGGTTCGATTCGATTCGGCGGTAAAAAGGGAATCGATGAGGGGAAGAAATTGTTCCGAAACGGAAACAACGGTGGATGAAACGCGTTCCTTCGAGAGATGCAATTGCAAGAAGAAGCGAGTGAACAACGATTTCTAATAACGATTTCCAAGAGCGATACTCCTGAGAATATATACCCCAAGATTTTTATCGTCGACAAGATTTTTATATCGGTGCAAAAATTGTTCTAGGAGTTGAATTGAGTCTGTGTTTAGGTTAGAACGATTGCCAAGTGATTTCGAAAAGAAATTCAATCTCAATGTTACGAGTCTCCTATTATTATATGTAAACGTACAAAATTATTCGTTCCCTCGCGTAGAATGAAATTCATTTACTAAACAAGTGACATTTACTTCGAGGCAAAAAGTATTTGGGATCCGTTTCACTTCTATTACATCGAACATCATCCCTTTTTAATCTTGCTGTACGCGTTATAATATATTTTGTTCCTGAATTTCATATAACAATAATCCCATCCACTTTCCATTCGTGGAGAAAAATTCGAGAATCACTCGAAGAAGGCAACAGTGATTTTTAGGATAAGAAATTACGAAATCAGCATCATCGACTTCTAATGGATAATTGGCCTCGTTAGGAGAGGTTCAAGGTTCCCTTTTTTCCTCGAGGAAAGGTTTGGAAAGGTCGGGCGAGGAAAAGTCGGCGGTCGATCGTCGAGGCTTCCACGAACCTCGTGGAAGAAAACCGAAGGAGTCTTAGTCTTCATTAAAGGTGGAGCTTGAAATTGGACCGTGAAACCGTGGAAGGGGTAGATGAAAGATAACAGAGGCGTCGTTATTCACCGTGGAAACGGGCTAAGAAGCTACGTGTACGCCACTCTCACGGTGCAACGTCTGACAACTAAATCTCTGCCGCTTAATAGAGATAACCGCCGAGGGTATAACGATAAATTATTTTCGCGGTTCGATTTCTCGAGAAACAATCGTTAATTGACTTACAATCCGAAGATAACTAACGAAAACGTATCGACGATTATCGATGTTTCCCCTATTTTCTTACCAGAATTCTACCTTTGAATCGTTTACTTTAAATCTCTCTGCAGTATAAGATTTATTTTCACTTTGCAGCGATCCAAATTATGATCATCCAAATTATACGAAGCGTGTAAAGAGTTCTATCAAATCTAATATCAATATTATTAATATGTTTATTAAATTTATAATATCCCACAATATACCGATATACTCTATATTTGCTAATATTTCCTCGATCAAATTCACCATCTCGATTGGAGAAATACAAAAATTCAACACTCAAAGTATCGTAATCGAAATCTGCGTATCAAACGCGCACTTCATGCGATGGCGCCTCCAATCAACGCACTTCCGGGCCGACTTACCGAGTCCTCCACTTCCGCGTACTTCAACGTATCGAGCGTCGTCCTCTCCCCTTTTTCTCGAGACATCCCTCGCGGGACGGGAGACGACAGACGGACAAGAGGAGGAGAAGGAGGACGAGCCCCTTGTTAAAGTTCAATTAACCCACGTCGAACACGGGGAGAGAGAAGGAGAAGAGGATGGAGAGGCGGGTGATAACGAAGAGGAATCAGGTATTCCTGCTCCTGGAAGAAGGATCCACCGAGGATTAATCGGTAACGAGCGAGCGGAGAAAAGTCGAAAAAAATTGCCGACGAGGATGATGAAGACTTTGGAGAATTAAACTTCCGCTCCCTCTCCCTTCCTTCGAATAGTGGCGATTAAAAAACGCGGCGAAAGGGGATGGAGAGGAATATAAGAGGGGCAGGGAGGGGATAATGCCGGGCAGATGAGGCTGCTCGCGATTTTACCCCCCTCCCCCTATCTTGCAAAGATGTCGAAAAACGTAAAATGAATCGCGTGTAAGCCACTGTTCGCTCGGAAAACTGGAGAGGGAAAAAATTGAAGGGTTGCACAACTGTCCACCGAATAATAAATTTTCGAAATGGATAATTCATCCCTTCCAACAAATGTAACCGACTGTTTTTCCAAAGTATCTGCCAAAAGTGAAAGGTCTATAAAATTTATCGGGATGGAAGGTGAAATTTTTTTTCAATTTACTGATTAATCAAACGGACTATCTTCAAATAGATACGTTCAAAAAGAGCGATGACTCTGATGATTCCAGGGCACATTTTAAATATTACGTCCAAAGAAAAAAGAAATCGAAGAAACGGATAAATGACTTTCTACTTGCACAAACTTCGAAAGAACCAAAGGCATCGAATTACACTGTTATTCTCAACAATTACGATACTTTCTCCTGGATACGCTTGTTTACGAATTACCTGCGAACGAATTTCTTTCGCGGACTCGTGCTCCATTTGCGAAGAGGAGAAGGAGGGGAGAATGGTTCGCGTGGCACGAATTCGGAGACAATATCGGGACACGATTGTCGAGATAATCGGGGCTGTTCCCTCCCTCTGTTTACTCCCCGATTATCGCGAGGGGAAGGAGAGGGGAGAAAATGGTCGCGATCGTTAAAACTTTTCCTCGGTGGAGAAAACTGGCGGAAGATCCCCTTTATCCCCGTTCCCAAATCCAGCCCCGAATTTCGACGGCGGTTGAACTCTTGACATTTGAGCCCACCCGCACATTCTATCCGTGTTATCGATGCAATTAAGCTTTTCCCCTTTGCGAAATAATCGAAATAAAACGCGTGGCTGTTGAACGCTCGAAAGCAAAAGGTTATCGCGCTTGATTAAAATTTCCCTCCCCCTTCCCCTGATCAAACTTTGATTTTGCCTCGGTGATATACACCATAACGTGGTAATTAATCACGTAATTAACGTACTTTGTAATTAATCGTGCGAATTAAATTTAAATTCAAACGTGACCTTTCTTCCAGAAAGCGATACGTTATCGATAATAATCTGTTTCGTTCGAAACATTTTTTTTTCATTAACGCAAGTTGTAACAAGTTAATCGTTCGAGGAATAAAATGTACTCTTTTTCTTGGACAATTCAGATATTACTTCTCGTCGAGTGCGCTGAATACGAAGAAACGTGTTCCAATTCACGAAATAACAATATACGTTCGACGAAGATGCGAATTTCTAGCGTATATAAGTTTGTTCCATGAAACGATATCTCTCGTATTAATGGCCCGCTACTTGAACGGCTACGATTATCGTCGAAACTAGTAAGGAGGCGCTCGTTAAAGAAACCGTTATCGCGATTACGACATAAAGTTTCGCCAAGCCAATGATATTAATATCGAGGGCGAGCCTTTCAATTAAGCGGCCGCAGTTTAATATCGCCTTGGGCACGAATTGACCCGAATGGTAACGGCGACACGCCGCGCCGCGGCCCTTCCTCGTTACGAACTCGTTAAGACTGGCCGGAAACTTGGTGCCACCAGCGTAGAGCCATCAGAGATGAAAGTATATTTCGCTCGAGTTGCTACGAAATCGCCGATAATTTCCCAAATTAATCGAGGTTTATCGGCGCTCCTGCGTTTTAATTGCCAACCGGATCTAAACCGGATCTAAAGCGGCCAAGTATTCCAAGACCGAGCCGTCGATCGGTTCGAGTCCGATTTTTTCGGAAAAATCGTGCGTGCCATTTAATAAAATTGCACGTCGGAACGAACGTCGTCCTCCTCCTTCCATCTTTATTCCGAATATTCTCTGCGGCTTTCGAGAACAATTTCGAACGAATAATCGCGTCGATAAATCTTTCGAGATATTGGGACGAGGGTTGTGCAGTTAGGAAGGTGCAAAAAAAGAAGGAAAATATGGATATCGTCCTTAATGGGTCATCGGGATTGGGTTGAATGCAAATTGGCCGGCTAAGGCCTCCACGCTGTGATGCGTGTATACGTATAATACAGGCGGAAAGTTGAGAAGGATCTGGGGAAGGGATCAACCCTATGATGTATTATATTTGCAAGGTTGCGCAGTATTGTAATAGGATTAACGAATTTCCTCGTGAATGTGTAACAGGCTTGGCTACACGAAACTTTCTAATCCTCCTAGCACGATCACTCAAATCGAGTAACGCCAAGAGCTTCCTGTTAACTCATTTAGATATTGCCCCTGTTGGCAGCCACTCTTCCCCTGTCGAAGATTAAGTACGACGGGCGAGAATCAAAGTTCCATTTCTCGTGGAAGAAAAATATCTTTTGGTACGATCGAACGAGAAACTCCAAGTTGCAAATATTTCGTAAAATTCTGCATTCTCGCGCGAGCAAGAAGCAAATTGATTCGTACAATTCGAATAATTTTAATGAATACCGATCGCAAACGTGAGATAAGAAAGATAAGAAAAATCGTACGACGATAATTTCGTTGCAAATCGACCTCGATGCGTGAATTTAAATTAGAAATAAATCCCTATCGAAGATTCGATGGGCACGAATGAAAATATTCAATTTCTCGTAAAAAATACTTTTCGATTTGATCGAATAAGAAACTCGAAGCGTCGAATTTCCAAAAATTTCTATTCTCGAATCGATGCAAATCTTAGACGATAAGAAAAACGTGGTACGACCCAACGTTGGAAATTGATCTCGGTGCGTGAAAACGTGAACTAAAGTTCGAATCGACGGCCATTTCCGGGCCGTCACTCGAGGATCAGAGCCCTGAAACAGTTGCGAAAACATTCGGTCCAGAGCCGTATTATCGAACGAGCCGCCCTGGTCTAACGATTGGTTAATTGTCGGCCGACATTCCCGTGACATAAATTACTCCCGTCGAACCAGTATTATTTTCCAATTTTACCGCCCGCCTCTGCATAAAATTCGAATTAAGCTGCGCGCCAAAGGGAGGGGGTGGGTATGTGTGTGGCGGCTCCCTCCTCGATTAAATTATTGGCAAGCGAGGTAATAGGGAACGAAATAAATTCTGCCCCAAAATTTCTGTCCCCTCCCTCCCCCCCAAAGTTTCTGGAAGCTGCATAATAAAACTGGAAGGCATAAAGTAAATTCCGCGCGGGGAAAAGCGAGGTAGCGGTAATTCAACGTCACGTTTTATCGCGTGGTGGGGGAGGGGGGCGTTTTCCATCGTTGGAGAATCTACGAGACCGGAAAGTGGCGTCTCCCGGAAGGCAGGAAGCCAGGCCGTGGCGGGTACTCGTTGGTAATGACGGCCGTCGAAGTTTCATTGGGCTGAGTGCTTCTCGACGAGGGAAGGAAAATTTCGCGAATCTCCCATCCTTCCTTGGCGCGGGTCGACTTTCGTGAGGAATCGATCATCGACCCTCTGTTCTCGATACTTTTTCGAGAAAGGGGAGGGAGACGATATACACCGCTCTCCTACCTAATCGTCCTCCTAGATACAGCGATTCGACGAGGGAAACGATGGGAAGAGACGGAAAGTCAGGAGCAAATAGTTCGTACAGTTTGCGAAGAGCATCTTTATACTGCATATCGTCTCGGTGTTCACTCGACATCGCGTAGCTGTACGTCCAGAAAGTGAACAGGAAGAACGGCGGGAGAATCAGGCGGGAGCCAATAAGAGCGGAGAGATAAATAAGACGTTCCCGGAGGGCGGCTTCCTCTTTATCTTGGCTACCTCCTTTCACCCGCGGACCAACTTTTCCTGCTGAAGCTGCAGCGCTACGGCCTACGGGTAAATATTTGGCCCGGGTGTTCCTCTTAAGAAGGATGCAAATCTCGGCGAGTCGCAAATCTTGGCGAAAAAGGGAATTCCAGCAAAGAATCAAATTCCTCGAGAGATATACGCCCAAATAAATTTTGCCCAAGCGCAAATCTTGAAAATCTACGATCGACCATTATTACCCGACTTCGATTTTCGCCTCACGAGCGAGTAAACACTTTCGTTTCGACAGTGGAGCGAAGAGCAAGGACTCGAGAGATTGGCAATCATAATTGGAATAGTTCCTTTCCCAGAGGCTGGGAGCTACGAACGAGGTGGAAAAGAGATCCTTTCGTCTTTCTTTTTTCTTTCTTCCTTCCTTCCTTCCCTCCTTCCTTCCTTTAATGTCCTCCACGCAATTTTGCCGGATATTCTCGATGACCGATAAAAACCGACGGCTCCTCCCGCGGAACTCGTACGGAATTGGGAAGCAGAGCGTCTCCTCTGTTCGCCCTTTTAAACTCCACTCCTTCCCTTTCCTCCCCCCTCTATAGATAAGCGAGGCTCGTTCTCCAACTTGGCAAAGAATTCTCCCCTCGTTTCACCCAGAATCCAAAACCATAAAGAACGAATTCAATTTTGGGTCCCCCTCCCCATTTGATCCCGTGGAATGAATCGGGAATCTTTATCGATATACGTTATTCCTCGGATCGATTATCAATCGAGTTTTCGACCTTATTCTCGAAAGAGTTGGAGACTCGTTTCAGGATCTGGAAATCGTTAACTAGGGGGATGATGAAGGAATTGTTGAAAGACAGGGGGTCATTCCATCCTTCCTTCCTTCCTTCTTTCTTTCAATCGATGGCAGAATCTCTTTGAGCGAGGGGATTCTTTGCGAGTGCTTTGCCAATTTTTTACATCTGCTGTGAAAACTAACCCTTCCACGTGCCCCGTATTTATCGTCGTACGTATTCGACGGAACGAGTGCCTTCGAGTTCTCCCCCTCCCCTTTTCTTTCCTTCCAGCGTATTCAATCCATTGAATTTTAAAGCCAGAACTTCAATTATTTGAAAATCGTAGATTTCCAGATACTCGGTTAATCGTTCGGCGAAAAAAAAGTTTCCTTCGAACGAAAGAATTTATCGGTATCGATAAAAGTTTCGAACGCAATATGTTTTCTCTTCTTTTTTTTTTAGAGAGACCAACCTTGCATCTCCTAAATGGGATCGTATTTCCTTTTTCCGTTCAATCGACATCGAAATAAACGCGTACGACCCTACGATTTTTTATCGAGCAACCTATATTTCGACCCTGAAACAATTAAACAATTTTAATTCCTTCCACCTCCTCCAATTATTTCTTCGACCCACCTTCGAATCATCGTCTTGTCGAAACTGGGGAGCATCAATCCTCTCGAGGGGAGGAGTCGCGTAATAATACGCTGCAACGTGGATACGATTCGCGTTGTTTCATCGTTCTCGATTGCTCGTACAAGGGGAGGCAGTTGATGGGAAAAACGGTTTACAACTTCAGTAACCGTTTACAGCGCGTAAAAGGGAGAGGGAGGCGGCTCGGGCACGGCTCATAACTGGAAAACGTTGTTTCGTCGACGATAATCCCGCGTGCGAGGGAAACAGAGAAGCGGAAGGAGAGAGAAAAGGACAAAGGTCCATCGGTAAAATCCCTTCCCCCGTTTTTTTTTTTTTTACGAGGACGGGTACACCTTTCCCTTTACCTTCACTCGACGCGTCCTCGAGCGGCTTATCGATTTCTAATTTAACCGGGGTCGCCTCTGCGGTGGGAATTCCTGTTCAAAGCTCGTCCCGTGTCCCGGGATACGCGGCCGAGATTGCGGATTCCCGACCGGCTGATGTATGCCATTATGGAGGTCAAGGAACGACGATAAGCTAGCCGGTTGGACAGGAGGAACAGGAGGCGGACTTGTGCGACCGCGTAATTCCTCAAACACGCTGCTCAACTGTCAGGAGGAAGGTCGCCAGTTTGGGATACCCGTCCAAAGTTATCAAGCGTTTTGCATTCGTATAACTTTTTCGTTATATAAATTTTAGTACGCTTGTACGTATGTATATAATGTATGTATATATACGGATAAATGATGCATATTATGTTGTTTTGTAGAAATTTTTATACATATATGTATAAAAGGAGAGGGAAAATGAAAAGAGTTTCCGCTTAACACGCCGCTTATGAATGGGTACGCGACCCAGTGGCCTATATTTTTTCCTAGGAACGCGTATTATTTCCAGGAATCGTATCTGTCAGTCGTTTAGAAATGGAATAGGTCGGTGAGACGAGGCGCGAGCGAGAGATCCGAAAGGGAAGGAAAGAGATGGCGAACGATTGAAAAATACCTTTTCCTTTACACGACGATATCTCGGAAACCGAAAGTCCCATCGAGATAAATAAAATGGCCTTTTAAAGGGGGAAGCTTCGCGCTTTTAACGCTCGTTCATTCGTTAATCTGTAATCATTATCCTCAAAGCGGTTTAAAATTTTCTCCTAATTCACGTTGTAAATGAATGATTAAATATTACCTTTTCTTTGTACGATATCTCAGGGATCGGAAATCGTACTGGAATAAATGAAAGAGCGTTTTAAAGGTTTCGATGTTTCTATTAATCCTTCCAAATTTCTCCTAATCTTAATAGATAAAGGAACGTTACGCGAGAGAAGAAAGGTGAGAAATTTGCATTACAATGATCCAGAAAGATGTTATCGTCGTGGAAAAATAGATCGTCCGCTGATCTGCCGATCGTTAGATCCGGAATGGCGCGAGAAAGATCTGCGTTCGCTCGAAATTATTCTCGTATTTCGGTATTTCGCGCGAATGGAGAAACTGGAATCGAGTCGAAGACAACTCCAAACTCCGTTGATTCGACTCGAAGGGACAGGAAGGGGGAAAAAAGAAAAAAAGAAAGAAAAACCCCGATAAAATCATCCATCAAGTCGATCGATGATCCTTGAAGAAATTACACGCCAACTTTAACGCGCGTTTAAATCGTTGCCATGGAGCCTAACCCCATGTTCCCCCCCCTCCCCGATTAATTAATCCAATCGAGATCACCCCAATATCCGCTAACGAGCTTTTCCATTTTTCTCGAATTCGAAGGTCATCGGTTTCACGACCGTCACACCAACGCTCCTATGACGCAATAATAACCACGCGAGTGGTATCCATTAACCTTTCACGCCCACGTGTACATATTCGCTCCCGGGCCGGATAAGGCTGCCATTTTCGCCACTTTTACCAACTAAGATCCCCGAATAATTATCTCGGCCGTATATTTCCGAGACGAGAACAGTTTCGACGGTGCTTGTTAACGGATGAAGGGGCGATTTATTAGGGTAGACGACGGAATTAATCGGGTTTCATAAATTTATTTACAAGAAATCCCACGATTCCGCGTTTATTCTCCAATCGGATGGTTCACGACCGTTCCACGGATGGTTAGGTTAGGTTGGAGCAAGAGGTCATTTCGTTTAAACACATGTAACGTTGGCGCCACCCAAAAACCGCGTGGAACGAAAGAGGAAGAAGGTGAAACGTGACGGTCGCTCGATCATCCTTCGCCTCCCGCGGGGAAATCCGCAATAACAGCCGCGCGGCCGGATGTTTTTTATAGTCTTCACGTTACGAACAGGACGCGCAATAACGGATAGAGATTGTAGCCGTGGCTGTAACTCTCGGGGGAGGGGGAGTTTCAATCGAAAAGTGTCTCCGCTCCGCTTGCGGGGAAGCGGAAGCGTCGAAAACCATATAAAACCGTTCTCGATGTTTCGATTCGTTGTGTATCTCCAAGTTTCGGGGATAATAATAAAATTCGCAACGGTTCGGCAACAAATTTTTGCGGAGTTGTATTCTCCGCTCCACCGATTTAACAGCACCCTCCCCCCCTGCGAAAATTGGACGAAAATTGGGGCATCGTTCGACAATGCGGCGGAGGCTCGCAAGATCCTGAGCAAAGTTTGAGCAAACAGGCGGAATCTCGGAATCGAGCGCGCGACACGAGAGCGGGATTATTAAGCCGCTTTCCAAATATATGCGAATACGTAGGTATATAGACGATTGAGGAGATCCAACTACAGCCAAGTTGGAACAACTATACGATATTCAAGTGGAAACGGCGCAATAAATACAGGATATAATCCTAACTATCCGAAATGGAGGGTGGTCCATTCGAGGGAAGCTCGGCCCGGGCCGATGTTGTCCGCAACCTCTTTAACGTGGAGGGGGTGGTTTCTGCGAAACAGCGGTAACGGCTGCCATGTACCGAATATTTGTTCTGGAAACCGGAGTACACTTGTACTCCGTGAAACTTCGTTACGTGCCGTGGATGCAGACCGTGCAACTTTCCAACTGAAGCAACGGAGGGGAACGTCGTAGCAGCCGTACTCGTCACCATTATTCTTTCACCAAATAATCCCCAAAAAGTGATCGCAACAGAGATCGCCTCTCGGCCTTTCTCCTTTTCCATCGATTCCCAAGTTTCGAATTCGTTTCGAAGTCAAAGTTTCGACCGGTTTCTCTCTCTTGGTCGATGGAAGCCGAATTCGAGAGAGGGAGCGATTGGTCGTTTAGAGGCCCGTGGTGGCACGCGGTTAATTAGCAATTATTCCGGGGGCCGCTTGTCTAATCGAGTTTCCGACTACGTGGCTCGATTCGACGCACTTAAACGCAGCCTCTGCGGGACGATCCATTGACCCCGGCCGGTTATCGAGCCAGAACCGATCGCCGGCAGAGAGACGCTCGGTGACAACTGTTCGCGCCGCCTTACCCTCTTTACCCAGGAGCATCACTTTGTCGCGAATGCAACGACACGTCGTTGACACGTCCATTACCGGCCCCCGCAATCCTCTCCGCGCACACTAACCGAAACACCGCGCATTGCAAAGGCCCGATTCGATCTTTGACGAGGGGTGAAAACGTCCTCCTCGTGTAATCGAGTGTCACTCGAGCGCGAGCGTTTAATGGTTAATCATAAGGTGATATTAACGATGTAGATTTCTTTAATGAATCGTTTGATAAAGAGCTAAAGACCGTATTGAAGTTTCTTAGATTAGTTTATCTCTTCGTTAAAAAATGTAAGGTAAAATCGTGTTACATTAAGCGAAGGGTTAAATTGTTTCAGTTGGTTGAAAATGTACCCACGAATGACGGAAATAGATCCCTCTGTCGCGTGAATTTTTGTCGGCGAGTTGAAAAAAATATACGTGTCGGTTTAAAAACGAGTGTGGTCAACAAATAACAACAGCATTCTAATTCTTCGCATTGGGAGCGGAATAATAATAAACGAGAAAGATTTATTACTCGAAAGGGAGTGACGGCGATAACGACGCGCATCGATGATCAACCAACGTTCGTAATACATCGTGTTTGAACGAAACCCCAAGCCAAATTCACCAGGCCCGTTTCAATCCACGCGGAATCTACGTGGAATTGTCTCGGTGGATGCCGGTGAATTTATCCAACTGGCGGGGAAATTAAGTCGCTTTATCTACTGCCTCGGCTCGAGGGTTCATCGTACGCGTGTCCCGCTTGCATTCCGATTTCGCCCGGTTGGCCGGAAACGACGATGGATCCGCGCGGGCAAAACAGAGGACGCGAACGAGCTCCGCAGCTGCCGGATATTCCCCTCTTTTCAACGTCCCCGCTCTTTATTTCCCTAATTTCGTAGGATATCGTGTCCCGGCGGAAAATTGCAACCCCATCCCCTCTCGCGAGCCGCATTTTTTCGCCCCCTTCCTCCCTCCACCTCCCCCGCTAGAACAAAAAGGGAATCGACGAAGGGATATGCTCGTCGCGCATAAAGGCAGGAATTACTCGGTTAATTAGATTCGAGAATAATTGGAACGACCACGTGGCAAGCGGTGGACGAGAAATTATCGAGGATATTTCGCGTGCTTCGTGTTCGTTAAATTATTTTATCTCTTCTTTACGCGTGTCTTTTTATTTAAATATCGCTGTACGGAAAGAAGGATCGATCGGGGACTTTAGAAAAGAAATGTTTGGAACGTTTCTTTTCTGGCAGACGTCAAGGATGGAAAGTCGGTGAAATTAAGATGGATGCAAGAAGATCAAATTTAAATTACCGTGATATAACATTTCTCTAAACCGTAACATTCCCTATATTTCGAGGAATTTTTCCATTTCCCAATTCCAGAGGAAACGGGAACAACCTTTGGCCCCTTTGCTCTCGTCGCGCGAGAATGAAACGCGAGAAGGGCAGAACGTATGTTGGGGCCAGAAATTCATTAGAAGACACGCGAGAATCTAGAACAACACTCGACATCGCAACAAATCGATTCTTCCAATTACAGTTGGAATCGACCGGACCTACTTCCCTCCCCCTCCCATTTTCCCTCCTCCCTCTACACGCGCGCGCGCCTATACATTTATCTGTCCGCTCGACCGTTTGCCGCTCTATCTACCTATTTATCTTTGCCACTCTCCGCTCCTCTCGATTCTCCTCCTCCCAACCCCCTTTCGCTCCAACCCCTTTCCTACTTCTAGGAGCAAACGCGGCCTGATCCACGGATGATACAGTCCACCTGTCCGACAGCCTGAGCTGTAATTAATAGTCGTGGAGCAGGGAGAGAGAGAGAGAGAGGAGGAAGGAAAGACGATAGTGGTTGTTCGAAAAGAGCGTGCGAGAATGAATCCGGTTTCCTTTGGAGAGGAACCAGAGATTTTTGGGTGGATTCTTTCGCCATTAACGACGAACGTTTGTTTATTGCCGATAGTACACGAAAAAGATTTTTGCACGATATTTCTCCCGTATACGTGGTGGTCGCATTTCGAGGGAACCTTGGCGATTCCAAGGCCAGCTTTGTCGAATCGAAGAGGAAATAAACTAAGGGGGAGAGGAGCAGCTGCTCCAGCGTTTCATCCATTTTTCATGGCAATCGAATTTGGCCGCGAACGGCGTCTAATGTCGCCCGACACCTCGTAGAAGAAATATAACACAAGGACGCCGAAAGGGGATGGGCTGTTATTACCGTTATTACATTTTCGGTAAATAAAAGTTGGTTAAGCAAAGTAAACGAGGGAGGGAGGGAGGGGCAGACGTGTCGGGCGCTGAAAGATTACGCGAGATAAGCCGCCCCTTGGTAAAAGAGACGGCCCCTTTAATTAGTGCTCGAACTCCTCTTTCCCGCCGAGTGGCCTGGGTCGAAACGGAACGCCTCGGAACGCCGGCTTTAGAAAACTTCGCCACGGATATTCGACCCAGTTTTTCGAGTATCCGTGCCACCGGGGAAAAATGCAGATACGTATCCAGGCCTACGACGACCCGCTTCCTTCTTCCTCCTCCCTTTCTCTCCTCCTTCTTCTTCCATCACTCCACACGCGAGCGTACGGAACGACTCCTTGCGCCCCTCCCCAGGAAAAAGCACAATTGGAACGGGAAACGTGACCGTGATATTCGGCCGACGATGCGAGACTCGCGATTATTTTAGAACGGGCGGATCTGTTATTTCTCCTCGAGCCACGAAATGTCAAAGTTCAAGTATTTCGCGTCTCGCCGCGCATCGGGACGCGTGGGCGTGTTCGAGATTTCCAAGGATTAATTTCGAGGGGAACAATTCCGCAGGATGTCGGAGACGGTTACACCATTCATTTTTCGCACTCCCTCCTGCGCTCTTCTTCTTCTTCCAACCTTTTAGTTTTCGTTTTTTTCCTCGAAAAACGGAGGGAAGATTTCCATTTTTTCCCACGAATTTTCGAGGAACAGCAGTTGGGATAAATAACCACACCAGCGGAATCCAGGAGTTTGTCAAACCGTCGAATCCTCGAGAGGATTATCGACGAGTTTCTTATAAATTGGTAACCGGAAATCGAATCGAGGACACGGTTATTTATACCGAGCAATAAAACGAGATAAATCTCGAAAACTCCCGCTTCTTGCCTCGCTACGTAACACCGGGTTACCTGCCCTCCCACTCTCCCATTGTTATAAATCGTTGTTATATTTCGATAATTTATTGCCGAGCCACTCTGCTTCCGCTATCCGCTATAAATTTTAGATATTTTGCCTGCGGCTTCCGTCGTTCCACGTGCACATCCGCACATCTTCCAGCCGCTGTCTCCGACACCCGACGTCCACTTCCTTATGGCCACGCATCGCGTATTACGTCGCCCGAATCGACCACTCTATAAATAAATATTCGTAAGAACGACTTGGTCCCGATATATGTCGTCGACGAACTCTTTACTCGTCTTCCTTATCGTCCATCAATGATAAATGATCGAACGATTAATAAAAAAAAAAATAAAAAATGTCCCTTCGCTCCAACTAAAAAAGAAAAAAAGGAAGAAGAAATAGAATGAAATCTCGGTGAACGCAATTTCGGATAGGAGACAGCTCGGACTCGTATCTAAATTGAGCAAATTCGAGATAATCAAAAGAGAAATCTCTCGTCGCCGGGCGGGGAAAGATGCACGGCACGCGCGCACGTTCTCTCGGGGAACGGTGGAGATTTATGAAAATTGCATCGCAAGAGAGCCAGAGCCGGAGAGGACACATCCTCCCCCTTATTACCTTTTTACACGCTCTTGAATGCGCCGCCGTCCGAGATCCGGCCGCGAGAATTTCGTTTATGCGGATCCAGTCAATTATACACCCTGTCCGTCCATTCGACGCACACCCTCGCCCCTTCTCCCCTTATCGCACCCTTCTTCCTTCCCTGCACAACTCGCCCCGAAATACGTGGGCTGGCAAGATTAGTTATTAGATTAGGGGGCCGGAGTTCTGAGGCTGCTCCGAGGTTAATGGAATAGCTATGGAAATGGGAACAAAGATGGGGCCCGGCCCGGCTCTCTGAAACGGCTCGTCGCGGGTAACCTTATCTCCCCGTTGCGCCCCGCCAAAGGACACTCGGCTAAACCGAGGAAGGGGAGGTCGTCTTAATTGAATCGCCAAACCACGACGAACGCGTCGATGACTCCGATGGAGGACAGTTGGATCGATCTCGATGATTTATAACCGATCTCGAGCTTGCGCTTGATTAATAGCCTCCATGTTCACGAGCGATTGAAATTACGATTGATCGGGCAGCACGGTTCGTGGAATGTGGAGAAGAGAAGAGGCGCGAATTCGAGATTCCCTGTGGAATTTTGCATTCAATGGATTACGTGTCACCGGGATATTCCATCGTCAAAGTTTTCTTCGAAGAAAAGGGAAAGAAAAATTAACGCTTTCGCTGTGCGCGGCACTCGAGAAAGATCGTCATCGACCGCGTTCTTTTTTCTGGTGATTTTTATCATCGAGCAATCTCGTGAGAAGCAAATAAATGAAAATACCGATGTACCACGTTTTTACCATTTCTCGAACGCCGATGTCTATCGAAATGTATGCATGACGAAGATTGGAATAGAAGGAAGAGCAAAGTCGTTCCGCGTAAAGTCAAATAATTCAGCGGCAAGTTGCAAGTATCGCGTTTATAACGTGAAGCGACATCGAGGAGACGGAATTAGGGATTAGGACGAGTTGTTGCTCCCCGTCGTTGTTTCAAGTTCGACAAAGTTCTCGAGACAAGCCGCTTCTTGTCGGGACAATATATCCAAACGCGTCTCTCTCTTTCCCTCAAGAAAATTGAGGGGGGATCTCGATCCAGCAAACGTCGAAATCCAGAGAACTTGGGGCCTCGAGCTGCGAATATGTTTCAGAGTGGAGCTCCTCTCGGAGGAGTGGTTTTCTCCGAGCGTATTTCGTCGCAAGTGGACACGCTCAGCGCCGAGGAAATTACTCTCAGGTCTTATTGTCACGATCTACGCTACACTCCGTCCAAAAATTCCTTTTCTCGAGCTTATTTCTACGGAAATACTGCACTCTTATCCTTAGTCTAAAAGAAAACTTGAATTATTCCTCTCGATTCCACCAACAACGTGTTCCTTAAAACGGATACGATAAATCGAACTTCGCGTTAATTCGTATAATTATTTCTCGCCCCAATTGGGGAAGGAATATCCGAAGGAAAGGAACGAAAGACGAGGCCGAAACCCGGCCGGTTTTGCAATTCATGAATCCGCTAATTACTCGGCAGACTCTCGTTAACAACGAAACTGAAGGACCGGCGGGAGTTATCGATTCAGCCGGAAATTCGGCGGTCGGAGGAATGCACCGTTTAAAGGAGGGCGAGGCGCGAGACGGGGGGAGACGTTTAAGTCATTAATTGCATTAAGCAAAGTGCAAGTCGCAACTCGACGAGGGGAGACGGCGCGCGACACCGATGGAAATTCGACCAACCATTTTAACCGCACACCTTTCTCTCGCCGTGTTTCGTCGCCATTTGAAAATCTTCCCTGAGAACTCCGTGTTGCGCTCCGGAGAAACGCAATCGCCGCGAACGGATCCGACGGATTATTGCCGCGCGATGACTTTTGGATCCCGGTTGACAACTTCTCATCTCTTCCGACTCGATAAGACGAAGATGAGGCAAGGAAAATGAAATAACGAGAAAACGTAAGTGCACCTTTTCGATCTTTATCTTGTCGAAAAGAAAAATCCATGTTGTAATTACGTTGGAAATTCGTTAAGGTGCGTTTCGTTGATTTTTACTGAAAATATCAGCCGAGTCCGTTTCGAAGCTGCGTTGGAATTGTATTTTCCGCTCGAATTTTTTACGTTTCTCGTTCATTCACGAGAAAGTATCGAGATTAAAATTGGACATCGTTGATAAATCCAAAATTGAAACAATTATCGTAGAAGATTAAAATAAGACACTTCATTGTAACGACCAGATTTCTATATGAAACAATCTACACGAATAAAATATCCTTGAATGACTTCCCTTTCCAGTGTCCAACATCTAGATTGGCTCTTGTAAATGATTACACACTTTTATTTCTCCAAAAATATCGAAAAAGTAGAAATCTTCGATCCCGATACGGGATGGAAAATGAAAATCGAGCGTAAAATATCGGTACGATTCGGTCAAATCGAGATCCTCCTCGGCCGGAAATCAAGGGAGAGGGAAGGAAGGAGGGAAATGTAGATCGAGGAGGCGCTCATCTCGATCATCTCGAGATCGCGGTCCGGCCTCGTCGAAACGGAGCAGCGAGAGCCATCTCTGCGATAAAGGTCGGAAACGTTGGAGGATCTGCCGCGTCACTTTGTATCGCGTCAAGGGCGAGAATTCGATTTCCGAATAGCTACCGCTAAACTTCATCTCTCTCCACCAGCTTTTGGGAATCGCGTTGACCCCTCGAGCAAAGGATCCGGTCCAAGAGAGGATCGGAGAGAATGAGAGTAATGAATAATTTCTGAGAGAAAGGGAGAAGGGAAAAAAGAAACGAGGAAAACGATGCGAACGTTAAGAACGCAAGAATAAGGAGGGAAAGTTTAAGCCGAAATTTCAAGCGAGAGCGGAAATACGTTCCGTCTGGTGTTCCAAAGGGAATATTTCGAACAAGCAGTGGAAGGCGAGGAAGGGAAAAGCTCGAGCATTAGTCAGACAAGAGGCATTCGTTTCTGAATAAACTGACGCGGCGTATTAAGTCCTTCCATACATCATGCCGTTTCGCGGAGATAACAAGGTTTCGAACGCCAAGAGATGTGGAATAAATAGAAAGAAGATGGAGGGGAGATTGAGTTCGATTCGCTTTATTCCTCTAAACGATTCCAACCTTATCCCCCTGCGTTAACCTGCGCAAAATTGCAGCTATTCCTAGGATAATTTCCATAATAACGGAGAACCAACTCGAAACGTTTTATCGTTTCGAATATTATCGAAGAAGGACGCGAAGCGAACAAATTTGGTACAAATTTCGACACAAGTTCATTTCCATGGGCCGAGTCATCCACGAACACGCTTGCTCTCCCTTTCACTCCCTATAATTCGCGAGGGAGAGCCCACATGCCGCACGGCTATTTGTCTGTCGGCCGTCAAACGCAGCGTGCAGCGTATTGTTTATAATTCGGCGAATGGCGGCTGTTTGCCGCGACAGCGCGAGATACGCCGTTTGTTTCACAGGGATCCGAGAGAGGCGGAAGGAAGAGAGAGAGAGAGACAAGCTCCATCGTGCCTCGCTCCTTCGAGGCTGTAATCCAAAACGAAGGGGGGAGAGACGGAGGAGCATCTAACAACCCGAGCACCTTCTTCGAGGATAACCCGCTTCTCCTCTCCTTCCGTTCCTCCTCGTGGTGTCTTCTGACCGAAAACAAACAACGCCCCCTTCCCCTCCGTGTATTCCGCGCGTCTACACCAGTCAAGACGGAGCTTGGAAGAGGGGGAAGGAGGAGAGGAGTGGGAGAGTTTCAAGGAAATTGCGTTTCGACGCAGTCACGACGTATCGTAAAAGCCGGCACCACCGCTACTTTCCTATCCGCTCTCAACTCATTCCCACTCGCATAAAAGAGACACCTCGGCGTCTCCTCCATCCTCTTCGAATTGAAAACACATAGATCGGATATTTCGTTAACGTGTCCCTCCATAATAAACAACTGCTCGGTCGACAATCGATGAAAAGCGACTCGAGCGAATTTACACGCGGCGGCTAATTTATACGCATTCGCGGTTTGCGTCCGTTGTATATAATAAACATAAACGTTTTCGATAGCCGATAAACGTTCGAGCCAAACGTTGCGAATATAGAGGCGCGCGCGTACACACCGCAGAGGGTATTGTCGTCGCGTTTATCCTCGATCGTGAATCTTTATTTCCAACTGAAATAACGACCGATCGAGGGAGGGGAGGGAATTTATCAACGCGCTTCATCGCCGTCTTTCGTTGTAATTATTTTCTTCTGCGGGGGGACGGGTTGAGGGTCGAATAAAGATCGAAAGTTATTTCCAAAGAGGGGAAAAACGAAGAGAAAGAAAAATTGACGTTGACGTAGAGGCCCGTCGTGTATACATACGATATACGTACAAGTGGGTCGGTTGAATTAAAGCATCGGTCCTGACTTTCCATGTATCGCGTTACATTTTCTTTCCACTTTCCCCTCCTCCCCTATCTCGTCTCGAGTTACGTTTCTCGGATTTCTCGCGTAGATATTTTTCGCGAGGAAAATATCTTCGTGTGCTTTTTTTCACTCGGTTTGCTTGTTTATATCGCTTCGAAATACTCTGTTTACGTTGTCCGTTTTTTCTTTCTTTTTTTTTTTTTATTATTAACATGAATTTCGTTCGAATTTCCCTCTATTCGCGTCTGCCTTTTTTCCCTTGGCTCCATGAAATATACTTCTTTGAATTTCTTTTCAACTTTTCAAGCCCCGTTATCGTTGCCGCTCGATTTCTTTCTCTCTTTGCGACCAGCCAAGTTTGCGATCCTGGCACGCTCTATCAATTAGTCCCGCTACTCGATGCTTTTAATTTCAGATCTCGTTTCCTGGCTATAAAGACTTTATAACTATCGCCGATCTCGTCGAAATTAGTTGGAGGGAAATAACATCAGAGGTTTTATTCGGCACGAAAGAGAAAAAAAGAGAGAGGGGGAGAGAGAAAAACTTGATGAAACGCAGTATTATTAGAAAAGTTGAGACGTAAGGTCAACATTTACCACCGCCTCTCTCCTTTTCGACCATCGATTCCCCCTTTCGAATTTATTTTCAGATTACGAGCCGAAGGAGAGGAGAACTCGGTCGAGAAACGTTTCATCCTTCCCTTCCCTTTCTTTTTCTACGGATATAATCAAATTCCACGAAGACTTATCAAAATTAATCGTTTCGGCCACCATGTCGGGGACAGATCGTTGGAAGAAGCAAAAAAGATAACTCGAAATTTCAAAGAGCTCAGTTTTGCAGCATCAACTTCCACCCAAGTTTCAAACGTGTCTGCGAAAACGATATCCAATGCTTGGAACAACTGGACGAACCATCGTTTCGACTAACCTGTCCTATTCTTTTTCTCTTTTCTTTTTTTTTTTTTTTTTTTATTCCTTCACCTCGGTGCAAGTTGAATAGGCGGATAAATGCATAAATATCATAAACGCGCGGAAGCGAAACTTGGCGACAGTTTCGCAATTTACAGGGGACAAAAATAGGAGAGTGGGAGGAAACGGATGGGTACGCGGAAACGAGGAAAAACGTCGATGGATGTTTACGTCGGTTTTGCGGGGTGCGATCCTTTTGTCTCGCCGCGGATGTAACGACGATGCCTGGAAAAGTGGTCGAGTAACGAAGCGATATTCCAGTACAGGGGGACGGAAGCCGCGATAAAATGAATAATATCGGCGGGGAAGAGGACGGCCGTGCATAAATAACAAGCCGATAAGCCGCTTTACGGTGGAAACACCTGACGTTTTCGTCGACAACGTGCCAAACGTTTCCAAGTCTGCAGTTTTCTTTAAATATAATCACGGAATGTGATAACGAAAATCTTACAATTAGATAAGTGGAACAATTGAACGTCGGGATTATAACTGGTATCTCGAAATTATCAATCGTTTCAAAGGGGGCGTAATTTGAATATTCAAAATGGTAAAAATTATTTTCATTTACGAAGTTAAGGATAATCATCTAAGAAAGTTGAATATTTTCCAAACTATCAAATTATTTTGATATGATATAATTATATCTGTGTTATTATCTTATTCTTGTGCTATTTGAATACAATATTTACAATTGCACATTACAAGAAATAAAGAAAATTGTTTATACCATTTAGAAGATTCGCCCTTTTGGACTGGCGAATATACAAAAGTTTTCCTTACTTTAAATATCTTTGGGGAAAAAAATGAGAAAGGAAAAAAAGTTAAACAGAAAATTTTAAAACTCGGTAAAAAGTCTGTCCATCGACACGTCACGAAATAATAATAATACAAAGGAAAAGGCAGGAGAGGAAACCACGTACACGTAACGAAGAGAATTTTCGAAACTTACAATTTTGCAAGCACGATCGAAACGCCAAATATGCGAAGAATCTATTTGGTAAATCGAGTTTTCCGAGGGAAACACGATGTTTGAACGTGAAGAAAGTGGCCCCGTGTTTCTCGAAACGCATACAATCGCGCATCGAGGAATCGCATATCCGCGAAACTGTTTTCGAAAGAAGAAAGGGGCAACAACATCCTCGTCCCGGGGAAGGGAGCAAACATCCGGGGAAAGGAAGGTTTCTCAAATAGAATTTGCGATTGCCTGGGCAACAAGAGGTAGGGAGGGAGGAGAGAGGGCAAAGTGAGCGATCTTAGGCGTCTCTTGGCTACTAATTAGTCAGGCCATACCCCAATTACGGAAACTCGAGGAGAAGGCAAATTAGAGAGATACCGGATTGAAGCGAGACGGACTGTTTGCCAAATATTTGCCGACCAATAATGATTAGCTTAATTCCGCTGCTCGGGCCTCCCGTGTAACTTCCGCGCAAAGCAAAGATCCTCCAGGAATTTCTATCCTTTAATTTCTTATTCCATTATTGGCTTATTTTATCAAACGTATTGTAAAAAAAAAAAAGAAAAGAAAAGAAAAGAAAAAAGAAAATTCGAAATTGAACAGAGGGAATTGTCCGATTTTGCGAAATCGAAAGTGAGGATGATAATAAGTCGTGGCTAAGAAGTTCGTTAATCCATCGAGATATTCGTGGAAAAATCCGGTGAAACGATCGCGGCGCGTTTGTTTTCACGATTATTTCGTAGGCAGCGAAGAAACGGAGGAAGGGACGGCGGTATCTTTTCGGGAAAAGAATCTTTGGGGGATAAAAAGGAAAGGAAAATTATAAAAGACGAGAAGAGAAGAGGTAGCTAGGTAAGCTAGGTAGCTAGGAAAGGATTCTTTCAATTAGTTTGTCGACTCTTGACATTCTTGAGTCGGTGGAGTTGGTCTCTCTCTTAGAGACGTCTGCTACTTTAATGATCGTTCAGAAGAATCGTCGAGTGAAACCGACGGATCCTTCGCTCCTTCCTCCATTATGCAAAAAAGTTCGAGAACTATTCGATATCGATAAATCGTGATCCGCGGTTTTTTAAAAATTTCCCCTTTCGAGCCGATATATCGTACGGATTAAATTATAATGGTTTGACCTGAATGTAGCACGTATGTATGGCTGGCAAACTTTTTTTTTTTTCGAATACCGGATATAAACTTTTTTTTCGATGCACGATTTACACGTCCATAGAGAAATTAATTAATTCTCCTGGATGTACGATGTATGGGAAAACAACTTGATAATCCGGCCAACACAGCCACAACTCTTTTCCATCCGGTTTTGACAGGAACGCGATCGTTCGGGAAATTTTCCAAGAAATAATTGATTTCGAAACTCGGCTGAGTCAAATTTTGATCCAGGAATCGATCGAAGAATTTCGTAGACTTGAGGCTAATGGTCGAGTGGATTGAAATTATCGTTGAAAAAGCGATCAAAATTTCGAATCCTCGAAAAGAAACAAGTAGAAATGCAGAAACTCGGGAAAAATCGGAAACCTGATAGAGATCTCGAATCGACGGCCGAAATTTGTAAAATTCTGAAAATACGATCGAGAATACGATTAAGAAATTAGCATCGATCGAATTTCGAATCCTCGAAAGAGGAGCGAGTCGGCGTAGAGATGCAGAAATTGGAGGGAAAGATCATCGAGAGAGAAAAGTGATAAAAATTTCGAATCCTCGGGAAGGATCGAAACGATTCCAAGAACCGTGGCCGGGAGATGGTTGCTGTAATTAAAGGAACGCCAACGGTCAGTCGTTGAAAAGTTTTCTCTTCGATGGCTTCGGGCCACTTGAACCTGAGCCGACAATGAGTAACGAGTTTCGAGCCATTAGAGAGAATGGAAGACGAAATAAGTGGGCCGGGCCCGCTTCTTCCACCCTTAAAAACTCGACCGGGAACAAAAAGCCAGCTGGCTACTCTTTCTTCCTTCTCGGACCGACCAATCTTCCTTGCGCGATGCACTTTGCCGATGAGGTTACGATCGCACGCGCCACTTGCTCGTGAAATTCTTCTCGAGCTTCTTTGGCGGTGGCCGGAAACCAAAAAGAGACCATTCGTCGCGTGGAAAAAAATTAATCGACGAAAATGGAGAGAGGGATGCGAGTCTAGGTCGAACGGATGAATCCAACAACTATGGGGATGAAGAACATTTACATAAATGCTTAAGTGAGAGAGAGAGAGAGAGAGGAAGAGGAAGTACCTTGAAAAAGTTGGGCCGGAAAACGAAGAAACTTCAAGTCCCTGTAATGAGCTCGAAATTTTTCGCTTCTCCTCGACTTGGAGGTCGAGTTTGCGAGACTCTTATCGGGCGGACCTTCTTTGACAAACGTCAAGAAACGTGGAAAAGAAGGGGAAGGAGGAGGAGAAGTTGAACGATAAGAAAAACGAAGAAGATGAAGTCGAGGAATACGGGATTACTTTTTAATCGTTTCGTGCTTCGAGCTGAATTAATAAAAAAGAGAGAAAAAGAGAGAGAGAATGGAAAGGGGGGAATGGAAATTCAGAAGAGGAGGAGGAAAAGAGGGAGAAAGAAGTTGGCAGCAAGGAGGAAGATTTCTGATTCCGTGAATCTCGTGGTGGTTGTGCGGTTCGAAAAGTTAACTTGGAGGAGGTTCGATGAAATCAGGCTCGATGAAAGATTAATGAATATCGACAAAGCCCACTTTGCCCGGTTTGCTCCTTCCAATTGATTATAATTAATACTGTTTAAGAATTCAGAGGCATTGGATTTGCCATAAATTGCGGTCAACGAGCTTCTTATTTCCTCTTTTAGAAAGATCGATTTTATATTTATGCGAATGAAAAAAAACTATTCCACGAAAGTTATTGGCGGTGACTTTTATTGGAACAAAAATTCTATCGCTTTCTGACAGCTTATTCGTACACGTAATTGCGAAACGAAACGAAACGAAACGAAACGAAACGAAAAAAAAGCAACGAAGTAATAAAATAATAATAAAGCGAATTTTGAAGCAAGGTGAAAAAAAATTGAGTTTCCTGGTGTCGATTCTTTCCATCAAACCAGCCCCTATAAATATCAATTAACGAGTTTGAGCGTTAAAACGATACTCGAAACTTTGTCGTTACGATGGAAAAAAAAAGAGGAAGGACGGTGCAAAATTCCAATTTACGCAGCAGTCCACAATTAGAAATTGACAGAGGGAAGGTACGTAAAATTAACATTTTCTTTCAATCTCGTGGAGATTAATCATCGACGAACCGGCGAGAATTATTTATAAACGATTATTTTTTTTCTCCTCTGCATATTTTTCACGCATAATCTTAATATCATAATATCAGTCTCTAGTGCTTTGCAGACGAAACTAAATTAAATTAAATCAAGCTCTAATATATATATATATATATAATATATATATATATATATATATACGATGTCGAATTTCCAGTGATAAACTTTTCACGAAGCAATACGTATTCACCTCTTTAAATATTTAGATTTCGTTTCGTACAGAAAAATATTCTCGATCAAGTGGAGGATGCTAATCCACATCCAAGATTAAACTTTTGTTATTAAAAAATAATATCGTCTCCGATAAACAGCGGGCCGCAAATCGAAATAAATTTTCACTTTCGTATTAATTTTTCTTTTCCTTTTCTCACAAAATAGCTTCATATTCGATCGACGATATTTCCCTTCCACTCACGATCGATGCAAGTACTTAGGCTTCCTCGCCTAATTCATTTAAAGCGACCATCAAGAGCCACCATTTTTCATATCCAGTCTTCGTGACTACGCCACGTATAAAGGAGACAGTTAATTTATCTTGCCGCGACAAAAAGGCATTCTCCCCCTCCCTTTGATAATCTACACGTCATTCCTTTCTTTTTTTTTTTTCCCCCTCCTCTCTCCTCGCGAGACAGTTACACATAATTTTCTCATTCGTTATCGTGTATCGTGGAAAAAGAGAAAGGAAGAAAAATCTGTTAACAAAGCCGAAATATCATGGTCGACGCAACGGCTCTGCCGATATTCCATTCCACTGCGTATATCGCATGCGAGAGCTCGTTACGAAACCGACTCATTAGTTTTTCGAGTAGTGTGGCTTCCCTCCCCCTATTTGCGCTCTAATGAGAATTCCCCCCCCTTGGATTTTTCCCAAAATCGACCCTTCCCTTCCCCTTTATCCTTCCACCCCTTCTTTCGATTTCGCGAATCCGGCGAAAATTTCGAAAAATTTCGTTTCGAACGCGTTACGATCGTTTCGTAAATATTCCACGGGATCAGTGCGTTCGAACGTTTCGCTGGTCCGGGTGTGCGGACGACAGGATTCGATTTCAGGGAGGGGGGAGGTTGTAAATTAACGATAACGTCCGAACAATGTTGCGGAACGATGTTGCACGCGCGTATCGAGAAACTCTTTTGATCAAAAAATAATTTCATCCTTTTTTATTGGGGGTAACGAAATAGTTGGGGGAGAGGGGGGATTGAAATTGGTATACGTCATTGCCGGAAAAATCAAGTTTGTCGCGGAAATGTGTTTTCATTTTTTCCTTTTTTCCTTTTCATTTTATTTGCGAAAAAAAGAATTGCCGCGAATAAATCGTCGAAATCGAATTCAACGAGTGTTACGATTCTTTCGAAATTCTGGAGAGAGGGGGGGGACAAGCGACGATCGAGAACGAAAATGACGGGACGATGGCTCACCGATGCTCACTCACGGCCAATCCAAGAACAAACAATCTTCGTACCTGCAACAAAAAACGGAAAAATCCCACTTTGAATAACGATAATCCGACGATCATTGTATTTATCGATAATTAAAGAATAATCGCATTCGTGTCGTGCGTTCGTGCCTTTTCCAACAACGCAAGCCACGCGACAAAATGGTGTGGGAGGAATAGAAATTCGCGTTCAACGAATATAAATAAACAAATAGCCGGTGGTACTTACTCGAGGAGGGCAAACAGATCGATTCTCGGCATCCATTAAAACTTGTTGGAAGAGACAACACGCAGGAAGACATTAACATCTTCTTGGTATACCCCTCGTACTACTTTCCGATACCAATTTTACGAAGCAGTTAACACCGCTAACAAGTTATCAGAGCGAGATTGAAGGAAGATAGCCCGAGTAACCGATACGCTTCGACGTCGATATAAACTCACTCCAGTTTGATCGGCTTACAGAACTCAGCCCGCGGCTACTTCAGCTTATCGACGTTCCTCTCTCTCTTTATATATATATATATATATATATATATATATATATATATATATATATATAGAGTGGTCCTCTCAATTTTACCGCATCTATATTATTGTCTCTATATCATAAGCGCGGCCATCTTTAGCGGAAACTTGGAAAGCGGTAAAATTTGCGAACCGACTTTATCAGGGAGAGTACAAGGAGAATCTTCGAACTCGAGCACTTCCTTTCGAAGGAACGGTCCAGACTCGTGGAGGAAAGTTGGAGATTATACATACATATTTTCGCATATGGTGATTTCGCATACGATGTTAAAATTCGCGCTAAAATCGTACTTTTCTTGTTTAAGAAAACTTTTAAAATTCCAATCTCGTTTCATTGGCTCGCAGATTCCGACGATACCTCGATCTTCCAATTATCTAGGAACGTAAATTGGCCGCGATTAAAAATGATGCTGATTTCAAGTTGCGAGTTGAATTAACGCGAGTCGAGATAAAACAGGTTGACAGGAAAATATGGAAATGAATTTAGAAGGAACGGAGGCTTCCGCGCGCCCGTATTCATAACAATCCGGAGGGGGAGGGGGCGAGATAAATTGTAAGTAGGGTAAAAGTCACGCTTCTTTCCACGACCCGAATATTCTTTCCCCGAAAATCCTTTCCCACGGAATCTTGGAACCACCGCCTCGAAAAACTTCATTAAACGTTTATCACTCTAATGGCCTTCCACCCGTGAAATAGTTCCGCTGATTTTTAAACCGCTTCACTCTCGACCTAACTCGAGAAGGCGTTACGTATATACACGTTCCTCCGTTCCTCTTCTCGGAAATGTAGAAATTCGAACGGACAGAAAGTACACACTTTCGATCTCTCCCATCCATTTTGTTCTCCGTGAAATTTGAAATATTCTTGAAAATTCTTGAGACCAAAAGTAAAGCACTTTTTTTTAGTCGACTAGTTGAAGGCTCGAGGGGAAAACACGTGGAACTAGGAGAGGGGAACGAACACGGCTTCGATTCTTAAGGGGATTAAGAAATTCCTCGACCGCCTACCGCCACGAAACTTGGCTTCCTTCGCGCATTCGAGATCGTTTCGGTGTTTCGCTTCGAGCGTTAACAACTCGTAACGCTCGGTCCCTTGTTATATTTGTCCACACCGTTACACCATACACCTCCGCTTTGAAAAAAGCTTTTCCTTCCTATCAATCTTCCCCATCTCTCGGGACGATTTTTACGCCTCCGCGTAAAATCACCCGGCAAACTTTCTCGGCCGCGCTCGTTATCCTTGGGCTCTTTAACAGCCGTCGAGATACAGCATCCTCCTCGGAGCGGAAGGAAGAATTATCCCGGGCTGCAAATGCAGCTAGCTATCATTTTCTATTCGGGGATACGACACGGCGCGAGAAACGACACTTTGTAAGAATTTTATCTTCGTTACTTGGGATGGTTCGCGCCTTCCTCGGGCAAAACGATCGCTCTTCGCGTATATTTCGCCTACTTTTTCATCATCGCGCGCGAGATACGGAATATTAACGCGATATTATTCTTCGTCGAGATATTACACCGAGAGGGAATATTATTTATTTTATCGCGCGTTTAGTCGGTTCGATCGCGTAACGAGGACGAGACTATTACGTTTTATCAATTGCATTTATAAATTACTCGTGTTAAGATGACGAGATTTATTTTTGCTACTTTTTTTTTTAGAAATTTCTCATCTTTCTTCGTCTAGATGATAAAATTATCCCATCTCGAGTATTTTCTTTGGAAAAAGAACGCGCACGACATGTCTGGATCGATGAAGTCGTAACAAAATATATCGTGTTGTTTTTGAGAAATTTATCTTTTTTCGTTATCTAGATGTTAAAATTATTCCATCTCGGGCATTTTCTTTAGAAGACAAACGCGTACGACATGTTTGAATCGATAAAATCGTAAGTAAAAGTAAATATCTCGCGTGTTATTTTTGAGAAATTTACCATTTTTCATCATTTATATGCTAAAACTATTCAATCTCGAGTATCTATGTAGGATATAAACACGTACAGTACGCCGAATCGATAAAATCATAACAACAGTGAATATTTCAATACCTTTTTATCTTGTATCTTTTGTATCAGGCTTGATTAAAATTCTTTTTATTAAAATTACAAATATAAATTTAGAGATTAGATGTCATTCGAACTTATTAATATCTAGCTCTTTTTTAGAAATAAATTTAATTTAGATATAAAGATTTCGATGAATTAAATTTCATTTATTATAATA
This sequence comes from Apis cerana, assembly GCF_029169275.1. Classification (NCBI taxonomy): domain Eukaryota; kingdom Metazoa; phylum Arthropoda; class Insecta; order Hymenoptera; family Apidae; genus Apis; species Apis cerana. Next base: position 6,944,274 of record NC_083866.1, read on the forward strand.
CTATGAAGACAATATTTTACTTTATTTTAGAGTAAAGATTTCTAATTTACCATTTTTCATCTCGATCTCGATCGTCTTCTTCCCTCTATCCAGGATCGCTCGCAACGAAAATCTACTACGAATATCACATAATTCGGATCACATAAGCTTCGCTATTCCTCGTTAACCGTTACAATGTTCCTGCGGAGTAAGCGGGACCTAACGCTTTCAGCCACCAGGTTAAATGGATCTTACGTCGGCCCCCATAAAGGCCGGTGTCCCCATCCCCTATTTCGCGCCTGTGAATTACATCCGGATGGAATGGACGATTAAAATGGCGGGGATCTGAAAGATGGATTCGACGCGTGGACATCTTGGCGAATTGGTTGGCGGCCCCAAAGACGGGGGGCCGCGTATGCAAACGACCAACACGTCCTCGGTGCATTGGATTAAGCCATAGCTTATGCGTCTAATCCGAGATTAAACTGGATTATACACAACACATTGGAGGGAGGGGCGCAAGTATGGCGGTAACATTTATCAGATGAACCGGGAATAATCACCGTCCTGGATGGCAATTCCGACTGTTCCTAGACTCGGCAACGTTTTCATTTTACGGGATCGCGGCCTTCCTTGTCGCCTCCCTCCTTATCTCCGCTCTGTCTAGCCGAGAGAACGACCGTACCACACCCTATGATTTTTAATCTTTTTAATCAGAGAGATCAACGCGATTTACTCGGCTACTTCTCTCATATTTCTTTCTTGATAACGCGGAGTAAGAGTTAAATTAGATGGGATGGGATATCTGGTTTACTTTTTACACGAGATGAAATTAAGAGGAAAATATAGAGAGCATGTTGATTGATGAAAATTTGAATAGAGGATGACAGAGTCGCGCGACAGGATCGAGAAAGATATCGAAGAGAAATTAGTTGGTGAGAGAAGTTTCGTAAAAATTTTTTCCTTTTTAAGTAAGATAAAAAAAGAATACCATTTCGTTTCGCGCGTTCGTTTAATCCTCCTAACCTAAGCTAAAAAAAAGCACTTTATACGCGCATTAAAAATTCGGATAAATTGCATCACTCTGGAGAGATATTAAAAATGATTAAACTATGCTATTACATTTCACATAAGACATATTTCACGCCTAATTATCCATCCTACGTTGCAATGTTTTAATCCCTCCGCCCGAAACGAAACCTCTGCTGTTTGAAATATTTTCGGTCCTCCTTTGTTAATTTTTCTCATTTCACCGTTTACCCTTTAACTCGCCTGTTTACGCCCTCCCTCCTTGTTTACTCGTTTACATTCCCGATTTATCCGCACTCTCGTTTATTTACGCTCTCCCACCGCCACTGATTTCACGTACGCGCGCTCTCCAGCGAATTTGTCGCTGGACAATGGGATCCGAGTTGACACCCATCTCTGTCTCTCGAGAACGTCCACCCGTCTGAAACTCTTGCTTTCCTGAGAAGAGAGGAAGAGAAACGTGAGGAAACGCGGGGAATAAAAAGAGAGAGAAGAGGAAGACGATAACCGGATGGAAATACGACGCACAAGTTTCGATACAGCAGCGTTCAAACGAAAAACCATGTTTGACCCTCCTCGTTAACCCTGGCCCCGATGAGAAATTTCGGCTCCCCTCCAGGCTCGAATTTATCAAGCGCGTCCCTCGAAACCGGAAATTTCTCAAAGCTTCTTATACCTTTCGAACGTCGCGCGCCGTCTGCTCTAACTTCTACCAACTTCTGCAACACGAGCCTCCACAAAATCGATTTAATAATCTAACTCGGGGGAGGGAAATGTTTAAATATATATATCGGAAGGAAAACCATTAATCGATTGTCGATTAAGAATATTATTCTACGAATAATATCTAATAACCTGGTTTAAAGCACAATTTGTCTAACGATAGTTTTTCGTCCGTATCACTTAAAGATCATGTTCTATGATTTTATAATTTCGTTTATAATCCTTTCCCATCATATTTGCGTCCAGAGATGGATCCTTAACTAGTGCATTTGTTCGATAAAGAGAAGTTCCGAAAGAAAAGCAGCGTCCTCGATGACGACAGGATCCATCCTGTTGTCTTTCAGCCCCCTCCTCCTTTTGCCGTCCCCTCAAATCTCCCTCGAATCGAAAATCGGTCGCCTCGAGCGATCCGCGCCTGAACAAATAAAAACGAAAGGGAAGGAAGGATCCCGCGTAACGCGACAAGACTCTCGATAATAATTTTTTCCAATTCACAACAGCCTCCTGTGATATCTCGCGACAGCTCATAATTTACTCTTCGCACAGTTTCGTTAAACCACGGAGAGCCGTAGCTGAAATTGATCAACAGGATGATTAAACTCGACTAAAAACTACTCGTTTACCGACCGCGGAAAAATCCTCCCTCGGGAAAATAGGGAACGGGAGAAAACTCGAATTCGAGAATGAAAAAAGCCTTTGTTTCCCATCCAATTCCGTTGTTCAAAGTTGGCAAACACATCGAGAAGCACCGTCGGACTTTCACCTCTGGGGAACATCTGGCGGCAGGGAATCTCTTTACATCTTAGCGAAGGAGCGAAGATCGGACTGCAGTTTCCAGTTTCCGGTCCGTGGCCGGAGCACAACTTGTCCCGTAGTTGTGATCGAATTACCGAGCTCGAGGAGGACGGCGGTGGTATCGTGGTAATTGTGAGAAGTTACACTCGGTTCCACGAGGAGGGGGCGAGGCGATAAGGAAACTGCGTCGTACACACACATACATACGCGCGTATAATGGGAGGAGAGGCGGGAGCGTGCAATTGAAGGCGAGCGGGTGTCGTGCAAGGCCCCTCTGGGTCGGTCTCGCGGAAATTAGACTTAATTGCTGGTTGCGGGAGAAGATATCCAGTGTCGCCACGCCTCGGTGTCGTTGGCGATGCGCTTTGCCGTGCGCCTCTCTTTGCCGGCGTCCTCGCTGCCCCTCTCGAGGATACCTCCTCTCGCCGATGCGGTTTACCGAGCTGCGAAATTATGGACGGAGCGTGTCGATTAACGGGGCTGCTCCAACAACGAAAGAGCAAGAACAATTTAAAGAGAATCGGGAATGGCAATTTGGAATTGCGCGAATAACGGATAGAACAATTGGATTCTTTGTTTGGAGTGTTATTTTTCTCCTCTTCTGATTCGCAAGTGGGATTCCAATATTTATGATTCGTAACATGGAGCGTAAGATGGCGCCTCGGTCGCACAGAAGGTTAAGGAATCGTTTCTTGGGAATAAAACGAAGTATGGAGAGAGAGTGCAGGCATTTCGAGTAGCTCTTCTCGAATAGCGCGATAAAGATAATTTCGAATCGTAAGAATCGCAGCGTACACCGACGCTCTCTAAAATCGGGGGATTAAACAATAATCGAAGCCAAGTAACGAGTAGAGTAGATGGGATTCCTGTGGGATGATCCTCGATGTTGCTCGCAGCCGCGTTTCCAACATCGTACTCTTTGACGGGAAACTAATTTGCATAACGTCTCAAGACGGAGAAAAGCCAGAGCCGCGGATAATCGCGGAAATTAACACGGTGACGTCGCGTGAACGACCCTCGCGAGTCTACAGTCTTGTAACATCCGTGTGTACACCTCATGAATTTGGATTTCCGTAGAGTATCGTAACGGACAAACACCTTTCGCAGATATTTCGACGAGACGTTACATCGCAAACATTTGCTGGAATCGCGCCAAAAATTTCTATCGTCGCTCGTTTATTTTTTCATCAATAGAATCCCGTATTTGAATGCGCGAGAGATCGGGCAAAGAGTCGGCCGGCCGCGTCTGTCGCTCGAGGAATCCTCGACGACAGGGAAAGAGGAGGCACAAGGCACAAAAGGACCTGGGCTTTAGAGGAATACAGCCAGAGTTATAGGCCAAGTTGGAATAGGGGCAGAGAGAGAAAGAGACGCTTTTGTCGAAACATTCCGTAGAAAGCATTCTATACGGAGCATTCCGAGTGTTTGATAGGCGTGCAACCCGCTCGAAACACGTCTATTAATAACCGCGACCTGACCGCGTACGTGCTTTTATACTTTTCCAACCGGAATCCTTACAAATATTACAAGCCGTTCAAAATCTTAATAATGATTCTTCCAGCATCAGTCGTTTATCGGCAGACATACGCACATCCTTCTCTCGAGCGAGTAGCCACTTCGATTTCTAGAAACCGAAACTGACGCAACGTCACAAGTTTGCTTTGAAACACTTTGATATAACCGTCAAAGGTATATCGTTGTTGCGCGATCTTCCTTAAATTAATAAACGTCACGGCGAAAATTCGCGACGCCGTGGTGTTCGACGGATCGACGACGATCTCCGCGGCTGAGGAGAGGGGAGGGACTTGATTTTAATTAGCTGCGTGGAAACTTATTGCACGCATGAGAATTGTACGGGCGCGACTATCTCGAGCAGATAATTTAATATGTAAATCTCATTACTGCCATAAATCCGAGCAAAGTTCGCGCGGAACTCGCCGGAATACCAAACTATGCAAATGAAGTAGCGTGACCTATATATATATATATACATATATCGTCGTCGGATAAGAATCACAATCGGTATCTAAAAAAAAATCCTTGAGATATCTATTCCCATTATCCATTTCTACTATAATCTCGTCGAGAGGAGAGAATCATGAAAAATGTAAAATGGTTTCCGCTTTTGAATATAATAATTTAAGTAGTAAGATGTCCTATTTTCAGATTATTCTCGAAAGTATTCTCAAGTACTCTTCGAGAAGTCGAAGAAAATTACTTTTGAAAATTATTTAATCCCCATTGGAAATAACTTCACTTCCGCTGTTCCTCTTCTTTCCGCCGATAAAAATATTCCCGAATAATTCCCTCGATCGGGCCAATTCCTATTCTTTCCTGGAGGGAAAGAACAGAGAGAAAGAAATCCACTTTTTCAATTCGAACGCGTTACGAGCTCGCGATAAACTCGTGAAAAAATAAAATTGGAATCAGAGGGGAGGGGGAGGAAACAGCGAGGAAGAAACAGAAGGGAGGGAAAAGTGATGGAGGGAATTGGTGATTTTTTTAATTAAAATCCTTCGCTTCGAGGATCGGGGAATACGCGTTCGATCGGAAGGGACGCAACCATTCGAAAACTAGTTTTTCATTTAAATGCAAAGTCGCGGTGTAATGAGAATCGTGCGCCGGCAAACACCTTCGTTTCGGCCTATCCGGATAAACGGAGTCTGAATAAAGAGGGGTGTTTCCAACGAGAGGGAGAGTTTCAAAGAATTCGATGGACAAATAAGGAACTCGAGAACGCATCCCCTCCAAACATCCTCCCTCAAACCGTATATATATATATATATCTCGCGAGTTAATTTATACTTTCTATCGTATCATCGTGTAACATCGCTAAACGATACGAACACCCCTGACATTTAACCACGTAATATTTTTATGCGATTTCGACTCGGCTGCAACTGTGCTGTTTAACGTGTAAATTATGCATGTTGAGCGGTATACATTACATTTCGAATTGTAGTATCTAGTGCTGCTTGCATCCGGCAAATAATTAATATTAATTCCTGTAATTATAAACTGGGGTAAGTGCATGCATCCGAACAATTCGATTTACCACCAATTAATTATACGATCCACGCTCTGCGAGTAATATTCGCCGATAAAGAAAAAAAAGAAAAACCGTTGCGCCCAGGAAAATAGTGTAGGATAAAAAGTGAAACGCGATGGATGATCGCGAGGGAAGTCCCAAGGTTATCGTGGAAATCGCATAAACGGGTTTAAACGGCTCGAGGGCGAGGGTGTCGTGGACATTTTTCCAACAGCGTGGTATCTCGCGCAAAGAAACAGCGTCTTCGTGTGTTCGTCGATAAAACAAGCAGAAGAAGGGGAGGAGGAGGGTCTCTAAGCGTTCGTCGACACGCGAGGTTGAAAAACTTTCTGAAATATCGACGGCCATCTCCACGTGGGGAGAGATCTACTCTACTCCGCCGGCTCTCACAACAGAAAAACAGTAACACGAGGTCCATCCACTTTTTCCTTCGCTTTCTTCTTCTTCTTCTTCTCTTTCTCCCTTCTCGCGCCCCCGTCTCGAGAATTATGCAAGAATCCACGCAGGGAGAAGCACCCTGATCGCGTACGAGGAGGATCCGTCCAATCGAGCGGAGCAAAGCATCGATCCTGCATTATTAAATCCGCGTTCGATCCGCCCGTATGTTTAATGCATGATGCCTCTCGTTTGTTGGCCGTATCAAAGTCGATACGAGAGGAAAAATCCGGAAGGGTTTTGCCTTCTCGCCGCGGAGAACTGGGCCGATCGTCCTTTTAATTAGCAAAAAAGGAGAGATTTCTACCCTCGATATATATACACGTATATTTCGCATCTGCATATTATACTTTATCCATTTTCCTTTGTCGTTCTCTCTCTCTCTCTACATATATATATATATATATATCTTTTGCCCTTGCCTTCGGTGGCTGACCCAATTCGAGCCAGTTCATTTAAAAGTGTCGTCCTCGCTGCCCGTTATCAACTTTGGTTTTTACGCGGTTTCTCCTCCGGAAAAAACTGAAACAAGTTTCTTCTTTCCTCTTTCTTCCAAGAAAGAAGAAAGAAGCGTCGCTCCTCTTTTCGTTCGAATTCGAGGGGGACGAAAGGAAGAGGGGGGAAAAAAAATTTCACGAGGGGAAGGATTTTGGAAATATCCCGTGAGGAAAGGAGAGATTCGAAATCGGGATGGAATATCTTGAAAGGCGGATCACGTTTGGGGGAGGGAGTCAATAAGCGTCGCGAATCGTTGTAACCCACTTTGTCCCGATTGTCATCCGTAATGTTGCGTGATATATATATATAAATCGATATATAAAATACATATAAAAGTCCCACGCGAAAATACGATACGTAAAGGCGAGGCAAAGGGGATGGAATTTTCATCATCGATTCTCGAATTCACTCGAAAGCCAACTCGCGGTGCAACAACAAGAACAATGATGATGATGATGATAATGATGATGATGATGATGATGATGGTGATGATAATGATAATAATAATAATAATAATAGATCGTGGTGGATGCGGGAGCACGTAATACGATAAAGCAGTCGGCGAAAGATTGCCTCGTTCCTCGAAAAATCACAGTTGGCGCGCAGATAAGCGGTATTCGCTCGCGATACCGGTTTATTTTCCTCCTCTCCACCCTCCTCCTCTCTTTAAACAAATTCTCTGCCGTTTAAATCGGCAACATCCCGGTCCAGTTAGAACGCTTCCTTTTTCCAGCGATGTGGCTGGCGCGAAACATCAGGGGGAGGAGCAGGAGGAGGAGGAAAAAGGGATCGTGGGAGTGTTAAGAGATAAACTCGTTTAAACACGCGCGCGCCAATTATTCGCGAGAGTAAATTAAACTAAACTCGAATTTCCGACGCGGTTTCTAAAACGAGCCGCCTCGTTTATTATCATTACTACTTTTTTTTTTATTTTTTATTTTGAAACAAATAACAAACAAACTGGAAGAACGAAAAAGTTATTTGCAAAGATGCTTCCATGGGAAAAATATATATATATGGGAAAAAAAGATGCGTAAAGTTAAACGGATAAAACAAATTTGAACACCGATGTAAATACTTCTGTAAACATTGCGAATTGGGAATTTTTACCCCGTTAATATCAACATCACGAATTGACTTGTGATTGTCGATTATCGCGAATGAAAATTCGCATTTGTATTCTCATATCCAAGCAATATCCTATCTAATCGATACCATCTTATTACCATCTATATCGCGTTATTATCACGAGTAAAGCGTGTTCGTCGAGGAATAAATAAATAAGTAATAAGGGGATGCTCTTAGCCGTCGTGATGGAAATTCGGCCATCGAAATATGTTGCGGAGAGACAGGCTTTTCATCGAACGTTAAAAGGGGCCAAAACCCCCTTCGATCGATTTTTCGCGCGAGCTAGTTACCTTGTTAGATTCGAAAGGTGGAAATCCTGTACGAAAGAGGTTGCCGAAATCCTTCTTCCTCTTCTCCTTCTCCATTTAGAGAGATCGAGGAAACGGACGGAGACCATCCCTCGTTATTTCTCCCTTTAAGATTCGACACGTCCAGGGAGGGGGTAAAGGTAAAGAAGAATCCCCCCTCGAGACGATAACTCTTGTAACGCGACCAACTTTTTAAACTCTCGAGAGTTTCGCGAGAAAGTGTATATATATATATATATATTTAGTCGGAAGAGTAAGGAACTCGAATTTAACTTGCACGTATCAGAGGAGGGGGGCCGAGGAATTTATTAATCTAAGACGGAGCTATCCCATTTCGGCGCTCTCAGTATCCCCCTCCCCCAATATCCGTAGTTTTAATTATCAACATTCCTGGTATCGTTCTCAGTTTCCATCGCTCCCTAAGTGTATCGATGTTGCGAGTAGCCGAGCTCTCGGTAATCCATATTCACGGTATATTGGCGTGCTCGGTATCGGTGTTCTCATTATTCGCGTATTCAATTTCTACCTCTTCCTCGTCCCCGGAAGATTTTTTAAAATCCTCATACCTCCTCGTGGTTGTGATATTCTTTTTTTTTTTTTGTACGTCAAAGACCGGAATCAAATAAACCAGCAACAGAAGAGGAGAAAGAGGGAGAGAGAGAGAGAGAGAGGAAAAGAAAGAGACTGAAATGAGGCAGCGTTGCTCGGCGAGAAGAACCCTTCCCCCTTTTATTTTACCCAACATCCCGGTTACCAATCCGTTCGCTTTGGAACATAATTTCCAGTCGGGACGTGACCCGTTTACAACCCTGTTCCTCCTCCTCCTCCTCCTCCATCTCTCCGGTGAGGATAGGAAGGAAAGAAAGGAAAATAAGGGAGGAGGAAGCAGCTGCACTCGAACGTTGCTCGCGAGGTAGGTGGGTTAGAATCGGCCAGGAAGGCTCGATGTTTTTCCTTCTTTTCTTTTTTCTTGCCGTGACGGCAACCGCGATACGTGCGAAAGAAACTGCGAGAGAAATAAAAATAAGAGCGAAACGAAACGTGACGCGATGTCCGAGAGAAGTAAGAAGGAAGAGGAGCAAGGACGAAAGAAAGCTCGGATTCTGTAATAAATGTCTGGTTGAAAGGGGGGATTGGATAGAGGGAGGGATGTCCCTTTTAACAGAGTTTTCCACGAAATCGTAATTGTCAAGACGGAGGAAACGCGAGAGGAAAGCGTGGAAATTATTTATCATCGGCCCGCGGCGTTCCTCCTCCACGAGGCGGCAAGGGAGTGGGAGGACGAGTGGATTTAAAATGCGAGAATAAATACCCGCGCGACTCAAAGAAAATCAGGAAAGAAGGCGGAATGAAAACGCGCCTGGGGCGTGTGGATTCCTGTGCGGGCGTATTTATCCCTCTCTCCTCCCCGTGGAAAGGGCAAACGCGGCGTGGTCGAATGGAGAACATGTATATATATATATATAAAATAAAAATACGAGAGGACGATGTTCGCGGGTAAAAATTTTTATACCCGCGTTGTCTGAAAGATTAATTCGGTGAGATCGGATTTCTCTGAAAAATAACCTCTGTGTGTAAAATTTCAATGAATATTCAGGGAGGAGGAGGAGGGAGAAAAAGAGAAAAGGACTCGGGGGATGGGTGGTTCGGTTTCCGTTTCATATTTAATTCGATCCGTGAAACCACGTTTGCCCGTGAAAACCTCTTTCCTCCATCGCGGTGTCCATTAACAATGGTGGGAAACAAACTCGACAATTTGAGAATACATTACATTCTGAAGCAAGAAATTCGTTTCCAAGATAACAGCGGGCCGTTTAATCCATTCACCGCGGGCAAAAATAAACTCGTCTTGCCCTGGACGCCCTAGAAATATACCATTTTAAGAGGGAACGAAACGGAATTTTCTTAAAATTAAATCGGTTCCAGGTTGGCCTGGATGGATTAACTTGGGCTGAAAAATTAAATCGGTGAATATTTACTTTATAAAACTTTTACATTTTAATATCTTTGCACGCGAAGAAAGAAAATTTGTTAAACTCTATCTATCGTTGTTTCGTGATATTTTACGAAGCAATCGTCAAGATGTATCCCCGGTTCCGCCAAAGCGAGTATCACGGTGAAACGATATCTTGTTTCGTATCTTTCACCCTTCTTATTTCGTCGAGAACGATCCTCATAATCCGTCTTAACTCCTGTTAACATAACGTGCTCTCTTCATCGTCTCGCCTTTTTACACCTCTCGTTTCATCGTTCCTCTTTCTTCTCCCAATCGTCAATTTCTTTACGAATAGAAGTAATTTTCGTTCAATAACGAAAAATCAAACTCATCTTCCCTTGAACTAATCATTACGCCGTTCTACGCTTCTACGAAACTCTGAAAAAACTTTGAAAAGAAGACTTTTATTGCCACCATCAGTGTCAAACACTCGAATTAATACCGAAGATGCAGTCGTGCCGATCACGATTCAATTTGGCAGTACGTTTTCCCACATTTCGTGAGATTATACGTAAGGAATCCATTCATAGAGGCGATATTCTAAAAAAAATCAGAAAATCGATAAATATTGTCGCCAAGTGGTTGAGATTCATCGTTCGAGCATCCTTAGCTTGAAACCGTTAAAATTCGATCGCAGATATATAATCTTGGAACAGAAGATAAAAGAAAAAATACTATACATACATCTCTACAACGATAATAGATTAACCTTTGCGAGTCAAAGAAGGAAACAATTATTCGCAAACAGGCGAAGCGAGACGAATAACATTTCTTCGTAGCTAATATGTTACAAAAAAAAAATCGTTAAAATTCGATCGCAGACATATACAATCTTCGAACAGAAAAAGAAAAAAGAAGAAATTACTATACATATAACTCCACACGAACGAACAGATTAACCTTTACGAGTGGAAAGAAGGGGGAGAAGGAAACAATTATTCCCAACTTGGTCTAGATGCAAAAGAGGCGAAAGAAAGAAAGAAATGCTCGGTTTCCTTCCTCGAATCACGACGAACAAAGCTGCTCGAAGCGAAAATGGCGCCTCCCTCGAACGAAGGAACCGGATTAAAGCACGGATCGCTTTTCCACGCTCAAAATCCAGGCCTTCGACGCAACGGCTACATTCTTCGAGCCAACAAACGAATTCCACCCGCCTTGTTTTCCACCCGCTGAATTCCGCGCTCGCAGTGACGCGATGTTGGATGCCTGCCCTCTCACAAAGCGTAGGCCAGGTATACCGTGTACACATATACACACACACACATATATATACGTATACAGGCCTGCTTGCACCCTCTCCCCCTCCTGAGTTGCGCCCCCTTCGTTTCACCCCTCGCATTTGCGAGAGACACGAGGCATAGAGGCACGTTACAACGCCGATAATGGGCGCGCTTTGCATGCTACCCGTTTTGCCAATGACACGCGATACGATAGGGAATCGATGTAATTAAAGCCGGCAAACCGGAGAAATTCGGTTGGAGGGGAGGGCAAAGTGCATACTGATCCCGATTCCGCTTCCGTCCGCGCGAAATTTGAACAAAGGATGGAAGCTCCAATTCGTTTCCAGTAGCAGATGCGCTCTCCCCTCCTCCCCCATTCCTTCATCTATTGCCTTGGCCATACTTGCCATTCACATTCGCCGATCCGAGTTGTAGTTTTCGAATACGCCAACTTCTTTTCGGAACAGCGATATTTTCCGATTCGCCGTTTCTTTCTGTCGGCACGTGACGCGAAAAGAAATATACTGGATAATTTCGGCAATTTGCCAGTCTCCGCGCGTGCCCAAAGTTTTTTTGGGGGAAGGAAATCGAATTGGATTTTTATTAAGCAACTTTTCCGCGTATTTTTCGTGGACCACGCGCGCCGAAAAAGAATCGGTGGAAGGGGAGGGAGGGATAATTCGTGCTTAACCAACTGTTCAAATTTCCATCGGCACGGGGGAAAAGTTGGAGATTTTTCACCAAACGACAGGAGGAAAACAAATTCTGAGGAGAGCAAGAGAGAGGGGACGATGACAAAGCACCAAGTCGGGGCAAAGTGTCCTCGATAAAAAGTCGCTTGGGGGGAAACTTGCCTTTTCGCATTATAAGCGAATCAGAATCCCTCCCCCTCCCCGAGGAAGATACTTACGAAAGTTGGTGAAGCGAAGCAACGAGTTGTTGCCAAGGCCTATCTATATACGTATATATATATATAGCGAGCAAATCAAATCGCGGTTATCGACGAGGCGGCCGAGATCAAACGAGAAATTAATTCGGAATACCGTTGATCCAGAATCCGGGCTTTCGTCGAAAAAGAAAAGAAAAGAAGCTTCTCCATCGTCGGAGAGAATCTTTCGGAGAGATACTTTCTTTTTTTCCCCCCCACGAAAAAGGAAAAAAAAATTAAGAGAAAAGAAAGGAAAGATACGACGGGGAAACGATGTTTCGCGCAATATTCAACAATAGCCCCTCTCCCCACCGATGAAAATATGTTGGCAATTAACGCCATGGTAAAGGGATTCTTTGAGGGGTGGTGAAAAATTAATTAAAATCTCGTTGGCTCGTAAAACCGAAAGGCGCGGTATCAAGGGTGGCCGAGAAACGGGACGGGACTCGTAACAAGGCTCCTCGACTTGGAAATAGCGGCGACAAATAGCAGCGTGAAGAGGGCGGGCAAGCGTCTTGGACGAGCTCCACTCTAAGGGAATGTCCTGTAAGAGGTAAATAGAAAAATGGAAGAGGATTCGTTGAATTATCGACGTATCGATTCGTGTCGATTCGTGCTGTGTGTGTGTGTTTGTAACGAATATAAGGAAAAGGGAATGCGCAATTCTGGGATCGGACACGCGGGATGAGAGCCTATCGGGTATCGAGATATTAGGTGGCAGAAACCAATTAACTGGAATATCGTTCCGAAAATTGTCTTTTACGATATTGGAAAATACGGAAATATACGTTGCATTATTAGCGGGATGGTCTTTGATAAATAATTGTTCGCTCGAATGACAAGTGGAATATCGAGTATTGATGCTCGAAATGTACAGGCGGATGCTGGCATCTTTATTTCTTTCTTTTTCTGAGAAACGAGGATGACCTTTCATTTTCCGACCATCGAATGTTTCCAATGTTTTTAAAATCATTGATATATAAGATCAAAGGTTAAAATTTTGAGGTTAAATATTATTCAAAATTGCTTTTAATAATTCGTAATATTTTTCGAAGGTGACCTTTAACGTTCTATTACGAATATCAATATATATTTCAAGGTCTGTGATAAAATAAATATTTCGAATGTCATTTTTACAAGTATTCCTTATCGGTACGGCATTTCGCTTAAAAAAAATTAAAAGTCACGTTCATTCCAAATGGAAAATATTGCAAATGTAAAAAAAAATTGATATATATATATATTATTATATCGAAACATTTTTTCCATTCTCGTTCTCTTCTAACGCTCCTAACATTTCCGGGGAAAATGCTAATGATCGAACAAATAACTCGTGCATTTAATCTAAATAAATAAGAAAGCGAGGGGAAAACAATTTTTACGCTAATTTATGAATGCATATCGGGGAAAAATCATTTATCCCGACCATCTATCCGAATCGTTGAGATTAAACCGTTGAGGGATGAGAAGAAAGAGTAGCGGTTGCTTTTTCCTCCTCCCCTTAATATTTCCCGTAAATACGTTTCAGCGATGTATCAGAAGATAAAAAAAAAAAAAAAGAAGAAGAAGAAAAAAAGATTTTAATCGGGCAATTACGTTCAGAGAAAGGTACGCTCGCTGAAAGAAAAATGATATCCCGATATTAATCGACGGCGTATCGAGCAGAAATGGATTTAAAACACGCTTCGTTTATCGATCCGTGCAATGATAATAACTTCATAAATTCCATTAAAAACCATTCTCTCTCTCTCTCTCTCTCTCTCTCTCTCTCTCTCTGTCGTTCGTCACGAATCGAAAGGCAACCCGTTGATTCTTGCCGGCGAGGAAACCCAGAAAAACATTTTCCATGGATGGGGACCATCCGTTGCGGTCACCCGTCTCACGGATTACGTCTCTCGATCCTCCCTGGTGCGGGAAATTTTTTTTAAAAAATCATGCCATGCCCAAAGGTTTGCGATTTTCAATAGAAAATCGACTCGTTTCGCAATTTCCATCGAAATCACCATTGTCCACCGATTCGTTGGTAATTGAATCGACGAGAAGAATATATTCCACGTTCATCCAAGATGCCATTATTGTCGTCATTTTTTTTTTTTTCGAACGAGATCGACAGATCTGAAATATTTCGTCCACGATCCGTGGACGATGAAGTTGCAATCGCTCGCGGATTTTATTTATTTGCGCGAAAATTTAGAAAAAAAGAATAGAAAAAAAAATCACGATACTCGGACTTGCTTTGCCATGCAAAATGGGCGCGAAGAATCGATAGAGAATCGATCCCAAATAAAATTGTCCATCACCGATTGAAGAAAAGATTGTTTTTCATCATCTTCAAGATGGCGTTATGAAATTGCTTAACAAGAGCGGAAATATTCGTCACGTCGCATGGAAAAAAATTTTTTAAAAATTTAAAAAAATCGCACAATGCAGAAAAACTTTATCGCGAGGACGAATCTCGAAATCCATCCCCATTGTCCTCCGATTCGATAACATAGCGGGGAGAATATTTTTCATACCTCCAAGATGCCATTGCGAACATTTTTCCTTTTTTCAACGAGATTTCAAATATTTCATCCATCATCGACCGCTAATTACCCGACATCATGGAATGATGAGATTTCAAGTTACAGAATGTAATCGGGATACGTTAATTGAAATTCTTGCCGGGCGAGCGATTAGTTGCCGAAAAAAAGGAAAAAAAGGAAAAAAAGATCTTGGCGGATCGCGAGAGCTCTTCGCCGATGGATGGAAATGGAATATTTCCACCTATATAACGTACGCGATAACGAGGCAAATGGCCAGGAAAATTTGTATCACCAGATACCGTATTGCTGGCCGGGAATGAAAAATGGCAACTAAAAATTCCACCTTCCCTCGTCTACATTCGCGCGCGTAACGATTATATTCGCCTGAAAAAAAAAAAAAAAAAAAAAGGGAAAATATTCGAATTATTTAACACGAAACGTACACCGTGTATCGATATTCCTGGTAACGAATTTTACCAGTGCCCCGTCGTTACACAATTTCGAGGTCACGTACGCAAAAAAGAAAATAAAAAAAAAAAACATTACAAAATTGATAAAAATATGAACATACGTACGAGAATATAATGATTATTATATTAAAACGTCGAGGTTATGCGATATACCCGGAATATTATTTCCTGGTAGTTGATAAGAGAGAGAGAGAGAAAGAGAGAGGTTTAAATTTTCGACTCACTCCATTGCGAGTGACAAGAAAGAGAAAAAAA
Organism: Apis cerana; assembly: GCF_029169275.1. Classification (NCBI taxonomy): domain Eukaryota; kingdom Metazoa; phylum Arthropoda; class Insecta; order Hymenoptera; family Apidae; genus Apis; species Apis cerana. Next base: position 6,959,612 of record NC_083866.1, read on the forward strand.
ATGGAATAAAAGTACCTTGAGAACGAACGTTTCACGCGACATTTTACATCATTCGTATATTCGTGCGTCGACCAACGAACGTATTGTACGTGCACGAGAGCGAGACGCAGAGAGGGCGAAAGGCGAACGGGGCGAATTTCATCAAACCTCCGCCCACGCGATTCGAGAGTTGATCCGATTCGCCTTTTTAACAAGTTTTCATCGACCTCGAGCGTTAATTTCGTTTTCGACAAGTACGACACTAAACATCCGCTGAATTGATCATCCAATCGGTTCCTATTCCTATGCCATTTGTATGTATGCCTCGTTGTCGCGCATCGCCTTTAACGCTCGAGCACGCCAGCCACATACATCGCATTTAACTCGCGTGCAAGCATTGCGAAATTATTCTCCTGTCCCTGGGCGAGAAAAAAAACCCCACTCTTCCTTCTTTTACCAATTGCGAATTGCAGAGGGAGGAAGATCGAAGAAGAAGAAAGATCGAATGAAATTATCCAGCGAACCCGCGAATTTCCGAGTAAAATCGGAAATAATCTCGGATAATCCCGCCCTTTCGCGCCACGCGAATTTCGAGGCCAAGTATTTTCGAGACCAGGTCTCGGTGGAAAGGGAAAGGGAAAGAGAGAAAAAATTTTTATATACGTACCCCAACAAGAGTCTGGTTTTATTCAAAAGGAGAGGGGATTTTTAGGATATCTGTTACACGTTGCGAGCTCGAGATCACCCTGCGTTCCAGGGATCGTACGTATTTCTGGATGAAAAAGGGAGAAGGGAGGAGATCGAAGCCTCTACATGTTTCGTATTATTCCCACGTTTTGAAGAATAGCTTATTCGTGATTCTCGACCGTGTAACGAGAAGCCACGTCACCGCTATATTTATTCCCTGGCGCAGGGAAGGGGAAGGGAGAGAGAGAGAGGAGACGGTTCAATTCATACCGAGAGTTGACGAATTACGGGATCGATAAATTTGTTCGAACTTGTTAAATTGGTGTCGTTGCGTACTTTCGAGATCAGACGTGCCTCGAATGTTAACGAGTGCCTCGATACCTCTTATTTAGAGACGTAAGAAACGTTTCGATTTATTAAAACGTGGAAAGAAATATTATTAATTCGGAGGCACATGTAAACGATTTGAAAGAAAAATTTGAACAAAGATCTTTAAGAAATTCACGAGAAACGAAAACGAGACAGCTTCAACTTCTCCAATAAAACACAAATGGACGAATAGAACGGAACAGAAACGAAAAAACGAAATTCGATAGCGAAAAGTTACAGAATCGTTAAATTTGCAAAATTCATCCATTCTCGAGTAAAGAGAGAGAGAGAAAAATCGAGATATTTACAATTTGGAAAAAACGGCTGGTTCCTGGTGGGCGACTGCGTCGAGCCGAGACATGGATATCGAGTAAACAATAACGATATTGTCGGTTTTCAATCCCCCGCGGACCTGCCGCCTACAATCTCCACAACCTCGGCATTGTCTCGTTAATTAAACGGATAAGCCGTCGAGACGAGGACGAGGACGGAATCCCTGGATGTCGGCTCGCAACGCCGATCGCACCGAACTTGACGCGAGCGAAACTCGCGCCCCACAAAGCGTCGGAAACGTTTGACGGGGTTGACGGACGTAGCCGGAGATAACGAAGTTGCCACGTTCGAGTGACATCGTGGAAGGGTGGAAGGGGCCGAGAAAGAGGAATAAATGGATGGGCGAAAAAAAAGAAATACGAATTTCGAACCTCTTCGTTGATGAAATTCCAGGATAATTTTTAAGGAAGCGTCCAATCACGATCCATCTTCTGTTCGTAACTCATTTCCATTTTTCGATGCGAATTAATCGAAGAGGTTTAAATGTAAACAGGACTGATATACGCGTTTCTTTTTCAATATCGAGAGAGAGGCCTGTAATAAATCCGTATCAGTTTTCCAGGGAAAAGAGAAAGCTCTATCCGTTTCATGGAAAATATGTCGTCGCGTTTAACCATCGGGCTCCGGTGCGAAAAAAGGAACGGAAGGAAAATTACGCGCGTACGGAGAAATTCGATGAAACGGAAACACGTAGGAGTCGACGCGTTCGAATCGGTCCGTGGCGACACATCCCGCTACGAGAATTTCGAAAAACTCGAATAGGCTTTCCACGAAAGCGTGGAGAGCGAAAAAACGAGGGGAAAGTTTGTTCGAAACCGAGCCATGGTCCGAACGATTTGTTCCCTCAATTTTTTCCTTTTTCACGAGTCCTTTCACGAGCCTCGAAATATCTAGCAAATATCACGAAACCGAAAATTTTTTCCCCCCCTGTTAATTAAAAGCTACGTCGAAACGAAGAAACGTGTATCGTATAACACGGAGAAAGAAGAATCGTGGACAAATAAAAGGAATATCATCGAACGCAACGCGTGTACGAATTGGATTCCTTGATTCGGGTTAAAGTTTTAAAGGGTAAATTATCGCGAACCGCGATACCGTTGATGGAGGCAACGATATTAAATTTCATACGCACAAAGCCGTAGTAGCGCAGGGCCAAGTAAAGCCCGTTTAATTAAAACAGCGCCTTTCATCCTTGCGCGATTTTACTGTCTCCTCGTCCGCGGCTCCCGTATTCCTTTACGAAGGGAAGAAACGGAAAAAAGTATTAAACAAGGGGAACGGTCCCGCCGTATTTATCGCCATGGAACGAGAACGATAATAGTTTTATACACTTTCTTATCTTGGCCGAATTAAGAAGAGATGTTTGGCGATGAGAGTGCGCCGGATAGGATTAAAAAGATAATCCTCCCCTTCCTTCCTCTTAGTTAAACTTCCATAGTTGCGCCTTGCCGGCTCAAAGGCGCAAGTGGTACAACTGGAAGACCAGGCGGACGAATATAGCCGGTCCTCTCTACTTTTTCCTCTTCTTTTCTCTCTTCCTTTTTTTCTTTTCCTTCCTCTTCTTTCGCTTCTTTCGCGCCGTTCAACCTCGGTCCTTGCACGCGAACCAGAAAAACCAGAAGTGGAATGGCACAAAATTGGAAGGAAAAAATGGGGGGAGAAGGGAAAGCGGAGAAAGGAGTCTCGCGGGACTCCGAAAGCGAAACCTCCGATCAATTTTTCACTCACCACCATTTCTACACACAATTCCGTTTGTCGAAAAAGTTGCCCTCGTGGCGATCTCGATCCATGGTTACATTTGCTCTTTCGCCTCTCATCGGCCACGACTCACTGCGTGAAAATAAAAATTGGAGAGGGTTGGGGACGATCGAAGAAACGGCGCGATTTGTGTTGATTCGGCGTAACTTAATTTCCACCGAATGATGATGAAAAAAATGGAATAGCGAGGAAAGCGGGCGGGGAGGCGCGAGGCATCCATTTAAAACCATCTCTCGGAGATGGCGGCTATCATCTTACCGGCCCGTTCGTTCTTGAATAATTCAATCGTCCAACTGTCGTCGGGTAAATGGGTCTCGAAAAGGTGTCTATCCATCCGTGAGGAAGAGCAAGTCGCGGCGCTCGTCCCGCGTCTCGTGAGAAATTAATTTATAAGCGAAATGGTCGCGGTAATTGAACATCAAAATGTCCATTAAAAACCCTCTGTGCATTCATAACGCAATTTTCCATGCTTTTACGAGAAGGCTTCACGCCTTTCGACGTAGGCTATCGCCTACCTTTTTGCGTCACAACAGCCGGCCCAGATTGTTAGTCATCCATAGCGTGAACGCGGAAACGCGCCACTAATAGACGCTAAATGCATTTAACTAATAGTTACGCGATCCCACGTTGGACCAGATTTCACTTCCATCCCCCCCTGCTACGAGAAGAGAATCTTCATCAATGCCGCGAGATTGCATTAAAATAGGATGGCGCCGTCGTAAAGGATACTCGTTTATCGCCTGCGAGCCTGATAACTAGCTGGCGCGCGCCATTTTGGCCGCGAGTTTCGCGTTTTAATCAAAGATTAATCGCCTCTCGTCCCGGGGAATGGATGGATGGATAGATGGACGAGAGCTTTATCGTCGCGATAAAATCATCTTTGAGACACGACTTTGATATCTAATATCTCGACTCGATCTGCTCTCGTTACACCCGTCGTCTCGAATTTTCCATTCGAACCAAACTTTGATATACTTTCGTTGCAAGTGACGAGGGTCGAAGGAGATTTTTTTTCGTCGCGATTTTGACACAGATCTCTCGCGGTGGACAAAGGGTTTAGGTCACGTCGTCGTCGTCGTCGGCCCAATTTCACCGGTAAATCGGCGCGTAAATACAGGGGAAACGAGTGTGTAATTCCGGCGAGAATACGTGGAAACGGCGTTGAAATCCTGGCGTCCACCCGGCTCGTTTCATCAATTTGGATATATATTTAGGTAAAATCAAGGGAAATAGAAGTAAAATGAATACACGAAGGAAAAAAACTTTCTTTTTCTTCTTCTTCTTTTTTTCTAATACATTTTTATACGAGATCGTTCTTCGTTTCTCGACGTTCGAGCGTCGAAAATAGTGTGAAGTTTTTTTCGGATTGGAACCGTTTCAAAGGGAGAATTGGTAGGCAAAGATTGAGCAACGAATCCGACACGGTAAATAATCGAAAAAAATTTCCATTTTCTTTGATTCGATCCTGTCGCTCGTGAAAGTGTTCGGTTTGTTCCATAAATAAATCGTGACTCCTGAATTCCTTGCCCTCAGACAATCTGACTTTACGACACCGTCTCTTTCTCCTAGCGTAATCGATCGCAACGATCCGCCTTCAATCTCCCTCTTCTCGACTAATAACGGATAATAACCGGATAATTCCTCGAGCTCCAACGAAATCAAAGAGTATCTCAGGATTCCTCCGTATCGATCGATCGATCAAACGACCTATTATATGTTATTTATCAAACCTTTACCTTGTAAAATTAAAACGAAACGTTCCATTTTATCGAGCGTATATTTGTACAATCAGTATCAAGGTCGATATCGATTCTCTCTGTAGGAGAGCTCGTTTTCTCCTTTTTTTCCTTTTTTTCGATAACGAACCATTTTGGTAACGAACGTTGGCGGAGAACAATTCCAATCCCTATCACGGGTCTACCAAGGTTGTACCTATCGACTGTCGCGACTATCCTGCGGGATACCGATTGATCGGAAGGTTAGCCGGCTAACTTTCGGCTGGAGAAAGTATCTATGAAAGTGAACGATCGAATGAAATCGATCAGAGGTTATATTTCCACGTATATACGTATATATAAACGAAAAATTGGAAAGAATTTTCCGTCTCGAGTTATTTCTTTTCGGGAAAATAGGATGAGAGGGGGGAAAAAATGGAATTTCTCTTCGATGAGAGATCTAAACTCTCCGATACAACTCCATAACGCAGGAAGAAGTGCAATCTCATAGCAATCTATATCGAATCAATGGTATCGCGCGAGATATTGGAAGGGAGGGGGAGAGAAAAATAGGTTGTTCGTGTAGTAACAATGTTCGACGGGTGATGAACCGATCGGAAACGAAGTTTATTAGCTGGGAATAAGAGCAATGTATAGGAGATTCCCCCGAGGAAGATGTTTAATCGAAGACCGGGAGAAAGAAGGCGGGCTACTTGACGCTGCGCGAAATAATTGGCCCACTTTCCCATTCTCTTTTTTCTTCCCCTTCCCCCCACCCCCTCCCTCCTTCCACTCCCCCTCTTTAATAACAGGGGAGGAACGATAGCGGCTTTCATTCGAAAATGTAAAATCTCCCAATGGGAACGATATTTTTGCCGGGAATAATTTGCCTCCCTTAATAGAGGCATTCGTGATTCATTCCGGGGAAGAATCGTTGCGCCGGACTCTTCAGGCCGTTCCTCGCGGATTTTATCCCGTGCGTAATTAAAAATATTTCAAGGAGTTGTTTCGAAACAATTATTATTATTATTATTATTATTACTATTGTTATCGTACGCTTTCGATCGACGAAATCTGATTTTTAAGCTCTCCGTTGGTGAGGGGATATAATCCGCTCATTGGAAATCCTAGTAGTCCGATGTTTGGCGAGACAAATTATTTGGAATCGAATTGGACGAAAGAAATGTATGGCGACAAAGAGGGGAAGTTAGTTCGAATTTTTCTAAAAAAAGAAAAAAATAGAAAAACTGATTCCAATCACCTACGGATTTAAATCGTAAATTTCTACGAATTTTATTGCATCTCGGAAGAAGAAATTCGTAGGTCAATTAATTTCTTCAAAGTACATTCGAAACTATGCGATCTACGATCTACGTGAGGATTACGATGACGTCGATCTGTTATCATACACGTTATAGACAAAGTTAAACGTACGAGAGATTTTTAAGATTTTTCCCTTACTTGTATTGTATCGTTTGACAGAAGATATACGGTCAAATCACTCAAACGAACTCACAAAAGCTTGGCATCGAGTCACAAGTATGCATTTTCGAGAATACTACCGTCGATCTAAGACAGATAGGAAGAAAGAAAGTGGAAAAAGCGAGTGAGGAAAGGAACTGTCAACATCTCGAACGGATGGGGGTTGTTCGCGAAAGAAGGCAAGGCCAAAGACGAAGGCAAATGGAGAAGGATCGGCGAAACTAGCAGGGGGAGGGGGGAGATAAAGGACGGGAGAACGAGTGTTGCAGAGGGAGAGAACAGCGAGCTTTACGCCCGAGAGGTTGTGACCACAAGTTCGAGTACATTATGCAACGACAATCTAGTCCACTTCTATGGGTGCATTTTGCGGAGCTGGGCGGGGATAAGGTACGGCGTGGCTCGTGCCTTTCCTCCAACGAATCCTGACGTCCAGATTTAGTCCTCTGTGCTCGTGAGATACCGTAATGCCCCTTCGTATCCTGCTAACGGTACAATTTAATCCCTGGTATGGACCGGAGACCGTATTTCTTGCGACCGCCTTCCCTCTTTCTTCCCGCGTCGCGCGTGATTTTTCCACCCAAAATAACGGGCCCGGATTTATGAAATCTGTTGCCCAATAATTGCCGCATCGTCGATTATTCTTACTTTCTTTTTTCAATCGGCGCTGCTTTTTTCCAAATTGCAAACTTATCTACAAATGTATCGCTATTATCGGTTTGTAAATTTTTATCGTTCCAACGTGTACAGGTTTTTTCCTCGTTTCCTAATTTTTTTCTCGTGTATAAAATATTTAAATAAAATATACGAATAGAAAATATAAAAAATATATAAAATATTTCTCCCGTATGAAATATATAAAATTCTTGTGGAAAGAGAAAGAGAAATCGTTGATCGAAATTCAAGTCGCGTTTCCAGAAAATCGGAATGCAAATCTGGAAAGAAAGGCGCGTGGAAATGGAGCACACTCGGAGCGTGAACTTATTCGAGAGAGGGTAATTAGTAACTTTTCCAATCGGGACGTGTCCGTGGAAAGCGAAACAGATAAGGATTTCATCCTCGGCGTCAGACACGAGACAATCATCCATCCTCGTACACATGCCAGTTATCTATGTGCACCGGCGGTATGCATCTTAAGTATGTGCAACTAGGCACGCGGCAGATTAATCCGACTGGTAATTTTCCATCCCGCGAATGAGTTTCGAAACTCGGCACATGTTACAACCGCACAGTATGCGTGTATTTCGCAGCTCCCGAAATTCGAGTTCATCTTTCCCGTGTTTATCTTTCGACCAAGAGACGGAGAGCATCGTGTGAGCCATGCCGCGCAGCAACGAATTTTCCAATTTTCTTTCGTAAATGATATCCCTCGTGTCACGTGATGCACTTCCAATGCGAAGATTCGACATAATTTTGAAAGACAGATTCGCATTCGTTCTTCGATATATTCTTCCTTCGACCGATTCGCACATGGAACTTTTCCACGCGGGAAATGTTGAGTATCGTTGAGAAATGTTGAAAGGAAAATCTCGTGGAAGGAATGCCGATTGGTATTTGTCGAATTTATTAATCTGTATCTAAACTTGGATGCATCAAGAATCCAAAGAATTCTAACTAATTACGATTCGTTTAATTTATAAATTCGAGTAAGATTGAGATAATAATCTATGCGAATATATAATATAATATAACAAGACATATTATAGATATATTAACATCATATAAAAATAATTAATAGTTTCGAAAGTATTTCACCTCTTAGATTCGAATATTCAAACTGCACAAATTGCTCTTCTACGAGCGTACACTCTACGTAGCCAACAAAGCGTATCTTCTCGCTTCAACTTTAAGCCGAGGAATGAGCGAACACCGAGAAACTATCTCGAAACGGCAACACTGCTCGCACGGGCGAGTGCCTTGGTAACATTATTTATCGCGAAATAAAGATCCAGGTGGAGTTGTGTCGGAGAAAAGTAGCGGGTAGAATATGCATGATCGGATCTAGTGCGTAGGCAGCGTCTAAAAAGAGGCGGAAGGAAAGATTCTTCTTCGGAAAGATAACGCCATTTGCAACAATTCAAACACGCGTCTCGGACGGATCCTCTAACCGTACGTCACGCGCCGTATACAAGCGCCGTGTACGCCGCTACGAGTTATGCACACGCGGCCACGATTTATTCGATCGGTCGCGGTTAAGGGAAACGGTTTTAAAGCGGCTTATTCGCCTTCGCGGCGAACGGGCGAATATGGAACTGGGAAGGGGAACGAAACGATTCGAACCGCGACCGACCCCTTCACGGATCCCTCCATCTCCGTACCAACGAATTAAACATTTTTCACGGCGAATCTAGACGAGGAGATTATATATCGGCGAAACAATAACCACGAATAATTGGACGATGCAACCAATATCAATGCATTAATGCAAATGCCCGGTACGTTATATTATATTAAAGTTCGTAATGCGGGGTAATTTCGTTACTCTCGTTACACCCGCCCATAATGGATATAGAAAGGGCGCGTAATTTAATTACCCTTAGCACCGACGGCCACTGTAAAATTTTAGTTCTCCGTTTCGCCCGGAATGAAATTCAACCCGCGGCGAGACAAGGGGGTGAGGAGGGGGGAGAGAGATGATGATATCCTCGAAAAAGAATTAAAAAAAAAAAAAAAAAAAAAAAGGAAAAACTTTCCCCCTCGGTCGACTTATTACCGGAATGTAACATCAGCCGGCCAGCGTACCTTCCGGCCCCCGGAAGAAATTACAAAGTCAAATGTGCACCGCGTTGTGTCGCGTAATAGTTTTTTTTCTCTCTCTCTATTCGCGAATGATATACACACGTGAATTATCGCGTATAATAGGATTTTGAAGGATCGTGGCCGTTGTTAATCCTTCACCTATATATGAATATATATATGAATATATATATATATATATATACGAGGGTCGGAAGCCAAAGATTTAACTTGACATCGATGATAATCTTTAAAGCCCCGTCGGTTGACAGCTTTGCCCGTCTCGAGTAATGAATTATTATTACTGTTATTATCATCATCATCATTATTATTATTATTAATATTATTATTATGCCCCTTGATCCCGTGATTTTCGAGGTATATTTATTAAAACGATTCATCGCCTCTCGTAATTGGCACATTTTGAATTCCATCTTTCTCTCTCTCTCTCTCTCTCTCTCTCTCTCTTTATTTCGAATATTTATGGTTCGTCCAACGGTATGGATTTTTTTCCGACCAGGTTCGGAGGGAGGGGATAAATTAATTCAGACTCGAACGTTATCAATTAATAAAACGGATACATAGGTTATTAACGCGTGGTGGATATCACCGTGATCTAGGTCAAACGAAATATTTCTCTAACTGTTTCCGTTATTGGTTAACAACGCGATGGTAAATTATCCGGATACACGATGATATTTTCGTGTAGAAAAAAGAGCGACTTCTCCCTCTCAATTTATTTCGAGCAAAGATATCGGTATCCCTCCCCCAACGTCACGAGTGGCCACCTTGTTACCACTGTTTCGATCGACCCAGATTGCGAATTTACCGAATTAGCGATATAGGTCGGCCGAATTATACTCGTGGTCGTTTTAAACGGTTATTCCTGTCAAAAGTGTATATTTCGCGGCCTTTCCTTTCGCCAGCCTTTCGCCGATTTTTAAAAAGCGGAGCGTATAAGTGCGTACGCGTATATGTGTATGTTATACGTATACGTATCCAGGTCAGATTCGTTCGCGTTTAACTTTCACGGGTTAATTTTCAAAATCGGGATAAAATATTCGAAACTGTGACTGTGACGCGTGGATGAAATTACCTCGAATTCGAAATTCATCACCGAATCCCGAGTTAGCCAATCCCCGATCCCGCGAATTGAAAAAGAATTTAACGCAATTTGCACGAAAGCTGCTTATCCCAAACGGAATCACGGATAATTTCATACATTTTTTATCTCTCCTTTGTCCGTTCCTTCTTCGACAATGTTATATGGAAATTGAAACGGTATCCCCGATTCGTTTGAAGTGTCGTTTCTTTCCTTTTTTTCGAGAGAGAGAGAGAGAGATAATTAATAAGAAGAGAAACGATTAGGAGAAGAAAAAGGGCGGAGAGGAGACGTTCGATACCGCGAAAGGTCACGGCTTTCTCGACAAATGGCGTCCTTGCAACTCGACGGGCTCGAATCGGTATCTCGGTGTAGGACAGGCCAAGAACATTACAGGAGGCATTCGTGGAGCTTTCCACCGACTACAGTCCCTCCCGAGGACTATATCGGAGGGAGGATTGCCGCGTAGACACGTGAAAATACGCGAGCCGGTCCAGATGCAACTTGGAATCCTGCCCGAAACTTTTCCATTGTTTCCCCCCGAGATTCAGCCGGCCGCGCCTTATGTAGGATAGAAATTTTATTTTTCTTCGGCCGACCGACAAACCCACACCCGGCCAAACGTGATCAATAATTGAACAACCCGTTTAAAGAAGAAACCTCTTCTCGCGGAAGACACGAAATTTTCCTTCCACCGATTCTGTTTCTCGAGCGTGCCATGAGATGAAATTAATCAGGACACATTTGCCATATTTGTTATGGAGAGTAGAGTTCGATCCTCTTCTTTTTTTCTTTTTTTCGATAAAACTTATCGACCACGACGAGAAACTCGACAGGGAAAATCGATAGGATCTTCCGTCCAGGAGTGACGCGAAGATATTTCATCCGCGGGAGGGAGAAAAGATTGGGCCGATTAAATATCGAACAACAACGATGACCCAATTTCGAGAAAGATTAATAGGCTTATGGACAGAAGAGAGTCCGACCTCTCCTCCTTCGCCAGATTAAAAGCAAATAGGCAAATATGGACAGATCGATCGTCGGCCGGACAGCCGCCTCTTCCAACCATCCCCCAAATCTACCTTTTTCCTCTTTTTCTCTTTCGAGAAAAAATCCGCCATAAAATATATTCCAGAGATGTACGGAGATTGGCAAAAGGAAAAGAGAAAAAAGAATAAGGAAAGATATGCACATACTCGTCCCGATAAATATCGAGAAATCTTGTGATATTCGGGATGTGGAACTTGTCCCGATCGTGGACAATTAACGAAATCGGTGAAATGGTGGATCGACGGGAGGTTTAATCTTTCGCGTGGGACCAATCCGTGTTATCGAGATATAAGCATAATCGGGGGCGAGGGCGATATACGAGGATGGCCTGTATTCCAAACTGATAATCGACGATACGCCGTGGCTGGTCGATAATCAAAGGGCTTGGCTGTCCGCGTTCCATGTCGACGACACGAATCGCGTGAAATTGCGTGTACGAAATACGTCGTGCAGATGGAACGGGCGTGAAAAAAGGGGGAAGGAGGTGTCCTCCCTCGTTTCGTTTCGAAAGGAGCGAAGAATCGAGAAGAGGAAACGAAGGGAGATGGAAAAAAGAGAAATCGGACCACGACTGCGCCAAACATTGCGCATAATTTGAAATAAAAATTCGAGGGTAGATTTTGGCAGGAATCAGCGGATGGGGATGATAACTTTGTTTTTATGGATAATTTTAAGAACAATTGAACAGTGAGCAGTTTCTGCGCGAGAATCTCTTTATCTTCTATGAGAAGAAAGATTATTATCCAGAAAAAGCTCGCCTCGATCGCGATCGTTTTCAACATTTGTCAGAGATAAAACTCCTACACATAAGGACGAGCTAACGATAATTTCAAGTCTCGTTCTTTTCTCTGTTAATTAACGATTAAATAAAACATCGAAATTCTCTAGGGAAAAACGAGAGGGAATTGATTTTTAGCGATCAATTCCCAAAAGAAAAAGAAACGACCATTTATCCTACGTGTGAAGGTCTTCGTGTTGAAGCGCGGAGTAAAAAAAAAGTACGTTCAAGGCTTTTGTACTAAAGAGACGCGTGGTTTATATTAACCACGGTTTGAAAAAAGAAACTACGTCAACGCGAGATGTGAAGTAGCGCGGTAAGCGAAAAAAAAAAATGAAATATATACGAATAAAAGCATCAAAATGAAAGTTTAAAGCGCGCGCAAACACGGTGGAATGCAACCGAGCTATACGCTCGTTATATTTCACGAAAAAGGAAAAAAATCCGCGAGATTCGTTTCGCGAGATAAAGGAAAAAATTTTAAAAACGGATAAAAGGGATCGGCATCGAGGAAGGCTGAAAGGGACTCGAGTCTGAAATAGAAATAGAACGGGAGGGAGGGAAAAAAGGAAATTAACGAAATGGATCGGGCTAAAGGGTTTCGTTCAAAACATTCGCCATTGCATCCCGACCGATCGATATCGAGGTAAGTTACGAGCGTCTTGTAATATATGTTTCCCGGAGCTTTCGTTTGTCCCCCTTCGCCGGTCCCACCCTTTTTCTTTTCATCCTGCACAGTTCCAGGCCGGCGCACCACCACGACCTACCCTCAACTTCGCCCAAGTCCGAAATTATCATCGCGACCTCTCAAAGCCTTGCCAAAATTACTTAGCGATTCACGGATCCGTAAGTCCAGACTGCTCGAAATTAGTTTCAACCGAAAACCTTCCTCCTTCCCATTAGGGGTATGCACGCTTCCCAATTCGTTAAGAGGAAACTGTCGTTCCCCACTTCATCCTCACTCGACGACTCGTCCTTCGAACCTTCAAACGTCACTTTCTCTCGTTCACCTCTCGGCCGTCCATCTCTTCGCACTTTTCTTCTAAATTTTCTAACTCGAGAGAAGATATCATTGCTAACGTAAAATTTCAATTGGAATGGTAAACGAGTCGATGCTTGTTTCGAGGAAAAAAAATTTTTAAAAGAAGAAATTTCTCAACGATTCGTTTCTAACGTGAATCCTTCCTTCTCTTTCGTCGTAATTATCGTAATCGTGATTCTGTTATTTTTCACGTATACGGGCGCATCGAACCGTTCCGTTTAACGAGCACGCCGTATTTCAATTCGAAAATATTCGTCGACGTATCGACGATTTGTTTCATATAGCCGTGCTCCCTTCGTAAATTTTCGAAACATCGGACCCGTGAAACGTGATTTAAACGCAATCCGATATTCACGATTGCCTGGTTAACCAGCTAGAATGTTTGGATTGAAAAATTAGTAGTGACGGGCCGTGTTTGGTCAGCCAAGAAATGGACGAGATCAATCGGGTATTGGTTCCCATTGACCGAGTTAAAAAGAATCGTGTTATCGATACATCGATTCGAATATAATCGGCCGTTACGAAAAATATCGCGACATACCTTTCTATTTCGAACGATACGTCCCATGGAATATTAAACGTGATCGACGTTCTCACTTGGTGATATCCGTGTCACCTAGATACCTAGTTATACGAATATTTTAAAAATAAACCGAACACGATTATTCTTCCGCCGATTCGCCGATATCGAACCGTTCTGAAAATATGAACGTACAAAAGAGGAACATTTCGATCCCGAAATATCGTGAAAAATGCAACGTGTCGAATTTTGGTCCAAGATGTAAGATCGGCAACAACGTTCCCGGCAAAATGTAAATTAAGGGCAGTAAGATAGCGTTGGAAGGAAGCGATGAAACGGAAAGAAGAGTCGGTTTACAAGCGATTTATAGATCAGAAGGGGGGTCGATTGGACGGCGCCTCGACGCCGAGGAACGGCGCCAGAGCAGGCGGAGGAGTATCGATTCGGTTCGATTGCCGAAAAATGGTAATGCGGTCGGGCGAGACTTTACCCAAGGAAGGACGTCTCAATTTCGATGCTACGTGCCGTAAGAATGCGAAACGAGGCCACTCGACGCGAGCAGACAGAATTTTCTTAAAGCCGCGAGAGAAGAGGTTGAACGTGTACGAGCTTAAATTTCACACTCAAAAGAACAGGGAAATCCCTTGCTGATAGAGGGAAAATCTAACTCGTCGTGTTCGAGCGCCTCTTCCCGACGATGCAATCTAAACAAACTGCGTTTCACCTTTCTCAATTTTGAATTTTATTATCCTAAACCTATAAATTCTCGCCCGGGAATAAGAAATCCTTTTTCTCGCGGAGAAAAAAGTAAAAGATGGCCGGCCGAGGCGAAGATTTTCGAAAGTATTTCCCGCCGTGGGAAATACCGGAAATATCGTCCCATCGAGATGGGATGACGTTTCCATGATCCGTGGATCCACGACAACCGAACAAGAACGAGTCGACCATTGACGCTTTTGGAAAGGAAACACGTTTGACGATCGTGAAGGGTAAGAGAGACGCAGCGTGACAGACGTCTGTGATTCATTGCGACGGAGTTAAGCCTACTCGCATAATCAGACAGCGACGTATCACTTCTGTCATTAATTACGAGGGCGTGCAATATACATTTATCAAGTTAAATGGTTAGAGAGGTACAGAGATTGGGTTGGCAGAGACGTATAGTTGGCAAATAATTGTGACAACGACGAATCGAACTGTCTAACAAGCGTAAAGTTAAGTTGACAGAGTAATAATGCCACTTGACGAAAAGAAATTAATTTTCGAGTTAAGATAACTTCCCGAAGTTTCGGGAAATTTCGAGCAATGAAATTTCAAATTCGCGTCGCATTCTAAGAGGAGCAACAACGATCGCCAACAACAAATAGGTTGTCGAGTAATTCGTACACCAAGTTTCGAGCTTTAAATATCACTTAAACTTGACAAACTCGAATTTACACATTGAAAATTTTACCGAAGACGTTGAAAATCTTACTCTCCTTTCGAACGGATACATTTCCTTAAATACGGTAATAAATGAGAAAAAACTTTTATTACGATTAAATTACGGAAGACGAATTACGAATAATTTATTAGAAGGCATTTTATTTTCGCTCGCACGAGGAAAATAATATATTTTAACCTTTTAAAATACCATAAAAACGGACAATAAAACGAAAAATGGTTAAAACGAAACGATCGTAGGTTGCTCTTCGATCTTTTCTTATTCTCCTAACCTCTTAAACGCGAAACGATTTGCGTCCCTTCGTGCATTCATTCGTGTCTCTGGTTTCCGTCAATTTAACGGCGACCAAATAAAATTTGTTCACCCCGTTGAAAGCTACGTAAGTACTCGAGAAGGATTTGGTTCTTGAATTAGAAATCGACTTAAATGGATTATTCTCTAAAACACACTTTCCGAACAACGAACGACGCGCTCTCGATACACTTTCCATCAAGCTGCATACATCACAGAAATAGTTCCCTTTAACTGCCATTCAATTTAAGACCCGCCGAAGTTACATTTCCCTAATGGAACTTGGTTTACCCGATAACGATACGGAAAATGATAACACCGTGTTAACATGACATTCAAATTAGATCTGAAACGCAATTGCTACGATAATATCTATGTTGTAAAGTTGATCGCAAATATTACATCGTATTTCCTCCAATATTATCTCCTAAAATGCACGAAAAAAAATATTATACTGTTATCGTTTGCATTCCATTTCATTTAACGGATTGTTTACGAATCAGAGATACGCGTGCAGTTTCCGATTGCGTAGCAACAAAATACATCGAGGTAAAATACGAGAGTTCGTAGAGGTTAAGTAAAGCGTAGATATGGGAGAGGAAGCGATAACGACGTGGTAAAGCGTTTCCGCGGGGAAATCGCGTGGAGACTTTGACGACGGGTACACCATACACACGACCACGAGAAAGTGGAAAGCCACGAGCGTCGACGACTTAGGCAACTCAAGATCGATGAGAGAGACCTGCAGCGGCCTAACCCTTGCGTTTTATCGAACCGTGGAACACGTACCTCTCGCAACCAACGACCACGAAAAAGAGAGAGCAGGAAAATACGCGATACGCCGCGGCTGACGGAGAACGACAATCTACGCGCGATATACCGTGAACATAGCCGCGCTCGACTTGACGCGACTTCGACGTGTTCGAAATCTTTCGATATCGCACGCGGGTTTCTTCCTCGTTATCCCCTCCCTCCCACCATTGAAATTCATATTACGAGCGTTTCGACCTAATACGACGCGTCAGACGAAAACAAATATCGCGTGTTGTTATACCGGGAAGGTTAGGATACGTGTATACAAATACCATACATCGCTTTTTACGCGAGAAACAACGCGTAAAAAGAAAGAGGAAGAAGAAAGAAAACATACACAAGAGAAGGGACGCGTTAAACATTGGAAACGTGACAACGGCGGTGATCTCATCGAAACGATGCGATGCGCAAATTGTACTCGATAAGTAAAAAGATATTATATCGCGACTCACCTGTTATCTCTGATCACTCCTCGATGAAGGATGAAGTCGAAGTACAACCGGAGCTGGCTCGAAAAACAGTGTACGAGGACCACCGGCGAGGACGAACGACAACGTCCGTGCGAGTCTCACGTTTAGACTACGTGCGTCTCTCCGGTCGTCGGTGGCGGTGACAGTGGTGGTGGTGGTGGCGATAGTGGCGGCAGCGGCGTCGGCGTCGACGGCGTCGCCAGCGGTGGTGGTAATGGTGGTGGTGGTGTGTAGTGGTGGTGGTAGTTGCTTTCTGTTCTCCAAGCGGGAAAAAGAAGGGAGGAGAGGAAGAGAAAGACGGGGAAAGACCGATGTGATCGAAGTCTCGTGGCAAACGGTCGTAGACTGAGTGAACCCGAGTTCCAACTGAGCGGCTGAGTTGCTCTAGCGGCGACGCTGGCGCCGCACTGCGGAGGGTTACCGAATTACCATCGATCCATCGAAAATGGTATGATGTAAGCTCGCAAACGAGCGCGAAGAGGAGCGAAGGGGAGAAGGGCTGACACACACCGACGGAGGGTGCACGACCAACGGAGAACCCTACCGTCAGGGATTCGAGAGGAAAAGGGAGAGGGAGAGCGACGAGTCGAGTCGAGAAGAGGGCGGGGCGTACGCCGTACCACACGTTTCTATCTCTATGACTATATACCTATGCTTTCTTCTTCTTCCTTTTTACCCTTTCCTTTCCTTCTTTCTCCTCTGTCCCGCGCCTCCTTCTTTATCCCTTATTTACTATTCTTTCTTTTCCTCTATATACGAATGTCACTCGGTATTCGTATATATTCGTATATATTTTTCCGTACTTCGATATTTACTCTCTATACCGTTCGAATCTCTTTCGCGTTTATTCGATTAATTTTTTACGCTTTCCTCTGCTTGCACGATAAACAAAATCCTTCCCCTCTAACTATCCTTCAATTGTCGTATCTTATTAATAATCTTTTTCCATCATTTTCCCTTATTATCTTCCTTCGTATCTTCGTTTTCCTTCCTTTTATATAATATAATCGCCAATTTTATTATTATCCTTGTTATCTAATTAAACGTTCTTTGACGTTATTTTTAAGGCTACACCTTATACCAGGTATGTATCATCAGCTTTCAAACTATCGACAGAGCCTCCCCGTTAGATGCATCCCCCGAAAACTTCGCTCGCGCAAAATTGCAAAAAAAGCCGGGATATAGGTCGAAGGATGATGAGAATTTAGGCAACGCTTTTGCATCTCTCTCTCTCTCCGCCGTGAGCCAAAATGAGATATTTCATCGTTATAATAAACGCGTTATCCTTAAAGCTGTGTATAAATCGTCGGATGGAAATGGAACGATATCTCTTATAACTTATCCCGATACGTATTTTACGGAATCGATAAAAGAAGCATGTCGGCATGTCGCGGTTATTTCGCTCATCTAACCCTCCTCCCTTCCCGCTCCTCCTCTGCCGATACCTAATACGAAGACATGCTTCGTTTGCAGTTCGCAACGATCGAACTTCCCGTGGTACGCAGCGACAATAAAAGACATTCGCATATATCGCCTTGGGATCCATTAAGTAAACGCAACTTTTCCACGAGTGTGTGTGTGTGTCGTGTACATACATAGGCAAACGTTTTTTTAGCCGAGAACGCTGTGTCTGTGGAAAAATGTAAATCTGGGTCAACGTTATTCCGAATAGAAAACTGACAGAGAAATGAAAACGGGTATATATGGGTAAAAGTTAGCGCAATATTTTTTTAAGGCCGGCTCTCGAGTCTAGTTGTTGCTTGTAACGTAACGAAAACACGGAAACGTTGTCGCGCTAACGTAACGTAACACACGGCTTTCGTCTCCGTTTCCTTTTATTTTTTATTTCTCCTCCTCCCCTCCTCCCTCCCTCTCTCTCTCTCTCTCTCCTGAAAATACATAAACTCGTATAAATAAACTCGTTAACTCGATAAAACTCGACGTCGTCGAAGAAAGTGTAATGTCGTGACATTATCGTTGAAAAATTTTACGACTGTCTGGAATACCTGTTCGGTGCAGAAACTGTTGGGCGCGTAGGATGGTAACGGGGTTGATTTAGTGGAGCTTTGTCACGCGGATGCCGGATGAATCCGACGGGTGATCCGACGTTAGATCGATGGCCCTCGAAGGTGAGGCAAACGGAGTGCTCGGAGGGGGAGGAGTGGAGCAAAGGAATTCATCGACGAGGAAATTTAGAGGCGGACGAAAGGAAATGCAACAAGTCGAAACGTTGCTCCTCGCTGCGTATCGCGATTTTAATTATAATTGCGGACGAACGGGATCGAGGACGATATGCCAAATTGGCCGCGAGCAAGTTTGTCGAGGCAAAATACATATATATATATATACACATATATACACGTTGGAGTTTGCTGGAAGGTAAAGTGACCGTGCGGATAAAATTAAACGTGTCAGTAACAGCGTAAACAACTGGATAAGGGAACGTCAGATGCATCTTGGAAACGGTAGAAATCCTTACGCGAAACCATGAAACGAGAGGGGGGAGAGGGGCCCGCCTCGTGACAGGGAAGCCGGAAATTACGTAATTTCCTTAGATTCTGCCAGCAACGTTTTACACGTTCGCCCCCTCCCTCCTTGGAATATCGAATTTCTAATCGAATCAATAATTACGAGATATCAAAGGAAAGGAAGAAACTGGAGGGAAAAAGGGGGGAAAAAACGCTTCTTTTTCTTCCCCGGCACGATTCTCGTTGCAGAGAGGGAGAGCGTGCAACGTTTTCCTCTTTTCTCGACCGTCTCTCTCTCTCTCTCTCGCCTTTGTCCTTTGCGCGGGGAAAAGAAGAAAAGGAAAAAAAAACCGTTGAGAAGTGGAATGAAACAGCGGCGATTCATAACATTTTTACGTAGACGAAGAGATAGAGAGAGAGAGAGAGAAAGAGAGAGCTTCTTTTTTCGAAAGAAAACATTCCGTTTGCCCGCAATTCTGGTTTTTTAATTACTTCTGGAAACTAGAGTTAAACTTTTATTCCGCGCGATAATAATCGGAATAAAATAAAAATCTAGCTTGACGGTGAAAAGAAGGAAGAGAGAGGAAAAGAAGAGAGGAAAAGAAAGGAAGGAAGGAAGAAAGAAAGAAAGAAAGAAAGACGAGACGTTGTATCGCGTTGGCATGTGCGTATGGATTCTCGGTGTTCCTCGGATGCCCGCCAGACTTTGGTTCCAAGAGATGCTGCTGGAATCACATCCCGGGACTGGCGAAGTGCAAATCCATGTTAGTGGTATAATGCTCCGCTATAAGTCTCGGAATTATGTGGATCGTGATAAGCGTGTCGAAAAGCGGGAAAACGCACGATTATCTTTCGGAGAATTCAACGTTGAATTATGCCATCTCGTTCGCGATTTTTAACGGGTGTCTTTTCGCGTTTCTTTTTAACGGATAACCTTTCTTCGAGAGAAAGAGCGAAACAAGGAGGGACTGGCGTGGCTGAATCCACGCTAACGAGTTATATACACCTTTCGTTATTTATAACGAAAAATATTGCGCCACGATGATGAAATAAAAATTCCAAAAAAAAATTTCCGCGAAGCGCAAAAAAATTTGAACAAGCGTATATGTATATATATATATTCCAGCTCTATGGAACGAGATTCGAAAGGAAAATGTACGCGAGGGGAATTAATCGCGATGGTGGAAAATTAGAGTAAACGAAACCGCGAATCAAACGAGATACTTTTCCGAGATCCGACGTGGCTGCCGGTACGTGTGCACTAAACATATCCCCTTTAAACATAGTTCAAAGTGAGCGGTAATTTATTGATCCGCGCGACGTGTTCAATCCGCTTTCAGAGATTAAGCAAAGGTTCACGTAACAAAGAGGTTAACGGGCGGCTCTCTTTGTTCTCCGCCTTTCCTATTTTCGCTATTTCTCGGCCACGCTCCCGCCTTTTCCCCTCGAACATCTTCTCTCTTTCTTTCTTTCTTTCCGGCCCAAACGATTTTGCCGAGAGGGTTTCGCACCTGTGTGGCGTCGAGCCGCCTCTCCTCCTCAGAGACCGATCGACGGGCTATGCAAACGGGGGCGTAGTAAGTAAATTGTAAACATCCTTTGACTATCGAGTGTAAGGAACGAAATTCAACTGCGATCCGACTGCGCAAGGATGTTTGGCCGACGCGCAACATCTCGGCCGGGAGCGTGGCAGTTGAGAAGCGAGCTCGTCAACCTGGAAAATTACAGGGCTTGCACTCCTCTCTCCCTTGGATTTGATTCATTAACGGTACGAACGCCGTATCACGTTGTGCGCCTCCCTTCGACTGCCCTAACGAGCGCGTCCAATTTTCCTCTCCGCGAAAACGGAATGCTGCAGAAATCCGTCCGTTCGAAACTGTACCTGCCTCAGTTGGAGCAAACGATCGAGTCGAACCTTGTTTCAACACCGATTCTTATTCGATACTTTTGCGAATACTTTTCGCTCGACTCTCTTATTCACCGAGAATCGATCGATACACGCGCGCCTATATTCGTAAGACCGCGATCGATAAACCGGTACGAAGAAAAAAATAACCGAGTAAATAACTTGATATCGGTCGAATAATATCGGGGAAAATTAAAAGGTCGAAAAGCAATACGATATCGAGTGAAATTTCAAAGTTTCGTGAAAAATGCGAACGGTGTACGCCGATCCGATCTAATACACTCCTCCTCCTCCTCCTCCTCCTCCTCGATGAAAAATTGCTCCGAATGAAAGCAATAACCGCATTCCTCCGCCTCCGCCTGTGATCCGTTAATAAAAGACGCGTTAGAGTGTGCCCAAGTGTTAGTCATCGAATATTAGATTCGCCGTTTACGCGGTTAAGGATTAAGGACATTAAGAACGGCCTAGTCGAGGCGGAGGGGTTAGGTGAGCGCGAGTTGCTTAATTAAACTTTAATTGCTCCGATCGTATTCGCGATCGTATTTCTCCAGGAGGCAGGGATCGACGATCCTTGCACCGTTGGCGGAGAATGAACTTGTTGATCGCGCTTCTCCGCCATCATTTCGCGAATCGTCGTTGATTCGGTCGCAAAATCGGGGGGAGGGGAGGGAGGTCTCTCTCGTTAAAACGGAGGGTTGCAATTTAATTCACGATAAGAGGGGGGCTCGGTGGAGAATTCCCTCCGGGCACGCTATTTCGGTTCGAAAATATTAATTTTAAACAAAACGCGGGGGCGCGAAATACGCTTCAATTCTGCCCCGCCTCTCCTCTTCCTTTTCATCGCGATAACAGTCAAGTTCGCAGTTTTTTAATTAGCACCCCTCGTCGAGGAGGACGCTATTATCGCGTCCCCATCGCGACGAGAAAAAAAAAAAAGAAAAATCCGCTTTGGAAAGGGGGAAGATTTTAGAAAAAAAAAAAAAAAGTAAAAATTGTCACGGCAATATGGCTCACCCCTTGATTGCCGTGGTTAAAAAAAGTAAAAGGAAGAAATTCGAACCTGTTAAGCAGAAAAGTTTCATCAGGTGGAAGTGGTTTTTAGCGGTCACCGCGACCTCAGCCAGAAGAATGGATAACTGAGGAGAATGGAGTTGATAAGTGAGAAATCTGTAGTCTTGCGCCGCTACTTTTCTACGCCGCACACGTTTCGTCCAATCTTGAAATAATTGCCACGTTGATTGAAATACTCGAACGAACGACGATCACGTGGAAAATATATTTCTCTTCGAAAATATCTTATTGTTGTTATTATTGTTATTATTATTTTAGAACGTTCGTTCCACGTGTTGCACGAGATTCTTCTCTTTTATCCTTTGATTTCGAGGCGCGAGATAGTCGTTATCACGAATTAATGAAAAAAAAAAAAAGACATCACATTTTCCTCGTTTATCCCTTCCGTTTTCCGTAAAAGGTTTCCTCGGTTTCAATTTCCATTAATAAATACAAGGCAAGGGAGTAAAGATATTCGCAATCTTGACGCGAGCGAAATGAAGGATGCGAAAAATGGATGAGGGAATGGACGAGGGATGAATAATACAAGGAATGATAATTGCTTTTACGCATCGCAATAAAAGGCAAGCGAACACATTGTCCATTATTATCTGCGAACCACCTGGTGATCAGACGATTTCATTTGCTCGCCAAAGAAGACGCGATTTCTCACGACCAAGCGAATCGTACGATCCGCTCGTTCCGAGGAAAACGAATGAATTAGATATACCGCGAAAAGAAGCGTGAATGTACGTACATTTACCTCGGCAAAGAGGTTTGCCGAGTAGAATGTGTATACAAAATGAAACTGGAAACGTAAAATCAAACGCAAGTTGTATCTCGTATGTGTGTGCGTATAAAATGACGTAAGACCGTGACGAAACCAAACACGGTGACTGGCAGAAAAGGTTAATGCACCGAGGATCGACGATTTGAATCGACATCGAAATAACTCGGAGAAAGTGGCGGAGAAAACTTCCAGAAGAGTTTTAACGTTGATCGACCTCGCTTCGTACATATTCGCTCATTATCGCGCGAATCGAAAGAAAACCGATTGAAAAGAGGAAAAAAAGAAATCCGAGAATACTTGCAAGATGTTTATCGAGAGATCCTCTGCCAAGATCGATCGATCGATCGATCCACGACGGCGTTCGCGGGAAGGTCAGTGTTGTTTTTCTCTTTTATTTTTTTTTCTTTTTTTTTTTCTTTTTAATCAACGTTTCCGCCTGATCCGGAGAAAGGATGGGATGGGCAACGCAAGAATGGCGAGAGGACACGTCGAGTTACACGAGTAAATCACCGACTCGTTACTTCCTTGACTCGTCGTCGATTTACCTCGAGTGAGAGGGAACTCTCGAATCGACCATCAAGGTCGATCATCTTCGCCGAGCGTCTCCACCACGGTAAATCACCTCATTCCTTGCGCCCGATTTTTACAGAGGCGAGGACGGAAAAGCGGCGGCGGCGGCGGCAAAACGGCCGCCGACCAATTGACGAATCGATTGTGAAATGGCGCGAATGAATGGGAGAAGTTAACTGTTCACTGATCCGCGAACACCCGCGGTTCGTTTCTCCTAGGATTAATTCTAATTACGAGGCCAAGTTTCGACAATTGGAAATAACGGTTTCAAGACCGATTCTTAAAGCGGATCCAGTTCTACGCGGAACTTTATTAAACGCGAACACGAGTTTTAATAATTCGCCGCATCCATCGATTCTTTTTCTCTCCTTTTTTCTTTTTTTTCGTTCCATAATTTATGGAAATTCGTATATATATACACGTTCGAGCAATATAGGTATATTGAACGTGGAACAATCGAGGGGGCCAATTACAATCGATTAATTAAAGCGGCTAATTATAATGATAAAGACGATAAACGGTGAAACGGTTGGGATAATAGAAACGTTAGAACGGCTAGAATTCGGTCATAATCGGTCGAGACCGTCTAAAATTTCATTCATACAGCGGATAGAACACCGGTGTGACGAAGCTTTCATTAATATACGGAGTAATGGAGCGACGAGAGTTATCGAATGCTACGTTAAATAATCATTATGGCGCGTCGCGTTACACGCACCACGGTTAACACCGCGATATATTATCACGATCGGGCGGAGAGATTCAAACGCTCGAAACATTGCCAAACACTATTCTATTTCACCGAAGTATCCTCTCCTCTCGTATATACGTAGACATAAGAGAATCTTTACGCATGCTTCGATTCGAAAGGACGACGAGAGTCGCTGAAAATCGATCAAAAATCGAGAGTCCATCGATCGCAGCCTGGTCGGGAGAAAGCTCGTTTTACGCACGCTCGAGAGAAGCCGCGTCCCTACCACCAGTCGATTTTGATTTTCAGATCCGAGAGACAACAACTTTCGCTGTCTCCTCCGCGAAGAGAAGAAAAGAAGAACGATCCGAATATTTAACAAGGAGATTTTCGAGTTTCGTATATTTGTATAAACGTGGTGTCGCTTAACCTACTTGCTCCTCGCTAGAAAAACGATTCCCTCGAAGAAGGATGTCGTTGATTACGTTGATGAATATTGTGCGAGTGGATTCTACGTTTTACTACGCTAAATTGCAATTCGACGCGGGAGGCCGTTCATTAGAATCGTTATTGAACACGCGTCGTCGAAGCAACGTATGTGTGCCAACTGGATGGAAAAATTCCATCCGTTCCCTCCGTAGGAGGGAATATAAACGTTCGATCGACGCCAGAAGACCGCGCGTTGTCCCGCGAGACAATCCAATCCGGTTTTCTCTAACCCGATTTCGATCAAATTATCTCCACGATTTTCATTTCGACATCGTTCAGAAAACGGAAGGGCAAAAATCGAGGGACTTTCCCCTTCTGTACGAATTCGACTCGTGCTCTCTCTCGCCTTATTCGAAAAAAAAAAGAAAGAAAAGTTCTCGTCGAACGGTATTTTGCTTTGCTTTGCTGAATTAGCCAGCCGGTCGCGGGTTTATCGCGCGCTGGATCGGATCCCGGCGTAAAAATTGCGGCGTATATATCGACGCTGCGATGCTTAATCAACGATAAGCGATAAACTCGCGCCATCACGATCGTCGCCGCTATGTTTAGTTTCGATCCGATCCGATATCCACGTTTTCGCATTTTTCACTTCCCCGCGATTCACCGTGAAACTTGCACAAACATTTTGCACGCACGAAGAATTAAACAGAGAGAGAGAGAGAGAGGGAAAAAGAAACGATAAAAACACGTTTTTCTAGATTACGAGCATAAATCCGTTATCACCGGATCCGGATAAGACGGAGGATGATAATTTTCAATTTAATCGTAGCAATCTCGGAGGCAGAGCGTCCAAAATTGAATATATCGACGACGATTTATCGAGGTAATTTATTATGGTTGCCGGGGAAGCCTCGACGGGGTTGTTGGATGGGGGTCGCAGAAAATTCCGACACGCCCACGGTTCGCCACTTTTGTAATCCGCTGTTTTACGGGAACTGGGTTAGGAGAATTCGCCGTTAACTGGGTCGACGTAATTACTCAAATTGCCGTCAAACCCTATTCTCCCGTCTACGAAACACAATCGCGAATGATACTCTCCTCTAAATGCGACCTGTCACGGCCTTTTTACCTCGAGCTTTTCCTTAAACTGTACGAAACAACTCGTACGACGGCTCGTAAACGTTTTCGGTATCGCGCGATGAACGTTGAAGAAAAAGAAGACAAGGTAAGAGGTAAAGATGCCTCTCGTTCTTGTATCGGATTCGTTCGATTGTCAAGAAATTTGATAAATTTGTGAACACTATTCCGTGCATATTTTTGACTTGAAATCATAATCTTAACGAAATATTTCGTTAAAATCGAGGAATGAAGCGAGCTTCGATCTTGAGATACGATTTGCATTGAATTTTTCTTCGGCAAGAAAAAGTAGATAAAAATCATCTTGAGGGTACTCTTCGTCGAAATCAGCGAGAGAATGATTCCTCGGCAATTTGTAGTGGAACAGTATGATTTCAAGTATCAACTTTCTTCGCGTAACCGTGCGATTCCATCGGTGCACGCCAAGGATTCCGTGTACTTAGTAGAGCACGAGCGAAACGAACCGTGTAGATTCATCTTCGTCTGCCTTTTTTTCAATTCCCACAACGAAAAAGAACGATGAAGTTAAATCGAAGGCGAGCTGGTCTCTCGATCAACCCGACGGAGAGAACGAGCCTGCACAGGATCCAAGGATATCTCGATTCCATGAGAATTCCTCGTCGACGGTTGAAAAGAAAAAAAATTCCCGAATATTGTATTTCACAATCGCTCGAATACGCACGTCGTTCCGATTCCACGGCTCGCAAACGAATGGAAATATTCGCCGTCCCTGTACAATAATAACAAACGTCGCGATTCAAAACATAGTTCTCCTCTCGATTTAATACTCGTGTTATTCGAATATACCGCATATATTTATTATGTAAATTTAAATTTTGATTAAATGGAGTTCTAGATCCTCATTTTTTTTTTTTTTAACGAAACAGCGAGTAAAATATTTTTGGATATTTTTTTTACTCGCACTGCAAAGTAAAATTTTATACGTTTTTCTGCACACCGCGATAAAATGATCGATTCAAATTTTATATACATGCGTATATAAAATGTTTCTTCCTCGATAATGTAGAGGAATATTAATAACGCGTGTATAAATTCGTATTCGCATTCGCCACAAAACTTGCTTATTAAATAATTTCCTTCCCAATATTCTTATTCAATTGCTTACATAATATTGATCTTTCCGTTGTAAAATCGAATTTAATTTAACAATCGTGTAAGTTGTCTTTTTTTTTACCGAAATATACAATTTCGAGAAACATTAAAAATCGTGCTTATCATTTTGTCGCGGAATGCACACAAATGCACGAATATCCGCGATTCATCGATGAGTCGTCCACGCGATTCGACCGTATCCCAATATGTTATCCAACGCTCCACTTTCCGGACAATAACATCCAGTTCTTTGAAACGTCGGTAACCTCGTATCGAATACTCGAGGAAGGCTCGTCCACTATAGAAAAAAAAAAAAAAACGATCAAAAGAAAAAAAGAAGTTTGCCTATTCACGGAAACTGGCGCGTATCGCTAATATTTTCCATGGAATTGGTGCTCGTTTCCTGTCGCACAGCGAACTGTTGGTGAAAACTGTAACGTGGCCCGCATTTAACCTGTAATTTCCTATTAGTTCGCGATTGCATTTTGAGCCCGCTGGTAATCCAATATAACCGGTGAAATTTCCGCGTCTCGTTGATCCGAATAGCGCATAATTAAAGGAATGCCTGTGTCGCAAAAAGAAAAAAGAAATTTATTTTCTTACTCTCTACGAACGACAAAGCGATCTTATTGGGCGAATGAAGATAGCACGGGAACGGAATAACGAAAAAACACTAAACGCTGTTCCGCGAAACGAACACGAACAAAAGTGATAAAATATAGAGGAAATATGGTAGAGTCGTAATTTTATATAGCCACGAAATTGCACGGTGCTCGTAAGGATAACCTTGATTCCGAATGTCTGGACTAAGATAGCCTTCGTGCTTCCCTTCTCGAGGAATCGAGTTTGAGAGTAATTAAGAAGAAGAAAAAGAAGAAGAAGAAGAAGCGTGGCGAAACCGTAAAAGCGGTAAAACGTTTTAATAACGCAATGCTCGAAACGGTGCATCACAATTGAATCGTTTTTGGGACACTGCGATCGAACGATAAAGCGCGGAAAACATTAACGGTACGCCACTTGAAATACTTTTTCACGTGTTTCAAGCTGTAACGTGTACTTAATATACGTGCAAGCTGGAATATTGATCGATGTCGGCAACGATCGTCGTTTCTTCGGATTCGTCTCTTCGTTTCACAGCCGGTTGCGTAAACTAATGTGAACGAGCGCCGTGTCAATCATCTCCGCATGCGTACCAACTTATGACACGCATTCTTCCCTTGTACACAGTCAGACGTTACGATTGTTACTCGATCGGTACGGTCGAGACCGCTCCAAGTAGACTGGTTTCGATCAAAATTTTCATTTTATAATCACGAGTTCGAGTAGACTCGGAATTTATTCGATAAATATACGAACGAAGACTGGTTTTTACGAAAGAATTTAAGCGAAGCGTAGGAATGTAGCAATTATAAAAGGAGAATTCGCGGAAAAATGTTTGGGAAAAAAATATCGGAGAAAGTGGAAGATTGCATCAACGCTGATGACGAGGGAAAAGAATTTTAAAAACGTTTTTAAAATTAAAAAAGTGGCAAAATTATAACCTTGTTCGGATAAGAAAATTAGCGAAAAAAAGAATCGTAGGAAGGAAAGCGATTCAAAGACGATGAATAAAGATCAACGGAGGATGCTTGAACGAGCGTTTAATCATCCTAAAGATGGCATAATTATTCTAAAATTTCGCGCCGCTTCCAAGAAGGATCGTATCCATTCGACGAAAGTCGAGAGAAATTTCTCCCGATCCGTGAAAGTCTCGTTAAAAGTTAATATCGGTCTCGATCAGTTTGCCAAGATGGCGGCAAACTTGGAAGTGGCCGATATTTAATTGGCGGTCGTGTGTGGCGTTTCCTGTTCGCAACTCGTGCATGCGATCACGGGCGCTCGTAACACGTTGGGCCGATCGTTTCGTTGCACGCGAGTCCGCGTGCAATTGTGCACGGGTCAAGGAGTTCGAGTGAAAGTATTAAATATCAGCGGCCACTCTGCCTAGATCTTCCACGTTTGTTTGTTTCTTCGCGCGAAAACCGGCTTTCCTAAGCGGCACGCGTTCGATCCTTTCATCGTCCATTCACCGTTTTTTCTTTTTCTTTTTTTTTTTCTTTTTCTTTTTTTCTTTCTTTCCAAATTTTTCCTGAATTTCAATTCAGAACGACAATCGATTCTCAACGGCGAAGGAGGACTCGGTTATGACGGTTACGACGGTTACGTAAGAAGTTGCCACGAAACAGGCTGCACAACCTGCTCAACATTTTCCACTCTGTTTCGCCTGAAATTGCACGCATCTGAGATCTTGGCGCGTCTTTTTGTTCCGCCACGTTTGTTCCGCAACTCTTGGGTGGTCTTGGATCTCGTCCGCGCGAGAACACCGGAATAAATCGATCTCCACGCGATCTCGACGATCGCCTCGATCACGACTCGATCTTCCACAATTCGCCGCACCCCAAAAAAAATATCTCGCGAATATATCTTTCAATATCAAACAAGGATTTCGGATCGATGAAATCCTATTCGAGATCTCTGACGAATTTTTAATTGCGGTTCTTTACGAGCGGGTTAATCTAGCCATTCGTCATTGAGATTGAAAAGGAAAAAGAAAAAAAAGAAAAGAAGCTGTTGTGGATCCGGTAGCGGGCACAAGAACCCGCTCCAATGAAACAGTAGAAAGCGATCGTGTCCCGTTTCGGGAGAGGGGGACGGTGCTCGGCATTTTTCGCAATTTATGAACAATTAAAATTCATGAAAATTTTTCCAAGCGAAATCTGTGCCAGGGAGGCACACGTCCACGGGAACTTTCCGAGATCGTCGTAATTCATCTCGAGATATATATATAGGAAGATATCGCAATCCATAAATAATCTTTCCCATTACTTCACGGCTTGGCCGTCTTATCGTTCCGTATGGGTGATTCTATGCATACTTAAAGGTCTTTTATGCAACGCGGGACAAGGCGTAATCCGATGTTCGAATCGCCTCGCGAGTAAGCTTCGATGGGGAGGGGAGCAAGAGGAGGAGGAGGAGGAGGAGGAGGAGGGATTTTTGTCGGTCTTGTGAAAGAAAAACTTTGTCAATCGCGATCGATGCACGCGAAACACTCGCAGCCTGTTTCATAGCGGCCGTTGATACGGTGGACAAGGTGTTCGAGTGAATGGCAGCCATTCTCCGGTATTATTAAAAAGAGAGAGAGAGAGAGAGAGAGAAAAAAATGTACGGGACAAGTACGTTCCTCGACTTTATTAAATTACAATAGCAACTCCTTTGTAACGCGATACGCGTTTGAAATATTATACAAGGCGCGGTTAAAAGTTATGTAGAAGAGATTCCTTACGGGAGAGGTGGAAGAAAAGGAGAAAAGAATTTTTTTCCCCCCGTCCAAGGCTTCGTTTTCGAGGAGATCAAGTTTTGGAAAGTTTACGAGTGAAATTGGAATTAAGTTTCGAGTGAATTATCAATAAGAGAGAATATTCTACGTTTCTGAAGCGAAAGAAATTTTATCGTTTAAGTCTTTATTTCTCTCTCTCTCTCTTTCTCTTTCTCTTTAAGAAATCGAGATTGAACTCGTGCACACTCGTCAAGAAGTGTTACGTAATCGATGATTCCCGAAACTGATTCTCAAAGTTACTTCTCGTTTCTTCTCGTTTTCACGTATCGGATAGAATCGTCTCCTCTTCACTCGAATTATCCAATCGAATAATTACTCAATTAGATGTTATTACCATTTCAACCAAGCTTGGCGCAAATTGTATCGACCAGCCTCCTTGGATCCGAAAGAAATTCTGATTATTTTCGATCCTTTGATTCGTCCAAGAGATGGCTTCGAAGAGATAAAAGACGTTGCGGCGTACAAAGGAGACTTTGACCCTGCTCGACTCTTCCGCCAGAGAAAGTCATCCATTTATGTGCTCGTCCTACCTCGGCCACTTTCCCATTATGCGTCTCGAAGCTTGTGAACGCGGAATGCGTAATAACGTTAGCGCGCCGCGATTAACCGCAGGGCTGAAGCGGACGTTACGCAATCAGAAGACGACGAGTCGTCCCTTTTACAGAGGAGAATGAATGGAGCAGGATCGAAATCGTCTTTTTTTCTTCTCCCTCTCCTTCTCCTTTCCTTTTCTTTCTCTCGTTTCGCAACACGTTGCAGCCCCGGATTCTTTTCATTCCCTCTTCCTTCCCCACGGAAAAAATGAATCGTATACAAAATTACGCGCGAAAACTTTCGTCGTTTCGATATTAATTGGATCGATGATGGGTTTCTTTGGAAGGAAGAAATTGTTTGGAATTTTAACGTTCTTGGCTGCCTTTTTGGCTGGCAATCTTTGTACCTTTCCGGAGAGGTTCAAAAAAATGTGAGACGAAAGAGTTTTCGTTTGGTTATTTAGTTATCCTTGCAAAGGATTCAAAAATAGTGCAAACCAATTATTGGGACTTGTTCTCTCATCGACAGAATTCTGATCAAATATCAGAAGCAATTATTTTCGTCAGACGCGAATAAAACTCCCGAGAGAATTACTTTGGAAAGAATTTACATCTTTTCGAATAGAGATGTAAAAAGCGCGAGGTAAAATATTTTTCGTTTTGTTCGCTTAGTTATCCTTGGAAAAGGATTCGGAAAAACAGTGCAAACCAATTATTCCGTTTTTTAATAGAATTCTCTCACATCGATTCTGAATTCCGATTCAATATCAATTATTTTCGTGTCAGATTCGAATGAAACTCTCGGGAATTAGTTTTAGAAAGAATTCACACTTTTTTTTCGGATATCGAATCTATATAGATAGATTCGATTGAGGAAAAAAGAGTGGCGCGAGTCCTCGTTTTTTCGCTACACTCGGCCGCAACGAATGCGGTTGAAATTAGAAAATCCATCTCGCGCGAGAGAAGAGAGGAGAGCAGGCGTCAAAACAATTTTCTCTCGTTAAATCATCGGCGGATTCATTAACTTTCGCTAATAAGCATGGCCAAGTGCAAGTGAAACAGCAACTAGAGGTGATAATAATTGCTGTTATTGGGCGCTAATTATCCACCCTTCGCCACCCAAAAGTCGTTCAACGCACTCACCCGCTCAATATCAATATCGTATAAATAAATCAGCGGGAATTTCGTTGTGCGAGAATCGGCACGCTGGAATAAAATATATGAATCGCTCGATTCCGAAGATCTCTGTTTCGCTTTGCATCGTCCTTTTCTTTTTTTTTTTTTTTTTCGTACGCAGAGAGTAAGCATAATGCCTATACATGGCATCTTCAATTATTCGTTATGCGCAACACTGATTCTTTCCGCAATACTGATTTCACTTTCAACAACGCGCCGATCCTCCTCCCTCGTCCTATCCGTCCTATATTCAACGAGGAGGATACGATCAACGATCGGACGAGCAAGATATCTCGTTTTTAAAGAGGAAAGAAAATTTGTGACATGATAATCTCGAAGGAGAGAGAGAGAGAAAAAATACGTATCCGATACGTTGCGAAAAATTTAAAGAGATAATCGTACGCGTCGTTTGTATCGACGCCGTTATTGTTCCCTTGTTCAATTGTCGATAAATCTCGATCGGCCAGGATAAACGCGAGATGCGATAAGATACGGACTCGAGATGCCCGCGCGGGTAATAATTATCTCTAATTACCAGCCAATCTTTTCTCCGTTCTCGTCAACGGATCGCGAAAAGCGGTTTCTAGGTTGAACAGAAACCTCTTGGTTTCTGTGGAAGCGTGCAGAAACCAACCGGCCCGCATACCAGTCCACCCATGAAAGAATGGAGAGCAGTCAACTGCCACGAAACTTCGCGATTCGGCCAATTTTCTCGCGGTTTATTTAAAGAAAAAAAAAATAATAATAAAATAAGATAAAAATTCGAACAAATTCGAGCGACGATGCACATGAAAATGGAAACGAACGATTGACTCGACTTGTTAATTTGATTAACATAACTCGTTTGTCGTCCCTTCGAAATCGGCCGGATCCGCGCGTTGCCTAAGGCGAGTACGAAATACGACGCGTTTTAACATTGAAAGCGCGTCGCGATGGTAATCGGTGTTAGGGGTACCGTAATAACGTTCTTTTCTAAAGTCGAGAGACGCCGCAGAAACGGTGATCGTTCTCGTAATTATTCCGCAATTATTACTCGCAATGTGAGGCGAGATTAAATTTAATAACAGGCCACGAGAGAGTGCTCACGACGAGGAGGAAGAAAGATCCTTCCTCGGCACGTGCAACCTATTATCTCGCCGCGTTTCGTATTCTCCCAACCCGATGTAACCGGCTATTGTATTGCAAAAGACAATGACCAAGTGACGCGTGTAATCGTTTCTGCTCATCTTTGGATCACAGGTGTCGACAATCGAAGGCCCGCGTCTTCCTCTTCGCGCCTCTTTCGATGAACGCGTCACGCGTGTCATCGACCAACTCGCGACGAAATTGTTTCTACCATTCGAGAGCGAAATTGTTGAGAGAGTTTTTCTCCTGCAAGAAACAATTCTCAAGAATTTTACGAGCGTAATGGAACAAAGCGTTCGCGTATTTTCTCATTAAAATTCGTCATCTATTCGAGAGCATCTGATATATTCCATCCTTTTGTTAATATATTCATTCGTTGTCAGAAGGACGATTGGCAAAATGTTTAGGAATAAAATTCTGAAAAGTTATTCTGCAAAATTTTATTCTCAGATAACTTGTCGTCCACTCGATCGACATATTCAATCCTTTTGTTAATATCGTATTCATTCGTTGTCAGTAAACGATTGACAAAATGTTTAGGAATAAAATTTTAAAAAATTACTCTGCAAAATTTCGAGAATTTTATTCTCAGATATTAAAACTCGTCGTCCACTCGATCGACATATTCAATTCTTTTGTTAATATTCATTTGTTGACAGGAGGATGATCGATAAAATATTTATGAAATTCTGAAAAGTTATTCTGCAAAATTTTATTCTCAGATAGTAAAACTCGTCGTCCATTCGACAGCATCTGATCGGCATGTTCTCATGTTCTATCATGTTCTATCGCTTGATCTCTTTGTTAATATTACACCCACTCGTTGTCCGAGAGCAGCGAACGATCGGCAAAATGTTTAGGAATAAAACTCTGAAAGTTACTTTCGAGGAAAGTTACTTTCGACAATTTCATTCTCAAATATTACGAGCAACAAGTATGAGCGAACTGCGTATCCTCGAAACTGTCGAGTAAAACTCTCGAAAATTTTAAAAACTCTCGAGAGGTTTATTTCTCGAGTAATAAAAATTGTCACTCAATCGACGCAGCACATAGGATCGATATCGATATATTCCCAGCTATCGCTTAACCACTCGTTAATCGGCGATTAGCCAAGCGATCGACCCGAAATGTTGGGGTCGGCAGCGAAACGGGGCCACGTTCGAGCTATTGTCGTTAAACTCCTCGAGAAGTTCGCAACACGATCGATCGCGGTTGCCGATCATTTACAATCGTCGAATCGAATCGGATCGAATATTTCGAATCCTATTCTCGACATTCGATAAATCATGCGAGTATCCTTGTCGAAATATTTACTCGAACCCGAGTGAACTTTAATTCTTTTCAAATATCTCGCGTTATCTCGCGCGTAATATCGTGCTCGAGGGCACAACATTTAACTTAATAGAACGAGACAGGAATGGATGTTAATCGGATGAGCAAGATGCCCGTTGCAGCATCTGTGTCAGTGAGTGGCTTGGCCAAGCCACGAGCGAAACAATCATTATGGAAGGTATTACGAGGATCGAGGTGAGCTTGTCAGGTAAAATCGTGAGTGGCCTTTCTTCCAACCGAGTAAACAACGAAAAGCGCTCGAACAGGTACGCGTATGATTCGCGGATGTTTCCTCCTCCTCCTCCTCCCTCTCCTCCTCCTCTCCTGTCCATTAAGGCAGGTCGGCTCGAACCGCGTGAAAACTTTCACGGGTCGTCCAAGTCCCGTGCTGCTCTCGTGTTCACGCGCGAGGAATTTTAATTTCGTCTGATATTGCTCGCCGGCCATTCGAATTAAAATTCCTTTCAAAGGCGGGGGTCCACAATTGAAATTTTTTTCAAACGCACACACACAGACACGAGTCTCGAATGCGTGGAAACGGCATTTTTACCCTCGGAATGGAAACGAATTTGTAACGAATTTGATTCGAAATGGAAAAGTCTCTACGAACGAACGAATCCAAATGTTTCGAAACAACATTTTTATTTTTTTTTTTTCACGCTCGAAACGAATTTTAACAAATTCTTTTATATCCGCGAATATTTATTCACCTCGAAACGAAAGGCATTTCGAATCGATCAAGACGAATTTCGTTCATCGAGTCGAACGGGGTAAAGTCCGTTCAGTCGTGTCACGCCTATTTTAAGAAACCCGTCCAGTTCAAATTAGTCTCCGTATTTTTTATCCCGGAACAGCGAATAACAACTGCCTTACGCATGTTATAATGGATCGTAGCGGGGATTGTTCTCAAAATCAACCGCCTCGTGCCGCGATCAGCATCCATCCGTCCAGATCGGGATGGTGCGCGCGTTCTTTCACCCTGACCTGCCTCGTTCCTCGGTCCGGCCGTTTCGCGGAACCGCGGAAAAAACGTGATCTCGAGGAAGGAGGATGAAATTTCCATCTGCGAACCAACCCTTCCTCCGTTCGATTCTGTCCCCTTTTTTTCTGTCCCCGGAAAAACGATCCGTGGAAAACGGAGCTCGTGTTCGTCAATTGGAATAATCGAGGAAGAAGAAATTGAATCCGATGGAGAAGATCGAAAAGGGGAGGGGGGCAAAAAGATGGAATAACGGAGAGAAATGTTCGCAGTTTTGCCTCCCTTCCCTAGGCGGAGAGGAAGGATCGGCGAAGGATAGGATACTGTTTGTGCAAGAAAGGAGGGAAGGAAAACAACGCAACACGAGATGTTGGGCATGGACGAAAGAGGGAAAAGCGAGGCGAAATGAGCGATTCGAGGGAGCAAACAGAGCAGAAGGGGGGGAGGAGCGAGGTGGGCAGCGAGGAGAGAGAAAGAGAGGACGGAGAGCGAGAGAGCGGCGTGGCAAGGCGAGCCGGGGATCGGGTAGTGGGATCGACAAAGCTACCTGGATCCACGACGGCCACTTTCGACGGCAGTAACCACGAAGACGCCATGACGACACAATCACCCACATCGTCCACGACTCGGCTCTCATCTATCGGTCTAGTCGCGGCTATTTACCTTCTTCTGGCGACACGTGAGTTTGAATAATTCCTCCGCTACCCTCGACCACCACCAACCCTCCCCCACCCAAGTGATTTTTGCCTACCACCTGGTGTCGAGAATTTCTCTCCTCCTAGAAAATTCCTCCCCCCAAAATCATCGATAGATCGTTGTTGTTGTTGTTGTTGTTGTTCGAATCCAGGGAAATCCACTCCGTCCACTTTTCACCGTATTCAGAACGCTCGCCGGGTGCATGATACGTTATTATGAAAGTTGGCGGCTCGAATAATCGTTTCCCCGGGAAGCGTATAATAACGGATGTGCCTGCAAGTATAATCCAATCTCTCCGTTTGCCCGATCCGTGGAAAAATCCACGACGAGCGAAATCGAGGCCTTCGCTTGTTTTCACCCCCTTCGTGTTGGCGCTCGAGTAGTCCTCTCCTCTTCCCTCGTTCAGAGCTTGGAAATGGTGGATGGTTACGATACCGTTGTTCGAAATTATGCACGATCGCGTAGAAATAACGGGAACAAAAGATGCGTTAAATGAAATGATCCGTGATCCGTTGGAATTTTTGATTAATAGTCGACAGGGTGTGTCTTCCTTCCACTATTACGTCTCGTTATTAGCGCCTTGGAAGGACGTTAATCGCGAAGGACGTTAAACGTAGCGGTCAGTGAGAAGTTTCGAGAGTTTCAACTCTCGTGTATTTGGACTGGAATTCTGAATACAGCGAAAATTTCCTACGCCCGGGATTAAATTGGAGGATAATCGGTTTTAATCGCAGACGATAAACGATAAACCGATTAACGTGCACGACGTCGCCTCCCAATCTCGACAAAACGCTCCAACGAACACGAAACGCGTTAAAATTATTATTCCACTTGTCCGAGAATATATTTAAAATTTCAGATGGCGCGAGTCTCGACGTCATCGGCCTCTCGATTTGCCGGTCTGTTTCGCGGGATCTGCGTGACTTTCGCGTTCCACGCTTTTCCTCCCGGCTTGCTCGAGAGGAGAAAGAGATTGGGGAGAAAGAGGGAAGGAAGGAAGGAAGGAAGGAAGGGGGAAAAATGCGGTCGACAACGATTTCGCGATGAAATCCTCCTCCCCCCGCGAAAGTGTCCGCTGCGCGCGATATTTAGTTCACCTTTTTCAGTTTCCTTTACCTTATCTCGTCGAATTCGATCGAATCGAGCTTAGAAATAAAGCGTCGAGAAGATATCTTATTACTCCAGATTCTGTAAATATCTTTTTCCTCCTCCCTCTTTGCTTCTTTTCTCGATCGGACGATCTTCTCGATCGAGATCCAGCGGGAGTCAACGATCGGATATTGAAGGGAAAATCCGGTCGAATTCCGTGTGTTCCGTTCGTTGTTTACAAATTGCAAATCCAAAGTTTCGATTTATCGTGGAGAGGAACGAGAGGAAGGCAGGTTTCGAGTTTAATTCTATCGGTGAACCGATCGTGACAACCCCGTATCGGGATTCCGATCGGGCCGCAACCCGAGGGCACGATACTGGAGCGCGCGAGAAGAGAAAGAAAATAAACGAGGGAGGAATTTCCACGCGAGGAACATACGAGATAGTTCTATCTGTTATTCTTGGTTGGGCTCGATTAAAGGGAGGGGAAATAGATGGGATTTATCGGAAACGGACGATGAAATAATCGTGACAATTATTTTACTCGCTTATCTAACTGATTGTCCAAATGATTAACTTAATTAAAGGTAAGATGACAGTTATTAGGACATTTGCTATGTACACGTATACGTATCCACGTCGGCTTCGGCTCGATCGATATTCCGCTATCCTTGTGCCGATTATCCCGATTCACTTAACTCCTTAAATCCTTTCCTTCGAAAGATTTTTAAATCGAGATCTTTAACTCGCTTAAGAATTCTTCTGGTTATCTTCTAGAAATTCTCCAAGTCAAGTCTTAATTTTCTAAATCCTTAATCGTTCGCTTTTTAATTATTAAGGATTAAAATAAAATCAAATGGGGGAGAGAGAGAGAGAAGAATAAAAAGTCGATCGGTCGTTGAGATTTTGCCAAATGCTTCCGAAACACCTCGTTTCTCTCTGTATATCCCGTGAATCTAGCGCGTTGCGACATTGGAGTAGCGTTATGCAGAGGCAGCCAATTACGTTTTACTCCTGCTTTCTCTTTCGTATGAAAATGTCAAAGATCAGATATGTATCTCTCCGTCCCTCTCTCTCCTCCCTCTCCTTTTTCTCTTTCTTTCTTTCTTTCTTTCTTTCTTTCTTTCTTCTTTTCTTCTTTCCTCCTCTCCTATTCCCATCTTAAACCAAACCTCGTTGACCCAAATTTTCCCAAGCTCGCGTCTATCAGACAGGCGCTTACGTATCGCTCCTCGAACGCGATCTTTGCATCCTTTTTCCCCCCTCCTCTCGTTCCTTCATTTTTATCGTTCCCCCGAATATGGACGAATCACGGAACGCGCACGTATAATAATTTAATCACGTTCCCACCGTGTCGTTACCGCGACAATAATTACGCGCTAATGGCTCGCGGCTGGAACGACATAATGCATCCTCTCAAAGCTCGAAAGCGACACTGCTTTGACGCTTCGGTTTCTCATTAGCGATTGATATCGAAGTCTGTGCCAGCCATTCATCCTATGCGCATCGAACGATACAGATTTTGATAATATTACTAGCCTCGTCCCTACGTTTCTCGAAATCAAAAAGGACGAGTTTTCGCGCGGGGATATAAATTTCGAAGAATATTTCAAAAGGCTCAAGTCCAAGTCTAAATAAATGAAGGCTCGCACGGGTGTATCGATACGAACGAGTACCGAATAAGTAGACAATAGCCACGTTCCGTTCGAACGGAATCGGAGAATTCCGCGTATAGTTTGACCCGTTACTCGGATCGGCATATCTACGAGATCCGCAACGGTTCGCAAGGATTTTCCTTCGAGGTGAAAAATCTTCGTAACGAATGGAAGGAACGGAAACTTCTGCTCTCGGGCGTAAACAGGCGTGTACATAAATGCCAACTCGGAGAGCGACTCGCACACGTATACAATATTTCCGTTCAATTATCGAATACCTAACGAATGGTAATGGAGCGAAATGGTATCAACGACCGTTCCCTCCATATGTTACATCACCAATTACCAGCGACAGTTAACGGCACCGCGTTACACGGGCACCCGTGTACCCGTCTAATTTTTCTCCGCTGATTTTTCTCCCCCTCCTCCCTCCCCCGTTGATTTTTCCCGACCATCTCGCGGGCAGGAAGGGCATGGAAACGGAACGACGAGAGGTGGACGATGGACGTGGCGATCCACCGCACGATTTATGCCCGAGCGTGCGTCAATCTCCGTAGGACGGCCGATATCCTGTCCCCGGGCCGGTGAGTGGTTTGTAACGGTAGGTAACGGTAGGCAGCTCGATCAAAGGGTTCAGAGTGGTGGTGTTCGAATGGAAGGATCGATCGTGGACCGGTTTCCACGATTCGTTAGCATCTAACGAACGAACGGTCCACGCCAATGTGGGATTGGCCTTGACGTTCGATATAACCGAGCCGTACCATATTTATTGCGAGTGTTAACCCTGATTCCGTGGCGAGCATCGTAGCGCGTCCCCCTCCCCCTAAGCAGACCTTTCATTTATTCACCGCTCGATCGAAACGAATTAGTAGGAAGCGTTGCGGTGCGTCCTTCTTTCCCGCCTCCGCGGCGAAAATCATCCGTCCTTCGAGGCATCTCGGCAGAGAGAGAGAGAGATCCTTTCGTAGACCGACGTGACTGACATTCCGCGATCCATCCGCCGCGACACGATCTCCTCCGCGTGCCGCCACCGCTGCCCATCCAACAGCATCCGAGGAACTCGGTTTTGCATACCCCCGGCGATCTTCGCAACGATCGATCGTGGACGGGTAACGATCGACGAATGGAATCACGAATAGAATCACGGACGGAGTTGGAATTATTATCCCGATTTGCTCCTCCTCGAGATATTTACCCTCGCTCGTTACTCGCGATGAGGTAAATCCAGGTATATAGGGGGGCTTAAAAAGTTGGCGTTTCCCTTTTAAATTATATTCCCATCGGCGTTAACCGGATATCTCGGGCTTACCCGCCTCGCCATTAATCCAGGCTAATTAATTAAATTCGATTTTGTTTACAGAGATATGCAGCGCGGCTTATTACGGCAAGCTTATTGGCAAGCTGTCGGAACTTCATCACGGGGTGAGCGGTGAAGTTTACGCGGTGGACGGGCGAACTCTGTTCATCAAGGACTTCACGTACGACGGCGAGGCACCAAGTTCGTATGAGCAAGAAGCGCGGCAACTTTACCGTTTCGCGGTGCACGCGCGTCGATCAAACGCGTTGCTGCCTCTCCTCCTCCTCCTCGGCAAAAATAACGGGGCGCACGCTTTCGAGGAGCTCCTCGTCGTTTATCGCGAAAACGAATCTTCGTTTCGCGTCCACGGTAGAAACGGCTCCTCCTCTCGTCGGTTAAAGATTGTTGGAATTGTTCTCTCTCGATTCTCGTTAATTTGTGATTCGGAACTGAGAAAGAATTCGTTGAAATAATAACGAACAGATTTTACGTGTGGATTACTTGTTTCGATAATAGCTTTCGCTCGAAAAACTTTTGATTCGCGGTATTCGGAGAGAGAGAGAGAATCGGAGCCAACTCGATGAATGTTCGCTCGATCGGGGTAAAGGAGCGCATCAACGGTGTGGAACGCGTTAGACGATCCAAGGCCGGCCTTAAACTGAAGTTAATCATCGGTCCGTAAAAGGTACTTACTACGTATCCCTTTCGACTCGTTCTCCACTCTCACTTTTCTGCACAGTGGCGGGCTCCATAAAATCGAAAGCGTTCGCTCGGCGAAGGTCGCGCGCGCGTTAAAACGTTTCAACGATCCATAAACCGAAGGAAAATGAAAAATCGTAATTAATTAACGGAGGAGGTCAACGTTACGGTCGAGTTGAAATTAAGTAATTCGATAAGCGATATAAACTCGGCTCGATCGCTGCGAAAGCGCAGCAATTACAATTATATCTCTTTTCAGCCGCCTACTTTTACGTCGGCACGTCCAAGAGCCCCAATGGGAATGGAATCAGACTTCGAGACGAGAGCGGATCGTGAGTGCTCTTCGCGTGTTTATAATTACGTTCTTTTTCTTTTTTTCGACCATATCTCTCATCTTCGACTTCGATTCGACGTCCATTGCGTCGAATTCTTCTTTTTTTTTTTTTCTTTTTTAGAGAAATCGATATTCATCATTTCGATTGATCGAAAATTCGTTTGTTGCGCAAAGTGGCGCGGTTTAAAGGTATAATTCAACGGATGGAAATCGCGATATCCGAGAAGAAATTAATCCAATCCTGATTAATTCGCACCACTTTCATAATAAACGATCCACTTACGAAAATAACTCTCTTGTTTCTCTCGCTCTCTCTCTTCTTCTTCTTCTTTTTTTTTTTTATTCCGCGGAAATCGCGCGTAACAAACTTCGATTCGAGCTCCTTCGACGGAAGCAACCGGATCCAAACCTCGTCCCAGCTTGGAGAAAAAAAACTCCTATTCGATTTCTGCGATAGATCGGACACGTTGAAGCGGTATCGAAGGAAGGACATCACGCTCACGTTGCCGGACGGGAAGACGATGGCCAACATCAAGTGGTTCGCCGTTTGGTGCGACGAATTCTCCGTGAGTAAAGAAAGAACGCGGCATCGCGCTCGTGACCTTCGATTTCCACTCGCGCGGCACAGAAACCGGTATCCTCGGTTTCCTCGCAACTTTCACGCTCGTTCCTCTTCGGATGGAAAGCGATCGCCACGCGTTGCCAACGCCTACCCGCCACTCCAATTTGAAAATTTCGATTGGGGGATCTCGAGGATCGAGCGTGGAATTATCGAAATAAAGTTCTTTTCTTTTCTTTTTTTTTTTCTTTGGATTCGATTCAATTCGTTAGGTAATTCCTCGAAAGATAGATTTTCCTCCCTGAAAAGGAAGAGGAATTCGTGAAAATGATGAAATCGTGAGAAGAAGTTCGTTTCGGAATGGACGAGTTTTCTCTAAAAAAAAGGAATCTTCTCGCGCTTATAATTCGTATAAATTTATTCGACTCGACGGATTTATGTTGGAATTATCGAAAAAGAGAGAAGAGCACCGATGATTTTATTTAATCAAAGAATTCGAATATTCGAGATACACTGTTCGCCATGCATTCGAGTCTTCGAAACTTGGAGATTCAACTCTTAAAGTCGTGCATAAAGCTTACAATTAAGTAAATTTATTTGCTTCGATCCCAAGATCCTCTCCAACTTGAACTTCAATCCTCAAGTTTTCAAGCTTCGTAAGCCTTTGTATAATTCAGCCTTTAAAGAGTTGAATCTCGAAGCTTCGAAAACGTGCTCTGACGTCAAAAATTGCGAAAAAAGAAGAACAAAAATCGCCCGTTTTTCGTTTAACGAACTTTATATTTCAAAAAAAGAAAGAAAGAAAGAAAGAAAGAAGATCTAATTAACTTGGAAAACTTTCGTAACAAGAGTTGCAGCGGCTACGATTTCCTTCCGAATTTCGGAATTCCAAATGGAAAAGTTTTAGGTAAAAAAGTGCGATACGGGCTCCACGAAACCGCTTATCCGCGACAGTCCGGCACGGATCGCCGATTTACGTCCCCGATATTGCCGACGCGACGAAAATTTATTCCGTGCTGGACACCGGATACACCCGCGTGCGTGCGTAACACCGGAATGATAAAGCTCGATCAGGAACCCGAGGGTCGAATTTCGATTAAGCGGACGGGCTCGGAAAATGAATAATCCCTACCTTACCGAATATCTGCATCCCATTTCCCCCGCGGAAAAGGAATCGAAATGCAAGCTATCTTACTGTCTTACTTCGTCAAACTTTAAATCGAACTAAAAAGCCCGGCGATCGGAATCGTCGAGCGTTTTATCGCGATTTTATCATCAACTCGAAATGTGTATCTCAGGTGAACTTCGGGGACGTGAGGATACCAAGGGGATTCGACTACCCGAAACCGCAAAAATTGGCCGCCCTGAACGGAGTGCACGGGGTCAGCTCCGAACCGATCGTGGTCGTTGACGCCCAAACTTTGTTGATACCCAGTTTCAGCTACGACGGTGAGGCGCCTGGTAAGTGAGAAAGAAAGAGATAGTTTGAAACAACCGCGTTCTTCTCGAAATTGGTGTAACACTTGTATATGTAACACTCGTACATTTGTCCCTTCCCCTCGATTTGGCAGATGCGAAATTTTGGGTGGGGGCTGGACCAACGCCATCACCGCAAGGTATCCGCGTGCCCGACGAGAATGGAAAGGAGCAACCGCTCCGCCGATACGATCGCAAAGCCATAGTGCTCACGTTGCCCGGGGACGTAACGATCCACCAGATCGGCCACTTCGGCGTCTGGTGCGAGGCGTTCGCCGTCGACTTCGGCCACGTGCAAATTCCACAGGGTCTTAACGTGCCACCGTCCCTCAAGATGCTCGGGGTTTCGCCGCAGGTAAGCTGGAAAGGCTTCTTGTAGTCCGTCCGCAAGAAGAGAGAGACCGCCGGCTTGGATCATTTATTAAACGCGACGTCCGCCAATCCACGATCGAGCTCGCCACGTGTAATCGTCCAGTTTAATTACGAGTCGATTCAAACGGTTCAACTCTGGATCGAGGAATTTTGCTTTTCCATCATTCATTCGCGAGACTCGGTCACGCGATTTCCCGCCTCGTTTTTTTCTTTTTTTTTTTTTTTTCGACGAGCACAGCGTATGTACAAACTGCGAATGCCAATCACGTTCGAGCTGGCTGAAGGTGGAAAGGGATTTTGAACAGACTTTCATCCCCCTCCCCTCCTGGATCGATTTACATTCGCGTTTAACCTTTGTGTCACGTTACCCCTTCGATCGAACGCCTTCCTAGTTTAATTTCATATTTCAACCCGCTACTTTTCCATTTCCAATGCTCCAATGTTTCGCAAGCCTTTCTGCCTCTCGCTCTCCATTCGGATCGGATCCGTTTCTAACCTTTTGGGCAGGGTTACAAGAGAATTGTCAACGTCTTTTCCCTTCGATTTCTCCACCACGAGACGGAGAGCGGCCTCCTTTGTTCCCCCTTTTCCGCACACACATATATATATAGTATTACAGTATCGATGCGTAAACGCGATCGAACGCGCGGAAACAAAGCTTTTCGCATAGGAGCAATCAATACAGAGGAGCTCGGTGCATTGTTCCACCGGTGAATTTGTCT
Source organism: Apis cerana (assembly GCF_029169275.1). NCBI lineage: Eukaryota > Metazoa > Arthropoda > Insecta > Hymenoptera > Apidae > Apis > Apis cerana. The sequence goes on from NC_083866.1 coordinate 7,003,752, forward strand.
CTGTCAATATTTGAGTGGATGTCAGCGGACATCGCGTCGGGCAAACGACGCAATGCGCTCGCCGATTTACGGATTTTCCAACCGAGCCTCCTTCCTTCGAGCACTCGAATCCAACCCGAACGAGATATCCTCCTCGATGACGATAAACGAGAGCGTGGCGCACGCATTCCAATCCAATCACCTCTGTGCATAACACCCTGTCTCTGTCCTTGTGTTGCAGAACGTGCATCGCGGAGGGCAGGGACAGACACTCGGTCTGGCGAATCTGTCCACTCCGTCGTCGTCGCCGTCGTCGTCGCCGTCGTCGCCATCGCCTCCTCCTCCCTCCTTCGCGTTGCTCGCCCACCAGCAATTCCAACGACCGACAACCTACCGGCCGATCCTCCGCCGAGAGGATCCGCTTCAACTGGCCCAGCCCGCTGTCGACTATAGAATAGCGAACAGCTTGCAGACCCAGGAACCTCTCGCGCAGCAGCCTCACCGCCTTCGCCAATCCGCCTTTTACCCGTCACAGGCCGGAACCACGGCCCAAATTGCCCACGAGTACGGCGACGACGATTTAGCGAGTCTAGACGATGCCACGGCGTATCAACAGCGTGACAAAGAGGACGATCGGGTCCCCGTGCAACGTGAAAAATCGCGCCTAGCTAACGAGCCGCGCCCCAACTCGTACGCGAGGCTGTTACGGTTTCAAGGCGACAGAAGGCTCGATTCTTTCGTTCGGTATTGACGCCTCGTAATTCGTCCAAGATCCCCCTCTTCTTCTTCTTCTTCTTCTTCTTCTGCTGCTGCTTCTTCTTCTTCGCGCGTTCTTCGTTTCTCCACCGTTCGGGATTAAGAGAGGAACGAGAGAATCGAGAGGGGAGCCCGATTTTCGAAAACGATAGGCTAGCGATGACTTCTTAAACGTACTTCTACGCTTTCCAGATCCTCGATTCGAACAGAGATGCCGCAGCAATGGCGTCGCACTTTTGCGAACCGACCATTGTTCCCTCTAAACCCCTCTCAATGTGCAGTCTTCGCGAAAAAGTAAAAATACAATTTGAAACACAGTTGGAATGATCACGGTTAGGTTAAAGTAACCATTCGTTCGCTCAAGGATCAAAGTAACATATACAGAGTCTCACGGTAATGGATAGTCCTTCGAGTTTAGACACCACGTTTGTGCGATATCCAAAGTCGTCCAGTTTCGACGAATTCTCCGATTCAAGAGATTGGAGAAAAACACAATACTCCTCGAAAGGGTTGAGTAATCGTCCAACTGTCCGCTTTAAAGTCTATTTCTCGAGAGAGGAAGAAAAGGAAAAACAGCGATTCTAACGGTTTGGACGGAAGACTTTTAGCGTGGAGACGGATGTTCAGCGTGGAACTCGGTCAAACTCTCGTTTCGACAAATTGTGCGAGCCGGTCGCGTTCACTAACGATCATTCGTTCTGGTGAGCTGAGCGTGGAAACCTCAGGTGGCGCGGCTGCGACGATATTAGCCCGAGGCTCGTTCCTAAAGTTCCACGCGTGCATCCACTTTGTAAGTTTCGGTCGGAGGTTGGGCGGCACGAGAGTAGGTGGGTGGGCGGCGAGGCGATCGCTTCGATCCTCTCCTTATTATTTATTTAATACCGTGCCACCTGTTTGGAGAGAATCTTCGAACGTTGAGCTGTACGCACAGTTAGTTATTCCATACTTTGCACACTCGTGTGCTTGGTGGAAGATGTAATTTGGGCTGACAATGCGGATAATTTTCTTTTTCCCCTCCCCCCTTTTTTAGACAGTAGTTTTTGGCTAACTTTTTTATCTTTTTTGGAAAATGAAAAAAAACGTGTGCGAAGGGTATTCGCGCGGTTAACGGATCGATCTCGCATTTTGTTTTGCTCGAGAGGGAAATTTTTTTCGTTTCGGTCGATTAAAAATAAAACGAACGTGTGCAGGCGGATATACGCGGTATTCACACACGTGTACGTATCGTGCCTTTAATCTCTCGAATCCTCTTTAGAATTCTATTATTCCAAGAGCACGTATGTACGTACGTACGATCTTGCCACCGTGGGGGTGGATGTGTCACATTCGAACAATACCCGAGTTGCCGTAATTCAGCTTTGCCGTCTCTCTCTCTTTCTCTCTCTCTCTCCCCCTCCCGAGCTCGTATCAAACATGCTGTCGATATTAGTGACGCTTGGATATCGGTTTGTGTCTCCCGAGCTCATCTGCGTGCGCTCTGGTGCGAACATCGCGTAGACGTGGTGGAAAACGCGGTAGGAAGAAAATATCATCGAGATTTCGAGTATGCGTACAACCTTATCGAGGAAAGACCCTTGTCAACGAGATCCTTTCGTTCCTTCGAAACCCACCCACATTTTGCGTATACCGCCACTCGAGAAAAGTATTCGAGCGAGTATAAATTGAATGATATTGTATTGTACTTAATGTAAGTTCGAATCGTTTATTTTAGATGTAAGCAAGCGAAAAAAAAAGAGAAAGAAGAGATGTAAAACGTCTTTTGTAAACTCGTAAGAGCGTGAGAACGATGGTTATTCGACTGTGATACAAGGGTTAATTATACTTTTATATATATATATACTTATCGAGAGAAGGCGCACGTTATTCTTCCAAGAGACGGAGGGCTTGGAAATAAAGTCGAAGAAATCCCCTTCCAACCTAGGCCAGTCACTTTCTAACAGAAGCTTCGCGCAATATCGAGTATCTATTTACCGAGATACAGATTATATATATATATATGTTTATATATATATATGTTTACATGTACACAGATGATATTATCGTTTTCTATCCATTTTTTTGTACGTTTTTACCCGAAATTAATGCGAATAAACGTATTACTTTCTTGACAATCAAACGAGTTTCTTATCTTACCTCGAGACTTCTTCGCTCTTATTCGTCTTATTCGCCTGTTTTTACTGATTCTCTTACGCGAGACGTGAAAATAACGAAGGATCGATCGTCACGTTGATACGAAGAAATCGAACCGTTTCTGTTACGAACGATGGTAAACGGTTTGTCGTTTGATTTCAGTCGAAACTGAATTGCGAAGTTCTGGAGGACAGGCTGGCTTTCGAGGTGCGATGGGCCGTGGCCGGAGACAGCATAGTCGCCCAACTCGTTGGAAAACTTGGTGAGTATATATATATATATATATATGTATACTATATTTCCGCGCTGTCCGCGTGCTCGTCGCCCACAAAAGGACAAAACTTCTATCGCATTTATTGAAAGCGGTGTGAATTTATACGTGGCCGCGACCGCCAACCCCAAGATCCGGCCCCAACTTTTAATTAACAATACTTCCCCTCACCCCACTTCGTTTTCACCCGCCCACGACGCTTCCGCTCCACGGATAATACGTGTGTATATATTTTAGTTTTGCAACGATAGACCGTTCATACCAACGTTCTCGAATTTTTATTCTCCGCTCGAAAAAACTTCTCCCTTCCCTCGAAGATTACGATCATCTTGAATCAGAGATCTTGAATCAAGAGAAAAACGCGGATTTTGAATCTCTAATCGAATCGAAGATCACCTTAATTAAAATTCAGTTCGAGTAAATGAGCGGAATAATGATAAATAATAAGATCTGTGTGTCGTTATGGTCAGACGACGGACAGTACATGGCGTTCGGATTATCAGCGGATCCGGAAAGAAGCTCGATGGTCGGCGGGGACGCGGTGGTTGCCTGGGTCGACAAGCAAACCCTTCAAGGTTACGCCGTCGATTACTTCTTGGACGCGAAATCGCAATGTTCCGGAGGACGTGGCAGCTGCCCCGACACTCGCATACAGGTTTAATCACTTTCACTACCTCTCTACCGCCCCTCTCCTCCCCGAGGCGATCCTGGTGATCCAAAGTCCCCTAGCGTCGGTTTACATTGAATTTGCCTCGGCCGGATTGCCGGTTTCCAGGAGAACACGAATTCCATCCGATTGTTGAACGCGGCGCTGGTCGACGGATACAGCATTGTCACGTATCAGAGGCCATTGAAGACGAGCGACGAGCTGGACCGTCAAATCCTGACGAACCGGTCGCAGCCGATCATCTGGGCCGTCGGTCCGTTGAACGAGAGGCAAGAGGTCAGCTTCCACTCCGACTATCTGAAAACGGACCGGTTCATCGATTTCGGGAGGCCGCCGATCTGGAATTGTCCCGTCCCGGACCACGATCTTCACGAACCCTCCCAGATATTCAACAACGGCGACGAGCCCGATCAGGTATTTTTATCGTCGAGCGTGTTAATTCGATCGAGGAATCGACACTCTCAACTCTGCTCGTAGCAGCAACTGGTCGCGACTACGAGGCGACCGAATCGAGCCCCTGCGACGCCCGCGCCCGCCCCTAGGAACGGTGCATGGGAAATCCCGCCTATTCAATGTAACGAGCCGGAAGACGGAGTGTTGTACGCCCAAATGGGGCCCACTGGAGGAAAACACGGATATCCAGCCATCACCGGTGCGGAAACGGAACATCCCCTCTTATTCGAATAATTGATATTCCTCTTTCTGTTTCTTTCTTTCTTTCTTTTTAATTTCTTCTTCGACGAGATCGCTCGTTTCAGGTCACGTTGGTTGGGGTATCTCGTGGTATATAAACGGCCTGTTGATTCCGGAGATCAACGTGGTCCGCGGAAAGAAGTACAGATTCGTGGTGGAAGGTGGAGAAAATCCTGAAACCCCGGCTCGGTATCATCCCTTCTACATTACCGACGATCCTGTCGGTGGTTACCAACACAAAACACCCGAGGAGAAAGAGGTGAGATTCCCTTACGATTCTCGCTCGACGTGCGTCCAACTTGGAGAAATGACCATCTCTCTCGTTATCGTTCGACCAATTGTAGAAAGTGAAAATATTCGCGGGCGTGAAACGTCAACGGGGGGTGGTTCGACCAACGGGTGTCGGCCGTCTGTGCAACTGGCTGCCCGATCAGAATCAACCTCTGGCCGACGATTTCACCTCGTTCGGCGCTTACCAACGTACCCTCACCCTGGAATGCGACCACGGCGAGCCAGGTATCGTGGAATGGACCCCGGACGAGGACACGCCCGACACCGTGTACTATCAGGTAAGTAAGATACCGAATCGAACGTATAACCGATAATCGGAGAGCGGATCGATACTGTGGTGTTCTACGATCAGTGTTTCACGCATCGTTATCTGGGCTGGAAGATAAACGTTCACGACAGCTGCGACGTTGAACCAGCCGGGAACGAGAATCACGAGATTTACGTCGATCCGAAGAAGGAAGGGGGCAGGGAGGATCTCGTGATCAGCCCCAGCATCCGCGAGGCAAGCAAGGTAACGCCAACGGCGGAGTTCTTTCAGCAGCATCCTCCTCTTCTTCATCATCATCATCATCATCATCATCCCCCTGGTGAACACGGGCTTCGTTACTCTTACCATCAAGCGACTAACCCTGACAAGCTAAGCACACCATACACGCAGTTACTAACGACCGCTAACAACAACAACAACAACAACAACAATTACCTGCGCTTGAAATCATCACCGTCGCCGTACGAGGAGCCACTCGTCTCGAAAGCTTCGTACAACGCGCCAGGCCTGGCCGCGTCAATGCCCAATCGTCACGAGGTACGCGTGAAGGAGCCACATCGTCACGCGCACCTCGACCAAGATCTCGTCCAGCCGCATTATTACAATCATCATCATCATCATTACAATCATCATTATCATCATCAACTACTACAACAACAACAACAACAACAACAACAACTCGCACCGATCTATCGCGAACAATCGATGGGAGTCACGAGGCTGACACCCTCCTATACACCTGGCCGACATCAAATCATGGAGATCCAACCAGAGCTCCTTCGACAATCCTCTAACCAGCAATTGTCTAACCTCGTTGCAGATAATCCACGACCACTGAGCCACGGGACGAAATACGTATATCCGGTTACCTCCAGCCCACAGATCCCGTATTCGAGGCCGGCGCCTCACCATTACGCCACCAATTATCATCATCTTTATCACCCACCCCCCCTCCCCCGTGATCATTATCAATACAACAACCAACCGGACCAGAGGACTCAACTGATGCTCGTCAAGAGACCGGTGTTGACACGTCGACCGATGTTGCAGACCGCCCATACGATGCCCCAGCCCACCCTCGCCCTACCGCCAAGATCGATCTTCATGGAACGTAAGAAGACCGTGTACAGACCCCCCTCCCCCTCCTCCTCCTCCACTTACACGGGAAGGAGAACGGCGGAGCGACCCTCGTCGCCGGGTGACCAGGATAACCCGCAGATCGCCAAGCTGAAGAAAATCGAGCGGGCCAAGCTCGAAACTAAAACGCCGAGCTTCGACGATATTTTCGTGACTCCTATAAAACCTGCGAGAAACACGGGATTCGATCCAGATTCTATAGTGATCGAGAGCGGGTTTAAACCTATCATCAGAAACGTTGAGAGCGTGGCTCAAAAGAGAAGTTCGGAGAAACTGGGGCAAGAAGAAGAGGAGGAGGAGGAGGAGGAGGAAGAGGAAGGAGGAGAAGATGGTCGGGAAACTTCGAACCATAAAGCGGTCGACAACTTCGAGCCGGTGTTCATACCTTCCCCGCCCGTTCCCACAGTGGCTACAGTGGTCAAGAAATCGAGGAAAAAGTCCGCCAATGGCAAACCACGTGCAACGGAAATGGACGACATGGAGGCTGCCGCCGACAGGATGAACGTTCATTACTTGCCACCGATTTCCTTTCCCGACAACGATCCGCCACCCTCTCCCTTTCCCTCGCCTCCATCCTCCGGCGTGTTGATAACCTTCGATGGAAAAATGTTGAAGGATTCCAGCCTGGTCAGATCCATTTCTGGCGTCGAGGAACAGTCCAAGGGCAAGCTCTCCTCGGACGTTCTCAGCAGAACGCCACAATTCGGAAGGTTCAAAGGGGAGCTACCACCTCCCATTCCCGGCGAGGTACGATCGTTCGACGATCGTTCTCAGCTCGATAAGCGTCGCCTGTCGTCGTCGGATCTCTCGATACCACGAACGACGAAGAACACTAGGCTGACACTGGTCGAAAGATCAAAGAGATCGCCGCACGAAGGACACGTACACGTTACGGATTTTACACGAACGAATTCGAGCTCTGAAACAAATCACCACCAACATGGTAAAAATTCAATATCAATGCCTCCCGTCAACACCGGTCAAACAATCGTGTTTAACTTGTTGTATCTAGTTTTGGCCATAATCGTTTGTCACGTCATTTGATAAAGTTGTTTTCTCGAACGCGCAAACATTATATCCGACATTGTTTGAACTTTGATTGGGAATAATATAAATGCTAAGTTGGACTTGTAAACTACCTGGTATGATTAGTTGACTGAATCATGGTTAACGCGTCATCGTTTACCGCATTCTTTACCGATCCAGGAAACAACTTCCAATAATGAATGAGCGTAATGTACATGTCTTCGCAGATAGTAGACGATGTAATCGACACGATAACACGGGAAAGGAATATAACTAACCTGAAATAATTTCTCTCTCTCTCTCTCTCTTTCTTTTTTTTTAATTTTATTTATTCAGCTATTTATTAACGAATTATTGTCCTTTATCGTACAAGAAAGATGTCTAACCTTTATTTGCAGCAACCAAACTATTTCTGTCAGCTGTCGAATAAAATCGATGGCTAATATGTATAGTTCACCGGATCTCCAATATACCTAGAACGTAATATCTTGATTATTCAAAGAGACAAACTGTTGACACTTTCCACTTTCGAGGTGCGACGAGGAATAATAAATAGATCTCGTTATTCTAACCTGCTGTTGATATCAGTTTGTTGAATTTTTAAGGTATTATATATAATTGTACATAAGTTAAATTAAATTGTTAATAAAGATCGTATAATGGATCGAATATCTCTCCCTAACGATATCGTTATTTTCGACGAAAGACCTCGTTTAACAATTGTAAACTCCATTCCTATCGAAATATCAATCTTCACGCTTGTAAGGATCGTTAACCACGGAAAACTCGATTGAGACAGACGACAGACATTAAGCAATATTTTATTGTATAGAAAAAAGAAAACAAACAAATCTTACAAAACAATCAGCACACTAACTACTGTACACGACCGTATAGGTATAATATAAAGAGCGTACAGGCGACTATCAGTCGATTGCTAATTACATCGGAAACAATTGTCGGCTGGAACGCGGTAAGCAAAGATACAGTTTTTTTTTCTTCTTCTTCTTCTTCTTCTTCCTCTTCTTCTTTTTCTTCGCAAACATTCGCATCTTTTCTCCGGTGAAATAGGAAATTGCTAAACGAATTTGCATTTTCACTCGCAGTCGACGTACCATTAAAAATACCCTTTTAAGTAACCATTGATGGCACACGACGCAATTGCCCCACATACTTACAAATTCACGGGCAAAATTCGCGTCGAAAAATTGTATTCTAATTATACTTTAATAATTGCACGATCAGTGTGAAATCAAGAACTGAATTATTGAAATTTTAATTCATCCGTTTTGTTTTAATTTCAAATTAAAAATTTTCCTATATATTTACCAATATTGCCACGAGTACGATCAACGGAAATAATCGTTTCTTTAGAATTGACTTTTTTTTTTTTCCTTTTTTTCCTTTTTTTTTTTTTTTTTACGAGAATGCACAGACTGCTTCTTCCAAGCATAACTTGATTCACTCTTGTCTTAAAAAGTAATGCGGCGCATACGAGCCTGAACATTATCAGTTATTACATTTATATTATCATTACATATTTATGTTGACAATGTATTTACATATGTTACACGATTTCTTTCCTACTTAACGATAGTAACGAGTGTAAAACGGAACTTTGAGTACGATAAAAGCGATACTCGTTCTAGCAATTCTACGATTCCTCTGAGTATACGCTTGAACCTCGTGATCGAAGAAACTTGACTCAATTAAATACGAATATCGATCGTATGTTCGTGCCTGGATTGAGTCTATGAGCAACGTCGCTTCTTATTACTCGAGTTGGAAATTGATATAATACTTTTCTATTTTAGGATTAAAGTCACGTGAATGGCGTGCTTTTCGCTTCGATAATAGCGGGCGAGAAGACCTCGTTCCTCTGCGATCCATAACACGAGTTTTAATACACTTGAACAATCGGCTCATGATTACTTAAAATTTCGAGTACTTATTACTAGTCACGCGATACGCTGCTACGAAATGTAATACTAACAATAACGCCAATGATACGTATCTCAGCGAGGTTGATTTTCTTGCATAATTTCATTCTATGGTATGGTACCTTTTTCTTTTGTTCCTTTGTTCCTAGCTGATGAATTATTGCAAACGATTGCAGAGAAGTATAGAGATCTTAAGAATTTCACGGAATCTATCATTTGAAACAAAACAGTACAGATACGAAATGTGTAATCAGTCGAAATAAAAGTGTCATGATCCCAATTTATTAAATGACAATGCCATTATTCTACGTATGAACGTACGTATGCGCTACATTTCAGTTGACGGAATGTTTTCTGTACTCTTGCTTCTACACTCTTTATGGCGATAGAAACGTACTCTGCCGTGTTGAAATGTTTTGCATTGGAAAAAATACCTCTATCGTTAGTAAAAATACTATATTCTCCATAATCAGTTTTCTAAATATACAAGATGAAATAATTCATTCTATATCGAACGGTACTTAAAATAGCGTCATGATTGTTTCCGTTTTAAATCACTAATGAAAGATAATTACATATAAAATAACTCACGTTTTAACACGCAAATCGTGTTCTGAATAAAAAATCGAGACGTGATATACATGATATTCGACATAGATAACTAGCTTAATACAAAACATCGGATTCGTAACGAATCATATCTATAAAACAAGACAAGCTAAAAAATAATATTTATCAAAAGATATATATACTTAGAAAAAAAAAAAGTTTTAAAGTGTGATCTATCGATTTCGTTAAAAAAAAAAAAACACAAAAGGTGAAAACAAAAAGGAGAAAAATTGGCAAGTAACGTATCAAGAAGTTCCCTTGCAAGCAAATTTTTTACTTTACAAGTTGGAAAGTATAATTAATTTACTAAACCACGGGTTGATGCCAAACAATTTTTCCACTGAGACAACCAGACACGAGCAAACAATGCCTTGGAGAAAATTTTGTACTGACTACGATGCCAGAATGACTAACATTTGTCACTAATTCGTGCAACTGTACAGACTCATTGTAGGGAGGAACGCAATTAGATAATTCTGAACAATCCTTAGAAAATGCTAATAATCGTATGCCATAACCGAACGGTGAACATATTAATCGGCCATCGGCAGAGAAACATAATTCTTTGATATAACCGGAACCTACGTTAGGTTCTTCTATATAATGCGTTAATCTAGGTGTATTTTGATGAATCATACGATTTCTCGGAATGGCGTACATCGTTTGTTGGCCTTGTCTATTCCGATTTTGAACTCTAATTCTATCGCCAATTATAACTACCGTATTGTTACTCGATCTAGAAAGCCAATCCCTCTCCCTTCTAAGCCTGGCTTCCCTAATCGCTACGTGTGCTTCCCACACATCGGTTGTACTTACATGTAATTCTATATTACCAGTAGAAAAATTGTCAATCATGTTGCGTGGTCTTAAGTAATTAAGATGAGAATTTGGTCTCGGTGGCCTGTAATCCTGTCCCGAATCCCTTTCTTGATCACCGGATCCCTCCTCTAATATGCTCTCATCAGCCGCGTAAAGATCAGCCGCATATATGTATCTGTCCGCTTGCCTATCGTCTCTATCCGCGCTCACTCGAGAATCGGACGAGCTTGAACTAGTCGAGCTAACTTCGATCGCGCCGAAATTCGTTCTTGTCGCATTTCTGTCTAAACGCGAATTTCTCGATTGCGATCGTGACGCCCTACGTGACGCCACTTGCCAGTTTCTCGAGGTTCTAACTGACTGCGCATTATCCGATAATCCGGCAGCGTTCGATCTTGTTGAATCTGAGGTTGTATGAATTACTCTAACGCGATTATTTGGACTTTCGATTAAAAAGGAAGAAGTTATACCCGAACGAGAAGGTTGAGGTTGTTGAAAATCCTCGAACTCCTCTACGGGTACTTCGTTAAACTGAGGAGTCGTTTCCTCTCCTTCTTTCGCCTGCTCCGCTATACTGGATACATCACGTTCTTGTATATCGTGAATACAGGTCCACTAAAATGAAGAATATAATAAACGTAATATAAAAAATAATATAAAAATGAGGTAAATCATACATAATTGTACGTTGACTTGCCTCGGATTTTTCCCCATTACTAACGTTCCTAGACAAAGCACACCATCCCTGTGGATGCACTTGCAAACTCGATATTATTTCGGCATCATCGCCAACAGGGAAATCGGTTAAAAACTCTACTCGATTATGAGTACGAGAATGAGAAAATAGATGGGTGAAACTTGCCACGTTTGGTATCGTAGTTTGAGACGATTGCATTAACCGATACATATTTGGCTGAAATAAAAATCAATTGTTATTTTACAAAGAATAAAAGATACAATGGCGAACGTATTAAAAATAAAACGTACTCTAAATCCTGCCAAGTCTTGACTTAAGGAGCTTAACTTAAGATTATGTATAATGATGAGGTATCCAGAAGTAGTACTTATTAACATTTTACTGGCATCTGGACTAAGTCTAGTGCGCATCAATCCATTTGTATGGAACACACGTGTATAAAGAATACTATTCTCTGTAAAACTATTTATGTCCCAAGTGTATATACTACCGTCAAAACCACTGGTCAATAATAAACTATCTTTGGGACTATACTCTATATTTTTCACCCAATTTGAATGACCTTGAAGTGTCCTTATTCTTTGCTTTAAGTTTCTAGCATCCCAAAGAGCTACTGTACTATCATCTGAACATGTTGCAAACATACGTTGATCCAAGAATCTATTGTAAACAAAAAAAAATTATTATTATCAGATATGTATTATCTTATTATCAGTATTAATTTAAAAAGATAAAGATACATACCTAACACAATTAACACAATCATGATGAGCATTATCAATCGTATGGATTAAATTCCTTCTCAAGGGATCAAACATTAAAATACTTTTTTTTTCACATGCTGCCAATAGAAGAGAGCTAAGTAAGATAAGAAAAAAATATGATGTCATAATTATTAAAAATATATGATGATTTTATCGAAATCAAAATGTCTTTAATATATGCATATGTACCCATCTGGAGAATATTCAAGATTAAAAACTCCACCATGCGCAGCAGCTGCGGATAATGCATGGTCCCAAGAAGTTACTGGTTTCATAGACGAATAAAGGGTTTTATGAAAACAGTCGGCATGTCCCAATGGGAACTTTATACCCAATTCGCGTTGCCTTAACCAGAGGCTATTTGCTTGTCTGGTTCTTATTTTAGGCATTTCAGCCAGGTTTATATTTCACCAACATTCAACTAAATATATTTAGCGACTCAAGAAAAAACGTAGTAAACAAAACTTAGAAGTATTTAATTAAAAGTATTTAATTCGAATTCCAACTTCCCAAATTCAGTTTATATCTCTTTTTTATATTATACAGTGTAAATGATCAACGTTGGTATCCTCTCGAAATTGATCGATGAAAATTATTGATTCTCTCTCTGATAAAAGACACAGCATTAATGTCGTTTTCTCGAAATTTTTACGAGATCGTATAATACTGAAGTAATGATAAGGTTAAGTGCGAGATGCCACTAGCGGGCAGTATTACACGTGACTCTTGACAGACGCCTTCACGTTTTTTTCAATTGACGATCTTTAACAAAGCCGAGAATGGAATAAGTAACTGATCAAAGTGTCACACTTATGTGCAATGTCAAACTTTAATAGAATTTAAAGAAATTTTTAAACACCTGACACAACATGGATCAACGCCATCTTTACTTTGACATACAACGTCGTACATTGAGAATCGACAAAAACTCGAGCGCGAGTCTCGAACAAGATTCTCATCGTGTGTGCGCTTTCAGGTAAACGCAACGAATAAATACTTTGTTTCATCCAAAATCCACCATTCCTTTTCTCTTCTATTTCCACGTTATCATAGAACTCACACAAGTATGAGTAACTGAAGTTGTTGTTCACTATTAGAAAACCAGTCTTACAACTATAAATATGGCATGGAATACCTTAATTAACATGTAAGTGATACTAATTTACTATATTGAATGTACATAGAAATGTACATCTTGTTTCTGTACATATTTGATCGATAATAATGTATATAATTTTTTGTGAGCTTAAACTAATGTACTTACATTAACACAAGAATAACGACGTAGTGAGTAAAAAAAAGATCATTAAAAGATATAAAAAAATATCATATATAATATATATATTGTTTTATTTTTTTTATTTATTTATTTTTTTTTTTTTTTGTATAATCTCAACATAGAATATATATATTTTAATAGATAATTTTCATTCTTCGTTACATGAAATCAGTGTCTTGTTAAAATCGAGGCTATTATTACTTAAGTGCTTCTCGGTCCATTCATCAAATCTTTGAGATAATTTCTCGGACATATAATTTTTCCAATCACCGATTTTGCCCTTTCTTATAAATTTCTCATTTTCGGGCAAATCTTTCAAGGGTAAAATCTGTTCCAAATTTGTGGCGGGATTAGCAGCCATCTTTGAAAATTTTAAATGCTCGCTAAGATCAGCAATTTGTTCGTCTGTCACAGTTTTTCCCATAAATTTTGCTGTCCTTCTAATTATTTCTCTTTGATTCTGAAATGGAAAATTATTATTTAAAATGCTTTTTTTAAGTTATAAATAAATATTCTTATTTACCTTTTTCATTTCTTCATAAGTTAAAAATAATACATTTTCTTGGTCTTTCATTTTCCAAAATTGTAAAACGTGATTCCAAAATGGACTTATCGGTGCTTAAATTAAAAATAGTTTTTTAATAAGTATATATAAATGTTTCGATCAATATGTACACACTATGTTATATTAGTCACATACCACTGTCTTCTAAAAATAACTCAGCAAAATCCTCGAAGCTTCCCGTCATGTTATGAAATTTTTTACAATAATGATAAAAGCTAACACATGTATCTTTTGGATTTCTGGTAACATAAATAATCTGAAACATTCGTAATATCGATGTTATAATTATATTAGTTTTTTCAATATGCTTTTATTCTTTCGTAATCGTAACAGAATAAAAAGTTTAATTAAATACTTTTGGTTTTTTTGTATGAATTTGTTGCGGCAAGAATTCAAAGGGGAGATGAGATTTTATATATCTAGGTCGTGACATTTTCATAACATTTTCAACAGAATCACCCATTTTCGCAAATAAATCTACCCAATTCCCTGTGACCATCAACGCCGATGCTCTAAATTATATATAAAATTAATGATAAAAAAATGATAAAAATTATTTATGGAAAAAATTTTATCACGTGATTTATATTATTTTTTATACTAAAACTTACTCGAGCAACGGATTACGTATAATTGTTAAAATTTCGGCATTTTTATAATCAAAGTTATTTCCGATACACCATACCATTTCTTGTGCCCAATGACTACCTATTTATAAAGAAAAATATTTTAATTTAAACATAAATAATAAATAATTTGATTAATTTTTTACCAGTTCGTGGATATGAGACCATCCACACATCATCCTCATAAACTTCCATATCTCTGATTTTCATTCCATAAAAAACGAATTGAGGCGGTAATAAACAATGTGTTGCATTCTTTTCTACTCTTAAAAAACTAGGTTTCACCCCAAACATTTTATCCAATTTTTCTCCTACATCACTCTCGATAGTAGTAAAGGTAAAAGATTTTTTATCCACTGCAAATAATAGATTTTATTCAACAACAGAATCACAAAATCATTTATTAAAATTTATATAAACAACTTACTTGTAAAAATATTTCGTTAAAAGAATTCATACACTGTCGAAATTGCACATACGCTGCTACGAGATACCAATGCTCCTACGGTTTGAAACGTAATGAGAATGTTCATGAGTTTGTTGGAATCTTTTCAAGTCCAGTTTTTTCTTTTTTTTTTCACTTACAACAACTTTCGATTCTCTGATATTTCCTCCTTCCGCTTGTAATTGATGTAATATTTACGTTGAACAGTAAATATTTATTGTAAAGAAATCAATAAGAAATAAATTATTTTTTATATTAATTATCTTTGAATATTAATTTGAGAAATTTAAAAAAAAAGTATTAAATTTTAATTGCGTTTTATTTAGAAAATCGTTTTATTTAGAATATCTTTGTATTTTAAAAAAGAAAATTTCGTTTAAATTATGTTTGGATCTACAAAATACTCCACAAAATATGTATTATTAATAAAAATAGTAGCAATATTGATGTAAAATTTGGTGATGTAAAAAATAATTTCAACTTTCTCGAAGATTTCACTTCGAGAGAAAGTTGACATGTTCTAACTATATGTGTCAGACGATATAGATCTCGAAAAATAGTTCTCAGTTTGAATATTTTATAGAAGTTGTTCTATTTAATTTAAGAAGATTTCATTTGACATTAATCTTTTGATATTATGAAATTAAGATCAAAGTCAAGATCAATTTAACGAGTCTTCATGTAATCTTCATATAATCACATGATCTTCATGTGATCTTGAGTATGAAAAATTTATATGAGTATGAAAAATATTTGAGAATTTTATAAAATGTTTTCAAGGATGCAAAAAATACTTTATTGGATATTAAAATAATAATACATAAAATGTAAATATAATTTATAAATGTTATTTATTAATAAATAATTACAATATAATTGCACATATTTAAATACATTGATTATTCATTTTTAATGTAAAAATTAACGTTCCATCTAACGTGTCATAATAAAATCCATTCTTCTTCTATAAAATCAGTCATTTTATTAAAAAGAACATATTATCTTGAATAACTTATAACTATTTTTATAAAAAGTGAAAAAACACAGCCATTATTCCTACGATTAGCGATAATTGTCGAACAACAGCGTTACTTGACGAATAACTATCCACTATGTGTATTTTCCAGCCCATGTTCGCATGGGTAAATGAATTGTAATAAACAATGTCTGGCCACGTGGAATTTGGTGTAATTTCTAAATTTCCACCTTCTCCTGTAAAAAATTATATCAATTGAAGGAAAAAAAATTCTTTTTTAAAGAAAACAAGAAGAAAAAATTATTATACACCATTATACCTGGCTCACATGTATTTATTAATGTTCTGTTGAATTGTTTGAATGTTACAAAATCATCATCTCGTCTTCTATCTCGTCCATTGTGTTTGCTCAAGCAAAGTGGGCCAACTAGAAACAATAAATTAATTTTGTAATTGTTTCTTTTTTCTTATATCTAATAATAAATTCCATATATTTCATAAACCTGCAGTTGGTCTCGGTTGTCCTCTTCTTGTAAATTCAACTCCAGCCAAAACTCTAATATTACTTTGTGCCGCATCGCTCAGCTTATCGTATCCACCGTGTAGTTCATCAGTTATAATCAATGGGTGATATAAATTCGAGCTGTGAGGATTATTACCACCGAAAACACGAAAATTGTAAGTCAATCCACGACGTAGATATAATTCAGGTACCAATCGCCCTTCGATGTACCATGCCAAACCTGTGGATGGTTGTCCTAAGAAACAGCTAAATTACTACGTTATTACTTAATATTAAATATTAATAAATACCAATATTGTATATTTATATCTTTTTATAAAACCTGTAATTCCTTGATAACCCTTTTTGCCTCCAGATGGACCGATCGTTGCTTTAAATGTTCGAATACTTCTCCCATATATTTTTACTTTTTCCCAAGGTACTCTAGAGAATAAAAAATTATTCAATCACATTAAAATAATTAATATAATTATAAATTACAAATATTATACTTACACTAATTGCTCATTATTTTCCGTAAAATCCATGCACGCATCCTCAGGTTCTTTACGGCCCAATTCTAATTTCAAATCATTTTTCAGATATAAATCGTGGAATGTCGGCTCCTTATTTTCATTCAATCTTCCTAAGGCCCATACCACGTAAACAGATCGATCAGTTGGATATTCTTTGTCTCCTGGATCAGCTATAACACAGTGCATCCTATATAATTCCCTTTCAATCTCTTTTTTTTATTTTATGACAACTTACATGAATTAAGGGTACGTCTGTAATTTATAACAGTAATTCCATTTTCTTTAAATGCAGTGTGCAACTGGTTGTTATCCAAACCACCAAATAATTCGTCTCTACAGACTCCCTTGTATTGACCAAGAACTTTTCCACACTATTTTCAAGATAGAAAATGAATTATTTTTTAACAACGAATCCATAATTACGCAAACATAATTACATTCTTTGCATTTACATACTGGTGCTTTGGCAGTGATGTTGTAATCTACCACGTAGCCTCTAATACTATCTAAATAAGCAACTGCAACATCCGCACCTTCCATTTGACTAGATATTTCAGATCCAGATAGACCGAACGCCATATATTCATTCTCACCTGAGAATCGTTAAATTATTAATACGAAAAGATCGAACAATTATCTAATCACGTTTACCTATATCTCCTGCTAATTGGATAGTGATCTGTGGACCAAAAATTTCCCAGCTGACTTGAAATCGTTTATGAAGTTGAATACAATTTGGCAAACTGTTTGTGTGCTTGATCACCTATACTTTGATAGATGGATTATTGATACTTTTATTTCTATCGATTAGATAATACAAAATTGAAAGAATTTATTACTTTTACTAACGAAGGAGGCACATTTAATTCCTTTGGAATTATCACAGAGCCAAAATTTGACGCAGTTTCCACGTCGAAAATGCTTAACCAATTGATATTGAAAATTGTCATATGCCCAGGTAGTTGAATGATCACATCTTCACCTCTGTAAGCGTGCAATGAATCTAAACTAAAAAAAGAATAAATTAAGATCGGAATATCAATTCAGTAGATAGTTTTGGCTATACTTACTAGCCATATTCGTCGGGAACTTTTGTTCCTCTTGTAGAAGGTTGTGGGCCATCTCCTACCCAGAAATATGTATCTTTTCCTTCTCCGTCGTATTTAAAGTTTGGTATTTTGATAGTTTTTGAATCTATAATTTCAATTGGCTCTGAAGATACTCCATGCGAGTATTTCTTTAATTGAGAAATCGTCGCTGGTGCTGGTGCACGAAATTCATCGGGAAAAATCACATCGCCGAATACATTCTACATAAAATATTTTCAATAAAATTCAATCAATCATATATTAAAACGATATTAATATTTAAAAATATCGAACGATACCTGACTTCCTAAGTCATATATTGCAAACCATTTTATATCTGCTATCGTTTTACCATCTGGCAAATTAAGAGTGAGATTTTTATTGAAATATTTATCGAGGACATTTGTTCTAAAATAAAAACACGTCTTTATAAAAATCTCGTTGTGTTTTTACATTAATCTTTTTTAAATTAAATCATACTGACTTGCCCCATTCATCAGGCACGATAAAACCGTGTGGACCAGCTCGCGTGGATGCACCAGCGAAGAAAAATGTATCATCTCCGTTACCATCGTATTTAAAATTGATCAGCAATAGCGTATTCTCATCGACGGCGTAAACCTCGCCGGAAACTTCATGATGATACGTATTTAGTTTTCCAATGCATTTGCCTTTATATTCGTCACCGTCTAATCGATCGTATTCTGTTGATTTCATTTCATCATGAATCAGTTAAAAATTCTTTGTTTGAAATCACAATTGTAAAAGGAAATGAGAGAAATGGAATCTCAGAATAATAATTATATCTTTGTTTTCATATTTTACCTTACGAGCATTACATATAACATATTAAACTTTAAACTCAATTAAACTTATCAAATATTCGATGAAAAATAAAAGCTTTATTATCGGAAACATTGATACTTGATCAAGAAATGTCAATTGTTTGTTTACATTTATTATTTAGAATATTTTTAATCGATTATTTTTAATATTTTTTACGCAATTGAATAATTTGAAAGACATACCGGAACAACCATAGACAGAACATATCACATATGTCAAAATTATCACAAAGACATGTGCCTTTGTGTCTTTCATCCATCTCCTTGTAACGTCTGCCATCACTTCATCTTTCTTGAATTGTCATATACGTCTTGCACTTTGTTCCTGCACTATTTTATTACTGTTAAAATTTATGAAAAAAAGAATGGCTTGATCTCAAGTTAGATGACAAAGCCTCGAGAAAAGCGAGAAAGGCACGCAGTCACCGTAATGGACGCTGTTCCAAGCAGCCGTCTTTTAGAAAGTAGACTTCTATACAGAGTATTCTATACAGTATACTATGGTCAGTGTACTGTACTCCAGCTACCTTGGCACGTGGTCTCGAAGAGAAAGTATGCGTGTTTTGGAGATACCTTGAATATGTTTCGATACCTACGAACGGTATATTAGATTCTGCTGGATTGTCAAAAGAGATGTCACTGAACTTTCATGTGTGAGTACTCATTAATATTAAATACATGTCAAAAAATGACTGAAGATGAAAGAAAGGAAGGAAGTCCATATAAATAATTGTATAGATCGTACAATTGACTATTGAATAAATAAATGTTTGTAAAATATACATATGCATATTTAAATATAACATAAGTGTATGATGTTTGATCGATTTCAAGAGTTGGCCTAAAAGTATAATATAAGTACGTGCATTCACAAATTGAAATATTGTAATGTCAGACACAAAATTTAATTATGAAAAAAATGGTAAGATAATCTCGAATATTAAAATATTTCTTAACTATTTATATTAACAACTTATGCTTTACAGATTCGATCGAGGAACAATTTATGTGGCTTCTTAGATTTGCTACTGTCAAAAAGATTAAAGATTTTCTAACTAAAATGTAAGCAGCTATACGAACATATACACCTTCCATGATTTTAATGATAAATGTAATTATAATTGTAGACCAACGATAGATCTACATTATCCCACACCAAATTTGAGAACTCCTATAACGTCAGTCATTGATCGCGGTGATCCGCAAATTTTGTCGTTTTTATTAGAGAAAAATTCGACAAATTTAGATGGTACCGTTACTCAACCTTGGGGCAGAACTGCTCTTATGTACGCCTCTTTCGTTTCGAGAAATCCAGAAATCTTGCAGATTCTATTGAAGAAAGGTGCAGATCCTCAAAAAATGGATATGTAAGGCGCGATCGTTACGACAATTTAAATGTGATTTTATTCAATCAATGTACACTTATAGTAGAGGCTGGACTTGTCTTCAGTATGCAATCGTGGGAGAACGATCGAAGAACGTCACATTTCTTTTAGATGCTGGCGTTTGTATAAATCAGAGAGATGTGCAGGGACGAACACCACTTATGATCTCAGGTAAAAAAAAAAAAAAATGAAAAGGAATAAAAAAAATGCAAAATCAAATGCTGTATTTATTAAGGATATTTTTTTTCGTCCAGTGTATCGTTCCAATTTGGATATTCTTTCGATTTTGCTGGATCGTGAAGCTGACGTCAATACGCAAGATGACATGGGATTTACCGCCCTTCAAATAGCAATTTTATGCAGAAAAAGGGATGCAGCGATTATGTTGATCGAAAGAGGAAGCGATATGAGCGTCGTTACACCTTTGACCAAAGCATCAATTGGCGAACTTTGTAAAACTTGTATGCCAAAAATTCTTCGATGTCTCGAACCAGAAACAAGAACGTTACAGTAATTTCTATGATTGTCTTGTTAAAATCGATAAAATCTTTTTTTTTTCATTTTATTTAATTTTATTACATCGTGATAATTATTATATCAAGTTTCTAAGAATGTCGGTGAAAATTTATTACAATGTCGTTCAAAAGAAAAGATTTTGCGTGGAAAATTTTTCTTTCGTCATTTTATCGAATTCCTCGATCACGATACCGGGCATTTCTTCTTTCCACTGATCAACTTTACCACTTCGAATAAATTCACCATCGACATTGATCAATTTCATCTGTTTATTCAATATTATATGTTCCTCGTAATTCACTGCAGGATTTGATTTCATACTGTTGAAACTCAAATGTTGCGCCAACGCTTCTACTTGATCATTAGTTAAAATTTTATCAAGAAATGCAGCTGTTTTTTTTATCATCGTAGGCAGATCCTACATTTGACAAAAGAAACTTTTATCATACCTTCTATGCATGAATACTTGAGAATATTTAATATTACTTACAGATTTCATCTCTTCGTATTTCAAAAATAAAATATTTGGGTCGATCCTCCTTTTCCAGAAATCAAGTATGTGATCCCAGTATGGAGCAAAGCTCACTAAGAAGATAATAATAAGAAGATAATAATGAAATTAATATTAATAATTTCAACAACACGCGTGTACATACGTTTATTTCCTAAAAAAAGGCGACAGAAGTCGTGAAAATCACCACGATATCCTTCCATTAATCTAGTGTGATAGTAAAAAGAAACGCAAGTATCTTTTGGATTCCTACTAACATAAATAATTTTCGCCTTTTTCTCGCCCGTTCGAAGTTGACGTGGAAGTAAGGGAAAAGGAAAATGAGTTTTGATAAATCTTGGAGAAGGTAAATTTTTTATATAAGCCACACTATCTAAAATTAACGGAGAGGGCTCGATTTCCGGATGACGTCGTATAATAGTGGTGTAATCAAAAAGTATGGAGTACCTGATCAAATAAATAATTCTTATTCCGATATTCTTCCTTTCTAAAATATTAAACTTTATTAACTTACTCTAAAAAAGGAAATCTTTCGGACAAGCGAACTTTTGCTCTTTCAAAATCCAGGTCATTTGCTATGCACCAGATCATTTCTTGTGTCCATGTTGTTCCTGATTATGTAACATTTATAAAATGACTATGATCGTGTAAAATAAAAAGTATAATATACATATGATATTTTTCTCTTAATAAAATTGATAAAAAGATGATACCAGTTTTAGGAAAAGAACAAATCCAAACATCATCGTCTCTGATTTCGAAATTTTCAATTATTTGTGCGAAATCCTCATATTTTTTTGGCAAACAAACACCTTGTACGGTGGTATATTCTTTGCGAAATTCAGTAGTAAATTTGTCTTTCAAAATTTGGTCCAAATCATTTCCAATTTGGGGAGCCATCACTTAATACGTAAATATATGCATATATCAAAAGTTTAATAAGTTTATATATCTCATTTGTCGGTCTCTAAAGATAAAGAGAAAATTGACTATCTTGAAATCCGTGAATGTCCTTATATAGAACAACTGGTAATTAAGAAAAACGGACTAATATCGTTGAATGGTTTTTGTTTCAATGTTATTTTACTGAAACAAGGTTACTACTGGATTTTACACAACTTTTTCTTTTAACCGATTATTCTTCTCGAACATTCATTTGTTCTTTGAAATGGAACGTAAATCATTTTTCAAATAAACTTGTTTAATGCCTTGACATACATTGATATTTGAAAAACTTATATATTATTTTAGACTCTAAGAAACGAAAAAAACGACGTAGGATCATCTTTTCGCATGTTTTCCAATTATTACTTAATTCAATAAAATATTATTATGATCAATGGTAAATTTATGATTGAGTATATATAGGAGATATGTTATATAATTTATCTTTTAATTATTCGATATGCGGTGAAATGAGTATCTAATTTGGTTACATGCCAAAAATGTTCAAAAATTAATGTAAAAAATTAATATCTTAACATAATGTTTAATACCTTCATATTTCAATTAATCAGATAAATTATCTATGAATATAAATTAATGTGAATGGAAAAAAATAAATCAATTTTCTAGCTATATTTCATACTTTTAGAATTTAGTAACCAAGGATATTAAATGAATGATAAAAAAAAATAGAATGTTAAAAGAGAAATCGTGTTGCAGATGTGAATAAAAAAAGATAATTATTAAGAACATTGAATAAACAAAAAAAAAAATGGAACGTTAAAAGAGAAATCAGTCGGATTGCATATGTTTGGATAAAAAGTGATCTCTTTTGAAGTCAAGTATGCATATCGCATATATGCATAAAATATAAGAATAATGAAGAAACTAATATTTCAAGGATTCACTTTATCTTTATTAACCAAATGAGTATAATCGTCGTACAAAATGGTAAAATATTAAAGGTAAAAATCCAAGAGATTATATTATCTAAGTCTTATGTATAGCAAAGAATTGTGTACTGTAATTCAGGTACTAATAACTACTTTCATCATCTTAAAGCATTTCAATTTCCCACGAACAAACGATGTATTTCCAAATGAACGCTTTTTCGACGTAGCAGTTTTTTCGAAACATTTTACTATTAAAATATAAAATCTCAATGTTGTGAAGTTCCCTATTGTTTCACGTGATAATGAAAATTATTATTGCATCATCATGTCAGATTTAACATATGTGCACCGGTTGTTTATTTTTAATATGAAAATATCTTGGCAAGACAAAGATCCTTAAATTCAATATTAAATATCATAAATTCTAGGCACAAATATGTAGAACAACGCATTAAATATCTTAATTATGATGCGTGTCAAATATTCTTGGATCTAAATTACTTGGATCTAATTACGTTATCATTCTGTGTTGTGTTACACGCAAACTTTCTTATACATTCATGCACATCTTAAAATCATTAATTTTAAAAACACGTCTTCGATTAAAAAGTAACACAATGTTAGTACGTATTATGCAGTATTGAAAGTAGAGAAAAGTAATACTCAAGAAGAAGATTCTGAAAACAAAAATCTTTAATAATCCTTTCAAGTTGAAAGGTAAAATAATTTGTACGTTCTTCTATTGTTTGTACAATTGTACAATCTGTACAATCTGCACAATCAGACCACTAATTGACATTTAAACTATGCACACGCAAACATTTCTTTAACATTACAAGTTGGATATAACGCTAACACTTTGAGACAGATCTACTTGGCCCCTCAATACCTTCTGCTGCAATTTCTTACAAAAAATTTTGGCCATAAGTTTGTTACGTCGCGCCTCCTCTTGCTTTTCTCGTTGCAGCCGTTTATACCGCACTTCGTTCAAACGAAGATATCGTTTCCGCAATCTTTCCCTCATCTGTTCGTTGCTCATTTTCTTCTGTGGAACTGTATACAAAATGATTAGAAATGGGATAAAAATGAATTGATAAAGAATTTTATTAAAAGTGAAATAAAATCTTTACCTGGTTTAGAAGAAGTTTTCGTCGATTTTATAATATTCGACGTACTAGCCATAGCCAACAATTGTATTCGTTTTTCTTTTCGCAATTGACGCAAATGAGATATTTCCGACATGTACTGCCGACGCGTTTCCGCATTATTTACAAAATCTGCTTTATTCTTAGACAAATAATCCTAAAATGAAAATATATTAATCAATATAAATAAGTTAACATATTTATTCTAAATACTTACTTGTAAAGTATTCTTTTGCGGAGAATTTTTCTTTGAACTAACTTTTTTAATCATGTTGCAAACACAGCCATCTATTTTATTTTCGTAAATACTACGATTTGATAATGGCACTTTTGGCAACGCACCCAAATTATCATTCTTCTGGCCATTCTCTTTAACGAACGACAATTCATACGCGATCGATTTCGGATACGTTTGATAACAATTACATTTCTTGACATAAGCTGCACCGCAGCGACGACAGTACTTACAATTTCTATCGGAATCACTCGTTTGATTCGCTTCGTCTACATAATTTGGTTTGCCACTGGTGCAGGCTTTGCCATGCGATATTTCTTCGCTAGTTTTTCCCCTATTATTACAAAAACAATCTTTCTCGCATTTACATTTTACATTGCTTTGTACTTTGTACTGAGCCGTTTCGTTGATTTGTCCATTATTCACCCAATAAGGCCACAATTGAACCGAACAATCTTCCACTTCTCCATGGAAGTGGACTCCGTTGTGTTGAGCTCTTCCATTTGAATGGCAACTACAGAACACTTTTGCGTTTTGAACTTCCGGCTCGCGATTATTTTCGCAGAAACAATCGTTGGGATAACCGCACAACTCGATATGACCATTTTGATTCAAGCTCGATGAGTATCCATTATTAATCTGATAATCTTTTGAACTATATTTCATTGGTGCCCGACCTTTTTTCGATTGTTCGTTATCATATTCTGTACACACAGTTGTACAGTTACATTCTTTCGAGTTTCCATCCTCTTTGTCGCGCGCATGGAATACCTTCTTCTGGTATTCCTCGCATTTAGAGACGTTGTTGCATTCCACTGTAATTACTGGCGAGCCACATTGGCATCCTTTCGACAATGTTTTTTTACTTTCACATTTACAATCGCAAGTTTTCAACTTCAAAATGTTTATTTGATTCTTGGTTTCCTTTTGTTTCAATGAACTGGCCTGAACGCAATGATGAGGTATTTCCACCGAGGTGATACTGTTACCGTTCGTCTGATCGGATAACGTCTGCGAGCTAACTGGACTCTCCTCCTGAAAGTTCTCGATATTTGTGTGCACCTTCTGAACGGTCAATCGTTCCTTTTGTTCCTGTGAGCATTGCGTGCAAGTAACTAGATTCTGGATGGCATGATGCTTCACGCATTGGCTTATTTGCTCGGTGCATTTGTGATTATTTTGAAACTGCATCGAACTGTGCGCGGGACACTTGACATAATGTACAATTTCCGACTGTACCAAAGCAGGAATTGTAGACGTTTCTTGAGGTATGGTTTGTACACCGATACTGACTAATTTAATCGAGAAATTATGCAAGTTTGAGACGGATACGATCTCACCACCAGTCTTTGACAAAGCCCCAGTAATATTTGTTGCCGTTTGCGCACAACTGTTTCGCTTTTTAATATGTTGAATAATACTGGTAGATGTGCTGGAATGATGACACGCTAAATTACAATGAGAAGACCATGGATCTTCCAACGAATTAACTTGTGTATCCGAACAATTGCAATAATCGTTTTTGGACAACTCGTGCGACGACGTTTCCATCGGTTTCCTTTTGAAATTTCCCGATCTCGATTTTTTCGGAGACGTTCGCAGTCTCTCTGGTCTTCGCGATTCTTCCAATAATTTCTTTAGATTGCACAAGTGGCTGATCTCGTTCGTGATCCAGATCAATTGATTCCTTTTCTCCATTTCGGCATAACTAACTAGCTTCGAATCTGCGGAATCGGAATTGCCATGCTTCTTCATCTCGAATTGCCTTTCGGAAAACGTGGTGAGTAGCCTCCAGTCATCCTGTTCCCCTGTGTTGCTTGAACGAATAACGTTTCTCCTGTTGTTAACAACCGCGTCCAACAACATTCGATTATGATCAATTGTATTATTCGTCGTAGCTGTTGTCATCGTCGTCGTTCTAGTTGTCGTCATTTTCGAATCTCTTTGCATTTTACACTCTTTCGTGCAAAATATGTCCTGCATTTTGTTCCCTTTACGATTTCTCTGCGGGAAGAAGCATTCGGAACTTTCGCTTTTGTCGGTCGTAGTATTGCTGCTTCGATGGCAATCATCCGATCTAAGACCCATCCTTGCTTTTCGTCCATCTGTTTCCGTTCTGTCTGTATTTTTATCTATTTTATCACTACTGCTTTCCGATGTAACGTTCTTTGCCATACCTTTTCCGCTCCTCGTAGATTTCCTCTGTGCCAACTCCTTCTGCAAATTCCAGTCGGCCGAAGAATCGCTGGTATTATGATTTTTCGTTATTGCCTGAAGTATCTCCCTACCGTAAACTTTGCTCCTGGCATCGTCTGGATTCCACGGAACGTTATCTTCTAAATTATGCTCAATTTTATCATCCGTATATTTGGCGGTGATTAATCTCTTAACTACGTGATGTATCAGTCTTTTCTTAATTTCCTTGTCGCATTTATTCGCATCGACCAGACTCTTCAAAATATTCACGCTTCGTTCCAGATCCTTTACCAAGCTATCCGAGTCACCCCATAATTTCTCGTTAATACTGGAGCTGGTATTAGGCAGAGTAGAATGAGATCTCCCCGTCTCTGAAGATGAGATATGGCTACCGCTTCCGTTAGGAACGTTCTCGTATACATGACCAGGAAAATATTCGAAGCTGTTCGCCCTACCTGTTATATTTTCCGTATCAGGCTGTGGTGTTTGCCTGGCCGATTCGTTCTGCGATTGTTCCGAATAATTTTGCTGCGGTTTTATCTCCTTCCTCTCTTCGCTCGCCTCAGCATTTTGTGTTTCATTGGTTTTCTGTTTCCTTGAATTTTGAACTTTGTACGTATCCTTTGGATTCTTCAATATCAATGTCGAACCCTTTCGCAAACTAGTTCCTCTCTTTGGTAACGGTGGCTTCTCTTCCTCGAGAGCCGAAACTTGGACGCCAACGGATTCTTGAGTGTAAGCGTATAAAGTCGTCTGTATAACTTTATCACAAGTGGAAGGTTTATTTACAATAGTAGCAATCGAGGATGAAGAATTAAAAATTAATGGCAACGCGGATTTGCCCTTATCTCTACCGTACAAATTCAACTCGCTTTGACTTCTTTTCAATGGTAATTTAGAGGGTGGTATGAATAACGTGTTCATCGATGTGCTCTTTTTCAAAGGTGAGGTTGGGGGACATATATTTTCTTTGTTCGTATTCTGTTTGTTCGATACTTTCCTTACCTCAGTCGCGAATTTTCCAAAAGGTATCTTAGATACAAAAGTCGATTTTGGAGTGTCATAGTTGTACTCTCTTTTCGAATACTGCATTAAAATATTTTGGTGTTTGAGATCCTTAGAAAAAAATCTTTCGTTAGATTTTATTCCATTTCCCGATATTATACCCGGTAAATGATTCTTCACAATCGGTGTAATTTCAATTTCGCTTTCCGATCCTGAAGCATTTCCCAACAATGGAGTAGAATTAGCATCAGGAATCATAGAATTAGTCGAATTTTTTTGAACTCCTGCAAGTTTTCCAGAGATTCCTGATTCTGTCGTACCTTCAGGATCCAATCTTAAAGCAGCGGAACAACCTTTAGCTAAAGCCATTCGTTCTATTGTACTTAATTTTTTGTCATTTTGTTTATTGTTGGGTATTGTGTTAAAATAACCAACATCCGCTCCACTATCCCATTCGAGTGGCTTATGAGAAGCAATACTAGAAGTTGGAGAAGATATTTTCCTTTCTATAGCTTCTGTTAATATCTCCTGATTTTCATTTTTTTCTTCTAAGATTGTTTCTGGTGTATTATGTTTTAAATCAGGTGATGGAGATTTAAGATTTGACAATGGAGTTTGGACATATCTGGACGATGATTCTGTATTTGAAGATTGACCAATAAGGGGTGGTCTCGCCCATCTTCTTCTTTCTCTAGGCACATAAGATTTTAAATTATATTCCTCTCCTATACAATCCTGTCTATTAACCTCTAATTTTGGATTTACTTCATATATGCTATAATAACATTTGATCGCTTCTGGTGATGTACTAGTTGAAGGTAGTGAAAAATATTGATCCAAATTTGCATTTTGAGAATACTTGTGATAATATTCCATCACCTGAGAAGAAAGACTTTTGTTTGTTGTCCCTGATTTGAGTTTTGATTGTGATGTCACAACCTGCAGAGAATGCCATGGTGCTGAATTTGTAGTACAGATTGGACGTTCAAGTTTATGTATTTCTCTTAAATGCCGGAGATCTTCTGAAGTTTCATATTCTCGCAGATGATCATCACAGTTCGATGCAGAGTCATACTCCATAATCACGAACTATATGTACTTTGTCATCTTTTATTCTTTTAATACACTGTCATATTTTAACTATAAGCTTTTGTAAAGAACGTTGTTTATAAACATTAAAAAAATTAATCATGTTTTTTAATCAAATCAACATAACTCTTTGAAGTGATACTACACAGAGGTTAAGACGCTACTATAAACGAATCAATTGTGAGATCGATCTATAGTTTTGTTGACGTAAAAAATTTTCTAGCACACAATTCAAGAACTATTGTATCAAAAAAGATTATTATAATATTGATCAAACTATATTTTATGCACTTCACGTTTCAATAATAACAAAGTTCTGCAATAAACACTTCGATTATTGTTTACATTTCCCTGAATATTCAACCGTAAATTAGTGGTTATATTCTGTATTATGCTCCCACTAGGGGATATACTTTACTCGTATAACCAATGTATCATTCGTCCAGCCTACACCAATTACGATTCATGTTAAATGCGGATACGTAAGAAATTTAGAAACCGCGAGAAGAAATTTTAAATATCCAACGTGCTCAGTATTATATTAGTATATTATAACCTATAATACATTAAGTATTATAACCTATAATATTTAATTGTAGCATAAATGCAACAATATAAATAAAAGATAAAATTTCTATTAAAAACAATACGGAAAAATGCAAAAGTGTAGAATTTGTGACTGTACAGATTTTTATAAAGAAGCTGGCTACTTTTTCTGTCAAACATGTCAAACGCAGAACGAGGTATTGCAATTTTTTTTTTTTCGAAGACAATTTATCAAGTAATTTGATTATTTTTATAGGATATTAGAGAAGAGATTCTTGAATTACATATAGATAATTCAACTAGATTACGGAAGACAAAAATAAGACAATTAAAATCAAATAAATCAGGTTTGTTTTAATATATATTAATTATTTATTATATATATATCATTAAATTAAATTATTCTAATATTCAAATATTATTTAACATTTCTAAATATTTATGATTTTTCATTTTATTATTAGGTGAGGAGCTTGGATGGACATCATGGGAATTATATAATTTTGTTTTAATTGGATTAACAAATGAATTAATAGAACTTGGAATTCCATCCGAAATAAAATTAACAATATTACAATTATGGGCAACATATTTAGGCAAAATTGAAGTAGCATTTATATCAACTAAGAAAAAATGTTTGCCAAAATTAGCTAGAAGATATAAAAGAAGGTATGTTAAAAACAAAATTAGAATTAAATTTATATATATTTAAAAATAAATTAATGTATGATATATTAGGGATGCTGAAATTATTTATGGCAAAGTGCAATCCCAAAAGAAGCACAGAAAACGCAAAAGAATTGGAAGTAGTACAAATACTTCTGTAATATCAAGTGGTCAAAGTGAGGCTAGTTCTATGAGAGAATTAAAAAAAAATAAAGTAATTTTTATAATATTTATTAAAATAAAATTAATTTTATTTTATACTTCTTTTAAAATATATTTATTTAGAGGCTTTTAGCAACAGCTGAATACGATAGATATCTTCAATCTCAAAATAGTTCTTTAGGTGATGGTATTAGTTCATTTAGTCAAAGTATATACAGTTTTCAATCTAGTTCTGTCAATTCTTCAAATAATGATGGAAAGTAAGTCTTTAGTTCTTTTATACAATAAAATTTAATCTATTGAGTATGATTTTTATACTTTTTAATTTATCTAGAGTACAATTTAGTTCTCATGCCAAAAAGGAAATAAGAAAAATTAAAAAATTATCTAAAAATATACCTAGATCTGAAAGAATTAAATATAGAGCCAAACATATAAGTAATCAGTATAAAATGGGACCTCATATAATGACACCTATGCGACTATGGGCAATTATATATTTAGCTTTGAGAATTCATGATCAACCTATACAATTAGGAGATATGTTAAGGTGTAGAATAAATATATATTCTTTTATTCTTTTTGATGTTTTTTAAATTTTTTTTTAATTAAAATATTTTTTCTTGGTAGATATGGGAAAGAAGGACATTTATCTTATTATAAATTGGATCATTTGTTGCCACCAGAAGTGAATTTAACAGCTAATGAAAGAAGCTTCTTGAGACAAAATGTTGAAATTACACATAAAGGAATGAGACGAATTATTGCAAATATGGCAAAATTTCTTGGTGTATGGGATATAATTTGTCCAGATTTTTTATCTTTAATTAAAAGATATTGTCAAGAATTAGGATTACCAAGTATGAATGTTTTATTCAATTATAATATATATAATATATATATAATATATGTATAATTTTGATATTTATTTTTGATTTCTTTGTATTACCAATTTACATTTTCTTAATTTAATGTATATAATGTATATAATAATTAATGTATATAATAAAAATTAATTATATATTTATATATAATTTCAGGGGGCATCCAATTATATACAGAAAGATTAATAGCTTTATCACCTCCTAAAATGATATTTGATATAAAAAAATCATATATTCCAAATTATGAAGGTCGTGCAATTGCATTTATTATAGTAGTATTGAAAACTTTGCTTGGTTTAGATGGTATAACTGAATATTATATCAGTCGAATTGCAGAAAAAATCAATAGGTATGTTGAAAAAATGAATATCCATTATATATTTTGTTTTATGTTTTGAACCTCAAAATCTGAAGATGTATGATATTATTAATATAAGAAATAAGTAGTTTATTTGAAGTAAAAATGGAATTCAGAAAAGGTACATTTTGTTATAATACAAAAATTAGGGATAAAGAATGTATATGTAATAAAAATACTATTCCATGTATAATCGTACATGGCGGTGCGGGAAATTTTAGTGATTCTATAGCTATAGAAAAAATGACAGCGTGTAAAAAAGCTGCCATTAATGGTTATAAAAAATTAATAAATGGTGAAAGTTCTGTAAATGCTGTAGAAGCTGCATTATGGTGGTTAGAATGTGACGAATTTTTTAATTCTGGTTATGGATCTGTGTTAAATGAACTAGGTATTTTATATATCTTGTATAATAATGAAAGTCAATTTTTATCATATTATATTATGTATAAATTTTCCTAATATAGGAAAAGTTGAAATGGATGCAAGTATAATGGATGGTCATAGATTCAAATGTGGATCAGTAGCAGCAGTTTCAGATATAGAACATCCTATAACACTTGCAAAATATGTTATGAATAATTTTCCAAATTCTATTTTTGTGGGCGAGGGAGCTAAAAATTTAGCCAAGTATGCAAATTTAAGTTTCTTATCAGAGGGAAATATGGTATCACCTGCTGCACGTGCAGCTTTTTATTCAGAAGAAGAAGGAAAATTAGATGCTGATATTGAGAAAATTTTATTGGATATCGATATGTTAAAGAGTAAATATTTGTAAAACAAAGTTGGAAAATTAATTTTTATGCATTCATATAATTATTATTTATAGATATTATTGATTAAATATTTATAGATAATACCGGAACTGTTGGTTGTGTAGCATATGATGGATATAGTGTAGCTGCTGGAACTACAACAGGTGGTTTAAATAAAAAATTGGTAGGAAGAGTAGGAGATTCTCCTTTATTGGGTTGCGGTACTTATGCTATTAGAAATATAGGTTGTTCCTTAACAGGACATGGAGAATCTATAACAAAATTAGGATTAGCTCGTGCAATCGTAGAAGACATTGAACAAAATTTTTCACACATGGAAGCTCTTTATAAAAACTTTTCTCATATGTTAGAAAAATATGAAAAAGTCGGTGGTGGAATTGTACTTCAATCAAATGGTCATTGGGCAACATATTTTACCTCTGATAAAATGCCATATGCTGTAATTGACAATGATTTA
This sequence comes from Apis cerana, assembly GCF_029169275.1. NCBI lineage: Eukaryota > Metazoa > Arthropoda > Insecta > Hymenoptera > Apidae > Apis > Apis cerana. Next base: position 7,036,430 of record NC_083866.1, read on the forward strand.
ATTACATATGGAGTAAAATTATATGAAGAAAGGAGAGAATTGTACAAAATCGAAAAAGATTGCAAATGCGAATGCGAATGTCCTTCTTTAATTGTATTTTTAATGCGATTATTTATTCTATACTATAGCTAAATTATATTAATCTTTATTTTATTAATATTAAATTTTTTTTCAGCGTAGCTATTGAACGTGGTTTACTGAATGCAAAACTTTTTAATTTTCAAGAATGGCAAAGATATATTGAATGCAGAAAAATAATTTTATCTCGTGCACATTATCCAACTAAAATGAAATATTATCCCGACTTAGATGGAATTGATGATCTATATTTAAAATTCTTAGAATTTATAACTTCTAAATCGAATAAAAATGAAGTAAATATGAAAAATTCGAAACATTTTTTACCAGAAGAACTTATTAATGGCATGAAAAAACATATAACTAGTTTAAATATTAATGATTTATTACCAAAAACAGTAGATATATTTCCACCATCTCTAACTCCGCTTTATTCATATTTACAATGTTTATTAGATAATCCACTCAATGATATTCCTAATATATTACAAAATGATTTTTTTCTTACAAAAGTTGGATACATGACAAAATCTGAATCGTAAGTAATTATAAGTAATTATAATTATGTAATATGTAATAATAATTAATTAGAAACATTCTAATATTAATCACATTTAATTGAAATAAATTAATTTTTTTTTTTAGCTTAATAGAATTAGCAATGAAATGTGATATAGAATTAGAAATAATTGATTCAAATATACATTTTGTTGAAAAAAATGTACCTCAATTTGAACAACCTAGAATGCCAAGTATAGAAGAACTGAAACAGCTCGTCGATGTACAAGATGACTTAAAAGACCAACATGAACTCGGAAGCGAAAATGTGAATGAATATTTACATGCTAAAATACCATGTACCATGAAATTCGATACCATTAAAAGACAGTATTATGATAATGTAATCAAGGATTTAGAAAACATACATATAGGGAATAATTTTACATTTACCGAAATTCTTCCAAACGGGAAACTAGCAATTCCTACTGATAGTGATACTGAAGACGAAAAAGAAGTTTCTAATTATATTAATACTATAGATGCAGAAACTACGTTTTTAGAAAAAAAAATGTATAACAAATACAATTTACAATTATCGCAAGCAGAAAAAGAATCTATTTTTAAATCGAATACAATGAAAAAAGTACAATCTAAAATTCAACTTGAACGAAATACTAAAGGCCAATTTATCAAAGGAAATGCTTTATTCATAAAAAAAAATATTGAAAAAAATGACGATAATTTTCTTCCAGATACAGAGAATATAAATTTTCACAATAGTATAAAAACAAACGTAGCAAATGAAATATATTCCAATGTTAAAAGTAGTGAAGAGGAATTATTTTTGCCTGAATATATTAGTATTAATGATATCAATATTGATAATATAGATTTAAAAAGTGATACTTTTAATATAAATGATTATTTGAATCTAAGTAATATTACATTTTTTAATGATATTGACAAGAAAGAAAGTATAGCCCATAAGAAATACCAATTTTTTAGACCATTTAAAGACTATTGGATGTATCATTGTATTTTTAGTCGTGTAAAATCTAAAAATTTTACTGTATTTGAAAAAGTTTTACCACGAACTTTTCGTTGGTTGTTAAACGAATGTGCACTTATCGTGGAAATGTCTACAGAAGATTTATATGAAGAAATATGTTTAATAGAAAGTTATCATTCATATGTTTTAAAATCTTGTACATTCAAAAGTAATAATTGTAACAATGTAGATACAATATCTAAAAATCAATTGAATTTTATTTTAAATAAATGGTAAAAAAACGTACAGAATATAAAATTTTATATTGATTGTATGGAACGATATAATCGATAATTTCGATTTAAAAGTTAATTATTTAAATTAAATATTTATCCTTTTTTGTCCGTAAATTTATAATTTATAAAATATAATTTTCAAAATTTAAATTATAATTATTAAATGATTTAACATTTTTAAATAAAATTTTTAAACTTTTAAATTCAGTTTAAAATCGAAAAATTCTTTTATCTCATAGAAGAATCATAGTTCTTTCTATTCTCCGCTAGATGGTGCTTCAATGTTCCTTTATATAATGTACAACACAAATTGGATTTTTTACAAGAGACAAATTGATCACATATTGATAATTGAAAATTATTAATAGATAAGGTATAAAATAAATTTAATAAATAATAATAGAATTATTTATGTTTTTAATTTAATTTTTTTTATATTATATATAATTTAAACATAAAAAAATAAATTAATTATATTTCATAATGACATCATATGATATAAATTTTAATAAATTTTCTTCATTTTCTTCGTTTAGAGATATCATGCAAATTGCGCATCATAACATCCGTAAAGAATATTTCTTTCTGTGTTTAAAAAAGAATTTTTATTTATATTAATTATTTGCAACAAAAATCATATAATTTTATATGTAGTTTTTATTATAGTAATTTTTCTATAATTTTAACTATACCTTGGCAATCTGAATTATAAGTTTTTGTAGTTGTATAAATTTATCCTGAATACTTTTTGTGAATTGTTTTTTCTCAAAATTATTTTTAGATTCTACGAGTATTTTATTGTTTTTCAAAAATTCATATACTTTTACGGAATAATTTTTTAATGCAATCTTCAATCTTGCATATTTTGATAACTGAAGATTTACAAGGGATCCATTTATATTTAACATTCGTGAAATTAACATTTCCATATTTGCGAGCATATTCTTTAGATACATTATATTACGAAAATGATAAAATTGTTCTTCGAGAAGAAAATCTTCGTTCTCTATATATTCTATTTCATTCTCTTCATCTATCTCTTCTTCATTTATGATGCCATCGATATTGCTATTATCGAATATATCTTTTAATTCCTCTATATTCTCTTTTAATTGTGTTTTACACTATATTTGAAAATTATATAACAACAATTATCTTTTTTATTTAAAGAAAAATAATAAACTATTAATACAAATATATATATTTTATTTTGAACTTACACGTGAGTAACGATCCATAAAGTATAAGATTTTCTTATACTGATACGAATCTATTCTTAAACTATCAGACAACTTATTCATTCGAAATAAATAATTTTTCCCTTCTTTTATTAATTTTTCAACATCTTCAAGAAATTGTAGTTTTTTTAATACTAGCAACTATCAATACGAAACAAACCACAAACAATTAATTGGTCTCTATAATATAAAAAAATCAATAAAAAAATTTTTTTTACATAAGGATTTTTCTTACCACATTCAATTTTCTTGTCATTTCAATAATTCAATGTAATAATGTTTATTAATATTTCTTAATTAGTATTTTTTATTATTATTAATTATATTTAATATTTAATCCTGCATTATATATAATTTGGATCAAAATATTTAAAATAGACAAAAATTAATTTCCTTGTTTATAAAGATATTTAGTACAAGTATAAATAATGAAAATTATTTTGATTTATAAAATAAATAACAAATAAATCATTATCGATTATTATTAATGAATAAATTTTCTTAAAATATTTCATACACTATTCACAATTCAATAACCAATAGAATACACATAAATCTCACATATATCTCTGTCGACTGAAGAACATTAACTGAATTTTTGTTTACAATCCTGTAATGTGACACTAACTGTCGAATAAGATAATTTAACCAATAATATGACTACGTACAAAAATTTCGAACTGTTTTTACTATAAAAGGTATTTAATTCTTTATTAATCGATTATTTCTATATTTCTATAGGTTTTTATATTTTTATAGCAAATTTAATATTAAGAACATTAAAATTTTTATGTCTCTAGTAAGATTATTATCAATATTTAATTAATCATATTTTTTTCAATAGATTCCGTTTAATTTAATATGAATTAAAACTTGCATTTCTCTATCATAACATTTTCGATTTACTATCGATCAATTTAACTTGTGGTTGTTATATTTCTATTTTTTTCGTATTATTCTTTATAGCACAAATAAATCGAAAATTATCAGAACTGTAAATGTAGTTTTATTTTGTAAAAATATATACTACACTATATATGTATATATACTATAAAAAATTGCATAAATTAAGAATCAAAATCTAAAAATTACGAAATTATAAATCATTATATTTAAAAACTTATTTCTGATATCATCGACAGAAATCATTTATTTTCATTTGTTTTAAACTTCATAACTGTTTCGTAATTATTCCAATCTTCTATTATATATAAAACAAATCACAGAAAAGTCAGTTTCTATTGAGTCTTCATAAAATTTTCTTTAATTAAATTTTAATAATATATACAATAATTTTTAATCACTTAATTTTTTATTTATTTGTATAATGTTATATACACAATATTATATGTTAAATATATAATATTAATATTTAATATAGTTATAATAATAGTTATTCATTTATTTTTATATTTATTTAGTTTTTAACTTTTCGTAATATCTTTTTAATTTTTATAATTATGAGATATAAGAATAGAACACTTAGATGATAATTTAGAAATCTTAGTTTACGAAAGAAAAAAAATTAAAATCTTTGGATTAATAGTTTAGAAGATAAAAATTTATTTATTTAAAGACATAAGTAACACTGATTTTATTTTAAAACCGGCATTTTGGAACATGTAACATAAAGTTCTACAAGATGTCACATCTATCTCATCTATGATATAATTCCTAAATTTAAATCATAGAGGGCATATCAAAACGTCTGATTTTTTGAACAATCGGTATTTCAGAATATAAAATTCTCAAATTTATTTAATTTCATAAGTCTTAAAAGTTTATTTTGTACTTCGTTTGTATCTCCATTTATGCTAACATATTATAATATACAAATATTATGTGTATATTTATTAATTAAATATTATACGAAAGAAAATTTTATTATTGGTTTTGATTTTACCAACATTAATTCTTGAATGGAATATAATTGTTAAATTCATCGGTTTATATTGTAGAGGGCATACATATTTTAATTTTTTGCACAATCGGTATTTCAGAACATGGGACGTAATATTCCATAGGATGATAGATCTATTCTGTACCTCATCTGTGGAATAGGATCGTGTTAATAATCGGAATCGACATTGTGGGGCGCCTCGGTCAAGCAACTGTTGCACTCATCAAGAGGCTCGCTGCTTCCCGGTGTGTTCCTCGTCCCGAGCCGATGGCTCGAGGGACGACGGAGCGTTTCAGTAGTAAACACCAGTTGGCGTAAGACAGTGTCGGATGGCTGTCATCGTCCTGCGGTCGCTACTACGATACGTGATGTATGTACAATCAGACGGTGGTGTGCGTACGCTAGCCGCGTGTGTATCAATGTTCGTTTCTTAAAAGACTTGCACGGGTATTCGTGCATACAAACGTGCATGCGTGCATGCGTGCGTGCGTACGGAAGCTTATTTGCCCTCGTGCTTTGAAGTAGTCGTGACGACGCGTTGTTATATACTTACTTGTGGTATTGCCCACTACGTTTATCGAAAGTGTACACCGTTATTACTTTTACATATTCAATTCAACGTTACACCTGTTCTCTCTGGTCCTGGTGTCGTTCACCGAGGTGTCTGGTTACCTCAACGTCACAACTTTCTGTCTATCGTAAGTAAGCATCAAATTTTCTAATATCCAATCGAAGTAATTTAAAAAGAGACATATTTTGGAATGTTTATTTTTTTTCATAATATTATCGTGCGCATAATATAGGACGTTATTCTAAAATAAACTTTTAATCAATCTCATTATTACGTGTTAAATATTCGATCTTCGGAATCGGAGATTAGAGCATTGCATTATACCAAAAGGAAATTCTCTATAATTAAAGGTTCTCTCGTATAGATAGTTGCTATATGTAATTGAATTTTAATATATAATCGTTCGACAATATTATCTATGAATCGATCTCAATTTCTCGGATCGTCGATCATTGGAAATGCGTTGCTAATTGTATTCACCGTTCACGGTACCTCATTATTAGGTACTGTTGCATAAATATTGTCCTTTTTTTCTGGTGACGAAATCGATGAACCGTGCCAATGTATACTTCTTTCGATTTCAGTCGCACTTCTATAAATTTCGACATCATTCTATTTTCTCGTTCGATCAAATCTTCTTTTTTAAAGTACATCGATGAAAAGTTTATTTTGCTATACAAATTTTAGTATAATTTCTTAATATCTCTCCGAAATAAGGCTAACACACAAAATTCGTGAACGTTAAAGATGCGCTTGCGCATCTTATACTTTAGTTATCTGTCGCGCGGATAGACTAATCTTTGGCTCCAAACACATCATTTTTAATTTCAATCATTGCGACTTTAAACTATTTCATTATTAAAATACGATAAACATGTAAATCGTTATCTTCTCAGATAATAACGATTTTAACAAGATAAGAAGATGTTTCACGCTTGAAACATGAATGCATTTTGCTGTCATGAACGACAATAAATCGTGCAAAAGGTTTACACTATACTTCTTTATTCGAACAGAAAAATATTTTTTTGTCCGATGGCAGTAACTTTACCACTCAAAATATATATATCTTCTCCATATCTTGTTCTCAAACAGAATGTTGTTCGGTTATTAAATTTGTCAAGATTACGAAAGATATAACGATAGAATACGACAATTTCTCAGAATGTCATACATTTCTTCCGTTGCAAAAAAAAAACTTACTCCAGGATTTAGCATAAAAACGATGTAATAACGAATTAAAACGAGTAATCGATTTCAATATGTCATATTTTATTCAGACACGTGCAGACGAAGGCAAAATGAAACGATAATAATTTTTAATTAATTAAACGAAATTTAAAACATTTTCAGCGCTATTTAACATCGAACATGTTAATCTATAAACTTATGATCAATCTTGTCATGTTTTTGTATTAATTCGTATATACGAATTCATTTATTTAAATTATTTTTAAAAAATCATTTTCCTTTCGGTCCATTGTTCATCTTTTTTTCTATTTTTTTTTTCTGGGCGTGACGACCGGGTCGATTAGCATGCCTACGCGCGTGGATAATTTGTATCGATTTTACCTGGCAGAAAAAATGATTTCTCGCGTAACAAAGCATCGAATGGTTCAATGAACCGTTCCTTTCTCCGAGTATTCGCCGAGCGATCCTCGGCTTCGCGTATCATCGATTACACATTATTAAGCTGATTTGCATTGTGGAGTGTAGCTCCCAAGGCATCGAGGTTGCACTTGCATTGGTGCGTGCACGCATTTTATATTTAGTCCCCTCTCCATACTACTTTGAAAGTTTCTGTAACGTTTGGGAAACAAACAATCCGGCAGTAGGTTGCTATAAATTGCAACGGCAAGCCTTCTCTCGTTTCAACACTTTTTGCATCCTGTTGCATGCATCCTGTTGCAATAAGGGTGCATATTAATCAGGAACGGTTAACAGTAGCTTAGTATGCCGATCAGCAGTTCAATTGTCGAAAGCATCATGCGAGAAAAGAATATTGCCCTCCTTAGTTAAAATTACCCATCTACCATTTCAAAACTATCCAATAATAATCTAAAGTTTTTATCATTTTTCTTATCCTCTTTCTTAGAATTAATTAATTATTTAATGCATATTTATGATCACATTCATGATCCGAACGGATGGAAACGAGAATTATTGCCGATACCCTTTTCCTTATCTAATCACATTCCCATTTTATAATTGTGTTATTATTTTACTTTCTCCTCCTCCTCAATATTGACTTTTATTATATTGCAATTGTCCGTCTATTTTTGCATGCGAATCGATTTAATAATGTGTAATCGATGAGTTTCTTAATTTTATCGCGAAGGACAAAAGTTCAAAAAAAAAAAAAAGAATATCGTAACAAAGGATGTCAGAGCAGATGTTGCAATTACATGATCTTGAATCGAAGTTGTATAATAATTGTCCCGTTCGTTATTATTTATTTCGTCTCAACTCCAGCTGCGGCAATAATTGCCGATCGTTTAACGTTCGAATCAAGCATCGAGAAAACGGACACGCCGCGCCGCCGCGATCATTATCGAGAAATGAAATTGCGACTTCGCACGAACCACGCTCCTATATACGCTTTGTTCTCCGTTTCCTCGAGCCCTCCTAAAAAGTCGCACGCGTTCGAAAGCGACAAGATATACCGGTCTGACGTCTGGTTAAACCTTCTCGTTTAGCCATCCCCGGGTGCTTTCCTCGCCGTTCGTGTTTGACCTACTACTCTCCTCGGAGATTCCCCGGTTCTTTGCTCCACTCGATCGATCGAACTTGTCTCCTCTTTGTGAGCACGGCTAATGGAAACAGACGCCTCGGAAAATATTTAAAAATCGCGCGAAATCCCAACTGTAATTTCGCTCGAGGCCTTTTCAATTTGTTCGATAAAAAAATTGCGCAACAACGTTTTAATCGATCTTTAATGTCGATCAAGGCGGATTTCAGGAATTGAAATTGACGAGATTTTTTTCGAAAGTTTTTCCGCACACTGAAAATTACTTTCAGGGACAAGTTACTTTCAACGAAATTTTCAATATTATCCATTTACGAAGAAATATGCGTTTGCAACTTTAAGTTAACGCAATTTTCTACTTCGTTATCCATTTGATTTTTGCATACACGTTCGACGTACAGTTCTCTGCTGCACCAAACTCGGAATGGCCGTGAGCCAACTTCCCTTTTTTCTTCGAGCTGTAATTTTGTCTGTCGATGCACTCCGAGATGCGCTCCCAATTTCGTGCATATAAACTTCTTCTCTCGAGACAGGGAATGGACTCGTCTCGTCCACAACTCGAATGATTTTATCTATGGAAGACCGTTTTTCCGAAGGAATTCTCTCGTCCCCGGGACGGATCTTCTCGGTTGTTCGGTTCGTTGTCCTCGTGACACGTCGATGGGGAAACGTCGATGACGTGGAACGAGGTTGAAGGCAGCTGGAATTTCGCGATTCGTGCAAATATCCAGCTCTCGTTAGCTCTCGGTAAAGTCGAATTATTCGCTAATCGCGACTTAGAATTCGTTCTCCATTCAACCGGCGATAAATGGGTCGACACGTGGGAAGTTGGAAAATAGGAATCGCTTTCTATAAACGTTATACACTCGTGTCCAACTTCTCGCGAGTTTCTCGTATAAATATTCCACGCTTCCATCGAGCCTGCTAATCTCCTTTAACGCGCATCCACTTAACTTGCGCGATGAAGAGGCATTTATCCTTACACGTATTTACGGACTGTCCAAGTTTAATCGATGGGACAAACGAAACAATTTTTACTGTACTGAATCATCGTTTCCACACATCGATTACACATTGTTTCTAGAAAGTTATCGATTAACTAATATATCCAGGTGATGGCAACGATCACCTGTTCGAAAATTAGCGCGCACGATGAAAACCCGCTGTAATGGAAAAGTAAATTGAATTCTCGTTAACTTTGCACCTTTGAACTTTTATAAATTTATACTCCCGGATTCTACGAACGGATTACAATGTTAATAGAATTCGATCTCGGCCCGACACCGATAACAACTTTCCTCTTTCCTTCCCCTCCCCCAGGGAAGAAATAGAAATCTTCCATTATCGAGGGCTCTCGTCTCCTTATCCTTCCTTTCGTTCGCCTCCTCCCTATTTTTTCATTTTATTTCGCCTCACCTCTCGTTTCTCGATTCTCGAGCGAGATCATCGATTTTATTTTAAATATCCGCCCGCGCAATTTATCGCATCCGAGCTTCGTTAAATTTCGTAAACTCTTGCGTCTCCTCGCGCCATTCATCCCAATCAGCAATCGTTCTAATCGGTCTATCGATCGCGGTACCCTAGCACGGAATTAGTCCTCTCTCGATACAGTCGAGTTGCTGTTCGTTCGCGTACGGGAGAGAAGAAGGGTTGGTGCATGAAACAACGAAAGCATCGATTCGAACAGGGGAGGAGGGGAGTAGATTATTACGCGATGATAAAAATTGCAATTACGCTAATTGGCTTCGAAATATCGGAATATACGTAAGTAGAGAGAGAGAGATGCTATTTTCCGAATACAACTCTTCTCCGCTAGCGGATCGCGAAAGTTTTCTAGTTCCTTCGTTAATAAGTTTCGAGTAAAAAATCGTTTTGTTTCTAACGAGACTTTATACGTACGTACGCGATCAGCAGCACGAGCCAATTTTTTTCTTTATCGATGTTTCGAGGAGTGTCGTTATCCCTTCTTTAAAACGTATCCATGCAATTTGGAAGAACAAACTTGCGATAATAATCCTCGTGGATTGAATTATTTCGCCCAATAATAAAAATTTGACGCACGAATCGAGATTAATGTTACGTTGAAACAAGAATTATTATTTTTTAAGACGAGATTGATTGGAAACGGGCGAGTAATGAGAGGAGGAGGACAAGACGTTATTTCTTTTCGTTTATTTGTTCATTGGCAAATGAACGCGAGGGGGAGAGACAAGGCGAACCTGTGACGCGTGCACGCGCTCGAGGAAAGAGCGTAAGGAATAATACTCGCGAAGTCGGCCTTTCACCTTGAAACAACATGGCCCGAAATAACCCAACATTCTCTATTTTCGGGCAACCTCTTCTCCTCGAGTACACTTTACCACTCCGATGCATCCCTCGAACGGCGTGCATGCACTTACGTGACACCCGTGTATACACAGATAGCCGAACAGCCGATAAATAAACGGTGTTTAGCCGATAATCGCTATGCAAATCGTTCGGTTCTTACTCATGTACCCATGGAAAACGGTACGGGACACGTCTGGGTTATCTCGCCTCCGTATCCGATCTTATCTCACTCGTGTGACACATTTTTAGATTCGAAGGAGATGGAGAATTTCGTAGTAGCATGATCCACTTGTATAAGTATTATTAAAGAAGTAATACTTGTTATTGTTATTCTATAATAAATCGGTATGTTCGTTTATAGGGGAGCACATTGATCGTAATTTAGTTTTTACAGGAAAGAAATAGAAAACGATGAACAGATATTATGGTTAATCAAACATTAATCAAAAAATAATAATTACTTTCACATCATAGGACGCGTCGGCGTAATTTAAAAAATTGTAAAAAAAAGTAGATCTCTCTCTCTTACTCTTGGATCGATCCAGACTCTTTTATAAATAAATTTCACTTTTTTTCAGTTTCTGGAATTCGAAGAGCTTAGAGAGAAAGTCGCGATAAAATGGAAATTCCATTTGAATGGGATAAATATCTTTCCATTTGCGTAAATCTCGCTTTCTTCAAACAAACGGGGCGAACTTTCCTTCAAAAGTAAATAGATTTCACGCGATATATTTTTCGTTCCGGTCGAGCCGTATCGGCCGGAATAATTATTTTCGGTACACTTAAGATAGGTAACGAAGAAGAAGAAGAAGAAGAAGAAAAAGAAGAAGAAGAATTTAAGCCTAGGTCTTTATCGACTGGCGGGATAGTAATTATTATGGCGAAAACGAGGAATATGAAGGAGGGGGAGCCGTGGGGGTTTTGAACAATGCGTGCGCCACCGGCACAATTTCCGCGATAAGGGCAGCTCACAATGGCAACGAATTTACGGATCGTTGAAACTTGGAGACGCGCGAAATTTTCATGATATTTTTCTCTCCTGCGAACGCAACGCTCCTTGGCGCCAACAAGCCTTTGATCCATTTCCACGAGACGAGAAATAACGAGAAATAATTTTCGTCTTTTAGCGAAAGTAGTATCGATACGATCGAAATGGAACTCTAATTCTGTCCTTCTTTTTTCCTCTCCTCTTTTATTCTATTATTTTCCGAACGAATAGAAAGAAAAATTGTAACATACGTTCGTCACTCATCGGTTCCATGAGCACAGAGAACACAGGTTGATACAATCTTGTTTCAATTCGAGACACGCAAAAATCAGCGAGTTTTTTCCCCCCTTTGCATTGGCCAAGGACTTTTTAAGGCAAGGACGTTCCACTCGAAAAAAAAGAGAATGAAAAGAAAATGAAGGTACACTGCTCGAGAAAAGAGAAAGAGAGAGATTAATAACGAGCGGGTATTAAATGGTTGGGACGATGATCAAACTCATTCCCAATTTTCTTAAATTAACAATCGCGTGTAACAAGAGTGAGACGATTTTTCTATTTTTACACTTTGTCTCATTCCCGATGAATCGATCCAACTTCCAACTCTTCTAACGATCTAAAAATATTAATGAAATTTGATTACCAAATTCGCGGGATCGTTTTAGAAAATCGTTTCTTTCATCATCGCTCATTAACTCTCTCTCGCGTCAAAAATATGTTGACACGACGACGCGTAATGACGCCTCTCCCTCCGAGCGAGTATAATTTATCCACGAAAATTCGAAGAAAGATTCTTTTCGCTTCGTTTCTTGCTCGTTTCGCGAGTCAAGGATCATCGATCCATTTCGAGAGGAAGAGGGGGAACGTGTATGCGAAACGAGTGTGCAGAGAGAGATGATTCGCTAGGCTCGGAGAAAGAAAGGGGAGCGAGACGAGGGGAACGAGGTATTTGGCGTAAAAGCCTTCGTTTGTAAATTGTAACGAGAATGTGGGCAACGACGTTTTTCCCCTCATTTTTTTGCGATAGCTTGATACAAACAGTTGCATCTAAACAACTACACGCGTAACTCCCGGCTTTTCATTCTCCCGGAACATCACTTAGTCTCCTCTTTTGCACGATTCTCGCGTATCACGTGCCCGATCTTCTTGGATGCATCATCATCGAGTTGTTCAATCGCGTACCCGGATCGAATCATTCACGAATTATTCCCTCAATTAAATAACTTTAATTTTGTTTCGTAAAAATGTTTCGTAAAAGTTTCTTGAACTATTGTTTTTTCGAAATGGGAAAATTATTCAGCGAGCCAACGAGAGCGAAAGTTCTTCTTATATTCTTTTTTGGGTAAAAGTGTACTCTTTTGTATTTGCATCCTTAAAACGAGAAGAGTTGATTTTCTAAATCGATGCAATCGATGTCTACATCAATCGATGGATTACCAGAGAATTTCTCGATGATGTCAAGGATAATGGTTATTAGATTAAATCGATATACTTGAACACGCATAACAGAGAATAGAAAGAAAACAAGGATATGCGTGCCGACGAAAAAGAGGAAGGCAAACGTTTCAGTACTGTCACGTATCATTGTGCGATATTACACATTGTAATAAGACTAAAAAAAAAGAAAAAAGAAAAGCTACGCCAGCTCGTCGACCAAACAATATTTTTATCTCGTTTTTAAAATTTCAACGTCGAATCGTGCATCTTCTCTCTTTCCTCTCGGTTCCTATTCCGCATGCATTTTGCAAACTTATACGCAAATATACGGTGTGCACTCGCATACGATACGATTATCGTAATTCACGGCACGGAATACAAAGTTTTTCAATTCACCGACAAATGCCTCCTGAACAATTTAAGACTGGCTCTCGATAGACCAAGTCTTGGGACCTTGGTGCCAATTGCTTCGTACAAATTCCAATTGTGTTACTTCTAAATCTACCTATTGCCGGCCTTGCGATCGTTCCTCGAAGTCTTCATTAACCGTAACCCTAGAATCATAGCACGTGCTCTCTATTGCCAACTGCAGGAAACGGATAGGACACAGTGTTTCGAACCCGCCACATTCTCTCTTTCTCTCTCTCTGTCGTCCTCGCCTCGTGAGACGCGTTTACCTTACGTTTAAGGCCACGTGTTTTTAATTTCGAGCTTTGATAATCTAAACACGATCTACCGTTTTCATTGCACGCGCATGGCTGCTACTCGTTGCGCAATCGGGGTGCAAATGAGCCGCTCAAATGGCGGTAAATACGGGCTTAAACCTAGACAAAGAGAGAGAGAGAGAGCGACTCCCTGTTTACCATGATAAACCAATTTGTTGATAAACCGTGCGCGCGTTATTTCGTAACAAGTTTCTAAACATGTATGTAAGTACACGAGCAAGTTGATTTTTTAATCGGTGACTTTACTTAACCTGTGCTAAAAACCTATTTACGATATTATAATGAAAAGGATGGAACCTTGATGAACCTGAATCGTGGGGAACAGTTAAAGTTAAAAATGTTGTTCGACGAAAAATCGAACGGTTTGAAATGGATTGAAACGCGATGGGGTGAAATTTACAAACATACGTTCGCGTGATACGCGATCTTTCTCCTCCGATGAAAATATTTATCGTGTGACGTTACGTCTTCTACACCCTGCCCAACGTATCTCGATCGATTTCGGAAGCTCCTTCGGTGGCGAATCGAAAGTTGGGTGTAATTAGAAAAACGTGAGAAGCCTTAGGAGAAAGGCATCGCCGTGGATGATGACTCGCCGCGTCGAATCGTTCCTCTCGCCGATAAAAAAAGGAAAGAAAAAACAAAAATTATTTATTTCGCCGTGATTATTTCAATCGCATCACGATTCTCGACGCCACGCGCCGCCCCACTCGCCTATCTATTCGTATAAATCCAAATCGAATTCCTCGCGTATCCGCACGAATTCGTATTCGCTCTCCTTGACCCACTGATCGAGCAACCGCTCGATCTCGAAAGCGCGCACCTTCCAGATGGGTTTTACCCTCCCGCAGTCGAACGCACTTCCCGCGAAGAGAAGCCGATGCATTACCTCAAAGGCGACCTGGTTACAAAAGCTCCGGGTATCGAGGAGCCAACGATCCCGGAGATATTACTATGGAAACGACACGATAGTCGATAGAAGGTGACAGCGTTTCAGAGACGCGCCTGCTTACCGCGTTTACGTGTAATTTAATATCGCGATGAATTATTATTTCTCCTTTTCCCCGTGCGAATCTTTTTGGAATGAAAGAAGAGAATGGAAGAGGAGATAAGATCACGACGCTTTTAAATGATCGAATGGTCGATATATTAGATGAAAATTAAAGAATTTTTTCAAGCGTTTATAAAATCCAGAGTGGAAAGAAATATATGCAATAAATTAAATTCGAATTTGAATAATTCGGAATAATTGAAACGTTTGTTGTTACGTACGTGTATTTAAGATACAATTACGCACGGCATCGATTAATCGTTCGTAAAAAAAAAAAAAGAAATCACGCGCCACAAGCGTGAGCGTTTTTTTCTTCGCCAACTCAATCAACGCTTGAACCGTGTGTTTGCATTGATTTCGCGCTTATTAATTCACGGCCCCGACTGTCTCGCTGCCGCCGAGTAAACTTCATTATTTCGTCCAGATAGATAGATAGACAGATGGATAGATAGTTTCGAGAAAGATAGAGTTAGTTGGTTTAACAGTTGGTGTATAATATTTAACGTGTACATGTTGGATTTGATTTAGCGCGCAAGTGGCGTCTAATTGAGCAATTGCGCAATTTACGTTGCCTTTTAGCGCAATCATTGAAAGCCAGTTTCAACCGCTTATCAAAGATGAACAGGAATGGGACAAATCGAGCACGACCAAGGAAGACGAACGAGCGAGCGAGTTTCTTTATGACCGCGACGCATCTACCCGTTTAACCGTTTCACGGCTTTAGAACGAGCACTTTAGACGTGGAAAGGCTTCGTCACACCGGCCGCCCATTCTTGCGCCGTTTACACGCCGATCTGGACGCGCCTGGAAACCGAATTTCGTTTCTCGAAATCTCGCTTTTCACCGATCCGTTAAAACCGAGACCACGTAACGGTTTGTAGAAAAAAAAATAATAATAAAGAAACAAAAAAAATCGAGCAGACGAAACTGAAGTGAATGGACTGTGGGCTTATTGCACCGATCCCCGGCGCTTGTTCAATATACGTGGAAAAATTGAAGCGTATATACCTTTCTCTCCCTCCCTCGTTTAACGCATCTCCATTGTAGTCGTCGTTGAGCTATTCTATTATTCAGAGTTTGGATGAAACGGTCCGCGAACGGAAACAAAAAAGGTTATACATACAAAATTTAAATTAAACCTAGGCAGATTCTTTGCAGAAATCGGATTTATCAAAGCGAAGATAAAGCGGTTCTTTTATCCCTCCTAGCTTTCGGCCCAATTTTCCAAACTGGAAAATTCTTTGTGAAAAATTCTCCATTGTTTTTTTCCTCATTCTCTCTTTTTCCTTTTATCTTGTTGTTACTCTTGTATAAATCGGCTTAGCCGATTAAGCGTCGAAGAAGAGGATGGAAGACGCGACGAGATAATAATTGCACGTGCATCAACGTGGTGCGAGCCGCGTTGCGTTTCTTTGGCACGCGATTTCGCGAGTCAATAAAGCCACGACCTATTGATCCGAAAGGTCCTCCTCTTGTCTCTCTCCCTCTCTTCCTCTCCGTCTCTCTCTCCCTCTCTTTCTATCCGAGCTGTTGGTTCTATCGAGTTGGCGTGTAGGCTGAAGACAGACACACCTTCAGACTTGGGGTGAAATCCGTGGAAAGCTCGCAAAAATTGCGTCAATCCTCGATCTCGGCGTCAGCGATACTGCTTCTCGACCTTGGTCGTCGAGCCTGCATCACCTTGGTAACATCAAAAATGACCAGATGTTCCAACCCCCTCTTTAAGTCTTACTCACGATCCACCTGTTATTTCGCCTTATTTCGTAACCGACATTTCCACATCCTGTTCGCGAGGAGTTGCAGAGACGGCTCGATATTTCTCGAAACGAGATTAGGATCGGTAATCCTTTGTTGCGCTCCCGTGTTTGGCAACGCGTTGAAAGTATCTTTGTTTCCGCGTCAATGTATCGGGTGTCCGGAGAGAGCGGATGGAAAATCGAAACAACGCATTGAATATTAATCGTCCATTTCTTTTTTTATTAATTTTACTCTAATTTCTAATTGGACTTCTAATTTCAAAAAGCATAGCTTGCGAAGGAATTAGATTAGCCTTATTACTTCCTGATTACACGAACACGTTCATCGACAGTTTTTTTTTTTTTTTACTTTAGCAAATTACTTTAGCAAATTAAATTGTCAATAACTCGATAAACAGGTCTCTCGGCCGAGAACTTTTTCTTACGTTCGATTCCCACGCTCGTTTCGAAGGATCATCCTTTAGACTTTTCGAATTCGAGCCACTTTCTACTTCCACCGCGAATTCTACACAATTATATCACTTTCTTATTGTTCTCTCTCTCTCTAAGAAACGATATCGTTTCCTCGATCTCTGAACGGGATACGAGTGACAATGAAACAGGTAGGCTCGTCAGGATATGAGAAATGTTACGTTTGAATTTAAAACGGAGATCTCGAAGCGTTCGGGTCAACGAACCGGAAATTGCCGAGGCTTAAGAAAGATCGTGAACGGGTTTACAAAGGTGTTCACGGGACGTGAAACGTTTCCTCGAGATTCAAAGAGATACTTCCCTTAAAGGAGAATGGTATAACGTTATCGAATTCTCGGCCCGACTGCTTTTTGTTAACTTTTCTCTTCGAACGACAATTAAACACAACTAAGTTAAAACTAATTTCCACACCGTCGAAAACACCGAGGAGAACTTCGCACGAATCAAATCTTTTGGGCTCCGCATCTCTGATTGATGACACGTCTCTCAGATACAACGATTGATTAATTATAAATTACTCGTCGGCAATTACTGGATCTGGTGGACGTCGTTTTCGATTGTAAAATGATTTATAGATTATCGCAAGATTTATTACAAATTTCTCCCGCGAAGTTCGTCGAATAATTATGGGACGAACGATATTCGTGGTGATTTTTATCGGAAATTTGTATCGGCTCAAAATTATCAGATTTACGATTTATCACACCTGTCCAGAAACTTGTGTAACGTCGCAAGCACAGTCATCGCCGAAATCGTCTAACCGTGGCAAATTTCTGCCCTTTCGGGGCAGTTAACGGGCCGATGATCACGAAAATGCCTCGGCGTTGCTCCAACTATAAACGTGCCTCCTTCGCTTTTCTAAAACATTATCCCCAATACGATGCGCGTGATTAACGCGGGAAATGTAACGTTTGGAAATTATTGCCACCTTTCTTCTTTGTGTACCGGAATAATAAATAAATATTCGGTCATTTTTATTTTTATACAAAAGAGTCATCGATCGAGCCCGTCTGCACAGTTCTTTCGTATTTTTTCGTAATTGCAAAGAGCTGTTTTTCTTTTTCTTTCTTTCTTTTTTTTTTTCTATCTCGCTAATTTAATGCATGTCGTACGATGCGAGTTGTGTACCTGCGTACACTACTTGTGAAGTATCTGGGTCAGAAGCGTGCGCGGTAATTGGCAGCAGACTAATTCTCTTACAATTAGTTCGTTGACAGTGTGAAAGAGTGTCTGGTATATAAAGTAATACTTATACGTACAACTTCACTTTACTTTGCTCGTTACCTTAAAAGTTTCATCAACTTTTCTACTTCTATTGTATCAAATTACAGAGCAACTTAAGACCATTACCGCACACTATGAAATATAGCGTGGCGGCACAAATAGCATGGATTATACAGTGTATCTCTTACAAAAGATCCTATCCCAGAAACGTATCCTTCGAGCAATATCTACATTGTGTGTATATTAAAATTACATATATGAATTCGCTTAGGCAATAGCCTTGAGCGCGCACAATTTTCCGTCCAGTATAATTCCCTACAGTTTCGTCGAGTCAACGTACAATTTTAAACGATTCTTAACGAGATCAAATAATGCACGAGCTCGCTTGTACTCTTCTTAAGCGCGATTAAACTAAACTATTCTCAAAATATCTAAATTGTTTCAATTGTACACAAAGAAAAGGCAAACGCAAGATTGTTGAACGGCCGAGGAGAGATATCGGACGATTCGGCCCAATTACGGAACGATGAATTATCGAAATAGTGAACGTGCCACTGGAAGATCGTGCCGAGAAAACTATGCGGTGTATACCGGTCCGAGTCCGAATATCGTTATTTCGAGACGAACCGTCTCTCGTCTCCCCTTCGACCGTCCAAGTGGACACGGATATGAAAATTTTCGAAGCTGTTATCACCGAATATTTATACCCACGGTTACAGAAACGGTGCAGACGGTACTCGAGCACAGTGGTGGAAGACCTACCACTCGAATTATCTAGGCCACCGGCTTGTAGAGCAACTGGCAGCAGAGTCGAGCCTCTTACTTCGCTGACAGCGCTGAAGCTCATCCCTCTGTGTGTATATAAAGGCTAGCTATAACCACTTACAAGCGTCAGCCGAAAAATAAAAGCCACCTACACAAACACGTTTCGCCCGTTTCTCGCGACCATCTCTCGAACCCCACGACTATTCTTCGGCTCGGCATTTTTTTTCTTTCTTTCTTTCTTTTTTCTTTTCTCTTTTGCCACGCCACCAACTGGAATCAGGTTATGCACTCGAGGACGGACCTCGTTCTTTCATGCTTATTAATCGGTAAACTGTCTGATCGAATTTGTAATATATCGTAAATTACAGATAGACGGTGAAAAACCATCGTTTATTTTTCGTAATATGTAATTTTATGTAGAGTGTTAATGCGTTCGCGCGACACTGGAGGCCGAAAACGAAGATAAAAGTTGGATGTAGGAGAGAATATCGGTTCAGGCTTATTTATTGAGTTGTAAGCAATTTAAGTTTGCGTTGGATGAAGCGAGAAGATGGGCGATGGAGATAGAAGTATCTCCTTTTATCTCGCTCCGTCTAAACTTCGCTCGCCGCTGTTAACCAACGCTGCGGATTTTTATGCAAAATCAAATTTTTACGAATTTATTTCTTAAATTTCGTGTATCATATTTCGACGTTTTTTTACGAGTTTTTATACATTCAGATTAATCATAAATGGTTCAACGGTCTATCTATAACTTAATAAATAATCCTCAATTGACATTTTTGCGTTCGTTTCGGCTTTTCAAAGTCCACCCTTCAGAGATATTTTCCCAAGAAAATATTAATATCCTCCACGATATATTTTACAGGTCATATCTTCGTAGAAATTATTAAAGATGATACACTGTTCGAAATGACGGTACGTGGATACATCTTTTCAATTCGTGGATTTCTCAACAATTCTATAACTCTTCTCGTCTCGTTATCAATCACTACTCGTTACTAAGGGAAAAACTTGGCGAAACTTGATATTCCACTGCGCGGAAATATGTTTAATATCGTGCTTATTCCGAAGTTGAAATGATTATGACTCTCGTGTTACGCTTTCACTGATAAAATACGTAAAAGCACCGATAAATACTGGTTTTCATCGGGTTCGACGTTCGATATAACAACATTTGCGTAAGAGCATTATTTTGCTACTACGTCTGCAGCACGATTAAATCCGATAAAAGGAACGGGCAAGCCTAATTTCTAAACGTGGCACGCTTAGAATGACGCACCAAGTGGCAAGAATCCAGAAGAAGAAGAAGAAGGTGATTAAAAAGAAAAGTCGGATTAAAATTTTTCTAGAAAAATTTATTACATTGAAATCACTCTCGATATTTTCAGAATTAATTTCTAATCAATTAATTCTTATCTTGGCGTTGTTTTTTAGCCTTGCCATTGATAACGAACAATATCTTCGTCCCAAATTGTGGCCTAACCGCCAACTTCCTTATTTTATATATATATATATAATCATGTGTGTTCGTTGAAAGCCTACAAAAACTGACACTTTCGTAGTACGGATTCATCGGGATGGCCTACTGGTACACTTTTATGATCCCTTTAACATTGAGCGTTGACCCACTATTCGAGAAGGACGTTCGTGTCTGTTGGCCTCGGGGTCCCTTCTGCATCCGCGTTATTTTTTAATATGTGCATGTTTCTCCACGAATGCAACGTGACCATTGCATTCTGCGCACCGATATTAAACGTCCCGTGGAAAATGAAACGAAACATCACACCGATACCAGGATCGTTTCCCCCCCTCTGAAGAAAAAGGAAACGATTATTCTTTTTTCCACCAAGTGGAAAATATTCGGCCAAGCTCCTCGCCCATTCACGAGTCTATATAGTTATCCGGGTAAAGAGGAATTAGCCTTTGCTCTCTCAGCCAGCCCCCTTCGAAGGACGCGAACAACGACACGGAGGAGACCGATAAGAATAATAATGGGTGTGCGGTAACCTCGTTAAACAGGCACACGATTTCCTCGGAATCGAAGACAACGATGACGATGGCGGTAGTGTTGGTCTCGTAATGGGGACTCGGTGGCGTAGGGGTACCCGTTGATAATGTTGGTAAAGTTCACACGAGCATACCGATTAACACGAGGCGTCGATCAGGTCGGGTCAACGTTTAACGATAGCTGGATTACCTCTCGACGCAGTGTAATAATTAAAGGTGCCAAGCGAAAGGTTAAACTCTCCACACGCGCGATTATCGATCGTGTCTGCTTTCCAGTTGTGAAAAAGAGGAATTCGTTTTGTCATGCTCGAGTGACCGGTTGCAGAATATCCATTGTGTTGGCCGCTCTTTGATTTCCGAAAAAAAAAGAAAAGAGAAACGAAACGAAGTGATGAGCAGAAATCGAATCGTCGTTCGCAATGCGGAAATTATTAAATTATCAAATGTCGAGAATCGTTGCGCTCGAATAATCGGGAAATACTCGCGATTTAGAAATGAAAATTGAAAAGGTCAGCCCGACAAATGATTTTCGACGAAAGACAAAATGCAGGGAGAAAATCTTTTATATTCTAGTAGTACGGCCGTCTCTTTTTCATCCGTCGTGCTTGTCCGTCATTATTATCATCGCTCTCGTGTCCTCTTTGTCAAAGATTTTTAATCAAGAGTTGAAAGAAGGTGGCTTAAGTTAAACAGAGTGTTCGTAGAATTTCGTCGGAATTATATCATCATTTTGTCATCGTGCTATAATAGTTATCGCGTTACCGTGATATTATTGTTCGATAAAGCAATACGAGGAAATTAAATTCATATCACGTAGGGAATATATGGAAAAATATATATATATACGGAAAAACAATGGAATTTTCTTCGATTTGCATAATGCGAATAATAAATTTAATTAAATTTCATTCTCACAATTTTTCTTCCATAGAAACGTCCGTTTTAATTCATTTCGAATTGCTGGAAGAATTAAATAGATCATCGCCAACTCTCTCCTTCCATTCTTTATGGATTTCAAAGTGGATACAGAAAATGCTAACCCCTGTGAGAACGGGCCCTCAATTTTACCACTCTACTTTTACAACCCAGACCACCATTATTTCACCGCCATTTCTCTATCGTAATAAAATCGCATCTCGGATAAGATTAAACATTTTCCCGCGAAAAAGTTCTCACAAGAGTTGCCAACGGTATATTTCTTCCTCGAAATGTAATATTATTATATAAGTGTGATACAATCTTGGATTAAAGTTTACCCAATCAAACGCGAGTTGGAGAAATTTCAATCGGAAAATTTAAATATCGAAATTTTCTCAGAAACGCTTTATCTCCGAGGACACGCAACAACAATCGTAGCCGAACTCGGGGATGCTGCGTGTTCCTGGTATGGAGTTTGCACGCAAAAGGAATGAATTTCGAGCTTAAGAAGCGGTCGGAAAATTCTCTGGCTAGACGCCAGGGACCTTCTGCCACTGGCGTGCACAGTTCGCCAGTTTAACAAACTACCACCCGTCTGCCACCCCTTCTGCTCGTCCTCGCAAATCCATAGTCGGGGAACGACTTTTCCGGGTATGTTGAAAAAAGAAAAAAATATAGTGGACGCGTGTTCGAGGGAAAGACGCTTTTTCTTAAATCACGATCTTTTTCATTTTTCTTTTCTCTTATGAAATAAGTATATATATATACATATCAGTTTCCTATCATTAATTGGAACAATAGTCGTCTCGATTTTTAAAACATTCTAGAAAACTAACGGGAAGATCGTTTAGTGTGAGAATTTGATCCTGCACTGGTAGATTAGCTCGATGACCTTAAATGCGTTTAAATTGCAAGATTAACCGGTAGTAGCGATTAGCGGTAAAGATTTAACCTTGCTCCATTCCTGAAGGTACGTTAATTCCGTCGCGCTCGTTCCACTATACAGACAGTATTTCTAGATTAACCGCGTTTTCATTCTGCTTTCATGCCGTGTTTCCATGCTTTTGACTCGGACCTCGGTTATGTTTATCGGTTTAAATACAAGTGTCAAAGTTCAGAAGGTTATGGAAGAAATACCAGAACCAGGGACACCGGGAGAACATTGGGGGAAAAAAGCGTTTTTCGAGCGTCCGGATTGCAACGTGCAACTGGTAGTAGCCTCGTTAACGAAGAATCCGTTGGTGAAAAACAAAGGTATTACCTTCGAGTTTGCACACACGCGCACGTCATCATCCCGAATTAAAAGTTTTATCGTATATGCAAATACTGCAAATACG
Organism: Apis cerana; assembly: GCF_029169275.1. Classification (NCBI taxonomy): domain Eukaryota; kingdom Metazoa; phylum Arthropoda; class Insecta; order Hymenoptera; family Apidae; genus Apis; species Apis cerana. The sequence goes on from NC_083866.1 coordinate 7,059,756, forward strand.
GTTCAAAGCACGATAAATACGTACAATTATTATATATATATATATATAGTTTCGTATATGTATATAATCCGATTAAGTCGTAGTTTATACGAAATATGCGTAGTATTTTGTGTCACGCAAAACTTTATCTTACGTTTCTCTTATTATTAACGCAGTGTTCTCTCCGTTACGAGGGTACTATTTTTCGAAGATCCGCGCTAATGAGAACGCTGGATTTAATTTTCAATTTTCACGATCGGATTCTAGCGATGGTCGCTTCGTCGATTTCGCCGAATCGATAGCCCGGTCGACGCTGGAAAAGCTGGTAGAAAAAGCGGCTTATATACGCATCGTAACGCGAAGGTTAATAACTAGCATCGTTTATCCGAGGCTAGCGTTGCCCTCGATATTTGCCAATGTGCGCCAACTCGCGTCTTCGCGTCTGCGAACACCCCTCTTCTCTCCCCCCTCTCTCGATCCAGGTGCTCCATTTGCGTTTCAAATCTTCTTCGTTGAATCGAGCGCTTGTTTACGCGAATTCTTTGCATTTTCCATCGACGCCTACATACGAAGCCGGTGTCAATGTCGCGAACGGCTCTTATTAAGATTATTAAGTTGTGCGCGACACTGGTCGATGATCAATAAGAGAAAGAATCCGGCTCAGCTTTAACCTTAAGGAATTGCTAAGAGAACGGGGGAGGAAGTTAGTGGGTTAGGTTAGTGCGAGAGGAGCAGCGCGCATTCAACCCCCGCGCATTCGCGTCCGCGCATCTTCTCCCCTCTCCTTGGCACAAGTCAAATGAGTTTACCCACGTTCGACTACCTGTTGCCTTCTTTTCTTTCTTTTCACATTCGATCACATTCACGCATTCTTCGCGTCAGACACCGCCGCACTTCTCCACCGAGTTTTCCTGCCTGTTAACGCGCTCTTTCAATCGGCCCCCTTCAGATTCAGGATTGCCGCTCTCGTTTCTCCATTCTTCCCCCCTCTTGCTTAAATCGGGATTAAAAAAAGGAAAAGAAAAACGGCCGCGAGCGCGCCGAAGACCGGTTTTCCACGCGACACAACACCCACGACACACTTCCGGGTGTTGCAGAGATACACTCTGACGGCGCACTCTTCGAGGAGAATTTTCGAGCGGAAGATAAGAGAACCGGTATTCTCAAATCCGATCGAATAATCTTATAATCGAATAATAATAATAATAATAATAATAACAATGGAAAATTACTAGAACGAGAAAGTAATCGGTCCCCTACGACCATTGTTACTGTTTCAGCGACAAATTGATGCAAAGTGGATGTTGAGGTGAAGGAATAGTGAGCGTGGTTAACAGGTGGAAAAGAGTCGAAGTTCGCGAAATAGCACCACGCGTCACGCAGGGGTGGTGGGTCTATGGGGGGCTCCGCCCCAGCGGCCCCCCGGCGCCAGTCCAAACGGAAACTGCCGGAACGGTGCTATCCTGGCAAGGTCCAAGACCGCCCCGCTTCCGGTACCACCGTCAAAACGGATGAAGAGCCCCTCCAACATCATGAGGCAGTCTAGCCTCACCAAGCTTGGCTCCATGATCAATACCGCCGTGAACAAGAGAGTCGGTGAGTTTTATTTCTCGTTTCTCTTTCGTCCCGCCTTTCTCTCCATCACTTCTCTCCTATCACCCTTTCTTCCCTTTTTTCCGCTCATTTCCCTCCCCCTCTCTTCCGAGTCTCGAAAAACTCTAATACTCGACGACCGAATTTTTCCTCGTCGAAAGTCAAAGAATGGGAATTGTTGAAAGAGAAAAAGAGGGAAGGAAAAAAAAGAGGCAATATCTCCGGAATAAGGAATAAACTTTTGCGCATTTATTTATTTATTTCTTTCTTTTTTCTTTCTTTCCAAATCTGCGATCCAGACGGACAGATATCTAGATATCTAGATTCTTGGTTACGAGTTAAATTCGTACGATTATTTGAATGTTATTCGATCATCGATAGTATCATTCGCGTTGTATGTACACGAGTGTATTTATACGAACCGATTCGAGCATCGTTTACATTTAGCGGTCAGTTGGTAAACCCAACGAGGCCCGATGTCACCTGGCAATAACAGTATGCCGGCGTGATCGTAACGGATATCAATCGTTCAAGAATATATCGTTTGCGAGAAATCGTCACTGAGGAGGATGAGTGCGCGAAGTCGTATCAGGTTAAAACGATTCTATCACGAGTCGACTAATCTTGAAGAAGAGAGTGACAGACACAGTTCGATCTGCAACGGTTTTCTTTGTGAGTAGACAAAAATTCTCTAACGGGTGTACATAGTTACGTTTCTCAAAATTGGTATGCGGAATTGGTATGCTGATTGTTGGTGCAATGCTTCGTTTCGCAAAAGTAAAAAAAAAAAAATAAATAAATAAAAAAGAAGGAAAGAAGAAAGAGCGCATAAAGCTTTAACTACACAGTTAGCCACACAAACGGTTCGATCGATTTTCCATGGACGTGGAAAAAATTTGAAGCATGTGAGTTTAAAGGTGAACTCGCTATAGGAGAAATGTGAGCAACGATGTATATATATATTTATATATACATATATATGTATGTATATATATATCGAATACAAGTGAATCTTTAGCGCACTCGAGTGTGAACTTATCGTATAATGGGAACTTGTAAATTTCGTTGAAAAAATCTTCTTCACGCGGAGACACGTGATGTCTATACTTTTTTTTTTATCGATCTTTACTTTTTCGAAAACGCTTGCATTTAATTCGTGCAAAAATATTCGTGTCCGAATAAACGTTGCAGCAGTTCTACATACTTATTAGAATTCGTTACAAACTCATTAACATCCTCCCTCTAACATGTTCGACAACGAGAGTTTCGTGTATCGTACGAGCTCATGCACTTTCGTACCAGTTCGAGACAACCGTTTCATTCGCAAATGTTCGCGTGTTTGTCTTCTTTCATTTGTTTAATATATTCGAGTCTCGGTTAATTGTTCAAATCAAGAGATAATATAAAAATCGATCTACTTGATTACTACAGTAAATAAAAAAAAAAGAATGATTGTTGTCTTCGATACGTCTACGATTGTTAATCGTATTTTGAATCCCTGAAAATAAAAATTCATCGTACAACTTGTTTTGCGGCGGGAGGGCAAGTAGATTGTGATTCGAATTTAAATTTTTTTCACTTTGGAGTACCGGTTCGAAACTACGCCTAAAGTTTCCTTTAGCTTGAACGAACTCAATTTCTGAGTTTGAATTATGAATTTGTGAGTAAAGTGAAAAATGCGATATTTACAAATATACAATATGGCAATATTGTTATGCGCTTTTAATTATGGGATTTTATTTTCTTAATTAATTTTAAACAAACGAGAATATGATACTTATGATGTTGATATGATGTCATATTAATTAATACTCTTAATTTAAAATATTTGATCTTCTACTGTAGAGGAAAAATTGTATTAATATTCAACACAGGCCGGACGTTAGAACCTTATCAAGAATGTATCGACGAGATCTCTATTAAAGTACATCATAATCAATTCTGTATTTTTCAATTTAAAATGTGCGACATGTTTCAAAAATAATCGTGTTTTAAAAATAAATCGTCGTTATTTTTATTAAAATCAAAAAACAGCAAAAAAATCTTTATATCTATATTGAAACTTTGCTAAAAATGGACCGATTAATGACAGATTTTCGCTCAACCAGAAATTTTACACGTTTATCGAGAGATTTGCCTATGTTTTCCTCTTTGGAAGAGCTACATGAGAAACTGTCAGAACTTTTAGGTAATTTTTTCTTAATTAATGTCATAGTAATTTTATATTAAATAATCTTCATTTAATATATAAATATATATATATATATATATGAAATATATTTGAAATGAATATATATTATATATATATTTATATATAAAATTGTTTTATTTTCAAGTTTAAACTTAAAATTTTAGTTATTTTTTCGAAAAAGAATAATCTTAAAAGTTTCAAAATTTGAATTTTGCGCGATATAGATGGCACTATATGAACTATGACGTTCGGTAATTTTCGTTATATTTCGCGTAAAGTCGGTTTTCGCAATCAAGATGGCGATTACCGTCGGAGTAGCGAAACCTGACTGTGGTGTGACGTCACGCCATAGTAGTGTTGTGCGGTTATGCGTTCGTGAATTCCGCCATTGAAAGTTGGTGATTGCGTTCATATTAGTAGTGAGCTAGATAGACGAATATGTGACAGGATAAAAGATAAGGCAAAGTGTGGTAAACAATCGTGAAGGTTTCCTGATTCCTGGTCGCCGGCGTGGCGCGCCGCGCGCGCGTATCTCTGGTCGAGTAGGCGGTATTGGACCTCGCACCGAGAGTAAGCTCGCGTGCAAACCTCTCTGGTTGCGTAGTGTCTTGTATGCGAGATGGCCGGTAAGTAAGCGTCGTGAGCAACGGTTTACTCTGCGTGGTCGCTGTATATTTCTACCACACGTCGTGAACCGAACAGTGCGTCGCTCCTGCTGGCCGCCTCGCCGCGCCGCGGCAACCTGAACCTTGACCCAGATACTATCACGGGTTCACGGGTATATCCGCAGCGCTCGCAGTGCACGCAAGTTCTTCTTCGTCAATTCCGCATCCTCAAATATAATCACCCGTATCCACTCTCTGGATTATTGCCGTGCGCGGGGCCAAATGCGCCCGTCGCCGGCGACGGCGGCGGCGGTGGCGACGGCCTAGAAGCACGATGGATTGCGCCGAAACTTCAAGTAGGATTACTTTTACCTTTTTCCCTGAATTTTCTTTAATATTCTTTTTCCTCATTCTCTTTATCTATATATTTCATTTTTACTTTTTTCATAAATTCCTTTTCCTTTTCCTTTTCTTTGATACTGATTATTTCACGTTTCTCTATGATTACCTTATCACGTTTCATGTTCAGTATTAAATATACTTTTTATTTTTTCCTGTTTTTTATCCTCGTTATCCTTATCGATTCGTTCCATTTCTTGCTTTTATTCGATCGTGCGTATCGTGCATTTCAATAATTGGGAAAAAACCGTGTATAATTTCCAAATAAATTTGTATGTATCTTTTTTAACATTATGCATCTACTACTTTTTATACTTAAGATATATGATATAATTCAAACGATAAACATTATGAAATCTTAATCTATTTTCAATATAATATTGTATGAGCAATATGAAACTTAATTGCACTATTTTTCATATATTGTATATAAATTTTCATTACTTTATTATATGTCTATCTTAAATGAGGATAATATCAAGAAAATCTTATATTTAATAATTCATCTATTTTATTATCGTTTTAGGCAATGGTGACATACAGTGGTGTTTCTCTCAGGTGAAAGGAACATTAGAAGACGATGTCACTGAAGGTAAGTTCTAGATACAAAAAAAATTACACATATATTTTATTCATTTTATTCATGTATGATCTATGAATCAATTTATATTTTAATCATTATAACATAAAAGCAAAAATATAACATAACATAAATATAATATATTTTAAAATAATAAAGCATATATTTATGACATATTCTATTTCTCTTTTTTTGTATTATTTCTTTCTTTTTTTCTCATGTTATTTCTAAACATATATTTTAAATATTCTGGAATATATTGTTATAGTTATTCATATTACATTTTGTTTTAGCTGATATAATTTCATGTGTTGAATTTAACCATGATGGTGATCTTCTTGCAACAGGAGATAAAGGTGGTCGGGTTGTTATTTTTCAAAGAGACCCAGTTGTAAGTTATTTTTTATTTTTAATTATATTTATATCATATTTATTATTTCTATATTTTATATTAATAATATTTCTATATTTTATATTATATATTAATCTTTGCACTTTCAATTGAAAAAAATATATCATTTGAATACAAATTTTATATATATGTTAATATTGGATTATTGCCAGATTTGTATATAATATGCATATTTCTCTATCTTTAGAGAATATTGAAGGATAACTACTAAAAATATAAAAGAAATAAATAAATTTTAAATATTTTTCAGTCATATTTTATGAAATTTTGTTAAGTATTTTCAGTGTCTACAAATAAAAATATTTTTTTAAAATTAAAAAAATGATATTTTTATTTAGAGTAAAAACAGTATACCTCGGAGAGGTGAATACAATGTATACAGCACCTTTCAAAGTCATGAACCTGAATTTGATTACCTGAAATCATTAGAAATAGAAGAAAAAATTAACAAAATTAGATGGTTAAAAAGAAAAAATCCAGCACATTTTTTACTTTCCACAAATGATAAAACAATTAAATTGTGGAAAGTCAGTGAACGAGATAAAAGAGTAGAAGGCTATAATACAAAAGAAGAAAATGGTACAATTCGTGATCCTGCTTGTATCACTTCTTTAAGGGTAAATACTAAGTACATTTTTATTATTTGTTAATTTGATATTTAAAATTAAGAGTTTAAAATTATAATAAATTATATATAATAAATTCATCTTTAATTCTATCATTTTATTTTAAATTTATACATAGATATAATTTTTTTTATACTATTGTGTTTTTAACAAAAATATTTTCAATGGGAGTATGGTCAAGAAGTTCAAATATGTACATAATGTTACGAGACTATTATCATATATTGAATACTTATTTGTTGACTTAGGTTCCAACTATAAAGCCAATGGAATTAATGGTAGAAGCATCTCCAAGAAGAATATTTGCCAATGCGCACACCTATCATATAAACAGTATAAGTGTCAACAGTGATCAAGAGACATACCTCAGTGCTGATGATCTTAGAATTAATCTTTGGCACCTTGAGATCACAGACCAGAGTTTTAGTATCCTTTTTCTATGTTACTTAGTATTTATTTTATTTTTATTTTTTAAATTTTATATTGTTCTTGATATATATTTATAAGTTTTGATATATATTTTTTATAATAAAATCTGCTATTTTCCTAACAATAATATACAGATATAGTAGATATTAAGCCAACTAATATGGAGGAGCTAACTGAAGTAATAACCGCTGCGGAATTTCACCCGGCAGAATGTAATGTCTTGGTATATAGTAGCAGTAAAGGAACAATTAGACTTTGTGACATGAGATCTGCTGCGCTTTGCGACCAACATAGTAAGCTCTTTGAAGAACCAGAAGATCCAACAAATAGAAGTTTCTTCTCTGAAATCATTTCCAGTATAAGCGATGTAAAACTTAGTAATTCAGGAAGATATATGATCAGTAGAGACTACCTCAGTGTGAAAGTGTGGGATTTACAAATGGAAACAAGACCTATTGAATGTTACCCTGTATGTAATAAAAATTGAAATACAAATTTTATATATTTAACATAAAATATTTATCAATTATATTATTATAGGTACACGAATACCTAAGATCAAAGTTATGTTCATTATATGAAAATGATTGTATCTTTGACAAATTCGAGTGTTGTTGGAGTGGTAATGATTCTGCTATTATGACGGGTTCATACAATAATTTCTTCAGAGTATTCGATCGTACGACTAAACGTGATCTCACATTGGAAGCAGCACGTGACATTGCCAAACCAAAAACACTTTTAAAGCCACGTAAGGTAAGTATAAATTTTTAAAATGAGCTATACTTATAAGTAATAAGATATATATAATAAATTATAATTTATTAATTTAATGTTATAATTTATTACTTACAATATAAATGTTTTATTGAAAGGTTTGTACTGGCGGTAAACGTAAAAAAGATGAAATTAGCGTTGACTGTCTTGATTTCAATAAAAAAATATTACATACTGCTTGGCATCCATCTGAAAATGTAGTAGCTGTTGCTGCTACAAATAATCTCTTCCTATTTCAAGACAAACTCTAGCACATCTGTATGCAAGTATGATTTAATATTATATCAAATTATAAATACAATTAAAAAGATACATCTTATTTTAAAATATTAAAAAGATTGTTTTTCATTTCTTTAGATCATTCAACGGTATATGTTGACGTGAGCAAGGCACGTTCAACTAAAAAAGTCCCAGTGGATCAAGGGGTGTCTGAATTACACTGACGAAAGTTGACTATTTTAATAGTTGACTGACTGAAAAGTGGTGTACGTAGCGCCGTCCACACAGCTCACATATTCATACACACTATGTATACACAGAGACATACAGAATTGCACATAACACCTTGTCGCGCGTATATATGTGTATAAATACATGCAAGCAAAGACGCATAGTTCTCCAAACTATTAAATTCCGCTAGTTAAAATAAAATGCACGGAATCATTGCCTATTGATGAAAAGAAATGTACAGTTTAATCAATCAATAGACTCGTGTTGGCGGTTATTATTTAACTATTTTAATAGAAGATTAATACTTTCAGTTTGCTTGTATCATAGAAATTTTGATACCATACAACTTAAAGTGTTTTTTAATATAGGTGATTTTTCTACGTATGGAATAATATATGTAAAAGGAAATGCATCAGTAGGACCAAGTGCATAGAATTAAAAGTTACTAGATGCGATAAATATATCCTCGTAATTATATATCTTTGCTTAATAATTTTCCAAATGCCTAGATATGCAAAATTAAATATAGGGATGATTATATGTGCCAATAAGATTAACAGATCTACAGCTCATTTATTCTAATTCAATATTCTTTGTTCAATAAGTTTTTGCGCAGTAAAATTTTAATTACTTCAAAATAAATTTTTTTTTATTATTTATTTCGACAACTCCTGATATTTATCAAATCTATTACTGATATTAAAGTATTTTCATAATTGTTGCATTTAAAGTATACTATCAAATATATAAAAAAAATCCAAGCTTTCGATAATTTTAATTAGTCTTTTATTTTTATTACCTACTAAAAAAATATTAAATAGTAGGCCTATATTCTTGTATTATTATTATTATTATTATTTTTGAGTGAAATATCACATATTCATACCATGGCATGTCAGTTAAAGACAAATATTCGCCGATACGAGTCAAAATATAAAAAGACAAGATAAATTCATCGTCTACTAAAAGTTCGGAGAAAAATTAATATCAATGCATTGTATACACTAAACAGTAATAGTAAATGATATAGGTGTAAAGCACCATTCGTCAGTTGCCGCTTTCTAATAAAAAAAAATAAAAAAAATAAAAAAACTCAATAAAGAAATATAAAAAAGTTGTGGTAACTATAAGTGGAATACAGATTTTCTAATATTTCTTATTGACAACTTATTAACACTTATACACTTACACATATAAGCAGCGATTTCGTACACAAATAAAAATAAAATAAAAAGTGCATTTGACGATGGTAAGCTGCGCTTGCAGAGTTTATGTAAATTAAATATGTGCTGAATAATATATATATATATATATATACATTATATATATATATATATTAGCGGAATATAACGTAAAATATTCGTAAAATCTATGGGAAATAAAATTCGATTATGTGATTGAAACATACGCGCTGATTATCGATTGCGATCAAGGTGAATAAAATTGGACATTTTTTTATCAATGAAAACCAATAGCAAAAATTATCTTAGTGACATGTACTTTATATTAATGACTTAAATTGTACATGATCGAGAATTAGAATTAATAATTTTCACGTGTACAGATAAGAATTCTTGAGTCACAAGCAAATAAACGACTTACAATACAAGCAATCATATAATTTTATATAAAAAAATATATATATATATATATGATCGCTATGCTAAAATAGTTCTAAAAGATTCGTTCTCTCCCATCTCCTAATTTCTAATTACTTCTCCGAAAGATCTGCTATATGGCCAAAAATAAAACACACGTGATATGAAAAACTATTTTAAATTATGCGTTTTAAATGATTTCAATTAATCATATTCTTATTCAAATGATATTAAGTCTTAAGTTTTAAATATCAGAAATAAATTAGGTATTTTATGCGCTGAATTTCAAAGTCCAATTTAATTTAAAAATATAATATTATATATTATCACGTTTCTTGCAACGTAGTTTTCATGTGTCTAACGAAAAAAGTAAAAACATTTAAGAAATTTAGTTGTCCTATTTCTATATTAACGTAAAAGCAATAATAAAAGAAAAAAAGTAACCTTTATAACTTTATGCAACGCATGAAATGTAATAATTATGTATTAAACCAAGATTATTATTCAGTATCTTTGTAACAAGATGTTTAGACAATTGAATGTTCACGATAAAGAGGAAGCGAAAAGAAAAAGCACGAAAATTAAAAATTAAAAAATCATAATTGATAAATCGTAACAATAATTTGTTTTCAAAAATATATAAGCGAGAAAACCGTGAACTTCGTTCTAATCGAACAAAACGTAGACTTATTTTTACAATTAAGTAATATTAATATTATTACTGCTATTATTATAATTATTATTATTATAATTATTACTATTATTATTATAGGGACTCTGCGTAACTTGTTTGTTTTGTTAACTGCTATGCAGGTTTAGTCACGGTGATGACGACTTGATCTGTTCGGTAAATTAGATAGCATGATAATATAATCAATTACAAATCGTGTTAAATGACCGGAATAAAATGATACTTGTTCGCGCAGTAGAAAATTTTACGGAAACCGTTATATTCCGAAACACTTGAAGTATGCAACGAAGAGCCCGGAGCTCCCGTTAGATCTTCTTTAATATTTGTAAAATCGAATGCTAACGGGATCGATGAATATGAGACAAGTGAAATATAACAAACTATCAAAAACAATGGATTATAATGATTTAAACTAACTAGGTATAAAATTTATTTAAAAGAAAATGCAATTTGTATCTGCTTGCTTGATATGTGAGGTGAAATGGAGGTCTCGTATGTATGGATCCCTTCAAAAAACATTTTGAATATTAAAAAATGCCTTACAACTGGTCGTATCATCGCTGCATCCGTGCATCGGACAATCCGAATTGACATAAATGAAGATAAAAAAAATCGCTGAGCAGAGTAGAATTTTGGCACGCAGGACCTGTCTCGTTGTGATATAATAAACGTCATTGTATTACTAGCCGAATGTTGAAACTCTATTTTTATTAAGGTACCATGTATTATTAGTCCATACTTAGCGATTTTATAGTGAATACATATAAGTCTTTTTACCTGTCTTGCGTGAAATATAATGAAATAAAATTCCAATAGCGAGACTCAAAATATTCGGAAGTTTATTTGTATAAGATTTATCTAAGATTGATTACATATTTTTCTTAATTATTGTTCTATAATTTATTTCTTCTCGCTAAAACACGCAATTAGGTAAAAAGAACAATTATGGTATCCATTGTCAAGTTAAGATGAATCGTGCCATAGAATGTTATGCGTAAAGAATACTGTCATTTTTACTGTCTGTTTTATATTGTATTTTATTATCTTTTCAGCGGAAAAAAACAAATCGAGAAAAAAACATTTGAGTTCTTTTCGAGATTTCCAAAATTAATTACGTCTGTTTGCACGGTACAGATCTTTACGAGAAATTTACGCTACAAAAATGTAAAAGATCACAGAACTGATGTAATTTGAAGAAAGCGTAAGGCATCTAGATAGTGAGAAGAATGATGTAAAGCATAAATGAGAAAATAATGAGCAAAACTGTCGAAATCGAGTAATAATAATTTTCACTCCTGGTTTTGACTCTACCATTCAACCTGATCGTAATTGCTTCTAAAAAAATGCTTGGGAAAATCTTGAAAATGTTCGACTAATATTTAATATTCGAATATCTTCAAGATTACCGAGTTTATTTTGTACCGTATAATGTGCCTCAAAAATGCCAACGTTTCAAGAGCGAATGGCAATTTACACTCAAGATAGCAGTTGATTTGTTTGAAAAAAAAAAGAAAGAAATAATAAAACTAAAATCGAATTAAATGCTGCGAGCGCAAACATTGTCAATGAGATTTATCATAAATAATTAGAACAGTGTCAGAATAAAGGCGAAATGAAGAGTATGGATTTACAATAGAAATTATAAATGAAAAGACACTTGTTCTATGATATAGCATTATAATAGCATATGCAAGCGCATTACGATTCGAATATTTCAGAAAAAACGAATGAACACTGCGCCGAGATATACATAGATAAGTTATATGGTAGCTAGTTATGAATGAATGACAGTATGAATATTCTGTACTCTGCACGTATGTCTCGTTGCATGCTTGTAAAGAGCAGAAGGAAGCCTCAATCATATAATCATTTATTTATCTTATTTCGGGATGAAATAACATATGCATTTAAACGTTGAATATATCAGATATATTAAAAAAGAACATGAAAAAAATGAATGAATTTTACTTTCAAAATAGTATTATAATTTTTAGATGTTATTTACAATTTTATATTTTCTCATAATTTTCTTCTATTATATATATACATATACATATACATATACATATATATATGTATATATATACATATATTTGAATATTCTTTTGGGGAATATGAATTTTATATATAAAAAAATACCTACGAAAAAAACATATTCAACGTTATTAAAAATGCATTTGCATTGCTTTCATTTAAAATCGACAGTATGCTTCCAAAATCAATTGAAATTTGATTTTAATCTCCTCATTCCTCCTATTCCTTCTTTTATTATCAGTATATTATCATACAATCACCATCTTTTATTTTCGCGAGCGAACGATAAAGAGAGTAAATGATATTATTAACAATAAAATTATGAATTTGCATAATAAAATTATCAATATTAAATCTATATAATTATGAACATGTATATATCTTTTTCTACTGCATGTACGTTTTGTATTTAGCATGTGATTTGGTAGGTAGAATTTGAAGAAAAATAATGATTCTGCATGTATCGTTACATATTTCTATTTGATACTATATTTCCTATTTAATAGTGAATGATATAGTATATATTATGTTTAGTAATCAATTTAAAATCATAATTTTATGAACACATTCTATTTTTTTTATTTTATTTTTATTTATAAATTTATTAATGATTTTTAAATGATTTTAATAATTGATAATATAATGCAGTAATATTGATAATATAATAATATTTTTAATTTGATAGATATAACTATTATTATTAAAATTTGTTATAAATTATAAGATTACATCAAATATGATGTACACGAACACACACACACACACACACACACACGTACACATATATATTAAGTGTATAGATATAAAGTAATGTAACGCCATCTGATCAAATCGTTCAAATTCTCCGTGCATGTTTCCCTTTAACCTCCAAAGTATACGTAACAGTGTTTTACGTTAGAGAAAATTACGCGTATTTTAAAAACGTAGTTTAATCTAAATCTCGCCTCAATCAAGTTTACGTGTTTTTATTATTGTCATCGTATGTGAATAATAGATATTAAGAATTATAAGTAGAAGTGAGTAGAAAGAAAAGATCTTTGACAGAAATTCGAGGGCTAAAAATTTACGTATTCTGCCTGTTGTTGCAATATTCTCGCACTATGATAAAATCCTATTAATAATATCTACAAACGATTCAGTTCACATTGTAAACAGCAACTAGGGAAGAATAATCGACAAACTTTTATTGCTATATACTTCTGGATTTTTGCAATATCCTTTTATCTAAATCGTTATCTAAATCATTTTTTCGTTACTTCCCTTTGTTAATTATAAACAAATTACAGTTCACAATTCTTAGAATGTTTTGACTTAGTCGCTTTTCAATGACAAAAATTATTCTAATTATTAATTAATCTCGTATTTCGAGAATATGATAACTGTGAATTTTATAATTGCAAAGGTAAGTTTGTATATAATTTAACATTAATAATTTTTAAACATAGAAAATCAATTTTAATTTACACTTTAATTTATACTATAAATTTAACATTTTTTATATTTAGGTATTAAACAAATTGAATTAAATTGCTTTGAAAAAATTCAATCATTAATTTTTAAGGATAAAATATCTTTAAAATCTACTACAAAAGAAAAAAATTTTAAAAACAATGGATACATCAATGCGTGAAAAACTACTTACTTTTGCGGATGTTATGATTAGAGTTCCACCTTTATTTATCATAGATGAATTACTTAGAATTGGACTTGGATTATCTAATGATAATGTAGTGCTTTATAGCACAGAACGTGGTTTTAAGATATCAAGAGTTTCAGATAGCATTGTAAATTCAATAATACCTACTTCATTATTACAACCATTTGACTTTGAATATTTTGCTTATAAAATGCATTTTATAATGGCATTGAAGTTTTTATGCTGCTGTTTGGGTAAGATATTATATACATTTTCACAGATTCTTGAATGTAATGTATTTTATTGTTTAAGCAAAGATTTAAAATTTAATAATTTTATTTTATTAGAGAATGATGAGATTTTTTGTGTTAGACTTAATGAAAAATAAAATATATTGTTTATAGTATAATTAGATTCAAAATAATAAAATTTATTTTAGAAATTTTATATTCAAAATTATAAAGTTAATTTCAATAGATTAGTATGTTTATAAAAAGAAGTAAACTTTATAATATAATATTCTTAAAATATATAAACCATTAATTTAGAAATAATAATAAAGAATTAATCATAAAAAATTAAAAATTATTTTATTCTTTTTTCTTTTACAATTTTAAATATAAAAAATAAAAAATATAAAAATAGAAATAATATTATAGTTAAAATTAAAATAAAAATCAATGATTCATTGTTAAATATTTATTTTTCAGGATATATAGCTGCAATATGCATATTTATGTTATGGACAAAACATCTAATAATTGTATATGTATACTTAATATCAGTAGGGACAATATTTATATCCTATTGGTCAAATATTAGTACAATGAAAGCTATTATTACATATGTGAGCACACAACGTGAATACACAACTAGCATACTTGATGATATTTTGACTCTTGATTTAAAATATATCTTAGACGAAGGACCGGGTTTCTTGATAATTCAGAATTATGTATTACAATGCTTATTAGCTAGCATTTTTTGTTATATTCATCTCGCACCAAGACATCCAATTCTGCAAAAACTTCTTGTATTAAGTTTTATGGCACCGCCGATTTTGGGCATTTGTCCATTGCCGGTAAGTTAGTTGAAATTCATATATTTTAGATAAATATATTTTCAAGACAACTTCATCATGAATTTTAATTATATAACATATTTTATAACATCTCTATGAATTTTATGAACAATAGAAAAAGAAAAAAAAAGATTTAAATAATGACGCGATTTTTCGAGAACTTTATTTTCGATTTAATTTAAATCAATTTAAATTGCTAATATGATTCGATGTAGTTTAATTAGAAACAATTGTATGTAAAAAAATAGATTTTTATATTTACATATTTATTACATATTTATGTATAGAATATTTTGATTTATATACATGTACATGATATACTATATTTACTACATTTATTACATTTATGCACATATTATTAAATATTCATAACTTTTCAGACGCAAGTTCTCTATCATGTGCCAGTATTTGCAGCTCTTCTTCCATTAGCTGTATGTAAATTTGTTATTTGGTACAATGGAATTACTATGTTAAACACGATTTATATGGGTTATCAACATGCACGTAACTTCATAAGCAATTACGGTTTATCCGCACTCGCCGAAACCGAATGGATCCGATTGAACGTTCCGTGTGTATTACGTATGTTTTGGATGCTAAGAGTTGGAGGACAAGTGTTTCAGATCCTTGGAAATCATTACGGTGAAGAGACGTTTACTTATTACGTAATGATTAGAAGTTTATTAGTCAATGGTTGCGAAACATTGACGGCCGTTTTGGGAATGACAAGTATAATTTCATTTATTTGCGATTATATCGGATGTTTCTTTCAATGGGTGTTGCTTACGGAAGACGAAGACGAGAAGAGTATCGGTACTGTGTCCGCAATTTTATTTTACGTACTGGCCTTGCAAACTGGATTAACAAGTTTGGATAGAGAGAAGCGTTTGGTCAGATTGTGTCGTAATTTTTGTTTATTGTTTACGGCTGTTCTACATTTTGTCCATAATATCGTAAATCCACTTTTGATGTCACTCAGCGCTTCGCATAATCCAGCACTTCATCGACATATTCGTGCTCTGGCAGTTTGCGTATTTTTGATACTATTTCCAGTGTCACTTTTAGTATATCTTTGGTCCCATTATACCGTAAACACGTGGTTACTTGCGGTATCGGTATTTAGTATCGAAGTGATTGTAAAAGTGCTAGTTTCGCTCGCTATCTATTCTTTATTTTTAATCGATGCTTATCGTAGCGTATTTTGGGAACAGCTCGACGATTGCGTATATATAATACGATCTTTCGGTAATACGGTCGAATTTACATTTGGTATTATTCTGTTCTTCAACGGATTTTGGATGTTAGTGTTCGAATCTGGTGGAGCAATTCGAGCCATTATGATATGTATCCATGCCTATTTTAATATATGGTGCGAAGCAAAAGCCGGTTGGAGTGTGTTCATGAAACGTCGATCAGCCGTTAACAAAATCAATTCTCTGCCCGAAGCAAAGGCAGAGCAGCTTCGAATGCTGGATGATGTTTGCGCTATTTGTTATCAAGAGATGCAAAGTGCCAAGATCACGCGCTGTAATCATTACTTTCATAGCGTTTGTTTGCGAAAATGGTTGTACGTTCAGGATCGTTGTCCACTTTGCCACGATGTATTGTACAAAGTTGAGAATTCGCAAAACAAAAGCAACGAGATTATCCCCACCGAACAACGGGTAGTGGCAGACGCTGAAGACAATGTTCCCGGAGTGAACGAAGATAGGTGAAAAGACGAATAATTTTAATAAATGATAAACTGTTAAGAATCGAAAATTTAAAGTCATAAAATATCGATCTCTGAATATCTTGCCTAAAAAAAAGTTTCGTTTCCTGTAAGTCGCTCAAATTTCAGTAATTTGATACGATTTACTTTAAACGTCTCGACAATGTTGAAGTCTGTTAAAAAAAGAAAAAACAATAAGGAATTCTACTGTGAGAAAACTCCGTTACCATTTAAATTTAGCTTATAAGAATATTTCTCTTATGATACTTTATGATACTGATTTAGAATCAAAAATTATATACATGTGACTTGCTTTTATACTTTCTCGAACATAAGCAACGCTCAAGCTTCCGTGCACTCATTCTGCTTATTCTTCCATTTTATAATCTTCTACTACTCTATGAATCAATATATTCCATTGATTTAAATTGAAAAGTTCGTATCGCATTACAAAATAAACGTCCCTAGATACGACCAACCGAATTATCGTGTATTTTATTGAATATGCGAAATACTTTACTTTGAGCTTTCATCGTCAAATGAAAGGTGATAATGTGAGAGATGATAATAATATGATCATAAAATTATAGTAGATATAAATGTATAAGTGTTAAGTACACGAGATATTCCATATATATATGTATATATATATATATTATATATATGCAACTTATATGTATATATATGTATATATGTGTATACACATATATATATATACACATAAGTTGCATACGGAAATTACCATAAGTAATTTGTAAGCTCATTTCTCGTGTTATAACAACAATAAAGTTATCATATTAACGATTAACTTTTTTTCGAAATCGATAGAGGAAAGCAAACACGTAAGTCTACATATTATAGAATATAGCCAAATGATCAATTTTGGTATCAAATTAATATATAATAAATATAACATATGCTATTTTCTATCTCAAATGCGCGTATTTTACTTCTTCCAGATACGTTCACTTTATCAAGGATATATGCAAATTTTTTTTTTTTAACTTTAATCACTTTCTCTGTCGTTTCGAGTTAAATCCAAGCATCTGTGATAGTTAGATAACAGCGAAAATTATAAGTTTTCTAATTTATTGGAAATCATTGTTTACTTATCATATTACATTTAATAACGATTGTACGGAGTCTTATTTGTAAGATTTGAGCATATGTAATAAATCTTATATTTTTAAAGCGTCATCATTACTTCAATGTCCTGATTGGTCACGTGTACAATATCAATAGGAAGAATTTCTAGCGACGATTTAGCTCGCAAATTATTCTCTGCACGTCTGTAAAATTAGAGCAATTCCAACGCGAATGATACTAAGCGAAGGGCGCATTATTGTACGTAGTTACCAATAGCGCGGCCAATTTTAGATTTCCTATGATTTCGTTGCTTCTTAATTTAACTTAATCAGATGCAGACTAAACAAACGTCAAAAGTGAAAAAACTAAGCAAATAAACGTCACGCTTCAAAATGCAATTTATGTCCTCCTTTTGTATAATTTCACTCGACGATAATCAATAATTAAAAAAGATGAAAAGATATCTAAAAAAAAAAACAAAAATTAATAGATAAGATAAAGTCAGGAAGAGAAAGTAAGATGTCTTTAAAGAGATGCAAAGAGAATTTGTTTACTTCCCGTTTTCGAGTCCACTTAATGCTAGGTAAGTAACTTACTTTCCCAGCCTGTTCCCCACTCCTCCTCTCTGAACTTTTTTTACATTGCAGTTGCAGACCGCTGCCCGATCTTCGAAACTCCGCTACTTGATCTCAGTCTGGTGCGCACCGCCATTGAGTGAGGGTGTTAATGTTTGTTTTGTTCGACAAATCGACCTAGAGAGATCAACAGGTAAGTTAGAATCAATTTTTCTCAAGCTCTGGAAATTCGAATACGATATTCTGTATGTACAACAACGAGATTTGAGACTCTATAGCAGTAGAACGTTCTAGTTGGCTTTTAATTGAGTAAAGATTGACTTTTTTTCTTTATGGCTCACGTTGAGATCAAGTATATGTACATATGTATACTATACCAATATACTGATCGTTATCGAATCAAACGGTTAGATCGAGATAGATAATTTAAATTGTCGAAGAGAAAGAGAGAGAACGTTTAGAACGAGACAAATAAAATTGGTCTCAACTCACTAATTTCCACACTCCATCGAACGCGTTAATTAACTTACGATACCTGAATATAGATAAGAAGACTAATGACGTAATGACACCACGTTTACTGCGACGTATTACTAAATCGAATGAGCATATTCGAAAAATTGTGCGAAACATTCTCGCATCCCTAGCAAGGCGAAAACTTGGATTATTTTTTCCCGGGGCAAAAAATCCAAGCCTTTGATTCGTATCGCGTCGATTCACGCGTTGCTGGGTAACTGCGGATACTCGAAGAATTGTGGGAACATTGGCGGAGTAAAAGTAAAGGAGCTGCGTCGGTTTCGCAAGTCGGAAATTCGTACACACGGTGGTTGGTCTGACGTAATAAAACTCGTTACGAGTCGTTGCGTGTTCAATGGTCCATATTGCGCGTTATTTCTCAAACGAAGCGAGTATCGATCTCGCTGATTTAGTTATTCCCGTTGAATTATCGCGAGAATTTTTCGATTCACGGATCATAAGAAGCGGGATAGGAACATCAGCGTAATATCATCGCGGTTGGAAAAAGAATCCTTGGCCCGATGCTTCCGCGTTTCTTGCAGTTATTAATAAAAGCCCGTTTCTGTGTACCGCGCTTCTTCGGCGACGATCTCACGGCTTGTAATCAGTCGGCGGATCTCAAGTCGAGCTAATTAGAAACTTACGAAGAAGAGGTTTCTGTTCCGTTCTTAAAAGCGAACAGAAGAGATTGATAATCGAATAAATCTGAAAATAATCAATCCATCGATGCATTGTGCGTTTTTTATCTGCGGTATCGTCCATTCGTTTCGAAATTCTTTCGATTATTTTTAATTAATTTAAAACGAATCCGCAATCGATGATCGCGCGATATTAAATGTTACGTAAAAAAAAAAAAGATACAAGAAAAAAATCTCAATTATATTATAGAAACTGTAACAATTAAAAATAAGCAAATAAATATAAAAGTGAATCGATGCTCGTAAGTAAATCATAAAAATCGACAAATATGATAGATCTTGGAAAAATGTAACGATATATCCTTTATATTTAACTTTAAAACTTAGTAGACGACAACGAGTGAAAAGATAGACAAACTAACGCGAAAAGTAGGTCCGCCAAGCAGGCTTGGTTGCCAAAACGCTCGAGCCAGGTGTGCATTTTTGAGGCTGCATATCGTGACACAAGCCGTTGTTGTTGCATGACGCGAATCGTTACCGAGTCCTTGGCGAAGCTTGATTTACCACCGTGCCGAGAGAAATCGATTCTACGCGATATCGCCTTTTAAGCTCGATGAACGGGGAAGACTTAGGATTTGTAACGGACGAAAAGTGCGGCGAAGCAATGTATTGTAACGGTCGTGTCGGTTTATCGTCGATTGCGTTGCGGATCGAGCACGTGCCAGCCGCTTTGCCAGCACCAAGTGTGCAACGTAAATGGCTTTCGCGATGCGTGCACGTTGCGACCGGAAAAACAATTTGATCGTTCATTCGAACTGGTTAACTAGGAGGAACTCTTCTGTTCGATTCTATTCTCGTACAATTTGCATATTATTCCAATTCAATTCTTTTCTTTATTCAAGTTACGATTCAATTTTTTTTTATTATAAATTTGAATACTTAAAACACGTTCAATGACTCGATGTCACGAAGAAAGAATATTTTTTCGAAGAAATGAATGAAAGAAAGTTGGAAAAAATCCTTTCTTATTTGAATTTTTGCGATTTTTTCCGCGCTCGCTTTTCAAAAATTAATAAAACCGCTGGTTCTTTTTACGCCCGATCACTTCTGCTTTCGTTATTCCCCCTTCAAGATCGAGCGAGGCCATTGTGAACGTGGCTTAACACTTCGACGAGAAGAAAGCCGAGTTACAAGAAGGGTACTAGCGAGCAGCGAGAACACGAAGCAATTACTTTGCCCCTCCGTTTAAATCGTTCGAGGAGTTTCGTTATTACCTTTTTTTGCGGGCATTAAAGTCGGTCGCCTTATTGGGTGCATACGGTAAGCCTCTCTTTTCCCACGATTATTCCATTCCCCGATCGATAGAATCGATCTCTATTTTCTACGCAAGCGTTGCATCAACGATCGTTCATCAATTGTCATCATTGCTTCCCCTCAATTTATTATTTTTCCCCTCCCTTCCCTGAATATAGTCGCGAAGCCGATTAATCACCATTTGAATCGATCGCTCGAAGAGAAACAGATTTCGATTTCTCGAAAGAAACTTTTTCCTCCATCGTGGTCGTGCAACATGATGAACATATGGATCGGCGATCCAGAGCCGTATTTCCTCGGGAAGAGGAGCAAGGATCCACCTGCGAAGATCATCGGCTCGAGGGCAATGGAGCACGCCGATCTGCCGAACGTGGAACGATTGTTGCGCCCGGAAACGTATGAAATTTTCGGGGACTTGAACATCGAATGTATCTTGTAATCTCGCCTGAGTTGTACGAAAAAAAATTTGTGAAAAATACAGGAGGTAACGTTGGAGGGACGTTGATAATTTGCAGCGAAACCAGTTGTCACTCGATGGTGCAGTGGAACGAGAAAGGCGAGATCATTTCAGGCATCTGCATCTGCAATTATCCGAACGTGCCTTCGGTGATTCCGGAAGATTGGACGAATTGGTTGTACAGGTTGTACAGGTAAACAGAGAGGACACTCGAGGTGCTTGCTCGCCTCCAATATATGGGGAAAAAAGGGGAGAGTTGTTTGTTTACCGGGATTTCGTTTGAAAAAGGCCGCAACAAGTGTCGGAGAGGAACTCGATGTTCGTGCATATGCTCGTCTGGGACAGCCGATACACCGGCCACTTCTTCGAAAAACTCCTCTCCGGATTGTTCGATGTCACCTCGTATTTGGAATACATACTCATCGTGATTCCTCCTCGGATCATTCTCGGTGAGAACAGATAGGGATAGATAGATCTCTCGGTCCACTGATTCAACCTCATCGTTTTCATTACCGCAGACGACATTTTCGAGAAACAGATGATCAAGATTCCGTTAAATTCTGAGAATGATTATCCCTCGTACCAGTCCGTGTATATGACCGATCGTTTTCTGAAAAAACCAAGGTTGAAAATTCGCCGCGTAGTGTAAGTTTTTTAAGCGAGCCACTTTTTTTTCTCATCAAAGGATCGTTATAAATAATTTTGATCAGAAAATTAATAATCTTTGAATATCGTGGAAAAGTTTGATTTTATTTTAAAAACTTTAAACTTCGTTTCGAATTTAACTTATAAATATTTCACGTCTTCATTTTTTCGATCACGCGGCAGGGAAGAGGATAACGATGACGTGGTGTCGATCATCCACGCCGAAACGCCTCTGTTGAAAGAGTTTTACGGTGAATTTTACGTGAGCGAGATGGTTCGTAACCCCGATGGTTGTCGAAAATTGATCATTTCCGAGGAAGACGACAGGGCCACCGGTGTGATGTTCATTAACAAGAACATAGACGTGGACACACTGATCGACAATTTCCAGTTGGTACCGTACAACGGCCTTAGAAAACCCCACAAGAAAGATCTACTCCCGGAGGAATACATGAGGCCCGACAGCGAGACGTTCTTCTCCTTTTTCAAGAAGAAATCTTGGGATATCGAGTCGGAAGGGTTCGGATAGTATTTATAGGCAATTTGTCTCTCGATAGATCTATCCACTTGGCTCCACGTTTGGTAATATTCGAACCGCGTTAGATCCTCCACGATAATTTCTCCGGAGGAAAGCGTGGAAGAGATTGTAGAAGAGGGTACCGATCAACTGGAAATAAAGGCGCTCGAGGAGATGGATCCGTCGATGATAAGTTTCATCAGTGATCTTCCACGGATAACTCGTCAATTTAGCATGTACTACGAGTCGAAAATGGAGTCGAGCGCGTTCGTCGACTCGTTGTTCCACATTCCACGTGAGTTCGCAAAAAGCAGACGAAAGGAAAGAGAAGAACGAACGATTTCTTTTTTTAAAACGAAGGACAGACGATGGTTACCAGCATAATCGAGGACATAGAATTGGAGAAGATCTATATTCCTGAACAGCCGACTTACTACGGCCAAGTGAACGCGTTCGTTCTCGAGATTTTCGCGATGAAACAGAAGATGAAACTTCGGGAAAGTAGGAATTTCATCGAGGCCGCGTTCGAGAGCTTCCCGGATTTGGAATATTGCGCGATCCTTTTGCCCTCCAATCACGTTTTCATCCCTCTTCTCCATCACTTCATGGTACGTTCGATTTCTTTTCAACGATACGAGTAACTGTATTACGATCGCGTACATTTTTCAACATGGCGTAGCGAGTGTCTCCGAAGTGCAACAAAGATTATCCAATGAGTTTGTATTTAACGCATCGTGCCGCTCTCCTGGGTCGGATATCGGTCCGCGTTGGCAAGTCTTTGGACAAGCTGATATTGAAGAGATTTTTAAAAAGAATTCGAAAATCGGAGTACGTTCTGCACGATTTCGATAGAGCGACGATTAAAAAACAATCGGACGTGTATTCTTACATCTTCAAGTGGAACGACACGATTATCGGTGTTATAATTATTTGGTAAGTTTATGCAAATTTTCTTTTCACTTAAATTTTCGAGAGAGAACAGTTCGAATGGCCGCAACAACAACGAATTCGACACCAGCGTCGAGAACGAGACCACGTACCTCAAGCGACGTTACCACATCGAGGATTACATAGCGATACAAAATATTCCACCCAACGCTTACGCCCGTATCCTCCACTTCATCCTAATGCCGATCTTCTCCATTCACACGCCGTACATTATCAGCGAGATTTCACGGCTCAGCGGCTTTTTCGTCTTTTACTATCGACTCGAGGAGAGCTCGTTGAGCACGCTGGTAAAAAGGGAAAAAAATTGGAAATCGATAGCATGAAATCACGAGGCTTAATTAGAATAAAAGAAAATACCCGTCGTTTCCAGACACGCAAGCATCCCCTTGCGATATGTTTGACCATGATGATCCCCGTGTATCCTCGGCGAAGAATAAAATATCGGTACCGTAATTTAATCGAAACGGACAGGAAACCTAAAAAAGAAACCGAATCTTTCTCCCTTTTCTTGACGACGCCAAGATTGTCCATGATGCTCAGTAATACCGTTGATTCGAAGATAGTCGTCGTGGGTGCCTCGGATTGCGGTGTCGCGTTTGTGGAAGAACTTGCTCTCGGGTAAAATCTCAATTTTCGGACTAACGAGGAAATTCTTATATGAATTTTCAATCGACAAGATTTTCCTATGCCGAATTGGAGACTTCGATAAGTATTTCGGAATTCTTTTTCAGATTTTTGCTTCCTCTTTTTTAAGGAATTTAAAAAGATCAGAAAAGTTGTCCACTTTCTTCTTTGTTCGAAAGAGGCAGAAGGGTAAAGTTTCATGGATTTATTTTTTTTTTAGTTGCAATTTCATAAAATTCGCGAATCTCACATTGATATCGCCCAACGGTTTGCCTTACGACAATGATTACAACGATTTGAGCGATCGAATGATACCGTTCACCGGCCGATACTGCCGGAAATATCGTCGGGAGCTTCCCACGCGTGTCTGGATCAACATCGTGTACGGAACGGTTATAACGATTAACAGGTAGAAAGAGGAGGCGACGCTCGAATCGAGACGATCGCGGATGCATTCTTCTTATGATCGACAGGAAGGAGAAATACGTGACCGTGTTGCAGCAAGGGAACATCACGTACGATTATTTGATCTTGACCTGCGGGATGCAGTATCAAAAGCCCAAGTTTCAAGAAGAATTGGAACTCGAGAAGAAAGGGTAATAAAGGAAGAAAACGAAGGGAAACGTAATAAAATATCGACGATATTGTTCGCGTAGACAATTTTTGGACGCCGAAGTGCCTTGGAACATGTTGACGATCAACGACGACACGGAAGCGGCCGTATGCCTGGAGAAGATAAAAAAGCAGACGGAAAATTTGAAAAAGAAAAGTTAATCGATCGGGGACAGGAATGGATGGAATGCTCCTATACGATTGATCAATTTTCTGATTTATTTTTAGAGATTATCATATTTTACGGAAACAACATAGATTGCTACTGCGCTCTCCAAGGGTTGCTAGAATTCGGAGTGGATGGCTCTTGGATCACGTTGATCCAGCCCACGCTGGCCCAGTGCACGGCCTACGACCAGGCGTTCTTCGACGATTGCGAAGTACGCGAAAATAAGGCCTCCTGGTTGCTTCCATCCGATAAATTTTGATTTCGAACTCGTGTTCAAGGTGTACACGGAAGTGATGGAGTCGATCACGAGGAACAACATCAACATAATCATGGGATGGGAATTGATTAATTGGAAGGTGGAGGACACGTCAAAGGGTAAAATGATCGAATCGATCGTTATAAAGTCGAAGGGCAAGAGCGAAGTGATGGATTGCGACTTTTTGATCAATTTTTACGAAAAGACTATCGGCATGAAGATATTCTTGGGTGATTGCCAATATTTCACGTCAATCGTTAAACTATAATTTACGAGAGTCGGGGAGGTTGCGTTTCACCACTCGATCGATCCGTTTTTTCAGCGATCTGTAGATCCGGGTTGATGTTCGACGGTCAATTGGTCATAGATTCGGACTTGAGAACGAACGATCCGTCGATCTTCGCTGCTGGCACCATAACCAAGTATTGCAGAAGGTATTACAGCGAGTCTTGGCAGCACAAAAAGTTCAACAGAATCGAGATCGGCGAAAAAGTTAGTAGATCAACGTTCTACATTTCCAGATCGTTCAGAGCAACGGTTCTTAAAATACGAGAATTCGCGAATTTTTCATTTCGTCTCGTAGTTACTCGAGCTTAACTACGATTCGTCGTCGATAAAATGCAAATTGTAAGTGAAACACGATAATCGCCGATAATAAGTAATTTCAAACGATATCGAATTATTATTAGAGAATCGAACCGCTTCGACGAATTTTAAATTATTTATAATATAGTTGGCGAAAATCATTCGTTCGTTCATCGAAAACGAGCACCAAGGCAAGGATCCAGCGTCCGTGCCATCGAAACGTAAAGTCTACGAATCGATATACGTGTTCCGATTACCATTGATAGTGGCCTGCATCCTACCTGGTGGTTATCGATTTCTTTACGTACGAAAATGCGGGAAAGGCACGCCACGCAAGATCGCGATTCGTTACAATATTTACGTGAGTGTTACGTGTCGATCGATTGACGATTCCCCGACGAAAATACTTTCTTTCAATTGTTGTGCGTGTTTTAGGGTCAAGCGCTGATCACGGGATCGTGCAAAAGCGATATCGGCTACTTCCGGATAAGATTAAATCGGTTCAATATGGTCGAGACGATAACCTGTTTCAACAAAAAGGTAAAAGGGGGGAGTTTTTATTTTTCAAAATTAAAAGGATTGAGTTAATTTTTAGAATTTCGAAGTGGATCATATGTGCTCGTTGTGGGGAAAACACGAGAGCCTGTTAAACGATTTAAAGGCGCGATTCAAAGTAAGCGTTCACGCGTTTATCTTCGAGTATTCGAACAATGTAATTAAATCCTCGTGATTCAGGAATCACTGATCGTGGACTTTTTCGAATACTTTCGGGAACCGTGGGCCCTGGCCATATTTTACGATAAATTCGATTGTCTTCGGGTGGAGAATCGTGCCACGCTCTTGTCGAAAACGGTAAGAGACAGAGAGAGAAAAAAAAAAAGAAAAAGAAACGAGAAAGAGAGAAAAGGAAAAAAACACAGATATTATTTGTAGGCGATATCCGGCCAATCTTTGGTTAACGATTGCGTACATGCTCTAATACAGTCGAAATGGGACGAGGTGAGTTCGAACGAGGCGAATCGAATCGAGCTTTCGAAAACGAAACCTCTGTTAATACGTTCTGCCAACCCACATCTAGATACAAAAGAGCGATCTTCAAACCATCCAATCGAGATTCGTTGGTTCCGTGTATCACCAAGAGATCGAGGAGAATCTGCTCGATTTTCTGCAATTTTGCCAAGATGATCTACCTGTGTATTGCACGCCCGATAAAATATACGAATTATACGAAGGCATCAAGGATAGCCCGCTGTACAGCATATTCTACTCT
This sequence comes from Apis cerana, assembly GCF_029169275.1. NCBI lineage: Eukaryota > Metazoa > Arthropoda > Insecta > Hymenoptera > Apidae > Apis > Apis cerana. The sequence goes on from NC_083866.1 coordinate 7,086,760, forward strand.
TGAGCAACCTAACCTCGTCACACCTAATTTCTATATATATAATATATATATACACATATATATTTCTTTTTTCTTTTTCTTCTCGAACGAGATCAAAATAAAGAATCGCGAAACGAGCTTCCAAGTATCATTTTATAATTTTACACTATGCATTTTCGATCGAGACGCGACGGTTTCGTCAAAAAACCACAACGAGCGTATTGGCAACTGGTCGTGTTACACGTGGACGAACGTTACCGACTTTTAATAAACGAGTTCCCGATCCGAGCCCTCGATCGTTCCATCCGCGCCTACTTACTCGGCATGCGATCCGATCTGTGGGTCAAGTTTAACATTCCGCCGTGCTACTCCATAAACATACGGCTCAAGGCAGCGTCTACTTGCCGCCTACGCATCGTGAAACAACAAACACACCGTCACTGAAATGTCGTGGCGTGCTTGTTTAAACGCAGAATTCTCTCTCTCACACACACACATACACGTCATTGAGAGATCGTTGATGATTCGATTTGATGCTCTTTTTGGAGAACGAGAATCATTTAATCTCGAGAAGAGAAAGCGAAGCGCTTAGAGAATCGATCGAGGTGCGAATAGTTCGACGTGAGAAAATACATAGCGTGCCGTGTTCAAATGCTCGTTGTTTGTTATTAAATAGACGAATAAAAAAATAGCGAGATAATTTATCGATGCTCGTACGACGTAGAAAGGGAGCCAAATACTTGATGGCTTAACGGACCGGTGATTCAGAACCGGAAACAGAACTGTATAATTAACCTTTTTGGCAAGGAACTCGGTTGAATCTTTCGTTAGATCGGTGCATATCTATTATCAAGGCTGAATATCTCCTACGTGTACGCATCGATTTACATTTTTAAATTGCTTAACGCGCGCTTAAAATCAATTGCGGCGAAACCAGGTAGGAATCAGTCGCGCGTGAACCGCGCACACGAACGTTTATCATCCTCTCGACCGAGCCGAACGCAAAACTCCATTCCGCGAGAAATGAGCGAGTATTCCTCGTATTTTTACGAAAGGAGGTGTTACATATGCGAACGAAGTGCTTCCTATCCGAAGAATCGCTATGTCCCCAAAAAATCCACGCATAGAGTGAGATTCACCGAGCCGAGTAAGTGGAATAAATTTTTAAAAATCGAGTGGGGAAATTGGCCACGTGCCGCGTATCAATTTTTCCCTCTTTTTATTCCCACCTCATATTTCATTTGTTTCACGACTCGTTAGTATATACTCGTGTCATATTTTTAACGAATAGAATCGTTACCACTTAAAAAGTAACATGATACGATTCCACATTACGTTTCATAAAAATATAAAAACTTCCTTCTCAATTTGCTTTCATGTGGAATGAAAAATATTACGTGCGCTTGTTTTCCATTTCGATCCTAAATTTGCCACGTTTCCGAGAAGAATAGCATAAAATCGATGCGAGACGCACGATGAGACACGCGATTCAGACGTAGCAAGCCAGACACGACTTTTGTTATTCCCGTTCCCGTGTAATCGGCTCTTGAAATGTATCCAAAAGCGTGTAGAGTCCCTGACGTTGGGTCAATGTCGCGCTATTCTCGTTCCTCCGTTTCGTTCTCCGTGCCCGTGGATTTTTACAGCTGTTGTTCGCTCCAAGAATCGTAAAAAAAAAAAAAAAAAAAAAAGAAAAAAGAAAAATCATTTGGACGTTTAAATTCGACGAATTTAACGGGGAAATATAATCGTTTCGTTCCAAAATAAATTTCTTCCCATTGTTAAATTGTTCGTCGAATAAGTTTCCAGTTAAGGACTTGGCGTGTGTAATCGCGCCTAATCTTGCACAATAATAAATAACATTAAATAAATACAAAACAGCATTGCACGCATTTACGTAATAACCGGCGTTATTATACAACTATTACGATTACCACGCCTTAGTCGTATAACTTGCAAGCTAATGATAATGCGAGGCGCATATTATATAATGAAAGTCAATTTACCGAGAGGTCGACCCTCGTGCTTTTACGGTATATCAGCGTGTTATCCGTAAAAGGGAATATTCAAGACCTATATTGGCGATGCGTCGCGCTGATTCACACTGTCTTCTGTCGCGATAATTGTCGCGATTTTCCCTCCTCTCGGCACCGTTGTCGCCTTGCATGCAACCACTACTTGCACCACTGATGATGCTTCTGTTCGTAGGCAAAATGTTGAAATCAGCCTCACCGCAATATCCCAACAGAGGATCCGATGCCCGAGTCATCCGTTTGACCACGGATCAAGAAGCTGTTCTCCAGGAACAGTTCAATAGATGGCCGAGGGCACCTCATACAGCGGATATCGTCCTATTGGCGGCCGAGACGGGACTTTCTGAAGCCGATGTCGAGGTTTTTATACTTTTTTCTGAAAAAAGGAAATATCTTAAAAATATTATGATCAAAAGAAAGATATTCGATATTCTTTTTCGTTGCATCTTCCAGGCCTGGTACTCTATCCGATTAGCACAGTGGAGGAAGGAACAGGGTCTGGGAGGAAATCTTGGTTTGCATTAACGTTGACCCTTTTCTCGAATGTTATCGTAACTGTGTACCTGAAAATGTAATACGTGTAAGGATTGCCCGTGAACCTGATAACGATCAATTTCTTTATCGATCTCTCGTTGCTTCTAGTTTAGCGATTATACTCGTGTATTTTATTAATTAAAGTATACGCGATTTATTTATATTGTCAATGTGTAGATGTTGTTAGAATGATTAAAAGCGATGGTACCAAAAATTGACTTTAAGAAGTAATTGCGGGTAGAAAAAGATATAATAAGGAAATTAATTGTAGTTGTTTTCTGACGATTTTATCATTATTTATTTTCATTCTAAAGTAGAAGAATATTAAAGCGCTCGAGTAAAAATCTTTTTCCAAGTGTGTCTCGATATTTTTGTTTAATGCGTAAGTATGTCGCGAAAAGAAGACATTACCAGTGAGTATTAATCATAGTGTACGTAAGATCTGATCGCAGATCGAAAAATGAAATATGTTAGTTGTAACATGTCAGGTACCACAGATATATTTTAATGCTTTTAAATAGTTGTACTAAATAATTATACGAAACATATATTTTAAAATAAAAATGTTTGTATAACTTACTTAAATAAATATTACGCAAGGAACGTCAGTCGTTATAAATTTTGAAAATGATGAAAAAAAATATTATTGTTGCGTATCACAAATATTGTTTTATTACTTATATAGAATACTTAGAATATACATGTAGAATATACATATTTTCAAAACAGAAATTAATTATAGCAATTAAACGAAAAAAAAACGAAGTCGTTTATGTTAAAATAATTTTAACATAATATAATTCAATAATATAGATAATTTTAGCAAATAATTATTATGTATATAACTATTTACTAATATTGACATCTTTCCCAATCGCATCTTTAATAGATTTCAGGCCATCTTGTTTCAGCATATCATTTAATTCTCGTTTAATTTTTCCTATGACTGGTGGCCCCATAAATATAAATGATGTATAAATTTGTACCAATGAAGCACCAGCTTTAATTTTGTTATAAGCATCTGCTCCACTAAATATACCACCAACTCCGATAATTGGAATAGTACCTCGCGTTCGTTTATACATATCAGATATCATTGCGGTTGACATATCGGTAAGAGGTGCACCACTGAGGCCTCCGGTTTCGTTTTTAAGAGGACTCGATAAATTATTACGCGTTATTGTAGTATTGCACAATATTAGACCATCTACTTTTGACTTCTCTTCAAGTATTACATTTGCAATGTCCTGCTTTTCGGAATCGGACAAATCTGGAGCGAGCTTCAATAGTAAAGGTTGATTGCTTTGTATAGATCGTCTGATTTCGTTAATTTTTATTAACAAATCTTCTAAATCTTGTTTTCTTTGTAATGTTCTTAATCCAGGAGTATTAGGACTAGATACATTAATTACAAAGTAATCTGCTACGTCTGAGAATTTCTTAATACCATCTATATAATCTTGAACTGCATCTTCTGATGTTTTATTTTTACCCAAATTAACTCCAACGATACCATTAAAGTTCTGATTTTTTTTTAATTTTTGTAAATATTTCCACACTGCATCATAACCTTCGCTATTGAAACCATATCTATTAATAACTGCATTGTCTTCTAATAATCTAAATAATCTAGGTTTGGAGTTGCCTTCTTGAGGTTTTGGTGTAACCGATCCTGTAATAAATGTTATAATATAACATTGTTTTAATTATGATTCATTTTATTATTCTTACCTATTTCTACAAAACTAAATCCTATTTTGTGCAAGCCTTCTATTGCTTCACCCTGTTTGTCAAAACCAGCTGCCATCCCTACTGGATTTTTAAATTTTAAATCCCAAACATCAATGGCAAGAGAAGTTGGATCATTTACATTTGGTTTAGATAAAAGACCCCATTTTAAAATTTTCACTGCGAAATTGTGTGTAAATTCGGGATCTATTAATTGTACGAATGGCATGACAAATTTGTTGTAAATGTTTTCATCACCCTGATAAATGCAGACCCCGGCATAGAAAACAGTAGCGGTACTGGTCACTTTTAAAAATGACTTAAATTTTTCTTTATTGCTCAAACGATATGCCATCTTAAGATAAAAATACCTCTTTTAAAAAAAAATACTTTTTCGTCGAAAAACATTTAAACTCTTTTTTGAGGTTAAGGTGTGCACAGCGTTATATGTAAATACGTTCAATTCATTATAAAAACTTTACATCGCAACCATAAATAATTAAACCAAATTCTATTTTTAAATATATATTTCAAATATTTCTGCGCTGTTGAAACATATTACAACAATGAAAAAGTTACTGATAAACATATAAGTAACTTTTAGTAAAATTAAAAAAAGAAATCTCGATGAGTAAAATCCTTTACATAAAAATAAAAAACATATGTTACTATATCAAACATATAAAATATTAAATATATTTACATGAAATTATATGTCTTTATGAATTTGATATTTAAAAACAAATATTTAAAAAAATCATTTCTAATCAGTCTTAACTAAGAAAGGTATGTTAGCATCCATATATGTTCTTTGCGCCGCTTGGTGGCGTTCTAATCTATTGTGATTGGCTAATTTAATGACAATGCCATCTCTCGAATATTATATGAATTATTGATTGTTTACTGAGATGATCTATTACATATTTTCGATTCTAAAACCATTCGAAATCCAGGTATTTAAAATACTATCAATAAATCACGAAAATATATTATATTTACATTATATAAATATACTAACATAAATTTTTAGATTCTTTTATATCGTTATAATATTTGTTTTAATATAAAAATCTTAAGAATTTACCATCACTCGGAGAACTGAAAGATACGACATCGAAGTTCTTAAAATACTCATATATGTTTCCATATTAACAACAAAGAATTTCCCAGCTGTCAAGAGAACTGGACGTTGAGATTTCATAATAATAAAAATAATATCTTTCGATACATTTTTTGGCATATCATACCAAGTACAGAAGTACACCGAATTACCGATACCTTCAGTTTGAGTTTTTAAATATTCACCTACGTAACTATATGCGAACAATTGTATCAAAAGAATGGATATCTCCGCAAGTATTTTTATCGTCAAGACAACATTTCCAAAAGTCAAAGTGAGAATAAGTTGAAATCCTAGAAATAATTGTAAATTATTTTTATAAACTTTATAGATCAGATACACTTAAAACATTATTTTGTTATAGTTTATCAAATGCCATAAAGTAAAAATGATACGAATATTCACCAGTTGTACATATAAGTACACAACTTGAAAAAAGTTGTATGACCAAGATAGAACTAACTGTCTCATTCAGCATCTTACTCAAATTCAACAAGTAAATATGTCTTTTGATTAATAAAATAATATGTTCCATTGTTCTTTCGTTTGTATTGGACAATTTACTGTATTTCAGTTTCAAAATCTCCACTTGACCACACAAATGAAAAACAATACCGAAAAACAATGAATCGCTACCTATAAAAAAAAAAAACAAATATAAAAAAATATTTAATATAATAAATGATTACCTAGATTCCCAGTACTCGTGAATAATAGCATCATGTATTCTACGATGAAAACCATGAAACTTAAATTTTCCGGCATATTTATAATCGCCAATGCATTTTTAGATGGAATTGGATATTTTATTATACTTTTTTCCGTTACATTAATTATATCTTCTTTGTTTCCAGTAAGCATAGGCACAGTCATGAAAAGCGTGGACGCGAAAAACGAGCAAGATATTAAACTGGCACATGCTACTCTACTCATATAAGCATGCCGACGCATAATCACTCGATTTTCTTCACTGTTTAATTCGTTGTAATCTTTAATCGCAGAAGAAAAATTGGAAACGAGTCCTATAGGACGTATACGAAAACACATCACTTTTGCCACTGCTAAAATACCGCAATTAATTAACAGAAGAGCATCTAGGTTATTTTCCGCGTTGCTTCTGTCCAAATATAATTCCATTTGTAAAATCACTACCATCAATAACTGAAATAAAACAATTCTTAAACACAATTAATCATAACTTGTGAGACACAATGATATAAAAATTTTATACCAAAAGTGAAATTGAAAATATGGTACGTGAGATTGAAAATATTTCGTGCACTTGAAAAGGCCAAGTGCCTACGGGCCATGACAAGAATTTCAACGGAATCATAGCGTAAGTGAAGTCTTTATTCGATGTTGTCTTCATTTTTTTAGAAGATGTAAGAAATCGTCAATCGATCATACTCAGTAATACTTGAATACAATGTATTCTTTTTCTCCCTTTTCTTTTTGCGATGCGTTGTATTTTTCGAATCATCTTTTATTCAGCTGTAATCACTTAACTGTCTATCGTTCAAGACATTTCCATTTCTATATCAACTGTCGTCACCAAGAAAATTCCGACAGAAGTTGTTACTTTTGTAGGTACTTTATTGCTATACTTTGATATGAATAATAGAAACCCATGAACATTTGCTTCGAAAATTGGTCTAAGTTTCTAAAGGTTCATTTAAAAAAACATTCTTTACGAGCTAGGAATATAACATTTCGAAAAAGAAAAGAATTGTTTTCTTATAACTAAAAGATCCTATTTCTTAGAAGAAAAGTAGAAAACAACTGAAATGTCTAAATTACTTTTAACATGAGCAGAAAGAATGCAATTGTAAACGGAATTCTTAAAAATTGAATTGTCGGAAATTTCTTTTTATGAGTATACATTGGTGCAAGTTAAAATTCTATCATCTTATAGAATATAGTATATTTCATGCATTAATATTTATGTAAAAATTTGTGAAAAATATCTTATTATTTTTTTTATCAAATAACAATATTATTTTATTATAAAATTGTTAATCGAAAATTGTTAAATATCGAAAATATATAACATTTATAATCAAATAATTTTTTTCATATGTCCATCATTATTTTTCAGATCGATAGATAGAAGCCTAAACTTCAAAAACAAGTTTTCCAACTTATTTAAATGAATTTTGATGATAAATTACCAGTATTAGATTTCTCGATATACATCTCCGAAATTGTAATAAATGAAAGTCAATTTCTTCGATTACCAGTGTAGATATTTGCAATCGAAATCACAATTTTCAATGCATTAATCTTTTGTATTCAAAAAGATTAAATCTATTGTATTCAAAAATATGAAATCTGTTTAAATATTGAAACATTAACATGTAAGTATATAAGAAATATAAAAAAAATAACTATTAAATTTCAGAAATATTTCAGGAACCTTCTTCTCTTAGAATAATTTTCTTCTAAGATATTAACTTTTAAAATTAATGCTTTCAAATTTTTCAAAAATTTTAATAAAATTTTGCATTTTTATATACATTCATATATATATTTTATGCATAAATTTGTGGAGAATATTTTTCGATATAAGATAGAATACATAAAATCAATTTATTACAAAATTGAAATTTTTAGTTTTTGATTTTATTTTATTCATTTACTAATTTATATGTTCATCTTTATTATAATTCTTATTTTTTCAAAATTATATATTCTTTCTGTTTACTTTTCTTGATTCTAGAAATATTTATCTTTGTTCATTTCTTATTTGTATTTTTCTTTTATCGAACAATATTTTTTTACAATTTTTTTAATCATAAAGATATTAGAAGTATTTAAAACAAGTCGTTTTTAAGAAATATATTTTTTCATCGAAAAACGATTTCAATTTTTTTGATGATTAGAAAGCATATATCTAAATATATCTATTGCAAAATGATAGTAAGATTACATTATGATTCTAATTAATTAAATTATATTCTATATTTACATATATATATATGTTTACATGAATTATATATATATTTCAAATATTTCGCAATTAAAACACAAAATATGATTGCAATTAAGATCTATCGGCAATAAATACATATTATTAAATTAAACATATAAAATATTAAGTATTTTATTTTGCATAGAGAGTCATTCTTTTGCATGCATTTCACATTTAAATAATCTAATCATTTTAAATCATTTATAACTAATTTTAAGAGAGATATATTAATATTCATGTGATTTTTGTGCCACATGATAGTACTGTGATCTGCTGATTGTTGTTCATGATTGATTAATGTGTCAGATAGCATTACAATATAATTTGTTATTCATTTCGAAAATTTATTATAGTATGCATTTATTGTAGTAAACTGAAACGATATCTATTGCACAATATGATCATTTTCAACATTAAAACGATTCAAATTAAAATAATTTTGATATCAATAGATCACCACGAATATAATATTTAATACTTTATTGTGCTTTATTACATTAATATAAATATTTAAATTCTTTCATGTTCTTAAAATATTTACTTCAATATAAAAATCTTAAGAATTTACCATCACTCGGAGAACTGAAAGATACGACATCGAAGTTTTTAAAATACTCATATACGTTTCCATGTTGACAACAAAGAATTTCCCAGCCGTCAAGAGAAAAGGATGTTGAGCTCTCATAATGATAAAAATAATATTTTGTGACACATTTTTTGGCATATCGTACCAAGTACAGAAATACACCGAATTACCGAGACCTTCAGTTTGGGTTTTTAAATATTCACCCACGTAACTATATGCGAATAGTTGTATCAAGAGCACAGACATTGCGATACATATTCTTATTATCATGACGATATTTCCAGTGCTCAAAGCAAGAATGAATTCAAATCCTAGAAACAGATATAAATTTCTATAAATGAAATGCATTTAAATAAAATTATGTTTAATCAAATGTTATTTCATTAAATGAAATAAAAGTCTTGCAAATATTCACCGGTTGTACATATAAGTACACAACTTGAAAATAGTTGTATGACCAAAATAGAACTAATTGTTTCATTCAACATGTCGCTTAGTTTCAACAAGTAAACGTGCCTCCTGGTTAATAAACTAACACGTTTCATTGTTCTTTCATTCTCATTGGATAATTTATTATATTTTAATCTTAAAATTTCTACTTGACCGCACAAATGAAAAGCAATACCAAAGAACAAGGAATCACTACCTAATAAATATTTAAAATGAATATTTAAAATGAAACAAAATATTTTGACACCGAAATCATATTCCGGATAAGTATTGATATTTATATACATGACAGATGATTACCTAGATTTCCAGTACTCGTAAGTAGCAGCATTATGTACTCTATGATGAAAACCACGAAATACATATTTTCTGGCATATTTATAATTGCCAATATATTTTTAGATGGAATGGGATATTTTATTGCACTTTCTTCCGTTACATTAATCACTTCTTGTTCATCCCCAGCAAGCATAGGCACAGTCATGAAAAGTGTGGAGCCGACATACGAGCAAAATATTAAACTGGCGCACGCTACTCTACCCATGTAAGCGTGTCGGCGCACAATCACTCGATTTTCTTCACTGTTTAATTCGTTATAATCCTTAATCGCAGAAGAAAAATTGGAAACGAGTCCTATAGAACGTATACGAAAACACATCACCTTTGCCACTGCCAAAATGCCGCAATTAATTAATAGAAGAGCATCTAGATTATTTTCCGCATCGGTTCTGTCCAAATATAATTCCATTTGCACGATTGCTATCATAAGCAACTGCAATGAAACGATTTTAATCATAACGATATTAATCATAACTTGAGAGATGCAATGATAATAAAACTTCGTACCAAAAGTGAAACTGAAAATATGGTACGTATGAGTGAAAATATATCGTACACTTGAAAAGGCCAAGTTCCCACGGGCCACGACAGGAATTTCAATGGAGTCATAGCGTAAGCAAATTCTTCGTTCGATGTTGTCTTCATTTTCTTAGGACGATGTAGGATATCGTCAATCGATCATACTTAAGTATCATACTTGAATACAATGTAACTTTTCCTTCCTTTTCTTTTTCTACATAGTGACTGACGCGTTGTATTTTTCGAATCATCTTTTATTCAACTATAATCACTTAACTATCTATCGTTCAAGATGTTACCATTTTTATATCAACTACGCGTAAGAAAATTCCGATGGAAGTTATTGCGTTGCAGATACTTTGTTCCTTATACTTTGGTATGAATAATAGAATCTCAAAGTCAGTAAGCATTTACTTATTTCTAAAATTAGTCTGAATTTCTAAAAGAATTCGAAAGAAACATTTTTTGCAAGTTAAGAATATGACAATATAAAAAAGTAGAGAATTGTTCTCGCATAACTAAAAGATTCTAGAAAAAAAATAGAACTAAAATGTTTAATGTTAATTAAATTGCAATCACTTTTAACAAAGAATGCAAATGGAATTCTTAAAAATTATATTATTGGAAATATCTTTTTATCAGCACATGTTCTGTTGATAAATTGTGTTCCATGTATTAATATTATCCAAAAATTTGAAAATATCTTTTATTTTTCTCTTATGGAATAATATCATCTTTGTTATAAAGGATATATCAAACATGAAGAGATCGAAATTGTGAAATGAATATATTACATTTATAATCAAATAATTTTCATATGTCTGTTATTATTTTTAACAGACAGAAAGAAACTTTTTAGTATCTTTGAAGATGAATACGTTTATAATAATAAGTTTCCTAGCTGTCACAGTAAATTGAATTTCGACGACAAATTACTTCATATATTACTCCATACGCTCTCCGAGAAGATGGTTTATGTGGTTTCTTCGGTTACCAGTGTAGGCGTAAATAATGTATTGTATATATATTTGGTTTTTGTCTTGAAGGAAGACTAAAAAAGTGAAATCTGATTTGAATATTAAAATAAGTAAGTAAAAAACATCAAATAATTACATTACAAATATTAGGTATATTAAATTATAGAAATATTTTTGTTATGAAGATTTTTTTTTAATACATTAATCTTTATATAATAATATTTCCAAAAATTTTACATTTTTATGTATATTTTTATATATATTTTATATACATTTCTGCTTGTCATAGAAAATATTTATATATAAATTTATAAAAAATATATAATTCAATAGAAGGAAATTTTGAATTAATTTTTATCAAAAATTTCGTATTAGAAAAATATAATATAAGAAAAATTTTTGATATCCACAAAAATATATCTTTTTAATTTAATTTTATATATTTAGTTATGAAATATTTATAGTTTTTATACTTATCTTTTATCTTCTATTATCTTTAGTTTTCGCAATATTATACATTTTTCTTAATTTTATAAGTACTTATCTTTATTATTTTTTCTACTTATATTTTTATTTTACTTATGAATATTTTTTTATAATTTTCTTGATTTTAAAGATTTCAGAAATATTTAAAGTAATTATTTGAGACTTTTTTTAAATAAATATATTTTTTTGAAAAATCATTTCAATCTTATTTGAAGATTATATAATATATAAGTATATAACATCTACGTTCATTACAAAACAATAATAAGATCACATCGCAATTTTAATTAAACATTCTATATTTACATGTATTTACATATATTACATATGTATTTATTTCAAATATTTCCGCGTATTTAAAACAGAAATGTGATTATGATGCAAGAAGTATTAATAAATATATATTATTAAATCAAACATAAAATATTATTCATTTACAATTGCATAAGTTTATAGAATTATTGCTATTTAGTATTTAAATAATCTAATCATTTTCAACTAATTATAAGAAAGGAATGCTAGTATCCATATATGTTCTTTTATGCCGCATGATGGCACTGCTGATCTATATTGTTGTTTTTTGTATTATCCATATATCAAATAACATCACAGTGCTATCACAGTGCCATCTGTTATTCATTTCGAAAATCATTTATTACAGTCTACTGAGATGATATCTGTACATTTTCAACACTAAAATGATTTAAATTCGAATATTTGATTAATGGATCACCAAGAATGTATCATTTATTTTATTTTATTATATTTTATTTCACTAATATAAATTTACTATATTAATACAAATTTTTAAATTCTTTTATATTCTTAAAATATTTGCTACAATATAAAAATCTTAAGAATTTACCATCACTCGGAGAACTGAAAGATACGACATCGAAGTTTTTAAAATACTTATATATGTTTCCATATTAACAACAAAGATTTTTCCAGCTGTTAAGAGAACTGGACGTTGAGCTTTCATAATAATAAAAATAATATCTTTCGATATATTTTTTGGCATATCATACCAAGTGCAGAAGTACACCGAATTACCGACGCTTTCAGTTTGAGTCTTCAAATATTCACCTACATAACTATATGCGAATAGTTGTATCAAGAGTACGCACATTATTATAAGTATTTTTATCGTCAAGACGATATTTCCAATGCTCAAAGCGAGAATAAATTGAAATCCTAGAAATAGAATCAGTCACTGTTATAGCACATTTAAATATTATGCTTTGTTCGTCATTTCACGAAGTGAAGTGAAAGTACAAATATTCACCAGTTGTACATATAAGAACACAGCTTGAAAAAAGTTGGATGACCAGAATAGAACTAATTGTCTCATTCAGTATTTTACTCAGATTTAACAAATAAATGTGCCTTTTGATTAATAAAATAAAATGTTCCGTTATTTTTTCGTTTTTGTTGAACATTTTACTATATTCTCGTTTCAAAATCTCCACTTGACCGCACAAATGAAAAATAATACCGAAAAACACTGAATCACTACCTAATAGATAAAGAAAAAAAAGATATTTTAATACAAAATATTTGATATGATGAATCATTACCTAGATTCCCAATACTCGTGAATAGTAGCATCATGTATTCTACGATGAAAACCATAAAATACAAATTATCAGGCATATTTATAATTTCCAATGCATTTTTAGATGGAATTGGATATTTTACACTTTCTTCGGTTACATTAATCACTTCTATTTCGTCCCCAGCAAGCATAGGCACAGTTATGAAAAGCGTGGAGCAGACATACGAACAAGATATTAAACTAAGGCATGCAACTCTACCCATGTAAGCGTGCCGACGCATAATCACACGATTTTCTTCATCGTTTGATTCGTTGTAATCCTTAACCGCAGAAATAAAATTGGATACAAGTCCTGTAGAACGTACACGAAAACTCATCACTTTTGCCACTGCCAAAATGCCGCAATTAATTAATAGAAGAGCATCTAGGTTATTTTCCGCGTTGCTTCTGTCCAAATATAATTCCACTTGCACGATTGCTATCATAAGCAACTGCAATAAAATTATTCTTAAACGATATTAATCATAATCATTTGAGAGATACAATGATACTAAAATTTCGTACCAAAAGTGAAATTGAAAATATGGTACGTGTAAGTGAAAATGTATCGTACACTTGAAAAGGCCAAGTTCCTACGGGCCATGACAGGAATTTCAACAGAGTCATAGCGTAAGTGAAGTCTTTATTCGATGTTGTCTTCATTTTTTTAGAAGATGTAAGAAATCGTCAATCGATCATACTCAGTAATACTTGAATACAATGTATCCTTTTCCTCTCTTTTTCCTTTTTGCACATAGCGATGCGTTGTATTTTTTGAATCATCTTTTATTCAGCTGTAATCACTTAACTATCTACCGTCCAACACGATTCTATTTCTATATCAACTGTCACTAAGAAAATTCCAACTAAAGTTATTACTTTTGTAGAGTACTTTATTGCTGTACTTCGATATGAATAATAAAAGCCCATGAGCATTTGCTGCGAAAATCGGTCTGAGTTTCTAAAGGTTTATTCAAAAAAATATTCACAAGTTGTTAAGTTAAGAATATGACAAAATGGAAACATAGAGAATTGTTTTCTCATAACTAAAAGGTCCTATTTCTTAAAAGAAAAGAAAACAACTGACAGTGTTAAAATGTAAGTATATATAAGAATGTAAAATTATAAAAAAAATAACTATTTAATTATGGAAATATTTTATGAATCTTTTTTGTTATTAAAATTTTATCTTAATATATTAAATCTACTTTCAAATAAAATGCTTTTAAATTTTTCCTTTCACAAATTTTGATAAGATTTTGCATCTTCATTTTTCTAGTTTTATATTATTTATCTGTCACATATTTATTATTTTTATATCTATGTTTTAAAATTTTTATTTTTTAATATTGCACTTTTATATTTTTCTTAATTCTAGAAATATTTACGTTTGTTATTCATTTCTTATCTGCATTTTTATTTTACATATTTATGAACATTTTTTTTTACATTTTTAATTTTAAAGATTTTAAAAATATTTAGAGTAATTCTTTCGTTATGCTAATCATTTTTTTAAATAAATATAATTCGTTGAAAAATCATTTTAATTTTTTTATATGATTAGAAATGCGTGCATAATATATGTAAGTACGTACAATTATTAATATAATAATAAGATTACATCACGATTCTAATTAATTAAATCACATTTTATGTTAACATATGTATGTATTTACATATATTATATATATATTTATATGTAATTCAAATATTTTCGCGCCTTCAAAGCAGAAATATGATTATAATGCAAAATTTATCATTAATAAATATTAAATTAAATATATTAAATATTAAATATTTACATTTACAAAAAATTATATCGTTATATATTTGATATTTGAATAATCATTTTTAATCATTTTCAATTATAAGAGAAGTATGCTAGTGTCATATATAATTTTTGTGCCGCATGGTGGCACTGCGATCTGTTGATCGGCATTATTGTTTGTTGTATTAGCTAATGTAGTCACATATCAAACAACATTACAGCGCCATCTGTTATTCATTTTCTAAATTATTATTTATAGTCTACAGAAACGATATCTGTTGCACATTATTCGACAATAAAAATGATTAGAATTTGAGTATTTTACATTAATAGATAACAAAATATGTAATATTTAATATTTTATTGTGCTTTATTATATTGATATATATTTTTAGATTCTTTGTTCTTAAAATATTATACTTTTATATTATTACTTCAATATAAAAATCTTAAGAATTTACCATCACTCGGAGAACTGAAAGATACGACATCGAAGTTTTTAAAATACTCATATACGTTTCCATATTGACAACAAAGAATTTCCCAGCCGTCAAGAGAACAGGATGTTGAGCTCTCATAATGATAAAAATAATGTTTTGTGACACATTTTTTGGCATATCGTACCAAGTACAGAAGTATACCGAATTACCAAGATCTTCAGTTTGAGTTTTTAAATATTCACCCACGTAACTATATGCGAATAATTGTATCAATAGTACACATATTACTATAAACGTTTTTATTGTCATAACGATATTTCCAATACTTAAAGCGAGAATAAATTCAAATCCTAGAAACAGATAATATAAATTTCCATAAATTGAATGCACTTAAATAAAATTATGCTGTTGTTTAATCAAATGTTATTTTATTAAGTGAAATAAAAATCTTGCAAATATTCACCGGTTGTACATATAAGCACACAACTTGAAAATAGTTGTACGATCAAAATAGAGCTAATTGTTTCATTTAACATGTCGCTTAGTTTCAGCAAATAAATATGCCTCTTGGTTAATAAAGTAATATGTTTCGTTGTTTTTTCGTTCTCGTTGGACAATTTATTATATTCTAGTTTCAAAATTTCCACTTGACCGCACAAATGAAAGGCAATACCAAAAAACAATGAATCACTACCTAAATATTTAAAATTAAACAAAACATTTCAATACTAAAATCATATCGTGAACAAGTGTTGATATTTATGTGTATGATGAATCATTACCTAGATTTCCAGTACTCGTAAGTAGCAACATTAAATATTCTACAATAAAAATCACAAAATACATATTTTCCGGCATATTTATAAGTGTTAGTGTATTTTCAGATGGCATAGGATATTTTATTGCACTTTCTTCCGTTACATTAATCATTTCTTCTTCATCCCCAGCAAACATAGGCACAGTCATGAAAAGCGTGGAGGCAACATACGAGCTAAATATTAAACTGGCTCACGCTACTCTACCCATGTAAGCGTGTCGGCGCACAATCACTCGGTTTTCTTCACTGTTTAATTCGTTGTAATCCTTAACCGCAGAAGTAAAATTGGAGTTGAGTCCTATGGGCCATACATGAAAACACATTACCTTTGCCACTGCCAAAATGCCACCATTGATTAATACTAGAGCATCCAGATTATTTTCCGCGTTGCTTCTGTCCAAATATAATTCCACTTGTAGGATCGCTAGCATTAGCAGCTGCAATAGAACGATACTTAAATCCCGATTAATCATTAGTTGAGAGACGTAATGACGCAAAAACTTCATACCACAAAAAAAGTTGAAAACATGGCACGTATGATCGAGAATGTATTGAACACCTGAAGCGGCCAGGTACCCAAAGGCCATGACAAGAACTTCAACGGGGTCATAGCGTAAGCGAAGTCTTTGTTCGATGTTGTCTTCATTTTCTTCAGCACGGTATAAGAAATCGTCAATCGATCATACTTAAGTATCATACTTGAATACAATGTAACTTCTCCTTCCTTTTCATTTTCCACATAGTTGCGCGTTGTATTTTTCGAATCATCATTTATTCAGCTATAATCACTTAACTATCTATCTTTCAGGATGTTACCATTTCTATATCAAGTGCGCGTTATCAAGAAAATTTCGTCGAAAGTTGTTACATTGTAGACACTTTGTTGTTATTATATTTTGATATAAATAATAAAAAAGCTCATTTGCTTCGAAAACTAGTGTGTGTTTTTTATTTTACATTTAATATTTATTCATCAAGTAGTTAGACAATGAAGAAATGCGAAGAACTATTTTCTCATAGAAGAAGGAAAAGTAGAGAACAACCGAAGTATATCAATTCTATTATTTTCAACGCGATGGTACAATTATAACTTTTTGAAGATGCATTGTTGGAAATTTCTTTAGGGAGGAATTTCTTTAGTAAGAAAATATCTCGTTGTTTTTTCTCATCGAATAGTAATAATACCATCTTTATTACACCACTGAAGAGTATATCAAATATTGTGAGATGAATACATAATATCGATAATCAAACAATTTTCATGTGTCCATCATTACTCTCAAGACGGATAGGTAGGATGCTGAACTTTTCAGTATTTCTTTGAAGGTGAATATATTCATGAAAACGAATTTACCGGCTGTCACATGGTAAGAGGAATTTCCACGACAGATTATCAGTATTAGATCTCTTGCTGTGCGTCCTCGAGATTGATACCAGAATGAATGGAAGGCGGCTTGTGCGATTTCTTCGGTTCGAGATTCGAGAGCGTCGCCAGCGTAGGCGTAAAGATATAACTGTATGAGCAAAGTTACCATCAGGACCATGCTTTTCAATGCACCGATGTTGTCCTTTGTGTTTAAGCAGACCAAAAACACAAAACCTGCTTTCAGAAACAATACATCAGTATTAAAAAGTAAGTATATAAAAATATAACAAGTATAAAATTATATTTCAGGAAAAATTTCATAAAACATTTTCCAAATTCTTGAAGTATATTAAAACTTTTGGCAAAAAATTCGATTTTGTATCAGAAGAACATAAATTGATAGGAGGTCACACGAGAATTTTTTCCAGGAATTTTGCCAATTCTTGGAAATGACGTCAAATTCTTGAAATAAATTGAAACTTTGGTCGAAAATTCGATTTTGTATCAGGAGAACATAAGTTGACAGGAGGCCGCTCGAGAAAATTTTCTGAGAATTTCGCCAGTTCTTGGAATTTTCAAAATTCTTGGAATTCGCATCAAATTTCTGGAATTTTTGAAATTCTCATAGTAAATTCGTTTCAATATTGTACAATTTTTTATTTTTTATTAATTTTTTTCTTAATACTTATCTTTGTATATTTACCTCATACTTAATAATATTTACCTTACACAGCTTTTATTCTTCGCAATATTGCACATTTTTTAAACATTTTTTTTAAATCTAAAATATTTACTTTTGTTACTTACCCTTATCTGTTTACAATTTTTTTAATTCTAAAGGAAGTTCAGAATTTACCTGAACCTATGTATCTTTATCATTCTCGTTTGTTTTTGATAATCTTAAAAAAATATTTCAAATAAAAGTCGAAGATATTTCGTGATAAATGCATTTTGATATTATTAGAAATAATTTACAATATTAAAATATATGAAATGTATGAAATATACAAAATATACGAAATACCAACTTTTATTTAAAATATTATTTATTTTTTAAATACTATTGAAAACAAGTGAGACGAATCGAGATTTTATTGTTAATGTGTAACGAAAGCAAATGTAAATCTTACCGTCCACACAAATCAGCAATGCGCTCATCAATAATTGTACAAATATGATCATGTTGAAAGTCTGTTCTAAATCGTTGACGAGTACCGCGAGTTGGCAATGTCGTTTCACGAGTGGACCGATCTTGCTCTGGTCGACAAACTCGATTTTGGCAATTCTCATCTTGAGAATCTCGAATTGGCCGCACAAGTGCATAGTTAAACTAAAGAACAATCCGTCGTTGCCGCAATGAGCGACCGCGTTGACGAAAATGAATATTCCTTGCAACACTAGCACGCAAACGTGATGGAGCAAAGGCAACGATCCGAACACGCAATAGGACGCCAGGAAATAATTCAATTTCAAAGGAATATCCGGATTCATCGATGAATTTTTCGAGTTTTGAAACATCTAAATGGAGAAAATTTTTTCAAGCATCAGTTTCGATTTTCGAATAAAATTGGCAAATTGCTCTTTTTTTTTTTTTGAATAAAAAATACCAATATTATATCTCTCTATCATCAAAGAGAATTATTATTCTCCTGTAATATAACGTCGAAATCGAAAGACAATAAACTTTGACGAACCTGGAACGGCAGAATATCTCCGAAAGGTAAAGCTTTGACGATGAAAGAAAATCCGGAAGCGTAGCCCAAATAAAGTATCATCAGAGAGACGATTCGTCCTTTCTTAAGGTATTCCATCATAATGTATTCGTGGCGGGAATCGTGAACGGTCGACCAATCGTTCACCACCGAATTTATAAGAACCCAAGTGTGTTTCGAATTCAAACGTAAGATAAGAAGTTTGGCGAGGCTGATGACGGCCGATAGATCCATGACGAATGCGTCCATCGCGTCGTCGATGTCGAGGCAATGGCGATAGATTTCCAGGGACAGGATGTAGATAATACCGATCTGATTGCGAAAAGAAAGATCCTGGGAGGATCTCGACAATTACCACCAACTTTTTCGAAACTTACTTGTGTCGTCACGGCGAAAATCCATCTGCCAAAGAACGAATTCTCACCGTTCGATGGCCAAATACCAATTATTTTTAACACCATCTTCTGGACCATAAAATTACGAATGCGCTTGTCGATCGACTCCTTTCTCTTGCCCATCGTACCGAGATCAGATTCGTATTACGCAATTCGTTTCCCTCGCGCGACCACACTCCTCTACTTTCCACCTTGATTTCGTATATGTATCGCGTATACAACGAAAGTCACGCCTACTTACGTGCATATAGCTCCGTCTCACGTCTTTGATCTTTTATTCACGCGGACACGTACGATATTACGTGCGGATAAGCTTATATTTTCATATAAATAAAAACATAGAGTTGCCGACAGGAGGGGAAGAAAAGAGAAAAAGAAAAAGAAAAGAAGAAGAAGAAGCATAGGAAGAACGGACGTAACATTTCCGTGATTGCAATATTCGCAAATATTACGCAAGATGACACACACTTGGAAATGTTATCAATTATTAACGAAAGGGGTGAACGAAATCATAGAAATCTCCGTCCTCTTGCTGTTTCGAATCGAAGGAATAACGTTTCCTTTGCATCATCACGATGAAATTCTCGAGTTCTCCTTATCGAGCATCGGAGTTCATCGAGCAAAACACGGATGAAAACAAGAATTCTGATCTCGTAACGGTGTTTCTCGAGCCTGGGCAGCACGCGTGCGTATCTAAATGGTGCGGTATTTTTTTTTAAACGCGGCCCGATACCCGAGAAAACTGGCACTCGACACCTGTTGTTCCATCCACAGATTACTGAAAACGTGGTCGAATGCCAAACGAATAGGCGAGCCATCCCATCACCGTCTAAATCCTGGCACTTGGCCACAGCCACGGAACCGGTTGCGCGTACGAAGAAGAAGTTTCGACCTTGCCACCTTTCGAATTCATCGAGCCGATGCCATACCATCGCGTTGACGTGAGTGTATTCCCTCGAAATTCGTTTCGAGGTCAATGAACTGGGCTGGCAGAGGACTCACCGAAAGTGGCCATCTTTGGATCCGGTTTTATACGCCGATTCACATTTAATCCATCGTTCTAAAAAGTATATTATTTTAACGCATACCTTTCATAATATCCATTATAAACGATATACAAATAGAATATTATTCGATTCTAATTCTTCTTCATCTCTCGAGATAGACTTTTCTCCGAATTATCACGAATTAGACCGGATACACCCGCGCAAATGGAAAATTTACGCGGGCGCGCAATTCCATTGAGCGCGAGGCGCGCGTGGACGAGGTTTGAAAAATATTTGGAGAGGATGCGTGGAGGAGGTGGAGGATGCGTCGAGAGGTGGCAAAGAGCTGTGAACGAAGCACGGTGTTATCGGGTTCCACGCTCGTGGCTTAGGCAGGTAAGTACCGTTCGTCGGGCTACCTTCGACGAGCAGTCACGCCACAACCGTCGTGTCAGGTGTGCACGGCTCTCCCGAGGACCAACGGGACTATCTTCGCCTCTTCCTCTTCATCGCCAAACGCATCGACTTTATTTTCTTCCCTCCAAGGTAATTATTCATCTTCCCGGAAACACGATCTTGAGACACGGCCCATCGACATTTTCTCCTCTTTCTCGCCTCTTTCTCGAGAGAAAGAAACAAAAAGAAAAGGAAAAGATCTCTAACGCGTGTGACTGTTGGAGGGAATCAAAAAGAAGCGAAGTTCGAAATCGAAATCGTCGAACGAAGTTTTTTTTCTTTTTCTTTTTTTTTTTTTTTTCGAACGCGGTTTTATCTTGTCACGCGGTGGTGCGTGTCGCGTAGCGGTGTGTCAAGCTTCAACGATCGTATCCATCGAAAGCACAATCG
This sequence comes from Apis cerana, assembly GCF_029169275.1. NCBI lineage: Eukaryota > Metazoa > Arthropoda > Insecta > Hymenoptera > Apidae > Apis > Apis cerana. The sequence continues at coordinate 7,108,403 of NC_083866.1, forward strand.
AACACGCTCTGGTTGATCGTAAATACCGTTGTCGCGCTTACATGATTTTTCATGACTCGTTTATAATAACTGAATCTATTCGAATTCTATTTTCTGCTTCATTCAAAGAAACGATTTTTTTTTCTTTTTCTTTTTCTACTACTTTAGGTGATTCAATACAATTCTTCAAGGTCTCTCGATAGTTTTATCATAAAGCTATCGTTCGAGTTAAATTAACGCGACGAAGAATTAGAAAAAAAAAAAAAAAAGAAAAGAAAACAAAGAATAAACGAATATACTTTTCGAATGAAATTTATCATCGTGTAGCGATACTTTAACACGTATAAAAATTTAAATGATCTATATATATATATATGTTACATGTTTAAATAACGTAAAAAAGGAAGCACTATTGTCATTACTCATTTAGCCACAACAGTTTCAACAATATGAAAAAAATAAACCAAGAACGATAACAACGAGCAATAATGTTATCGTTACGATTGACAAATGTATTTCACGAACGAGAGAGAGAAAAAAAAAGAAAAGGAAAATTCGCTATTATTATTTTAACCTTCGTTTCGTTCGAACTCGCTTTTCCGAATCGGTTGCATCGCGAAACAAGTTTCGCGCCCCGAAAGAGCAACGTCTGGTCGTATAAATGGATCGTATGGCAAATTGTACATACATAACCGTTGTAAAGAGGTATTCTGACCGTGTCTAACGAGCTCCTTTAATTATGTAATAAAATACACCGGTTACGTATACAGAATCTATGAATCATTGAATCGTCTAATAAGTGCCTCTCTCTCTCTCTCTCTCTCTCTGTGCTCTGTGCTCTGTGCTCTTATTCTGTGGCTATCTTAGATCGGAATCTGCATCACCTATCCGAGAAGAACGGTACGCGTTGTTGAACAAAATCATTAATAATACACGAATTGTACCGTTATCTCGTTGACTCTGTTTGTTCGAGCAAGAAGAGAGCGAGAGAGAGAGCGAGAGAGAGAGAGAGAGAAATGAGGTCGAAAAAAAAGGAGGAAAATTGGAAGGGAACGAAAAGGGCGACCGGATGGATGGAACATCTCGTGGTTCCCCGAGGAGGCGAGAAATGATGTCGATGGCCGGTTGACCTTGGAAACCAACCACGAACCGAGAGTTCTCCTCGCTTTCCCTCTCGACCGCGCGCCAACGATCCTCCACTCTCCCTCTATCGGGATCAAAATCTATATTAGGAGAGTAGGCTCGCTCGAGAGGAACGTCGATATTCTCCCGAATATCGGTTTCCTGATGTAAGTGCGTGCATCGTTTTTCCCCGCCATTCTTTTTCTTGTCTCGAGAAAACTCACCATGACCGATTCTTTGAAGGAAAGGAGGAGCGAAGGGGATATTTCGAAAAAAAAAGAAAAAGAAAAAAGTAACGAACCTGACGCTGAATGACGAAGTGGTGCTCGTCATTCGTCAATTGTTCGGCGCGAGTTTGGCGCGTTGGAGGAGCAATGACTAACACTGTGGTACCGTTAGCCCGAATCGTTCCTCCAACTGGAGAATGTCAATTTCAATGCGGTTTACGGTACTGAAATTGCGCGTTAGAATACACCCGATTCGATTGTTGGCAGCTTTTTCTCTCAATCCTCGATAGACCCCCCCGCCATTCATCTCGTGGTTGCAGGGGCGAGACATCGTTTCGGAGAAAATTGAACGAAGAAAGGGGCCAAGACAATGGCCCCAACGTGTCTGACTTCGATCGCTGGTCCGATAACATTCCACGCGCAACGGTATTCGAGTGACCACGAGCCGAAACGTTTCCGGTGTATTATATACCAACGCTTAAAATCCTGGCTGTGACCTGGATACGAGACCCCGCGTCATCCTTAAAATAACTCGACCACGAGATCCCGTTTAGGGTGAACGACTCCTTCGCTTCCTTCGAGCCTCCCGATCGAATAAATCGAATAAAAATTCTCGTGGAGGAAAAGGCTTTTATAATGCGTTAATAATTCATTCTCCCCTCGCAGAGAAAAAGGAAGGATCATGTGGTTGCCGAGAACGTGCATCCTGCTGGGCCTGTTAGTTGCGGCGAAGTGCGAGGACGAGGGTGCCTCGACGGTGTTCCTCGAGGCGGCTAAATCTTTCTTCTCGAACAAGGACAATATCAATGGGCTTCAAGGCCTGGCAAGAGCGTTCTTGGAGTCGGATGGAAGGAACGAGGTAAAATCATCGTTAATAATCTCGTTATAACGTATCCAAGATCCTTTGCACAAAATTCCATAAAATTTAGAAAGTCAGAAAAATCCTGAATTCCATCGAGGTAAATAAAATTAAGTCAAATTGATAACAGAATGATCTCAAACTTTCGAACAATGCTGTTAAAAAACGCATATTAAAAAAAAAATAAAAAGAAAATTATCTACAATTGCGTTTTCCAAACAGGCGAGCAACATGTTTGAGAAGTCTAATCTGGACAGCGTTGGGCAAATCGTCTCAGGAATAGGAAGTTTATTCTCGGGGAACGAAAACGGTCAGGGTATCGATTTCTCGATGCTCAGATCGGTTCTCGATGGGGTGATCGGTTCGAACCAAAAGGATCATACCGAGAGATCATCGAGAGGCGTGGAAACGAAGCAGGATCTTGGGATCGATCTAGAGGGGATCGTGAACATCGGAAGCATGCTGATGGGTCGAAACGGTCGAAATTCCGAGTTGATAATGGGCTTGTTACCGATGCTGTTGTCGAATTTTGCCGGCGAGAGCAACGAAATCGACGGGGCGCCGAGTAAAATTCACGATCACTCGGGCCATTCTTGGTACATGCCGCCGATTCTGGAAAATCTGCACGTGATGTGGGATCACTTCAGCAACTCGGAGTTGGGGCAAACGTTATGGGAGAAGAGCGGCCTCGCGCAATTTGTCGGGCAAATGTCGGATCCGGAGGGGCGTATCCAATACGAGAAACTGCTGGACAGTTTCGAGAATCCAAGCTTGAGGCGGAAGTGGATACGATCGTTGACGAATTACATCGGGGAGTGGATCTCGCATATCTCTGATCCACAAATTCAACAACGTTACCTGAACACCGTTCAATTTGTGGGGAATAGTTTCTTGAAGTCGCAGGGCTTTCCTAAATCGGCTATGTTCGATTCGACGAGGCCGGCAGAGAGTCTTTCTAGGTGTATATATATATATATTTACTATTACTCTCCTTAAAAAAAAAAAAAAAGAAAATTAAAATCTAAATCTCGCGTAATAGAATAAGCGTTGTTTCTTCTTCTTTTTTTAACGTCATCGATCGTTCGAGAAACGTGCAAGATTATCTCTTGTTCTCAGAAAAAAATTAACGTGTAACGATGGTTGTTTAAAAAGAAAAAAGAAAGAAAAAAAATGCATTTAGATTTTATCACGTAATTGTGTTCCGACAGGTTAGTGAATGCAGTAGGAAAGAGACACTTGGGAATGAAAATGGACAGTTCGCAATATATCAAGCCGGCTGTAGCGTACATTAAGGAATTAATCGCCTTGGCTTCGGAGAAAGGGTTCATAATGTCTCGAATAAATGCCAAAGGGATCAGCAATAGGCTAAGCGATATGATTAATAACGATATTATCAATCCGATATTAAAGGTAAAGAAAAAAATAGACAAATAAATAAATAGGAATAATTTATATAAAAATAGAATCGCATTAAGTAAAAATTGTGGATTAATTTTCAGTCTTATCGAGCGTACAAATGGGCTATAAAGAGGCCACAATGCGCCAGTCAAATATTGTGCACCATCAATGAGAAGAATGAATTGGATCAGGAACAACCCCGTCTTCGAAACGTTATGTCGAAAATGACCAGTTTTCCTGCTGCGTGGGCTGTCAGCAACAAATTAGGAACTAATTTTTGGACCCTGTACGGAGCCATCATGGAACACGATATATGCATCGTGAGTAACATTTTGACGAGGAGAAATGTATACTGATATTTGTATAAATTATTGCATAAAAATCTGTTTCAATTTTTAGCAAAAGTATCCAGCTGATTGCACAGACTTCCACGAAGAGGAGATCCGAATTACCACGGAAAATATTCACAGTGAACTTTAATACTTTTTTAATTTAGTGTACCTTGTGAGAGACGATTCACGATTTTTAAAGTCAATTTAATGAATACGCAGCCGTGTCACGCGACTGTGTATTTTTATCTATATAGTTTATAAGATTGTTATTCGTTAAGGAAAGAATGATGTTTTAAAAAAAATATCGAAGACAAGGTTCAAATGTCTCTGTTTCGTTTAAGTGTACATAGAAGAACGCGATAAGGACGCGATCGTCGAATAAGTAGATCATTAACTTTATGAATATTTTATTTATCCTGAAATTTTACGTGAGGATTATTTACCTTCTTTTATACACATCGTGTAACTTTTTTGGTTTCACAGTGCAAAAGATTTTCTTGATCAATTGTGCAGTCACTAGCGATCAAATATATATGTATACGCCACTTATTTGTATATTTTATTTTAATTCGCTTTTGTATTTATTTATTTTCTTTTTTTTTTTCCAAAGAGATCTATAAAAATTCTATCTTATGAGAAGAAGAACACGTGTAAGAAGGCATGTATTACACTATAGGTATTCATTAAGGCATCGTAAATTAGAGCTTTAGAAAAGCTCCTTCCATGAAGGACGGAAGTTGATTGACTAGTAAATCCATTCGTTTACGTTGTCTGTTAACAGCTTTTGTAAATATTAGATAAAAGCCAAATAAAAAGTATGAATGTATGAGAGTATATTGTAAGCTGTTCGATTTTTTAAGACGCTTATGCCAATATTACTTTCTTTTGATATTTTTGCATGCCCATTCAAGACCCTCCTGTGAAATCATAAGATTTCGTCAATAATTTAACCAAAATTACTTAATTTTAATTACTTAATCAACTTAATATAACGTAATGCAACATTTAAATATACGTATAATTGATTTACCTTCACGCCTTTCCCGTCAATAGCAATGCACGATTGTATCTGCCAATCGCGATCTTTGATATTATGTAATCCAAGGCCTTCGGCAATTTCTGCTGCTGTGACTGCTTGTCCAAGATCTTGTTTATTCGCATAAACTAATAATGGAACACCTTTCAATTTTTCTTCCAATAAAAGTTCTGATAGTTCTTGACCTGTTTCCTCTAATCTCTTTATATCCGCACTATCCACGACATATATCTTTGTAAAAAGAAAAAAAAATTATTTAACGCATCTCTTCTGACTGACGTGATGATGTTTGAATAATTAAAATAACTTACCAAAACGTCCGTATTTTCAAAGTAATTTCGCCAATAAGGTCGAATTTTTCGAGCACCTCCTATGTCCCAGACATTCAATTTAAAACCTTCGCTTTGAACACTTTTTATATTAAATCCTTGTGTCGGTGTTACCTTTATAATAAATAATGAATTAGTAACGTAATGTATTAAATTAATATATATATATAATATAAATTCATAACAATGATAATACCTGTGTAATATCTTCACTGGCCAATGATTTTAAAATTGTTGTTTTTCCTGCATTATCCAATCCTAAAAGGAGCAATCGTAACTCTTTATCTGGATTGGAACGTAATTTTCTCAAAATTGATAAAAGTCCCTGTTGTGAATCAATAAGAATGTCTTGTTATTCAAATAAATATTTGTTGGTATTCAAACGTTTAAATTTAAATCGCGCGCGCGTTAACCTAGCAGACGAAATTGCTTCGAGATGGCAGTGTTGCACTCGTACAGAATGGGTGAATTTGTCGTCGAAAATTTTATTAATTTTTTACTGATATATGTTTATTTGAAACATCAAAATACAAAATAAACGATAAGTAGAATTAAAGAGATAATGATTATTTATGAAATACATTGTGATAATATTAGTTATGTTTAAACTCAAGAGTGCAGTTGTTGTTAGGTTATGTTTCGAATATTCGTGTTTTACGAAAATGTTTTTTAAATGATATCGAAAGATGCATATTATTGTGAAGTGCATTAAAAATTAATTTTCTTTGTTTTCTTACCATTTCTTGTTGTTATTTATGAAACGGGAGCAAAAAATGTGGCAATAGTTTACCACGTCACGTCAATCGTTCTGTTACCGTCCGTCGAATTTATTGTGTTGTTGTCTTTCGTATCTAAGGAAACTGATGGTACCTGCGTCATTTGACCAATAATCTTTCACGGTATATATTTGCATAGAGACATAAATTAACGGATGTACATTTATCTACTTTTGTATCGTTCAATATTAAATGTAGTTTTAAAAAAACTTAAAAATCTATATATATATATATATAAAAAAATGTATTTTGTTTTTAGAAACATGACATTTTATTATGCTGGTTTTAATACCAGCATGTTGTTTTCTAACAATGGAAATATTATCTTTATAGTAGATTCATTTACTAAAGTACCATTTTCTGGTATTACCGGTTTTCAAATAGGCTGGAATTATTTTCTTATTTGGAAAGGGAAAGAATTATATATCTCTCAAAAATTTGAGGAAAATAACAAAGAAGCGGATTCAAATTTTCAACTGATACAACCATTAGAAAAACCATTAGATAGGTATATTTAGATAACTAGACTAGAAAATTATACATTCAAATGTGAACTTTATTATCTATCTTTATTTATAGTATAAATCAAGCTGCAATTGGCAAAGATAAAATAATACTTTTATTTGATGATAATGAAATATGGCAATATAAAATCTATGAAAAAACATGGAAAAAAGTTATCAATTTCATTTGCAATAGTAATGATTCAGAAAATGAATATCCTGTTAAAATAATACAAGAAGAATGCGCTGTTGTTCTTACTAATTTAGGTACATTTTGTAATACGTATAACAAGTAATAAAATTTGTATACACATTGAAAATGTGATTTAGGTCGAGTTTTTAATATTCCTACCCTGATTGATATTCCAAAGAGAATTCGATTCATAGATATTGCATGTGGATTTGATCACACTATCTTGTTAGCAGAGAATGGTGACCTTTATTCAATGGGAATGGGAACGTATGTATCATTTCGATTCTACATTATTCCACAAATTAATACAATCAAAGTAAAATGAATTGATTCGTACGAAACAGGCGTGGTCAATTAGGACACAACGATTTAGAGGACTGCGACAACCCAAAACTCGTTGAAGCTTTAGCTGGGATCAAAGTAACGCAAATTTCAGCTGCAGGTTGGCACAGTGCTGTAGTAACAAATCAAGTGAATACTCTTGCAATAAATAAGTGGATTCGATAAAGATACTTTTTAACGATCATTTTTAATTATAGGGTGACCTCTATACTTGGGGATGGAATACGAACGGAGAATTGGGATTGACTAATCAAGAGAGCAAAGTAATTGCTGTGCCTACATTGATAGATTTTACAAATGATAAAAACGAAAGCGTAGAAATTTTTGTGGAAAAAGCTCAATGTGGAAATACGTTTACGATTTGTATGACGAGTACGTTAAAAAAAATAATATTATAAAGAAAAGAGGATCAATTCTGCAAGTCGTTAAGTTACAAAATTATCAATTAAATAATGTAATTAATTGTTTAAATAAATATGAAATTCACTTTCAGATGATGGAACATTTTGGGGATGTGGATGTAACAAGTATGGTCAATTAGGACAATCTCCGGAGAAGCTTGCAAATTCGATGAAGTTTATCAAACTCGATACCTCTATGATTCCCGGAACTATTAAAGATTTCAAGTGTCGTGAATGGGGTACAATCCTTATAACAAATTGATATTGTAATTTTTAACAATAATCTGGTTAAGTCTGTAAAAAAAAAAAAAGAAGAGAATAAAATATTTTTTAATAATTTATGTTTTTGATCATTTAATGTTGTGCGTTATGTGTATTTGTTTCAAAATAGGACGATGCCTCGTTTGCTTCTATTAATGGTAGAATAAATAAACGATTGCATTTCAATTGCATTTCGTCGTCCAAAGAAGGTGGAGGGGTTGGAGGTACTTCGTGAACTTTAGCTGTAACATAAAAATCATATAATTCGTTTTTGTCTTTGCGATATTTTTTAAACTAAAGAGAAATTTGCATTTCACACTACCTTTTTTATTTTTTTCAACTTTTTTAAGCTTTTGTAACAGGTCGTTTTTCCTTAGAAGTTTTTGCAATTGTATGTTGAAAGGAGTTATCCTATACTCAGCCGGTTTCATCAGACGTGGATGTCGGAAAGTAAATGGCAAAGTATAAGTCTGCACTTCAATTGGTTCAATGAAAACTGAGTAAACGAGAGCGTATCGCAATTCGTTCGCGTACCTATTTACCGACAATTATTTATTTATTTTTTTTCTATCCTAATCTTATCTTGCTTTTTAACTAAATGTTTCATTTTAAAAAATGAACTCACATATCGTAAGTGGAATCAATTATGATATTCAAAACTAAAACGGGATCGATGTTACTTAAGAATTTCGTTTCCTCTTGCGAAATGCAGTCTTGTAAGCTTCTCACAAATGTATACAAGCCATTATTAAAAACGGACAATAAAAATTTACACGACTGCACGAACCTACCTTTTCATCGATTCATTCTCCTCCATCTCTTCTTTCATTTCATACACAATTTCCTCCCAATACGGTATTCGATTCTGTTGAGATATTTTGTTACCAACTGTGATAAAAATATTCTTCATCTCTTGAAAAAATTCTTTCCTTGTATACTTCTTATCTTATATATAAATAAGTTATAAATAGAACGATAATGTAAAAAAAAAAAAAAATAAATAAATAAATAAACTCAAACGTTTTTATAATCTCGTTACCTCGAAGCAATTTAATTTCACCAGCCAACCAACTGATCAGAACAGCCATGTAATACTCGTCGAGTTCCTCTTTATAACGTAGCATATAAAGGGCCAAAGTATCCAAAAACCAAAAGGACGCCATATTCGTGGCGTAATCGGTAATCTGGAGGATTTCACCTAACAATCTGTAGAAAAGAAAAAGTTTGCATATATTTCAATTCGATATTTCGATTAGCTGGTATTATATCATTCTAACCTAATGAGATCTCGAGGTTTGTCGTTTTCGACATTGATCGATGTGTCGACCAGGCATTTGAACGTACGCGGAAGTGTTCGCAGAAACTTTTTCGGAAATTCATTGCAATTGGTTTCATGAGTCAACTCTGATTCTGTTTGCTACAATTTTATAAGCAATATAAATTTCGCGAATTCACAATCGAAATTAAATTTTATCTAACTAGAAAAAAAAATACAAAGAAATAATGGAAATAAAATGTAAATGTTCGATAGCGGAAGAATAAAATATATAATATTTTAATTAAAAACCTCGCGTGATTGATCGTTTTCATTTTTGTTAAAATTCATCCTTAAGATCGTTATTTTTATCAATCTTTTTGCCAAACACGAATCGTCTGCAACTGAAAAAAAAAAAAAAAAAGAAAAAAAAGAAAAAAATGTTCAGAGAGATCGATGCCTCGAATTTAAAAATTGAATCAAACCGAGGAGGCAAGATTTCGGGAATTAATGTATGTCGGTAATAAAAAAGAGTCACAGTAGAACGGTTCGTTCGTTTTTTATTCATTGATTTTATTTTTTAATTTTTTTTTTTCCATATTTTGTTCAATATTTTCAGAAAATAACACTCCAAAGCGAAAAAACCGTATATTCTCACCAATCCCAATGTGTGTATAATATATATATATTATACTTCTCATATATAATATATATGTATATATATATAATATATATATATAATGTATACTTTTATACTTTATATATAATAATATTATGTAGAGTAGCGCACACTTTAGACTGTTATCGATACCTTTTATAATTTTATCGATAAATTACAAATATTGAAAAACATGAAACAGACACAGCCGGCGGAGGGACACGGGGACTTGGGCGCTTCTGGGACATATTATTTCTGCGGAACCGTGCAAAAAAAAATCCTTTTGTTCTTTCGCGGACGCGCTTTGTCGCGGCTTTCGTTTCGCTCGATAGTTCTCGGATTGGATAGCGCCCGTGTTTGATCGACGACCATTCTCGAGAAAGAGATCGAAAGGTGGGAAGACCGAGTGGAATGGGCGAGAGAGAAAAAAAAAAAAAGAAAAAGAAAAAAAAAGAAGGAGAAAAAGAAAAAGAAAAAAGAAAAGAAAAGAAAAGAGCAACGTTTTTTCTTCCCCCGTTCGTTCCTTCTTCTTCTCTCCTATTCTCCCTCCCTCCCCCCTCAAAGAAAAAGAAAAAGAAAAAGAAAAAGAAAAAGAAAAAGGAAAACGCGAAGAGAGAAGCAAGGGAAACGGAAAACACGACCGATAGCGCGTCACTTTTCGGGATACTTCTCTACTACTTAAATACTTATATATTATATTCGATCGCTCGAAAATCCCCGAGTCCCGGCACGACTGACATTTTTTTTTTTTTATTTATATATTTTTCACACCGAAGTCAGAAAGGCAATACGCAGTATGAACTTACTTAGTACATTTGTGTGTGTATGTGTGTACGCGTATGTGTGTGGCTTTTACAACTATTATCCTTTTTGTTTCTCTCTCTGTTTTCTTCTTCTTCTACTTCTTTCATTCTTTTTTTTTTTTCACATTTGAGTTGTGGCTCTTTGTTACTCTTGTTGTCGTTTTCCGTAATTTAATTCGTGTTCGTTCAGTTTTCTTTTACTTCTTCTTTCTTTTTTTTTTTTCCATGTTTGCTTCCACGCGTTCTTCCCTGCATTTTTCGTATCCTAACAACATTCCATTTGTTTCCATTTTTGCCCCGAATTTCGTCGTTTCGACCGCTTTACACCATATCCATCAATATAATTTCCCTTTTTTTTTTATTCTTTTTTTTTTTATTTTTTTTATTTTTTCTTTTTTACATCTTTGCCTCTATCGTTCCTCCTTCCTTATCTTCTTTCCTGCTTTTCAAGTTTAATATAGCTTTACACTAAGTAATATAGCGCTGCTTCAATCGTTCAAAATTCCGTCTTCCCCCGTTCTTCCCGAGTCTCGATAATCATCCGAAGATACATGAGAGTAAGAGGGAGAGAGGAGAGATGATACAGAGAGAAGAGAAAGGAGCGTAAGAGGAGGGTGCTCTCGGAGGGGTTCTGTGAAGTGAAAATCGTATACAGATGCAGCCAATGAAATTTGTATATATCCAAAAAAAAAAAGAAAAGAAAAAAGAAAAAAAATAAAAAGAAACTGAAAAGAGAAACAAAAATGAAGAAACAAGAAATCAAACAGGAGGACGGAAGAAGAAATTGGTAGGATTTAAGCGAGAAGTGATTTCAAGTCTTTCTTTCCTCTTCTTCTCCAATCTAATTTTGATTTATCTTTTCTAATTAACGATCCCTCGATTAATAACATTATAATCGTTATCATCCTAGAAAATGATCGAAACCGAGATATATAATGTTTGAAAGAGAGAAGAAATCACTTGTAAAAAAGAAATCTAAAACAAATGGAAAAGCATAAAAAAAAAATAAAACCGAGGAAATTAAATATTTTCAATCGATTTTATTGAAAATAATACAACAAAATATTTCATAATAATAATAATAATAATAATAATAATAATAATAATAATTAAAAATAATTAATGATACGTACTGCTCTATTCGGTATCTAAATAATCATGTCTTAAAACGTCATTTAAATAATAATAATATTATCGTCGTCATTAATTATCGTAATAAAATAAAATAAAATAAAATAAAATAAAATAAAATAAAATAAAATAGAATAGAATAAAATAAAATAAAATAAAATAATAATAATGATAATAATAATAATAATCGTAAAGACAATAAAGTTAATAATAATAATAATAAAAATAATAATAATAATAATAATTATATTATATAATAATGCATCAATAAACAAACTTAATAATCTAATTATTGGTTAATGATTCGTCATTGTCCTTGATCGCTATCAATGGATCTTTTTCTTTACCTAGTCATTAATAATGGATAATTAATTAATTCATTAATTAAATTACACGTTGCTTGGATATGCACATACAGATATAAAGTTGTTTTTGGTCCCACCTAACTGCAAACATTATATTCGTACAATTTTTTTTTTTTTGTTTTTTGTTTCGCATGGATCGCTTTACATGTAATGCGTGTATGTAAGTGTTACTGTGTGTCATGTTTAAGGTGTTTGTTTACGTGTGCCCAAGTTGCGAAAAATCTATTGTTTAACTATCGGTAAAGCTGTCGTTTCTTGAAAAATTTGTAAATTCGCGTATACACATGACAATGTTCCGTTGCCCATACATACATATATGTATATTATTAACATTGTTTCTCTGCCATTATCCTTTCTTTCTTTCGCTTCCGTTTATATATTGTATCCTTATTACCCTCTATCACCTTAGTTCACTCTATTTTCATGTTTCGCGGAACTCTTGTGATCGTTCCCTTCGGGCGGTCCGAAATAATCAAAAAGAAAGAAAAACGAAAAACCGATCGTACCGACATCGCGCGACCAAATACGATCTCTTGCCGTTTGCGGAAACTTTCCTTTCGCCTCGAAAATTCGAACGAAAATTTCATATCTTTCTGTTCCATCAATTTTCTATTTCTTCTACTCGTGTTGCCAATTCGTTGCACAGTTTCGTTTCCCGGCAATGAATGGACGCGTCGCTCGAGACATGTTCTCCCTTTTATCGAACATGTCTTCCCGTACTTTTTTCCGACATGTATTTCTTTTTTCTTTTTTTTCTTTTTTTTTTTTCCCTTTTTTTCTTCCTTTTCAAAAAGAAAAACTGTTTACAACTGGCATTTCGTTATACTTTTTTCTCTTTTTTTCTTTTTTTTCTTTTTTAAAATACGCTTAAGTTACCTAGTAACATTACTCTCACTAGATACATCACCGTGCGAAGGGGAACGACGCTCGAACGACGTTTCTTTCGGATAGATTTATCTTTTCGAGAAATTCGAGGATGCGTTTGTTTCCAACGTCGAATCCGTCGCTCCCATCTTCCACGATAATATTTTACAGCCAATCGAGATAATTTCGACGCGAGGCCGCCATTCGCGGCACCGCCTCTATTACACCTAATTTTAATCTTTCTCATTAAGGCTAGGTTACGCGAATTTTATTTTACAATTTATTTCTCGCACGAATACTGGTTTATATCAGTCGCACATTTTTCCATCGGCCTGGTTGATCATTTTCCGTACCACAATTCGAAGATGTCTTATACCCGTCGATGCTCCTTCTTAATACACGAGATCTTCCGTTTCTACTTTAAACCTATTCGAATCGGAAGGAAACAGCGCGGGAAAACATCAACGATTTGTCGTAAATTGAACACACAATTCGAACCAGACTTTATGCGGGGTAATGCCAGTTGCACGCTTCCTCGGAGACGAATTTCACAATATTGGGGGAACACGTGCGCTCCCGCCAATCGAATTCAATTTAAATGTTAGAGAAATAAATGCTACGGCCGATCGACCATTCGTACATTCTATTCTAAAATAGCAAAAATAACTATAGTACGTAATGTTGAAAAAAATTCGATTAAAAGGAATGTTCATGAAATCGAATGAAAGAAAAAAAAGAGAAAGAAAAAAAAAAAAAACGAAAGAAAATTTGGAACGCGAACGCACGTTTTCCTACTCGTCTCCTCGTCTGCTATTCGGCGAGACAATCGACACGGCTTCTCGAAACGTGGGGGGGAAAAAAAGAAAAAAAAAATTTCTTTCGATCGCAGTCGATAATCGATTAATCGAACAAATCGATTTCGTTTCCGGAAGTCGTGTCGATCGGTCGATCGAACTTTCGCGTCGCATCATTAACACATTTCAAACATTATAACCTCACAACCATTTTGATAACAATCAACCTTCAACAAAAGAGCGTTCCTACTTCAAAGAATCTTTAAAAAATGCGTCAGCCAGCGAATCCACTGCCAGTATATGCTTACGTTGTTTCGTTTCGTGCTTACGTTTCCCCTTTTTCCTTTCGCAATCATCTCTTCTCCCTTCTTCCGATCGTTCCCGATAACCGGAAGTCAATTCTGCCGACTGACGTATCACATGTTTCAAAGTTGCGAACCACGTACTTGCGATCTGTTCGTCACTCGCCACTCTCATTCATTCGCAATTCGCATTCGAACGCGATTCAAAAGAATGCCCAAAGTATGTCTTTTTTTTTTCTCTCTCTCTCTCGATCAAGCTTCGATCTCAACCGTTCAAACCGCATTTACAGCCGCTTCCGTTAGACCATCGAGGACTCATGCATCAATGTTTGCTTCCCCCGAATACCGTAAAATTCTCTTTATCGACGATCACTCGTGCCAGACGGTTGGTTCTTTGTTATCGGTTTAATAAAAAATCGAAATATGACGAGCGATCGCCGATAAATTTCAATTGGCTGACGGATCCACGATTATAATTTAACAATTATCGAATAAATTTGCCGACGATTGGTGCACGCAGTCATCGCTGGTGAATACGATCGTTTTTTTTTATACCTCGAACGAATCGACGATCGCGGACCATCGACTTCAGAATATTCTCTCTTCCCCGTATACATAATTCCGTGAATCTATCGATCAACAAAAAAAATTATACGATTTTGAAATTCAATTTATAAAAAAAAAAAAGAAAGAAAACACTTTAATCTCTCCCGGCGACGATCCTAATCGCGCTACGATTACGTACGTCAACTTTCTATACAATTCGCGTTCGACTGTTCTCATCGTTCGATCGAAGCATATCGATATATCTCGCACGCGATACATTGGTCAAGCGCATTCGTAACTGCGTCTTACTTCTTGAAAGATTGGTCTATCGATGTATTACAATTGTGATACAAGTATGTGTTTCGTGTATATACGTATTGTTTCGCGAATCTTTTACAAATAATAAACCGTACCGTGTATTTGTCGCGAGCATGTGTATGTATTCGTTTATGTATACGTGTACGTGTGTATCGTAAAAGATACAGGTTATGTTGTGTGTATCGTCTGAATGAATCGATCCCGCTTACATTCCTCCAACGAGCTCTCCTGCATCGCGAAACGGGTGAAAAGGAAAAGTGTTCGAAACGAAAGAAAAATCGCGCGAGCGATCGACCTTTAAAAGTGAAATTAACAGAGAATGGCTGCCTAGTATAGCGAATGAAGGGCCGGTGGTTTCGCTCGCACGTGGACGTAGGGTTACCGTGGACGAACTCAAAGGGCCCTCCTCCCTCCCCAGAGTTACGATCGAACGCGACGCCGTTTGCTCGATTGCTCCTAGCGGACTCGCAATTATTAATAATCGTCAACGAGATTAATTAATGGCGCATATACACGCCGCGTAAACGCGCGCGTGACCTCTGCGCGCCGCTTTAATATTAATCTATATATATATATATGTATATATATATATATATATATATATATACATATATATATATATTTATGTATGTGTGTATATATATATGTGTATATATATATATATATATAAACGACAGCGCCTACCGCCTATAAGAATGACCGATAATCGATATATAATCATCGCGGTGTAAACAATAAATGGCGACACGTATATCGAGAGGTCTCGTATTTATAATATATAATCTATGTAACGCTTTGGACGCGCCTTTTTTAAACTCCTCCCTTTCGATACGAAACGATAATATATAACTGTAAAATCCATGTGGAATATAAAAAATATTCTCTCGACGTTTCCTACCTAACTATATGAAACACTGCGCTAAGACTGTATACTTCGTTACGAAACGTATATGCGCGCGCACGTCTGTGTGGGTACTTGTCTCCGTGTCATGTGTCTGAATGTAAGTGTATATGCACATTATGTGCCCGTGTATACATGTATATCCGTTTTATTTCACGCGTAACTGCATCGGTGTGTCGTGTGTGTTGCCAGACGTTTCTCGTAACTTCAATGTACTTCGTGTATACCTTTTCTTCCGTGTATACGTGTGTTCGTATGCGTGTATCGTCAATTTCTTTATGTATGATCTTTCTGGTTACGAGCTTACGCGAAAGTGTTACGTCTATAAGAGGCGAGGACAACCTGGGGTCCAGATTTCGACGACGTATACCTAACTGTAGCGCCTAGCTACTCGCGGGAATGCATCGATCGCCCGCTTCTTCGAGACTCGCCTCGAGTTTTTTCTCGAACGATCAAAACCGCAGAGAATCGCGGAGAATCGCGGGATAATACCGGACCATAGGCACACCTCGGCCCGTACAAAGATCTCTTAAACTCTACGAGATATGCCGCTCAACGAAACAGGAGTTGAAAAATAAGGAGAGAGGTAGGGCTAACGGACAAGGGCAGGGATACAAGAGTAGAATGTATAAGAAGATTCGCGATCAGACTCGGATCCGACTGCGAGAAGGTACGAAGAAGATCATTTCATTTTTTTTTTCTTTTTATATATATATATTCTTACTGCGTGCAAAAAAGTTTATCCGTGAATGTGTATCTGTTACACTTGCATTGTACTTGATACGAGCGATTACGATATAAAGGGGCGAGGTGAGAGAAAGGAGAGAGAGAAAGATAGATATATATATATATATAAATGAAAACTTAATATCGGCTACGTTCTGCGGGGGTTAATGTCGATGGTCGATCGATCGAACCGATCGAACTTGCGCGTCGGAAATACACCGTACATATCGATACACTGGAAACTTAGCGTCATCTATACACAAGGGCTACCTAAGAAATATAAGCTTTCGGCAGGCGAGATTAAACGATAGATACGCCACGCCGAAATACGCCTGCGCGAAAGCGTCCACGGTTTTGCTCCGCTTTTTTTTTTTTTATTTACTTTACAAGACATTTAAGACTGGCTCTGTTGCGATTAGACGAGTGTTCAACGAGTGCTTAGGGACCAGGGGACCGTTGCAATTATATTTATCTTTTTTTTTTTCTTTTTCTTCTTCTTCGATCTTTGCCCGAGTTTCCATCTAAAAGAAGAAAGAGGGCGTTCTCAAACGTTATTCGATACTCGTTCGATCTATCGCATCGAACGAGTATCGAGCAAACTTAGACGAAAAAGAATATGGCTGAAAAGATCTGGTTTCGCGATTCGATGAATTTTTTTTTTTTTTTTTAAAGAAAACATCACCGTAGTCGTTGAAAACTCGATGAAGGAAAAACAGTGTTGTACCGGTAAGGTTAGTAATCGTGTCGTAATCGCAGCATTGTGGTGATTTGATGTGTACGTGTGTACGTGTCAGTTTTACAGAAAGTGATGCATAATGTCTATACGCGGTATGTACAAGGTTGATCTCTATTCGACGCACGGGCAAACACCGCGTGCCGGTGTTCGCGCGATTTTATGCCCAAATTAGATTATACAAGTTGTTTAAACGATGGTCTCGCGCCTTCGACGTGGCAAAGCAGCGCGAAGAGACGCGTGAACGTCCGCATATCGGACATATTATTATTATTATTATTAATATTATTATTATTATTGTTATTATTATTATTATTATATAAAAGAGAAGAGCTGCGGAACGAAGATCTTCCGCGGAATGTATCTTTAATCTTCGCCTCTCGACGCGACTCACTCGTTAAACTCCTCGTCACTCGTGTTCAACTTCTCGATTCGATATACGACGTGAATGCCCTGTTTGCCGATGGTAAGCACTAACACTAATTACATTATCGGTCCAACGAAAGAGAAAATAAGGGAAAGTTATCGAGATTTTCGGGAAAAAAGAAATGGCGCGCACGGCATCGATCGCGTTTTTCACGTGTTTCGTTCATCCTCGATAAGAATCGGGTATGCGAGATATATCGCGCATTCGCGAAAAATCGTTCGAACATCCATCGTTCTTCCAGTGGATCGTCTGTGCCCGTTGAAACACAGGCTGGATAGAAAAATCTTTTTTAGAAACAAATACGGAATGATCATGGAATGATCGAAACGACTGGAAAGAATGATCGATCGAACGTTATTTCCCTTTTTCTTTTTTCTTTTTTTCTTCGACTTTGATCGACGCGCGCCGAGGAATTTGTGGGGGGGAAAAAAAAAGAAACAGTGGTAGAGGAGAAGATTGAAGCGATCAAAAAAAGAAGGAAGAAAAATAAGAACAATCGATAACGAAGCTTGAAATAAAATCGGTGGTATTTGAAGGTTTCCCCTTTTGCAGGTATGAACGTATTACTCGACCGTTTCCTCTGTCTGTTCGCGAGAGAACTATAAGTACTTTGAACGAAAAGAAGAGGGAAAGGGGGGAAGGGGAGGCGCGAGGAGAGAAGAAACTCGATAGAGCTACGTAAGAAAAGCTTAGATTCGTAGAAGAAACTAACAACGAATGGGAGGTGTTCACGGGCCGGAGTCGGGATAAGAAACGGGAAAGTAATCTACGACAAAAGTAACAAGAAATAAAAGATTGCACTTGGGTTTGTCTCGTGGGCCTCGCGTTATTTAAAAAATATAAAAAAAAAAAAAACATGTTACAATGTATAAAAAAAGAAAAAAAAAAAAGAAAAAGATGAACGTACGTATACTTAAGAAATTGATCGTTTTTCGTGTGTTTTTTTTTTCTTTTTTTAAATTGAAATAATTAATCGATAATCTTAACGAATACGAATAACGATCATGATGAATAATGACGACGATGAGAATAATAATAATAATAATAATAATAATAATAATAATAATAATAATAATAATAGTAAAAGTAACGATGATCCGGGAAACGATATGTAAGGAGGACGATGATAACGATACAGATGATTCGATGATAACGATAATGAGATAGGTGAGGATGATTAATGATAAGTACCACATAAACTAATCTATTAACAAACGCACGATTATGTTCGCGTTAACGCAGACACGCCCACCTACGATCCCTACACATGCTAATATGTATATGCATTCCTATATTTACGAGTGATGTAAATTTTTGAAAGGCTCGCGGACTAACTAATATTCTTGCAATGTAATTCTAAACTGTACTAATAATACAAGATAATATTTATAATGATAATGGTATAACACATAGACGTATGCGTGCGTGTCTGTTATTCGTTCGCGAACGCATGCCCGTCGAATTCACAGACGCCTTCTAACAACGATATCAATAATTAATATCTAATAATAATAATAGTAATAATAATAATAATAATAATAATAATAATAATAATAGTAATAATAGTAATATACTGAGAGTATATACTCTACTTACTAAAAAATAGCGATAATAAAAAATAATAATGTAACTGTATCAATGTTAATAAAAATATCCATAATAATATTAATAATAATAATAATAATAATAATAATAATAATAATAATGAACAAACGTAACAGCAATTAATACGCGTAATTAAATCAATGAGTCTGGTCGTTAGCATGTGTATATATATATATGTATATATATACACATATACATATATATATATACATATACATATATATATATACATATATATGTATATGTATATATATATTGTATAGAGCTAGGCGGAACAAGCGCTTCGTTATACGACGACAATCGTCGTAATCGGGGGGGAGGGGGGGGGATTCGTCGAAACGATTAAGTATGCCCTATTTAAGGATCGATCCCGTCGTCGACCAGGAAATATACGGAAATAGACGGCAAGACGGCTCGCTTTCGCGTCGACGTTTCGTCTCGAGGATAATTCTTTCTTTCTTTCTTTCTTTCTTTCTTTTTTTTTTTGCTTTTTCTTTTCTTTTTTATTTTTATTTTTTTTTTTTCTCTTTCGAAAATTCGGGAAACGACGAGACGAAGGCGCGTTGCGCCATCTTCGAAGCTTCACCGTGTAGAGAGCACTCGATTATCATTAATTATTTAATCGTAGGGGAAAATTGGCGACAATGTTTCGCCCCTCGTGTGCACCTTTCCTTATTTTCTCTTTGATCCGTAGCGATCGTTTCTTTTTTAATCGAGAAGGGTACGCTCGAAGAAGGGTCCCGATCTTTCTTCACAGCCTCGCTTTACACGCGGTTCTCAGTCAACGATACGAAAAACGTTTCCCTCCGCGCTGCTTTCCCGATGATCACCAACGACGATTATCGCAAAATCTCGCGTTCCCTCTAATATTTTTTTTTTTTTTTTTTATTTTTTTTTTTTTTATTTATTTATTTTTTTTTTTTTCTTTAAGAGCATATAAAAAGTCGTGTGGCACATTGACGGTTGGAATGTTATCATTGTTTTCATTAAATTTATAATAAGAATCATAATAATTAATAATAGTAGTAATATAGTACTTCTTTGTGTTGTTAATAATATTCTTTTATGTATGTTTAATAATAATTAATAATAATAATTAATAATATATATATTTATATATATAATATATATAATATGTACCTTTTTTTTTTTGTTTACTATAGTAGTTTGTTTCCTCTGCACTTATCGTTTATATTTCTGTGCTGACTGCGGGTTTTGATTTGAAGGGGACTTTCACCCGATCCCGATCGTCTAAAGCAACGCGCATCGATCGTTCCTCGAATCCGGCGATCGTGGAAAACGAGACGAGCCGAATCGGAGAAAAACGATTCAACCAACGTGATTGCATCGCGACGATGCGGGCTCCGGGCGATCCTTGCTTATTTTATTTTTATTTTTATTTATTTATTATTTATTTTATTTTATTTTATTTTATTTTATTTTTTTTTTTTGTTTGCATTGCTCTTCGTGGCATCTGCGTTTGCGTTGATCACTGTTGGATATAATATGAGATGTATAGATTTTTTTTTTAGTAGCTTGTATACTTGTAACTTGGATGCACGGCGATCGCAGCGAGAGGCCGCGTGGAGCGATCGCGACGTGCCCTGCTCAGACAGAGAGAGATGTCTATTGTTGCTGCTTGTATGTGTTGCCGGTTGCATTGTTCACAAGTGCCCGGGTGAGTATGCAACCCGTAGGCACGCGCAGGGAAACGATCGGACGTTTTGCGACGCCACCGGCCCCGAGTTGAACGCGGTGTCGTCTTCGTTCGTTCGTGTCGAGCTTCCCCTTCTTTCGAATCGATCGCCTTTCTTCACCTTGTGCCTAGTATTTATCATTGTGTTCGATACAATAAAAATCGCGATTTCGATCGAATCGCGACAGATCGTCAAGGCGCCAGATTAAAAAAAAAAAAGAGGGAAGGCGATCGACGAGATAATCGGGGCCGAGATGGCGTCTGTCACGAACGCACCCCGCTTTAAACTGTAAGGAGACGACTGGTATCGGGAGGCTGCAATATTGTTGTAGCTGTATGTAGAAAGCAGACTGCGTGTAGTATTATTTGTTATTAACTTCTGGTGTTCGTTTTAGCGTGTCACTGAGTGTGCGTGTGTGGTCGGAAAATGCAAGGTGAATTTTTTTTTTTTCAAATTGCGTTTGCCATAGGTTGTCCAGAGGGGGGGGGGGAGGGGGAGTTGCTCGTGTGGATGGATATGACGATCATGTCCAAAAAATGGTGGATTTCGGTGCGGAGGGATCGGAGCGTGGGGGATTTAGATCCGGTTGGATTCTTAGTTTTTCCTCTTTTTTTTTTTTTTTTTTTTTCGTTTTGTTTTATCTTTTTTTCGCTTAATTCTTCTTGTCCTTAATTTACCTCTTTCGCTCTCGCGTATTTTTCTTTTAAACTTTTAAAAACTTTGTAGCGCATCGGAACGTGCCCGGCCTCGCCGGTTGAATTTCGGCGGGACGCGTATTCTCGCCAAGGAGGAGAACGATCGAGTGCCCCGGTCCTGGTTCGGGAATGAAACGAAGAACGAGAACACACGGTGAACATCTCGAAAAAGTCTCTCGTATACGTAACGCGTCGCCATGACGGACGTGTCTTTTGATTAATTCACCGGCAGTTCAGCGTACTTGGTCCGTAACTAGTTGGTCGTACTTTGAATTTCCGGTGCGGTGTGTGATTTCACTGCGTGTGTGAATTTTGGTACAAACAGGTTTGATTGAAACATCGAGGTAAGTAAACCCACCGTAAGTTCAGATTCGTTCGTCATTTCAACCGATTTTAACCGATCGTTTCGATATGGCGCCACGCTAATCTTCCCAATGATACTCGATATATAATTATTCGGTGCATGATACGAATGAAAAGATTGGCTTTGTTTCGCGCGGCTCATCCCATTCCCTCGCCGGTTCGACCGGTCCATCCCCGATTTCCCTTCTTGACGCGGATTTTTGCGCGGCGAGGTCGGGCTTACATAGTGAGGATGACGATATTAGAAAAAAAAAAAAAAAAAAAACGAAAAGGAACGAAACAACGCGATATACAAACAACTAAAGCGCCAAACTACGAGTACTAACCGGTGCTAACTGTAACGTGGTACCGGCGCCATTTTTGTTTTCCTAACGCCTACTAGTCGAAAAAGTTTTCTAGGCATAGTCAGTGTTGTGACCGACCGCCTCCGATCTGGCCCGCCACCTTCGCGGAAATATGAGATCCGCGACCGACGAGGACGCATCGCTCTAGCCGCAAACAAGACTCGACTCAGTTCGCTCCCCTTAAACTTCGAAATAGGAACATGAAAGTAATTTCGATTCGTATATATGGAACAAGAAGTAATTGTACTTTAAAGAATACATCACCTTTTGATGGACGAATAATATATTTATTTAACGAACTCCCGTTTTCACCCGTTGACGCCCGGATATACGGATATATGCAGCAGCGATCGCGCGTCTTTCTTTACATCGCTCTATATATTTATTTATTCTCTCTCTCTATTTTTTTCCACCGATGCGAAACATTGAATTTCATCTACCGAACCGATTTAATTTATCCCGATTGATCGACGCGAATCGCCGATTCGCGCAACGATACACGAAAAACATATTCGACAAAAGGTTTAATCAAAATGCGTCGATAACCAGTACGAGCGTCTATGCCGACCGAGTACCGACCGATCGCAGCTGTCTTTCCGCGGGTGTTCCGAATCGAAGAGCACGCGAACCGCGTGCCCGATAATGAAAAAAAGAATTTCTTCCAATAGGCAGCGAGAACGGATGATTTCGCGTAGCTCGTTCGTTTCCGCAATTGTCGCGAGAGAGCTCTGCAAAGAAATCGCTGTCAGTCGCAATACGAGGAGAATCCGCGATTCGGACTGTTGTCGGAGGCGTGGTCGAGCACTGGCTTTCCCTCTTTCTTTCCTCATTCTCGCGCTTTCAAATCGATTCCGATTTTTTCTTCCCTTTTCTTTTTCTTTCTCTTTCTTTTCTTCTTCTTCTTCTTCTTCTTCTTCTTCTTCTTCCTCCTCTTTTTTCTCGTATATCTATCTACCTATCTATTTAGATTCCTTCCCTTGCACGTGGGTCGCGCGCGCGATCGCGCGTGCGCGCGGCTCAACGCGCGTACGCGTCAGAAGTTTCTATATATAATTATATATCGGTGTACAGAGCCGGACGTCGAATCGACGCCTTGTCGACTTGTTCGCCCATTGAACACAAATCGGTAAAAGTTTCTTCTTCTCGTCGCGTCGCGTCGCGTCGTCAGGTTTTAACGTATACGAATTTACGATGAAGATCGCCCGCTAATCGCTTCTCGGGGGGAGGGGGACGACTTCTCGTCTTTTTCTTTTTTTTTTTTAGAGTCATTGCATGACTAGAGCCTACGAATTATCAACGAGCTTATCATTAAAGCCAATTAGAAAGGTACCAAGTTTTCGACCGTTGACGGACCGTACCATCTCGGTTTCTATACGTTGGTTCAGGCGGTAATTTCTTCTACTCTCTTCTTCTCCGCCCCTTTCCGATCCTCGATCGGACGCGTACCTCTTCCTTCGTTTCTTTTCTTTCGCGACGGGACGAATAAACGCCCGTTGATCCAAATACGAGCGATCGTTAAATTTTTGTACGAAAAAACCGTGTCACCGTACGAAAAATCGAGCTAGTACCAGATTGACGAAGAAAAGCACGAACGTTCGAAGATACTGAAAGTGGCGTATATCATACTTTGTCGTCGAATCGACGTCGGCTGCTATTTGCAGTGTATGCGAGTACGTGTGAATGTATGTATCCTGTGATTAAGTGTCCGTATGTGTCTGTGTGTGTGTGTGTGTTTATGTGTACGTGTATCATCCTTATGTGAACGACAGGCCAGCTCTTCGTTGATCACGAAAATCCTAACATTCGAGAATGCGTGAATTGAAAATAGAATTTAAAAACACGGTAACCTAGCGCGTAACAGTTCGTTTTCATCATTTTTCTTCGACGTCTGTTGTCATGCGTGTGTAAGTATGGAAGTGTACGTGAATGCGCGTGTCGAAGAGTAGAAGTTGCGTGTCTGTGTTGTTCGTGTCTGATGTCAGTGTACCTAATTGCACTTATTCGACAAAACGGAACGTAAAAATGAACGCAAGATGGCGGCCGGACGGCCCTGGAACGTATATACGGAGGTAATATACTTTTTTTAAAATTTAGCTTAAAAGTCGTCCATCGCTTCTTCTTCTTCTTTTTTTTTTTTTTATTTTTTTTCCTTTCTTTTTTTTTTTTTGCCTCTATCCCGTTCACTGCCTCCTGTCTTTTTTTTTTTATTATTATTTTTGGAACAACCCCACCATCGAACTAAAAAACTTCAGTTTGTTGCTACGGTTATTACATTCGTCGTTCGTTCTGTTGCGAGTCGTAAAAACGTAACGTCGAAACTTAGGCACAATTTGGAACTGTTTAGACCATTTCTACACACGACCCCACTCCGATGATGTTCACGCGTTCGAAGAAATTGATTGGCCAATGATCGATCGATTGTTCCGTCAAAATTCCGTTCTTCTAATTAATCGTCGAAATTTGAAATTCTTTTTCTTTTCCGCATTTTGATCCACAGATAGATACATATATATATATAATTTTCAAAAAGGAACGATCGTGTTGATAAAGAAACGTATCGAGATCAATCGTACAGCCATCCAATTTCGCTTCGGAAACCGAAACACGCGAACATCCCCTGCGCAAACCATACCAAACGTGACGATACTCTGTGAGGTAGCTGACATTGAGCCGTTTCAGGGCCAATCGGACCAAATCTTCCA
Organism: Apis cerana; assembly: GCF_029169275.1. Classification (NCBI taxonomy): domain Eukaryota; kingdom Metazoa; phylum Arthropoda; class Insecta; order Hymenoptera; family Apidae; genus Apis; species Apis cerana. The sequence continues at coordinate 7,133,390 of NC_083866.1, forward strand.
GTTTTTGGTGGAGAAGCATCCGATTTTTTTTTCTTTTTTTTTTTTTTTTTACGAGACAGACGTATCAACGAAGAAACGGTTTTATAAAAACGATTCAATTTCAACGATGAAGAATTTATATTGAGAAAAATTTATCTTAAAATTCTCCCCTTCTTATCTTTTCTCGACGCGTTCCAATGAGAATGAGAAGGATTCGATGGTCGAATGTTCCGTTCCCCAGAATAAGTAATAAGGAAATATTGCGAGCCTAAACGAAATGGCGCAAAAAGCTTTGAAAAAACGAGAATCTTTGGACCCGACTTTCCGAGCAATGCCCGCCATCTTGGTCCCGTCTGACCACCGGTGTGGATAAACGTATATAATCTCGCGATCTCGCTTCTCCCTCAATATTTTGTTTCGGTTTTCCTTTCCTTTGTTTTGTTTTTTTTCTTTTTTTTTTTTTTTTCTTTTTGTTTTGTTGGCGTTTTCAATCCGCTCTCTCTTACTCCGTCATTTTGTCTCCACACACCGTAATTACAATAGTATTTGTTTCTTTCTTTTTTTTTTTTCTTTTCTTCTTTTATATCCGTAATCTTACACATATACACTAGCTGGTTACAATAATTTGTGAAAAATATACATCAAAATTTTGTTACTTTTTACATCACAGATATTTTAATATAATATATCTTCTTTTAATTCTTAAAGATTTCTTTTTCTTCCCCCGTTTTTTCCTTTTTCTTTTTTTTTTTTTTTTCCTTCCCTTCCTCGACCAATAATCCGCCGTCTCTCGCCGGATTCGTTTCAGCGTATCGTCCGCGACGTGGAGTGAGACGGCCGGAAATCTACGAGCGCGAAATTATTCTCCCAAGATTAATTCAAATTTCGACGAATTTGATTCTTCTCTACGTCTCTTTTCAATTTTTCTACGCAAATTCAAACGCGATCAACGCGGGACAACATCCAAGGATATTCCATTTTCGCGTATTCCTCGATACTTCGACACGCTCTTTTATCCCGCCGTCTTCCTCGAAGAAAAAAAAAAAAGGAAAATAAACCAAATAAATCGACGCTTCGCTTTCCTACAGCCGCGTTGGCAACGATATCTGCCCTAATCTATGCGACCTCGTTATCCATCCTACACCTTTCTCGTTTAGAAAACGAAAGTTTTTCGAAAGTTTTTCTAAAACGGCTCTATCGAAAAACGGACAAAAGAAAAAAATTTGTCCGGGCGCCGATGATGTTTTAAAAGATCACAGAACGTTGTCCAATTACTTTTACACGCCAGCGAATATTATACAATCGTCCGCAAAAATAGATAAAGATCTTTTTCTTCCTTCCTTCCTTCCTTTTGTTTTTTTTCTTTGTTTATTTTTTTTTCTTTTTTTTTTTTAGAAAAACGGCGTATTTTTACCAATCGTTGCTCGGAGAGAAAAATCTTCCCGAGGACGAAAACGAATTTCATTCAGTCTCGTTAAACGAAATCGCCGTGGCAGACACGTTGACGCGACTGTGTCACTGGGAAATCATTATACGGCAGCCCCGTTAATTACGCCGTTAGCGCCGATCGTCCCAATTGTCGCGATTCAATCGTCCCGTTCGTCGACGAACGAGGCTCGCACCTCTCGCGCGTGTCTAATTTGTGCAGGAGCCGTGGCTGTCGTCGTCGAGCCAGAAATTTCCCCTATTCTCAATTTCTCTCGAACCCTCTTTTGCCGGCCGATCCAAGATGACGCGTTACCGCCGTTACTTTTCTTTTTGATTATCGCGTGCCCGCGCATCGGCGATGACGCCAGCGTTCTCGAGAGCGTTATTGTGCGTTGCGTGCGTCGAAAGTAAAAAAGGAAAAAAAGAAAAAAAAAACTTTCTTTTTCTTTTTTTATTCGCTCATTCGTTCGTCCATTTGTTAGATCGTTAGATCGTGTACTGTGCCTCGAGGGAAGGAAAGGAGAACAATTAATCGTTGGTCTCGCGTCGAATTTCATTCCTTCTCGTGGAATATTTAATCGAACGATGGGGAAGCTTTGAATCGAGGGCGTCGAGGCATCGATGAAATCCGTAACCGATCCGTCGCCGATTTCGTCGCGGATGGTAAACGAATCGATGTCTCGTTTCCTTCATCGAGTCGTGGCAAAAAAAAAAAAAAAAAAGAAAAAGGGAGAAGAAAAATCGCGGAACGAGCGGATCGACGACGACGCGGATCGGCTCCTGGGCTAGAGAACGCGCGTGCAAAATATACGTCGCGACGTATACAACTTTTTTCTTTTCTTTTTTTTTTTTTCTCTTTTTAATAACCGTTTAAATTTTAATTTTAACGACAATCATAATTTTTACGCACGTTTTACAATCATCCGTACGATAAATATTCATTTTTCACATCTAACGATAAATCTTTCGATAAAGGGGATATATCGGGAGAGTAGTAGTAGCAATAGCAGCAGTAGTAGTAGTAGTAGTAGTAGTAGTAGTAGTAGTAGTACTCTTTTGTCCCAGAGTGAACTGGATTTTGCAGGGGGTTGGAAACGGTGAAGAGGATTCGATTAAAGTATGGGTAAGGGTTAGGAGGGAGCAGGTGGGACAGAAGTAAAGTTGGGGGCAAGGCAAGTGGGACGAGGGGAAGGGGATAGGTGGAGGAAAAGGAAGGAAAAGAGAGGGGAGGGCGACCTTAAAGACGAAGGGGAAGAGAAGCGAGGAAAAGAAGGCGATAGATCGGGAAACGAGTGTAGAGAAATAGTTCTTCCCTTTCTTTTGGTGTAGTGCTTGGCAAATGTTTTAGAAAAAAGAAAAAAAAAAAAAAGATATCCTTTTTTTTCTTTTTTTTTTTTTTTTTTTTTTTTTTTTTTTCTCTCTTTTTTGTTCCTTTCGAGGTATCGTGTAGATTAAGATCACACCGAACAATTTACACTTTGACGCGAAGCGGATAAGTCGGCTGGCTGTGTGATTAAAAAGGGTTGTGTGTTGGTGTTGGAGTACGGGGATAGAAGGAAGGGGTTTTAATTTTACGTTTACACACAATCATGATTAGTGCTTTGCTTTTCGCTTGTGTTTTTTTCTGCTGTTCAGCTTCGTATATATATTTTTTTTGTTTTTTCTTTTTCAGTTTCTTTAACCCTAAGGAGACCTTAACGTTTACACTCAATAACTTGATTTTTTTTTTTCTATTTTATTTTCCGACGCGCTTCTCTGCGTGGGTGCGTTTCACCCCTCTTAATTCTTTTTTTTTTTTTATTTTTCTCTTCCCTTCAAAGTTACTCCTTAATTCACGGTTTTTTTTTTGCCTTTAAGTTTAGGGGGGGCGGGGGTAAATTTTTGTTAAGTTTAGTTCCAAAAAACACCGAGAGAATAGCCTTGCTTACACGATTTACTTTTTTTTTTTTTATTCCGTAAGGTAATAATTTTTTTTGCGTTAGTAAGGAATTTTTGCATTTTTTTTTTTTTTAAAACACCGAACATACATGCCTTATACTTTATGTACAGCCTAGAGTCTTTCAGTCGTTACTTTACTTAAAGAGAGTCGTATGAGATGAGTGCGTGAATTTATCCTTTCGTTTCCTCTGTCCTCGTCCTTTTAGAATCAGAATTCTGTGAATAATGATCTCCTTCCTCGATACGCGAGAAAGACGGAAAATCATGGCCCGCGATCTACATTATATCGACGCGTTGTGAAACGCGTCACGCTAAATTTCCTCGCGTATACGTCCCTACACGTCCCTAACGCGTGTTCGTGTTGCTAAACGAGTCATGCTTTCGTACGATTTCGTCTTGGTCCAAACGTTCTGCTCGGCTACTACAACTAGCGAAACGACGAAATCACCACTATTTTTCTTTTTTTTTCTTCTTCTTCTTCTTCTTTTCCTTTCCTCCATTTCTTCAACGTGTTCAATATCTATATAATATTAGTTCAAGGTTCTCTGTCGAACGGAATTTCTAATATGAAATACGAGAAGATACCTCGATACCTAGTCGCGCGCACGACGCTCATGGATTACTCTGTGAAAAAATTAGTGAAAAGAGGAGGGACTGGCGTTCTTCTCGTTTCGTGTCTCTCGCCGCGGCCGAAAAAAAAAAACAGTCGCGACGATTCCCTACTCTACTCGAACCTATCACGCGACTGATCCTTGCAAATTAACGCTATAAACTCGTTCCCTAATATTCGTTCTCTCGCTAACTCTATCGTGTCCTCGTCCTCGTCATCGTTCGTCTCTTTCGTCGTTGTCGTCGAAACGATCGATAAGAAGCTTTTAAAAAAATCGTTCGATTCTCAAAAAAGAAAAAAAAAAAAGAGCATCGGCGAGCACGCTAATGCAGTAAAACACTCGATTTCTTCAAAAAATTGAAATTTCTAGATACTTCCTAAAAGCGACGGTGATGTGGCGTCGATCATTTCGACGGTTGTCTCCGAATTCCATCTAAATTTCATCTCTAAATTTCATCATACAATCGATGCTAAAAAATCGAAAGGATCGGTGGAAAAAAATTCGCATTCGTCGTGATGCGAAGGTCGTAGAATTCGTAGAAAAATTCAGACGAGAAGAAACTCTATCGTTCGAAACGTTTGCTCCCCCTTTCTTTTTTTTTTTTCTTTTTTTCTTTTTGCCTCTCCCCGATTTACGTCATTTACGTATTTCTAACTAAATCGACCACCACGCTTTTTCTATTTGATCGATTCGATCCAGAAGAAAAAGGGAAAGAGCACCGATCCTTCTAGAAAAACGAGAGTGGGATGTTTCCCTCTTTTTTTTATCTTTTTCTTTTTCTCTTCTTCTTCTTCTTCGCAAGTGAAAAAATTCTACGAACGCCGCTGTTACAGCTGCTTCTCTTCCTCTACGCGATAGAAAATTTGCATTTGTATCAAAATGTGGGCGTTGTCGCGCGTAAGAAAAATTTTTCCTTTCCCTCTTTTCTATTTTTCCCCTTCTTTTTTCGCACTTCGGTAAAGAGCGACCGAGTGAAGAACAAGCCCGCGCCTATACACGTATAGCGATATTTTCCCCTCCAAATAACCAAATATCCCTTATATATCCTTATCTACGCGTTTTTCATTTTCTTTCTTTCTTTCTTTTTTTCTTTTTGCGTATTATGTATCCGTGTGTGTGTGTACGTGTGTGTATGTGTGGATTCCTCGATCGGTCCATATCGCGGTAACAGAACGATTTTCGCCGATGAAAATTCTCCTCTCCCCCCTTCTTTTTTCTTTCTTTCTTTCTTTCTTTCCGGAGACTGGAAATTGTTTCCAAGATCTCGTCTTCGAATCGATTCTAAACGACGCCTCGTCGATGAAGATCGCCTTAATCTTTCTGATCAACTTTATCGTTCATCCCTTTTCCTCTTTTCTTTCTTTTTTGGAGCGACCAAAAGCTTGAGAGGGGGGGTTGGGGGGGTAAAACGCGTTTCTACCGAACGCCAGCCTCGAAATAATCGAGATTAGAGAAATATTGTCGCCTTGTGAAAAAACGTCATCTATACGCGCGCCAACAAAAGTCTTGGCTCGTTCTCGTTTCGCATACGTTCGTTAATGACCAAAAATATATGTATATATATATATATGTATATATAATATATCATTCCTTATATAATTATGTTGCTCCTTACGAGTTAAGTAATGTTAGTTAGTAGGTAATAAGTTTTTTTTTTTGCATTAGGTAGTTTTACATCGATAAAGGAAAAAAATACGTTGTTGTTGTTGTTGTTGCGTCGGCATTATTTTGTTAAATAATTTGTTCGTGTTCTCGACCTCGACCGTCTTTTCTTTTTTTTTTTTTTTTATTTCAAAAGTCCCGTGTCTGTCGCATCGTTCGACATACCGTACGTTCGATTCGCGCGCGATTTGCTCGGCCGGATGAACAACCCTCGCAGAATTCTTTTTCATCGCGCGCTCCCGTGTCTTATCTCCTTTCCTTTTTTTTTCTTCTTTTTCCTCTCTCTCTTTTTTTTTCCCCTCTCACGGAACTGTCGCGGACTGTCTTAACGCCGCTCCGCCTGTACTACTACTTCCCCCCGTTTCTTGTTCTCCGACACGCCAGGATGTCGTATCCTCCTGGACGTGGATCACCCGACCGAGTGAGTCGGAAAGCAGTCGTCCCATGTGCACGTGTCGAAAAAATTGTGTTCGATAATTATTAATCGAGCGAACGAGTATACATTTCATTACTGGCTGCGTGTCACTGTGTGAATATGGGGCCATTTGTGTGAGATCAATTGGTGTGTCTATGTGTGTGTACGCATGTGTGTATGTACGTGTGTATGTACGCGTGTATGTACGCACGTACAATAACATTGTACGTGTTGCTATATCCGTTTTTATTTTTTTCTTCCCTTTTTTGCGCCTTTCCACGAAATATTCGCCATAGAGTCGAAAAAACAGTTCCGGTACGACCTACCGTCAGCTGGACAGGAGATCGAGGAGGCCGGATACTCGTGTAAAACCGATGGAATCGCAATGGGTTCGCGGATGGTCGGGGTATTTTTCGCTTACTACACTTACTCGTTTCTCCTTTTCTTCCTCCTCTTCTTCCTCTTCTTCTTCTTCTTCTTTTCTTCCCCCCTTTTCTCCCCCCTTTTTTCCCTCCGTTTCCTTCAATCTCCCATAGAACAATACAATACGGAACCGCTCGCCTCGACGCGGGCGGTTCTCGACTTCCGGGTGACTTCCGGGTGGAAAGGGCAGGGTGAGGGGCTTCCGAGGGGGCTGGTGGGTGGTAAAAAGCGTGTTCGCGTATTCGAAACGTTTGCGCTCGTCCTGTGCACGCGCACCACGCACACACGCGCATCACCTACGGGGGAGGGAGGTGCTCGGCTTTCACCTCGGGGCCTTCTCCTCGGAAACGGTGGTTGGTCGCGCTCGCTTTCATAGCCGAGGCGCGACAAAGTCACGAGTGCACGATTTCCGGTCGTGTTTCCGATCGCCGGTTGGCCGACGGAGACACCGAGAGGGGGCGGCAACGCTGCCAAGCGCGAGGCCGAGGGAGAAAGGGAAAGTGGAGGCCGAGAATCCTCCGGACCGTGGCGACGCGGTGCGTCGAATACCCGCGGAACGGTTCGGGCGGGAATCACCCGGGCGCGTTACTTAAACCCCCCCGTACGCGTCTACGTATACGCGCACGGATCGTGTTTCGCCGTATTTATCATATATCGTAACTTTTATACTTATATTGGTCAACGATACCGACTTTTCTTTTCCTACTGCTCCACGGAGTCTTCCATACTGATTACGGCTCCGTGTTGCTCCGCCGATTGTTGTTGGCTGTTCGCCTGCTCACCGGACCTGTTGTTCCCGCTATTGTAGCCCCGTTGCAGTTGCACGACCAGTCCGCTCACTGCACCGTACTCCTTCTGTTGCTGCTGTGGTTGTTGCTGTGCTTGTTGTTGTTGTTGTTGTTGTTGCTGTTGTTGCTGTGGTTGTGGTTGTGGTTGCTGCTGCTGCTGCTGCTGCGGTTGTTGCGATTGCTGCTGCTGCTGCTGTTGTTGTTGTTGTTGCTGCTGCTGCTGCTGTTGCGGCGGCTGTTGTTGCTGTTGAGTCTTCTGGCTCGAATGATCTACTATAAGCTTACTATCACAGGCACTTTTTTTGTCAGTTGGTACGGCGTAGAGATTGTGTAAGTCCGGGTAATGATTCAGTTGTTGCTGTTGCTGTTGTTGTTGTTGTTGTTGTTGCTGTTGTTGCGGTTGCTGAGGGGCCGAGGTGAGAGTTTTCCTGTCTCGATCCTCCTGTCCACCGTTGTGAACCTCGCGTTCCCTGCTGCTGCGATCGAGCTTAGTCGAGTCACGGGTGCTGTCCTCGTCTCTGCTTCCGGCTCTCGAGATGGAGAGGGGCGTGGGCGGCGACGTGAGTCGGTCGCTGCCGTCGTCGTTTCGACCCCTGTCGGACGGTGACGGGCTCAGGTCGACGGTGGGCACGCGCTCGGGCCTCTCGGGCACCGGCCTCCCCCCGCTCGCCGAGGGCCCCCTGTAGCTCTCGTCCTCGCTACTGTCCTGCGCCAACCTCGGCACAGGCGTCCTCCTCGAGTTTCTGCACAGTTGGTCGATCAACGCTTTGCTCCTCATCGACTCGGGGATTTGCTGCTGCGAGCTGGGTTGCTGTTGCTGGTTCCTCGCCTCGGTCATCGCCCTCTGGTCCCTTGGAATCCCCGTCTCGAGGCTCGACCTGATCAAATTGTCCAAGAAACTGCCGTTCGCCCCCGACCCGTCGTAGATGCCCTCCGAGACTTCCCGCGGCACTTTGCTCATCTGCGGCGTGCCGCGCGAATTCGATGTTCCGGCCGAGGTTTCCGCGATGCCCGCGCCCACGCCGACCCCTTCCCTCTCCCTCGCTTGATGCTGCTGCTGCTGCTGCTGCTGTTGTTGTTGCTGCTGCTGCTGTTGCTGCACCATGGCCGCGTTCCTCTGCTGCTCCTGCAGCCCTCGGATCCTGCTCGTGGCGAAATACTGTTCGGGCAGGATGGTGGGCACGTTGGGCGCCCCTGCCATGAACGGCGACGGCATGAACGGCGGCGGATTCCAAAAATTGAACGGCGTGAAAGGTAAGTGAGGCATCCCCTCCATGAACGATGGCATCTTGATTCCGTTGGGCCCCGGTATACCGCCCGGCGACGTGAAAGGCTTCTGCGGCTTCAACTGCGGCTTCTTGTCCGCCGTACCCGGCCGTATGTTGGTCGCGGCTGCCGCCGCTGTCACGGTGGACGTCTCCTTCGCCTTATCGTCCGATTGCTTCTGGTCCCTGGAACATCGATCGAAGGCAAAAGTTGGCGTGGCGATCGCAACTGTACGCACTGCGTATACAGATGGACGAAAGTGTGGACGAGGGAAGAGGAGAAGAGGGAGGAAAGGAAGGGGGATACGATACCTCTTCCTCGGCCTCATCAGATGCCGTTCCTTGACTTTGTACTCGAGGGTGGAGTGCGGCACCCCGTAATAGCTGCCCGCGCGATGCACGCTCATCTCGCCCCTTTGAACGGCGCGCACAGCCTCGACCAGGCTATCCCTATCGTAGTTCCTGTACTTGCCCCGCTTCGGCCTGGTTCCCTTGCCGCCGGTGGCCGGCTTCGGTTTGTTCGCCTCTTGGCTCTGCGGCTTCACCTGGGCCTGGGCCTGGCCCTGTTGCGCGTTGGCCGGCTGCGGCGGCGTGTATCGCCCCCTCTTGAACGGGCTCGGGTCCGTCATGATCGGCTGCTGCGACTGCACCACCCCGCCCGGCTGACACCCGCCCATCCCACCGCCCGACACCGTCTGCCCCTCTTGGAATTTCACGCTGATGCTCTTCGCGATCACGTCGCGAAAGTTCACGGCCACTGTCTTCCCCACCAACGAGTTGGTCGGGCTACTCGTGCCCGAGAACGCTGGACTCGCCCGTTCCAGGAGGCCAGGGCTCGAGGCCGCGGTCGCGAATCCCTGCGCGAACGCGGCCGAGGTCGGCTCGCCGTTCTTGCTCGAGCATCCGGGCGTGCTCGCGGGCTTGTAGGACGGAATCTTGAGGATCGCTCTCCCCTGCGCGCTGTCGCTCGCCTCCTCCTCGATGTTCGGATTGAAGTCGTCGTTCGTCATCGGGCCCCTCTGCTGCTGTTGCTGCTGCTGCTGCTGCTGCTGTTGCTGCTGCTGCTGCTGCTGCTGCTGCTGCGACTGCGCCTGCGCCTGGGCCTGGGGATGCGTCGAATGCGTCGATTGATGGTGATGCAGCTGCTGATGCGGTGGCTGCGACTGGTCCCCGTTCACGCTCTTGCTTAGCCTCTTGTCCTCGCTCATCAGCCTTCTCATCACCTCTGGAATGCGGTAATCTTGGGTCTCCATGCCTGGGTGGGAACAGACGGAGAGACGCGATATTGGATTATTATTATTATTATTATTATTGTTGTTATTATTATTGGAGATCGATCGAGGATCGAGAAGGACGCGATTGATCGTCCGTCCGTTAAACTTTTCGCGCCTATCAACGTTTGTCGTAATCTCGGATTAGACCAACCGCTTTAAGTCGGCCGAGCCAAGTTCCCATTGAGAAAGTGAAAAAAGTGTCGGCGACCCGTCGACCACCACCTGGCTTCTATCGATTTCCGAAGACCCACCGGCTCGTAATACACTTTTCGACTTTCGTCTCGACCGACCGCCTCCTCTTCCCCCCCTCGAGACTCCTCTAACCGTCTGCCTAGGTCGGAAATAACCCAAATTCTTCTTCGCGACTCTTTCTCCCTCCTTCGTTCCCCCGTTTATCTTATTCAATCTTTTTCCCCCGTCTCGTAAAAATCGAATTAAAGAAAGGAAGAAAGAAAGAAAAGAGAAGCGCGTGTCCTCCTCACCTTTGAACGGCGCAGCTGCCGCGATCATCTTTTGTATGTAAGGGCCGATGTTGGCGTGTTCAAGCCCCGGCCACTCGGCCCCCGTCTCCTGCCCCCGTTGCAACAACGTTCTCAGGGAGTCGCCACCGCTCCCTTCGAGCGTGGAAAACCTGACGAGATCCTCCAAGGACAACAGCGGCTTCAACAGAGCCTTCTCCACTTCTTTCTCCTCTTCCGCTCCGGACAGTTCTTTGTCGTCCACCTGTTAAGAATATTTATTTCTAGCGTTTTCTGCACCTTCCGCCCCTCACCTTTTTTCAAACACGGAATTCAAATGAACACGGATCACGGTTAAACACCGATGCGCCCTCTCGAGGAAATGGAATCTCGGTCTCCTACTCGGTCTTCTGGATTCCCGATCGTGAAGCAAACGCTTTCTTCGCGAATGCTTTCTTTCGTTTTCTTTTCTTTTTTTTTTTTATCTTTTTTTCTTTTTCGTTTCCACGATTTTTTTCATCGAGAGGCGTATTTCTTCTTGTGTATTTTGCGTGTTTCTGTGTTTGTAACTGTGTTTGTCGGTTGTCCGTACAATGTAAATGTATACGCTATCTTTTTTTTTTTTTTTTTGTCAAATGCAGAACGATCAAGCGTCATGCAGGAATTGCGAGAAAGAATCGTTCGCAAGAAGCGTTACTATGACGCGTAAAAATAAATGAATAAACGAATGAGTAAATAAAAAAGAATATATATAAGAAAATAAGGGGATATATATATATGTATATATACACGCACACACACATATATATATATATGTACTTTGCCCAAAGTTATTCTCGCGATGATAATAATTCCTTTTTGTATCGCGAAAAGAAAGACAATGGCAAGGTCGAAAATTGAGAACCAGCTCGAAAACATTTCGTTTCCCGGCGAGTAATATATACCCAGCGTTGTACACACCGGTACTGATCTCGTAAATCATTTTACGTTCAAACAACATGCATTCAAAAATCATAAAAATCTACCACAAAACTAAACTATCTGCGCTTCTCCTAATGACACCAGGCAGAAGAACATCGTTCACAAACAGTAATCGTAAAAGTAAGTCTAAAAAGATTTATTTCCCAAAGTGTCGGGCGCCGTTCGTTCCTTAAATTGTCACGTACAACTTTGGAAAATTAATCTTGTTCCGCTACTACTGGGAAAGCGTGGTATCGTTTATCATAATAATATTGCTTTCGAAAAAGCCACGCCATTTCGTTTCTTTTCTTTTCTTTTCTTTTCTTTTTTTTTTCAACATGCCTTGCTTGCGTTACAACGAACACAACGTCCCGCGAAATGTAAGTACATCTCCTGAGTACATTCCCTCGGAATACTACTACCGAATATCGAGTAAGCTATTGTGGGATGGTCGAGTAGCACGATCGTCTGTAAACAAACACATCGAGGATGCATAGCGTCGAGGTCGGAAAAAAAACAAAAGCGTATTGGTACGTATTGGTTTGTAAATAATAATCGTTGCAAATCATTGAATTCGTGGGCGCGCCCGCCGATTCGCCAGCAAACGCGCTCGCGTCCAACGAACAATTTTTCTCTCCTCTCGGCTCGAAAACGATCGTCCCGAAAACTTACCTCGAGTCTTGCAACCTCGCCAAGACCAAGCGGCCGTGTGTTAAACTACAAATAGTGAGATAAAAAAGTTAAACAGCCCATGCAAAAACATTCGACACTACTGAGCATCACGGCGACCGATCGGATCGGATCGCGCGAACCGATTCGATTCTTCTTCTTCTTCTTCTTTTTCTTCTTCTTTTTTTCTTTCTTTTCGTTAATTTTTAACGAAGGAGAAGTTGAAATTCAGGAGTCTTCGTCTCCCCCTCTTCTTCCCCCCTTTAAGAGTGTCTCTTCTTTTCGCGAATCGGTTCACGCGAATCCAACGATCACCGTGGCAGAGGTATGTTTTGGGGAAGCTCCATTCGTTCTTCCTAACCAAAACCACACTTAAGTATAAATGGGCGGTCTTTCTTCGCTAACTAATTAATTAATCAAGATTGCATTTTCGTTGTTATCTCTCTCTCTCTCTCTCTCCATTTCCCTCCCTCATGTATATATATATATATATATACTCTCTCCTTATCCTTGGATGCGTCATCTTTCGCTCAAGATAAACCGCGTCCAAAGGCGTCTCTCCTCTCGATCGAGCGTAATCTTTCGTCGTAACGTCCGATAACTTATGATTAATGACGGTGGAATGTGAATCAAAACCTGAAAGGAACTGGTGGACGGTGTTTCTTTAATTGCGGCGCGCGCGCGCGTACGTACGGGAAAGATGTACAAAGAATGTGGATGTAAAAAGAAAAAAAAAAAGAAAAAACGGGAAAAACCAAAAATCTATACAGCAACGCTCGTCGTTGAAGAGAGGACGATAGAGCGATCGGCTCCTACCGCCACTGACACGATTATCGGACATTCTAAATGGAACAGCTGTACTGGTATATCACCAGTGGAATGAAAACTCTTGGCCCATCACGGTGCTAGAAGAAGCGTGATCCTGAAAACGTAATCCTATCGCACACTTCCTTCTCCCTATCCATTCTTTCTTCGCTCTCGATCCCTATTAAATGGACACTCGATTTCCGCCAATTCTCAATTCTCAATTTCAACGAAACTCGACGATTTCGCCTCGATTACTCACTCGATCCGTCATTTCGTCAATTTTATCCTCGATACTCTCCCTCTACAGAAATCTTGCTCCGTATCTTGGTCCTTCTTCTCTTCCCTCTCTGCCTCTCATTCCTCTCTCTCCTTCTCTCCCTTTCTCTCCCTCTCTCCCTCTCTCCCTCTCTCTCCCCCTCTCTCTCTCCCTCTCCCTCTCCCTCTCTTTCTCTCCTTCCATCTCTCTTTTTCTCTTGTTCTGTCCCCAAAACCTACCTCATCCACTTGCGGGGGCGGAGTGGTCGCGGAGGCGTTTTGGGTCGTATTTGGTGTTGTAGTTGTAGTAGTAGTAGTAGTGGTGGTGGTGGTGGTGGTGATGGTGGTGATGGTGGTGGCTGGGGCGCCGGGCTCGTGAGGGTGTGAGTGGGTGCTAGACAGGGACGCGTCCCTTTCGCGCTCCATCGCAAGCTTGTAGACCTTGTTGCGCAGGGTGCTACGCGGTATCCCGTAGATCACGGCAGCCCTCCGTGTGCCGAGCTTGCCACTCTGGATATCCCTGAGCGCGGCTTGCAGCTCCTCCTCGGTGTAGGCCCTCCGGCCACCCCCGGCACCCACCACGGGGACACCACCGACCCCCGCCGCCGCCACGGCCGCCGCCGCCACGGCCGCCACCGGCCCGGTCATACGTGGTTTCGGCCGATAACCGGAACTGAAACGTTACCAATTCGCATTACCATTTCGTGTCGCCCTCCTCCTCGTGCACCGACCGAGATCCCCTCTTCTTCCACCAACCAATTTCAACGTTTTTACTTTTGTCTCGTTCGTCTCCGCTCCGAGACCGATATAACCGATCGTCATTTATGTAACGTGCATTTTAACCACATTGAATTAACATCGCAGACTCGTCGTTCAAGTGTCAAGGGGTTAAATCTAGCTGAAATTGGAAACAACGGATGGACGAAATATTACCTATTTAAAACGAGATTTCTTTTTATAACGGCCGAATCTCGAGGAGCGAGGGACACCTTTTTACCAGGTTTCTAGGGGGATCGCTGATTCCCGTATCACGTGCGGGATTGGTTCATCGGCTCACCGCCCGGCGACCACGTGGCCGGTGTGCCGTGGCCACGTGTCCCGCGCGAGAAACCAATCGATCCAACCTCCGTGTCTCGTTAACACTTTGATCTTTGACCTATCGCCTCTCCTCCCAGCGAATTCTAACAGTACACGAAATTAGACGAGTGGGAAAGCTCGTTTACCGAGCATTGCGCAATCGAAACGTTACTCAAAATATCACTTGTATCACTTATTTTCTCCGCTTTCTCCAACATCGCGTTTCGAGAAACGGCTATTCCCTCTTGTCGATCACGATACGACGATATTCGTATCATCGATATCGTTTCGCGTATCTCGCTTCCTTGTCGCGCACTTCGAATTAAAAAGAGGAGAAAAAAGGAAAAAGAAAAAAGAAAGATTTCAATTCGCAGTATCGTTGAAAAGTATTCGAGGAACGGTGAGTAGCAATCGTCTGGTAGTTTGACAATCGGATCAATCGAAAGAATTCGTCGTAAAAGGACCCTTTTCGCCTTCTCCGCGTCGAGAGCACGCCCCTCCCCTCCTCCTCCCTCACCTCCCCGTTATGAGTTCGTCGACCTATTCTCTTTCGCCCGGTAAGTAAAGTAAGCTGATAAAAAAGTGTATTTCGACCCTTCCCACACCTCCCTCCCTCCCTCCGTAATAAACCTCGGTTCGAGTACCGCTTGCAACACCCGATATCTCTCCTCTCCGATATTTTTATTCTTTATATTCGACGCGATACCTGACCGCGCCACCAATTAACTCCGTCCCTAATCGCTATTCCAATTCCTTCGCCACTCCGACTCGAAGTTAATTAATCGCTAATTTCTCGGCTATTCCTAGACCTAAATAATTAACGCTTTGTCGGTGAAATCGTAATTACTCCCATTTTAATCCATCATTGTCCGCGCGGCACCGATTAAGATAAGAAACGGTCGCGATGCGACGAAAACGAGGCACGCAGAGAACAAGAAATCGATCGAGCGTCGTCGTTGCATCGAGGTTGGTCGTTTATCTCTTTTTAAAAAAGTTAAACACGCGATTATCCTGCACGTTCCGAAGAATCTAAAATTAAAATTCTTTTTTAAAGAAAGCCGAGCGCGTTCGATCGATCCGTTCCGCTACTCGAAACTGTTGCTCGTCGAACTCGCGATTGCGTACAGCTCGCGTACAAAACGCATCCTCGTTTTCGCGAGGGAAAAGACAAGCGTTTTTCAGCGAACGACCGTGGACTCGATTTTCTCGGTTCGGTTAGATCGTTCGGTAGCTTCTAATTTCGACTCGACTCGCGTGGTTTCGACGCCGGGCTATCTTATCGTTAATTGCGGTAGCGCGCATGCGCGGGCGCGATCCGAGACCACCGCGCCTTGTCTCTTTTTCTCCAGCGTTCCTCTCCCAGCGTTTTGGTCTTTCTCGCTCGGCTCGGCTCGGCTCGGCGTACGACACATGCGAGGTACTTTGTGCCTTCGATGTGTCAGGAGGTGGCAGATTACGGTGTTACTAATAATAGACGACGATAAAAATTTGACGCGCAAAATGTTCCGCGGGGAAAACAGCGAAAACACGAGGGCAACGTACGGACACGGTTCGCGACTTTGACTCCTCCGCCACATTATATTCTTCTCGCTCCCTTGTTCTCCCTCCCTCCCTCCCCATTCCCCCTCCCCCCACCGTATTATTTATTTTTCGCCAACCTCCTCGACATTAGAGAACCGCTATCGGGATTTACGACTTAATTTATTTCGGGTTAGGAAACGTTGAACTCGCCGAGCGAAAACTTTGCCGTTTTTCGACGAAACGGTCTCGTTTCCTCCAATTTTATCATTATTTAACGCGAATATTTTTCCAACCTTTCGATCTTTCGATTTCTTTCCCGCTCTTCGATCTCCGATTCGAACTTTCACGCCCGATTCGCGGCCGAGCGGTCAAGTTTCTCCTCGCAATTTTCCAGTTAACCTTTGGAACGGGTTTACGATTTTCAGAGATAGACGCGGCCTTCGAGGCGCTTCGGCAACGAAACACACCGAATATTGCCAAGAACACGGTCGGCTTTTTTCCTTTCTTCCTTCTTTTCCCTTTCTTTTTCTTTCTTTCTTTCTTTTTTTTTTCTTTTTTCTTTTTTTTTCGTACTAACGCGGATAAACGTGGAACGGGAGCGCGATAATTTTACCGACACGCAAATTTTATTGAAGAGATTAACGGGCGGATAACGCGAGGCGGTACGCCTCGACGCGGCCACCGCGTTGTTCCCCGCCTAGACTCGAAACCGACGAAAAAAAATGTAACGGACTTTGGTGGAAATTTTCGTAACGAGCGACGACGGGGGGAGGGGGAGGGGATGCTCGAGGGAAAATTTTCCGAATAAGCAAACAACTAGGTAGGGAGAGGGGAGGGGATGGAGGGAGGGGGAGAGAGAGAGGGAAGGACTTTTTAATTACCGGTTCGAAATACGCCGCCTCTACTGTACAGGATTCGAAACGTGCACCGCGAATCCTATTTATAATGACGCAACTTCCGACTCCGTCGGTGTGTGCACCAACTACGCGCAGATATGAATCGATACGATATATAAAAGGGATCCAACAACTCTTTCGAGGAGGAATCGAGGAGATAGATATACAGGAGAGGGAGGACGGGTTAACGATAGCCGATTAATAGAACGATCGAGAGGCACGATCATCCTCGAAAGCGCGAGTCGAAAGCGCGTTTGTCCGACGTGAATCGTCGCTCGAATACGCGAATCTATTCTCGATCCTTTTGAATACGCGGCACGGAATGCGATCAACACTTTCCTTTGCTCGCGCGGAATGCAAATACCTATATATCAGAGGTAGGTAGATAGGTAGGTAGGTAGGTAGGTAGGTTGGTAGGTAGGTAGCTTCGTTTCGCTACGAGGTGTAAAACGAGCCGCGTGATAACACACCGCTACGAATCGACGAGCTGTGCTTCTTCTCGTTCCGGTTACCGGACTGTATCATCCAACGATGATGACGAATTTCTTTTCTCTCTCTCTCTCTCTCTTTTCTCTTTATTCCTTACTTTTCTTTTTCTTCGTTCGACGAATAAAAATCATCGTCGGGAGAGCGTCCGATATCGTTTCTCGTTTTCTTTCTTTTTCTCCTTCTCTCTCTCTCTCTCTCCCTCCCTCTCTCTCTCTCTCTGTTTCAGTCGGTGCATGGCGAGAACGCGAGAAAATCGAACGTTGGTTCGCATCGAATCGATGGAAAAGAAAGAAGGACTACTTACTTAAAGATACTCTTGGGATCGATACCTGCTGTCATCCTCAGAGGTATTTTCTGTTGTTCCAATAGAGATATGTTGTTATCCTGCGACAGAAAGCGTACACGTATCACCTAACTGATATCCCGCGTGTTCTCGCGTGAATAAATAAAAAATAATATAGTGTGTGTATATATATATATATATGTATATATACATACACGTATAAAAATAAACGTAAACGTAAATGTGTAAATGTGAACGTAAACGTAAAGGTAAATGTGAGAAGACGACTAGTATGCATTAGGTCGATGACTCTCTCTCTCTTTCTCTCTCTCTCTCTCTCTCTGTTCGCGTGTATCGACGTTAAAAGGAAAGAAGGAAGCGAATCTACCCACGCCAGAAGGAGCGCACGTACCTGAGAATTTTTGGGTTTGGCCGAGAGGTCGAGAGGTTGGTCGGCTGGCGTTGCACTGTCCTGATGAGGCTGCACCCCAACGAGAGGCGCCTCCCTTGGTGGTAGACACCATTGAGGCAGTAGGGTGGGGTAGGTACCGGTGAGAGCCGCGGCGACCACGGATGCCGCCATCGGGTCCACCTGGACCGACATCGGTGATTCGGCCGATCGCGAGCTGCTGCTACTGTCGCTCTGCGGGCTCTGCAGGACGCGACATCGAACATGTTATATGTTCGTCCGGCTCGTCTCATTGGTCGACGAAACACACACGGAAAGGAACTGATTACCACCGGCGTGGGAGGGAAGAAGAAACGATCGTGGAAAAAGGAGCGCGCCCCCCTCGAGGGCGAGGCGAGGAGGGCGGTTAAATCGAATCCTGATCAAATTCGCTTTTCGCGGCGAGAAACACGCGGCGCGAGGCGTATGATGCTGCGCGGAGCCGGCCGCCACCCTCGTGAAACTTTTATAAGGGCGACCGGCGGTGTCAAAGCGATCAAAGCCGCGGGATGGACGCGGAAAGGCGAGAATAACTACTTCGGCGCGCGGGAATTTATGAAAAATTGAACCGTTTCCCGGTGCCCTCCCCAAGCCGGGGGGAGGGGAGGTGCCGATCATCTACACGCCGTTACACGCGCGACACAACCGCGCGCGTTTGTCCTTTCCGTTCCGCGCGCGATTAATTATGCGCTCTGAAGAATTACTACCGCGTTGCTACTAATGCAGTTTACATATACACACGCGATTGCGAATCGCGTCATGGTGACATCCGAGTCACGGTGACGAGTTGATTGATCCTCCTCCACTGAATTTATTTCCCCGTCTATTCTCTTTTTTCCTCTCTCTCTCTCTCTCTCCCCGTAACAAGTAAATCGATAATAAATCTACTGCAATCTACTGCGTTTCCCAGTGACGATCAACGTCACCATGATGCGACCAAGACCCGTTTTCTCGGCTTCTTAGGCCCGCTGCTAGCTCGAGAATCGTACTTACGAGAGGTGGTTGATCATCGTGGGGGAGCTTGCCGTCCAGGCAAAAGTAACACTTGTCTAGCGGCTTCCAGTCTTCGGGCGGCGGGCTGGTGCGTCGGCTCCCGATCAGAAACGGCGCCACCACGTTCCTAGCAGCTTCAACCTCCCGACACGGCAACCCCGACCTGATCCCGTCCGAATCCAAACCGGGTGTCGTCAATATCGTTGGACCGCCTCCGCAACTCGGCGCTTCTTGCAGCTCCTCCTCCTTCTTCACTCTCAACAACCCTTGCGTCACCGGTGTCCGATCCAACGCGACTTCTTCCGTTCGTTCCTGCAACCAACCGTCCTTTCTTTTTTTCCCTTCTTCCTCTCTCTCCCTCTCTGAACCGACTTACCGATTACTAACGCGATTATTCGAGAGAAAAAAAAAGAAAAAAGAAAAAGAGATGCGTGCAAACCTTGGTCCCTTCCGTATCGGTGGCGTTGGAAGTCGGATACTCCCGAGATCCCCGATCCTTCTCCCTCCTCAGAGGACTGACGGCCCTGTCGGCGTCTTCGTCGAGCTTCAACCGTTTCTCCGCCTCGCTCTGCCCCCTCCCATCCTCCTCTTCCTCGTTCTCCTCCTCGTCCTCCCTGTCGTCGGCCCCCTCCCCGTCGTTCTGACGACGCTTCCTCAACCGCCTGGTCGGGATCGTCGTGGTCCCCGTGGTCATCGCCGCCGTTGCGTTCGACGTCGCGATAACGCTCGCCGCGACGATGGCGCTCGGCGTCGCGGAGCCGGTGCCCGTTAGTGTAGTCGCTGCGGGCAAAGTCGTGGTGGCACCCGTGCTGGCAACCGTGGCCGCCGTCGAGGTGTCGGCCCCGGCCTTCGTTTCCTCCCTTCCCGCGCCGCCGTTCGCGAACTCGTCCTCGCCGACCTCGACTTTGATCTCGTCCGGCCTCAGACGACGTTCCTCCTGCCTTTGTTGCCTTTGTTGCTGCTGCTGCTGTTGCTGCTGCTGGTAGGGACGGTGGTGGTCTTGCACGGAGGGTTGGAGATGATGATGATTCTGCAGGTGGTGATGCCTCTGGAGCGTCTCCTGCTTGATCAGGCCCGTGGCCGTGGTCGTGGCCGTTGCCGCCGCTGTCGTCGTCGTCGTCGTCGTCGTTATCGTTACAGGCAATGAGGTGGACGCGGGATGAAGCGGGCGCGACCCAATTTGTTCCAGGTTCCCGGGCACCGGGTCGCAGGACGACGAGAACCCCGGGTATAGCCGGTGGTGGGCCTGTGCCGTCAATGATTCGCTGCTGCGAGTACCGCTGTACAGGGTGTCCTGATATTGCTTCCATCTCCTACGGCCCATCAACTCCTCCGCTACCCGTTCCAGACCTGCGACACCACCGCAACTGCATCAAACAATGATGAGCGCCACTATTTCGCGTATATAAGGTAAAACCGTTCCGTACGAATGTATCGCGATATATCTCTCGCTCCCTCTCTCTCTCCCTCTCTCTCTCCCTCTCTCTCTCTCTCTCTCTCTCTCCCCTTATCTCGCACGGTGTCGATCGACGAATCGTGTCCAAAGTGTCGACGATAAACGATCGCGCGAAAGGAAACGATCGGGTTGGAAAAGCGCGAGTTTCATCGCGTGAGCATAAAGATCCGTGAACCGCGATAAGCGCGGGTACAACGTACAACGAGGCCGATGTCGGAATCACCAAAATCGCATGCTCGAGAAAACCGACCGGACGTGGTTTTTTTTCTCTCTTTCTTTCTTTTTCTCTTTTTTTTTTTTTTTTTTTTTTTGAAGGACACGGTGGTAACACGCACGTCCTACTATCCGAGGGCATGTCGCAACGAAAAGAAAATTGCGACACATTGTTAAAAGTGCGAAACTAGCTAGATTTCCTAACAGTATCTTCTCTTTCTTTTCTTCTTCTTTCCTTCCTCCCCCTCTTTTCTATAAATCCGTCGGATTCGTTATCGGATTTCTTTTTCGAAAACTTCCACCTCGCGTTAATTTAGAAATATCTTATTCGACTAGTGATGTTATGTTTACTCTTTTACTTCTCGAATCATGGTGCGCGCGTGTGTCGTAATCGGGAAACGCTCCTCGCACACAACGGTCAACGATAGACGCTGATGATAACGGAATTTTTTTTTCCTCTTCCTTATCCAAAGACCGAATAGCCGGGCGTTATCGTAAAACGGGCGAATGACGTGCCTCACTCCCGGCAATAACGAAACGGCGAAAAGGTTTTCGCGAGAGGCAAGGATCGTACGCCAGATATCATCGACGTAGTTATCCGCAATTTTTAATGCACCGCTTGTGACCAATATTAATTCTCAAAATAAATATGAAACGCGAAATATATATATGTATACATATATATATATACACACACATATATACATATGTACATATATATATATACATCGAGTTCCAATGTAAATTCATCCCAACGTTTATTTTTCGCTCGAGATCGATATCGCGCTCAAAAAATTGCCGACAATTCTATAATATCCGCGAAGCGAACGGGTAAACGGTGGAGCGCAACGCGGCGTAAAAATGGGAAGCGATGGGAGGACTTTTTCGCGAAAATTACCGTGCCGGATCCTTGCCCTCGATGATCGTCGATCACGATTGCCGCGAATTGCCCTAACCGGACCTCCTCCTCCTCCTCGACTTCGTCCCACTTCGAACGCGTCAATTGATTCTAAACAGACACCCGGTACGGTGGCACGCGTCCCGCAAATGCACCATAACTGTCACGTCATTTGGTCGTCGCGTGTGCCACGGGCACATGCCAACCGGCCAACGTGCACAACACGTACGTACGAGTACGTACACGGTTTTCCGTAGCGTATCGCTGGTACGGAATTCGCGTGCGCGAGTGGAAGATCGGGGACGGGGGAGGGGGGAGGTAAACTTTTTTCCACGGCCGGCTACCGCCTTTATCACTCTCTCGCCGCCGAAATTGATTCTCGTGCTCGAAGGACGACGGACGGGTGGATTTCTTATTTCGCGCCACCGCCGACCATCTCGATTCTCCCGAATTCTCGCGCAAACTTGCGATTCTGCGCGACACTCCTCAAATTCCCGCCTTTTGGTCCCGCCTCTGCCGTCCTTCCGCTTCCGATGTCTCACTTCCCCCTCCCCTCCCCCCGGATATCCAATGACTCAATTGGAGCAGCGCGGCCGTTTCTATGACGCGACACGGAAAAATCCAAGTGTCTGGGCAGGGGGAGGGGGAGGCGAGTTTGTCCGGACCGAATTTTCAAGACGGTGGGAGAGTTTCGAGGAAGGAGGAGGAGGAGGAGGAGGAGAGAAAAGAAAGAAGGGAAAAAATATCAAGAATGTGCACACTCACACACACACACACACGCACACACGTGTACACACATGTTCGGCGGACTATTGATCGGCAAGGTTGCATTAAATGCCCGCTAGGCTGTAAAAGGAACGCGCGCAATGAAAAACATCTGAATAAATTATTATTGTTTGTCGAACGTTTCGAACGAATAGCGACGCCCCCATCGTGGTAGCCCATCGTCGTTTGTACCGGCCATTATTTAAACGCTCTAGTTCCACGCAGCTTATCAAATACAGGTATAATGCCAGTTTGCGGAAACGCGAACTGGATCTGCGCCGAGCGTCGCCGCCGCGACATATCTTGCCTGCACGCGCGCCGCTGTCAGAAAAACGTATGACGAGCATTACGGTCAGGGCTGAGTTTGTACAGCCGTACATACTTTAAATGGGCCACAGACGAAATGTCCATATTTTCGCGCGGATCTGTCTATCTCTTCCCCCCGTGGCAATAGCATTCTTTTTTTCTTTCTAATCTCGATATCGTCGATTCAATCCTTTCAATCGAAACTAGAAGGGAGCTTCTAAGGGGATCTAAATAATTTTCTTCCCGACGAAACAATTTTCTTCGACGAATGAACGAGCGATTACAAAGGAAGGAAAAACGTACGTACGTATTAATTTTACACGAGGCGAGCTCGAATCGAAGTGACTAACGTCTCTCGATTTAGCGCTTGCTTACGAGCAGATTTCGATCGTGCATGGAGAACACGAATCGGCCGAGCGAACGTGATCACCCCGTCGCGTTAATTATTTAGAAAATGTCGAACTTGGTTCGTGATCGAAGCGAGCGTACGCATCGCATCGCGGCCAACAGCGCGCAACAATTATAAACGAATCATCATCTCTCGAGAACGTGCGGGGCCCAAGGTCGCGTCACAGTGAGTCATGAAAAATCTGTCCGGAATAAGGCGATCGTTGCACACGAAATTTTTTCTTTTTTTTTTTTTCTTTTCTTCCACGTTAAATTTAGCCTCGTTTCTCGATGACGTCAAACACACGACTACTACTCATCTACTCTGTCGCAGAGGAACAAAGGAAACGCGTTGCGCTCTAACTCTGCGAGTTGGAACAAGGCGGAGAACAAGCGTGGAACAAATCTGGATGAGAAAATTTCTTCTCTAAATAGAATTGCACAGAATTTTCAAAAGGATTCTAACTTTTACGTATGTATGTATATATACGTGTATACGTGTATGTAGACGAGATAAACATCGATTACCTACGCTTGGCAAAAAGCGGTAACGTTGATTAGAACGACCGTGATTATTTCTCCATTACGAAAGGTTGATTCGAAGAAAAAGAGGGAGAGAAAACAATCGTCTCGGAACTAATTATACGGCACGCAAGTCGATGTACTTTCGATGGAGAACGAGCCGGTTAAGATTCCCCCCCTTTCCTTCTCAAAGGTCTGATTAACCTCGTCCAAGTATACCCCGGCCTGCGCCTACTTGGTTGCAGCATCGCCGACCTTGCATGTAATCAATGGGTACAGAGGAGAATAATCTGTTGGGAAAGTAGTAATCGCGCTTTTTCCTCTCGCCGACTTCTTCGTTCGAGTGGGCGGCGACGAAACACGGGGATCCGGATTTTCAAATGAATGAACGTATCCGAGCATTCCTAACCGGAATGCAACGGTACAGGCCGAGAAGCGACTCGTAGATGCAGCGTATACGGCGTATTTCGCAACGCGATTTCTAATGACGTAAATCTCTCGAGTTGAACCCTCGTCAAAGAACGAATTTATCTCCCGCTTCGATTCGCCCGCTGTCCGAAGCAGATTCTTCAAACTTGCAAACTATCGCGTGAAAGATATTGCATCGAACACTTGTTGCAACAACAACATACCGAAAAAAAAGAAAAAAAAAGAAGGAAAAAAACAAAACATGTTGCGTCAAAACTGCGCTTGCGAGATTCTAACGGTAAAAAATATATATACGTGTGTGCGTGTGTGTGTGAAGTAAACGACGACTCCTCCCTCCCCACCTCCCGTATCGATTAACTGGTAAAAAAAAATTGAGAAATTTCGAATTATGTGACGTTGCGTCACGGGAATAGCGAGTTTATGATCTCTACGACTATTTTTCTTCTTTATCGATCGATCGAAGGTCGATAGTTTTGCGATGTTTGGTCGTTCACAGCGAGCGAAGTTCGAGTCCTTGATCGATTCTAAAAGTAATTAGACGGGTGGCGCGCCTTTGGATGAAATTCCAGGCAGGAGGTGCCGAACCAATCTTATCTCGCGTGCCATTTAAGAAGAGGAAGAAGTAGGGCAGATGACCACGCCCGGGATTAAGCCAATGATGACGTCGACTTGGCACCAGGAACTTCTCCACTGTATAAAACGATTATCCCTTCCCACTCTTGGCATTTCGTTCGCGATTAAACGTCGGTCGGCGCATCGAAGAATTTCAAAAACTCCGTGTTATACCGAGCGGAGGGGAGGGGATATTCCCCGGAGTATCGTAAATTACTCGAAAAATCTCAACGATCCGTAAAAATGCAGTAATGGAAAATAAATGGAGTTTCTTCGGAATAGAATACTTTTACACTTTTGTTGCGGAATCGAAGAGGAGGGTCGAACGTGCTCGAAACAACCGTCTAACCACAATGGAATGACGATAATAATAAAAATGGAATCCATTTTTTCTTCCTTTCTTTTTTCCTTTTTTTTTTTTTTTTTTGACAAGAATTTTCGATAATCCCCCTCCCGATCCAACGATCGAACGGTTAGTCTTGATAAATGGTGAATCAAAATGAGGAAGATTCGAGAACGAAGAAGAGAGAAAGAGAGAGAGAGAGAGAATCTACTTTCCACGGGCGTCCTCCGTGAACGGCGAGGATATAGCGGCACCATTCTTCAATTCTAAATCGAATGGCCTCGGGCCCCATCCGACCAATGGCGGCGCCGCAATTTTAGATCCAAGCGCGCGCGCTATATTTCCCCCAACAGTTGCCGCTGTCTTGGTGCTATTCCCTTGGTCCCGTCACTAATCGTCGGTCCGTTTCGACCAATGGCAATCCGGTTTAGACGAGAGTAGAAGGTTAGGAAATGGGTGGCCGGGTATGGTGGGGCTGCAGCTGGCTCTCACGACGCACAAGGCTATCCTTTGTCCGAAACTCGCTTGCGATTCGCCGCCGCCGTTGAACCTTCAGGACGATAATAACGAAATAATTGCGATAACGACCCCGGTGCCAGACAGCACCTATGCGTCTCACCGCATCGAGATCGCTGTGTCTTTTTTTTCCTTTTCTTTCACTCACGAAATTTTCCGTTCCGAATTTTCGAATCGACGAAAAACCATACTCGGACTGTATCCGTATATTACTGACTAATCATAGTAGAATTACTTAATTAACTGCAGAAATCTTTTCCAGTCTAAAATAAAAAAAGAACAAGAAAAGGAAATGGAGAGTCGTCTGATATCGCGCAGATGTTGAATTTATCGACGGAGTATCGCGCGATTTATACGAGGATCTTATCCTTAATTCGAGTTGGGATCAGCGTGACGAGATCGTAGAAAAAAGGAAAAAAAGAGAGAGAGAGAGAGAGAGAAAAGAAGAAAAGAAGAAAGGAAAACGGAACGCGCTCGGGTCTACACATCTACAGCGAATATCGCGCGATGTAAACACGGAATGGGCGAAGAAAAAGCACGGGATCTACGCGGTTACCGTAACGGTAAGTAGATCGACAAACGATCTCGCGAGTGCTCGTAGCGGTAATAAAGAGCATTCATAAAGAACGGTTACGTTTACCGCGATCCTGGTCGATAACTTAATTGCAGCGATTCGAGTGTCTTTCGCCTGTCTTTCGAAGACTCGGCTCGCCGCATGCACAGCCGGGATACAAAAATATTCTTGGTCGCCTACTCGAGAGTTATCAGCATCGCTTTGTTACAACGATCACGAGATTTCCATTCACCGGCGAGAGATCGGTTAGTGGTTTTCGAGGCGAGCAAAGGACAGACAGGCAGGCAAGATGGATGTCGAAATCCGCGGAGCGTTACTTGTCTCTCAACAAGGCATGGAACCCAGCCGTGCCTCATTAAGATCTTGAAACGATGCTTGCCAAAGATAGAGTCTCCGAAGGTTATTTGTTAATCTCTCCCAACATATTAACACCTTTAAGAATTATCGGTTACGATACGTTCGCGAATATGCTCGTAAATACGAATCTATTTAAACGAATCGGTTTGCCAACCAACGCCCTCTTGGCATACAACGACAATACTAATAATAATAATTAATTTCACGCGTCACACGTGACGCGATAAATCGAGTCGAGAGCGAGTGAAATTTCGAATTGTCCGTTAGGAAAGGGCGAAAAAAGAAAAGAAGAAATCCGGACAAATCACACGGAACAGGAAATCGAGCCGGCAAAGGCTGTTACAAAAGCACGGAAACGAACAATGGGAACCGAGGAAAGGCACACCCTTTTCAGCAACGCTTCCAAACACGCTGCTGACTAACGAAAAAGCGCACCACCTGCCCCCCAAAAATTTTTCGCCCTCCCCGCTCCCCTTTGTCCTTTGGCCTCGGCATTCGGGGCCGAGGTTGGTCACTCTGTGTGCGCCAACCGCTAGGCAGTCCATGTATTATCAAGCGACCGCTTCTTTTTCTTCAACAATGTTCGTCAAGGTGTGCACGCGTCGGTACGTACACAGATCTACGTGAGAATATGTACGAACGTGGGCTGACCTCGCGGACCATTCTTCTTCGTTCCTCCTTCTCTCTTTCTCCTTCACGCTCTTTCCCTCTCCTTCCCAGCCTTCTCTCAAACCAGCTCGCTCTCTCTCCCCCTCTCGCGCGCTCTCTCTCTCGCTCTCTGCTCGCCAATCTCCTCGCCTTCTCTCCTTCGCCGCTCGCTCTTTCTCGACGATCCTCCACTGGTATAATGACCTCGGGAATCACTGCTCGGGTCGAACTAATGGAGCGATATCGTGCAATGAAATAATATACTGGAACAATGTGAAATTACAGCTCCGACCGTTGCATTTGCTATACGTGTGTATACCTCGCAGACCAGAAATTTCAAGATTCGCGAGTTCGCGATACGTGTGTGTGTATATATATACACCGGAACAAGATAAACACTCTTCCTCTTTTTCCTCCTATCGTTCCACTCTTAATCTCGATAATTTCTTGATATGGTATAACCTTGCCACCGTTCAATATATATATATATATATAATATATATATATATATATATATAAAAGAGTAACAGCGATTGGGATCCGAACGTTCGTTCCCAACTCCTTTCAAGACGAAAAGTTTCGAGTAGGATCTCGCAACAGCGTGGAAACGCGAGCTAACTTATTAATACATACGCGAGAGCATTTGAGGCTGGGATCGCGAGAAATTCAAAGTGGAATTCATCCGGAAGAAACTCGCCACGCGGCGACGACGTTACGCGTCTTATTGCCAGGTATTATCCAACCTGGGAAGAGCGATCGCCGGCTCGTTTCGCGTTCACAAACTCACTCGAACGAGGCTGGTTAAGAGGGGAAAGGCGCGAAGGAAAGTCGTAAACGAGAAGGAAGGGACAGGTTTATCGATCGATTCGTGTATTCGGTTATCGCGCGCCACGAACGAAAGGAAACGAAGGGAAAACGAACGAAAGATCCGTGCCGTCCGCCTCGTGAAAGGAACGCGGGGAATCGGGTCGTACTTTCGTTATATTTTAGCTTGCTAAGCGATGCAAGCGGCAATCGGATACCAGACGTACCGCACAGTCGTCTTGTGACCCATTTATCGTTCACCGGTGTCTAATGTTACCCGCGGGAAGAGTTGCATTGCAAGATTGCCGCGCGCGGGTTACGCGAAATTCACGATTTTAACGGGCGGCGATAAAACGGTGGCGACATTGACGAATTGGAATAGGACGCTTGGAAGACTGCGACTGCGGCGGAAGTAGGAAGGACATCGTAACGTCGCGTTCCAATTATATCAAACATCCTTTTTCCTTAATTGTTTCGATAAGCGAATCTGACACAATATATATATATATAAAATACGATATACTATATGTGTCGTAGATGAAAAAAAATAACGTTTCGAGCGCAGACTACTTTTTTCGTAGAACAGGTAAACATAACTGCTGTTTTCAATGGTGGAAATGGCAGTGGCGGCGAGCTTGGAAAGGAATATCATCGTGTTTGCATTCAGGCGACGAGACGCGGCTGAGAGAGAACGGGAACGAACGATTCTAAAAAGGGAGAGAGAGAGAGAGAGAGAGAGAAGCAACGTGGCAAAACCAGGAAGGAAAAGATGCAAAGCGAGAGGGGAAGAAAGAAGGAGGAGGAGGAGGATAAATGGAATAAAAATGGAGGATCGTAAGATAAAGACGAGCGAGGGAAAGTAGGGTAAAAATAGAAATTGAAAACTGAGAATAGCGACGAGAACGGACGAGCGAAGGAACGGGCGAAAGATACCCACGTTGGCGTGTTTGTGCCAACGTGTGTGTACGCGTACACATGCACAACACGCGATAACGTTGACAATTGGTGTGCACGCACACTCCGGTATCGGCTAATATCGTCATTTTGACGTCGCGGTAAAGCAGAGCTTTGTGCGGATGATATTCGATGGCCGATCCGAAAAAGACGGATTAAAATGCAACGGATCACCGTCGCCATCCGTTATCGGATTAACGTTTTCGAGTTTTTTACTACTAGCAGCAGCACTCTGTATAAAACTGCCATGTGTACGCGGCAACGATACTCTCTAACAGGCCGATTTACAAATTGTGCCGTTTAACGGGGGAGTATATATATATATATATATGTTTAATTTTGTAAAATTTTTTGTACAGGGCAAGAGAAAAGAAGATCGAACGAGTAAATTCCTCGAAGAATGATCGAACGATTTTTGAGATAAAACGTTTCTAAATCGGTTCTAAGTATAATTCGATACAATTAATCTTTAATTTGGCGTCGATCCGCTCCAATTGAAAGCGCGAAAGTAAAATCGGGCGAAAAAAAATATGATGATCGCGATGATTCGCGCGACAAACTATACGAAGGAAAATTGTTCGGAAGATTAGATGGTCACGTCGCCTTAAGGATGTCTTAGAAAATGCTGATTCATACAAAATGTACGGAATAGCGTGAAATTTCGCAACGCTCGTACTCATCGACAAAAGAATCGTACGAATCATTTTGAACGTGAACGAGGAAGGATGCATCGTTATTAGTTTTCGCGTGATTCTTGAAACCGTATTGTCATAATTCGTGCGTATAGAAGAAGAAATTCGTCGAATCCGATTGCGCGAATTCGCGTGTCCTTTGGATACAAATCGTATCGTGAAAATTATCGACAAATCGGAAGAAATCGATTCGTTTCCGCGTTTCGAAGTTTGGCAGGAATGTTTAAACGGAAGGAAAATTAATATTTTTAGCGAAATTTTTAAAAATATCGTTAAAGATAAATTGACGCGATAATCGGCCATTTGTAGAAGCTATTTTTACTTCCCGAACTATCGCTTAAATAATACGCGGTAAATAGATAACTGGTAAACAAAACTCGATAAAATGAAAAAGAAATTGTATCGCGAAAGGGATAATTTGTCAAGTACAAAGGGGACGGAATTACCGGTGTACAATATGAATTTTACAACTAAAATCGACTACTCGTTGCAACGCGCCCGTTATATTTTACAAGGAGAATGATCATTAATATCGTTCATTGATATTAATTTCTGTCAAGCTTCGTAATTATCTGACAGGGCATGTGATCATTTAATGGATTATTATATGCGCTTCCATCTGAGTATTAACTCATTTTCCGCGTTTTAAAAAACAGCTCGACACGGTTCGTTGGTAATTTTCCAAATTGTTTACACGCGATGCCTGCACTCATTTACACATGGGCGAAAAATATTTCGTAAAATATTAATATGGGCAAAGTTTGCGCTTTACGCCCGATATTAACGTAACAAAATATTCCCACTTGGAATGAAAAATTAACGAATATAAAAGGGAAATTTGATCGCGTGCTCGCCCGTGGACGGTAGAAGGAGGAGTAGCGCGATACGAATTTTTGCGCCAAGTCTCTCGCGATCGGCCATCGCGGTCTCGACCATCGATAGGATCGAATAATCATCGATCTCGTGAAACGACAATGTTATCACGTAACGACGACGTAAGTAAAACTCACGTCGAATATCGAATCTCCGGTTGGCCGTTCGACGATCGAAAGTGCCGAGTCGTCGTCCCTTTGCCGATCTTATCTCTCTCTCTCTCTCTCTCCGTCCGTCGAGCGCGGTTCGTTAGATCGGTGTTTTTCCGAGCACTAATACCGCTTTGAAGTTTTTCGGTAGTAGGCGGTTCCAAGGCGTTGCATCGTTGGTCGGTCGGTCGGTTGGCCGGTCGGTCGGTCGGCGAAGGGAGGAGGGCAAGGCAAAGACAAAAAGAAGGTGCCGCGTCATTTTCGTCAATTTAACTCGGCCCTCCCTTCCCCCGTAGGCCACGTAGGATCGCTCGGTATTTCGCTCTCCCCCTCCGCCACCTCCTCCTCCCCACCCCTTCCGCCCCTTCTCGCCACGTCCGCCCCTGTGGGCCACTCACCCCCACCCTCCCTCCCGTACTCGCCTCGTCTCGCCTCGTCTCACCCCCTCCGCGGCTTGGCTCGCCTCGTCGAAGCGAGGTCAATCGACGGAGAGGGCTGAAGACGACCCCCACCCTTCGTCACCAGCCTCCCTACCACGGCTACTCAATATCGTTTCATTACGCACCCTGCTCCGCCATACCCATCCCCCAGCCATCCTCGCTCACCCTCCACCCTCGCTGCGCCTGCACCGACACCCTGCACCGTCGCCACTGCACACCCTCTCCCCCCATCCTCCTCGCCCTAGCCCCCTCCCGGCCTCCCTCTCCTCCTTCTCCTCCTTCGCCTTCCTTCTCTCCTTCCAACCCCACCTCCTCCACCTTCCTTCTTCCACCCTTCCCACCCCTTCAACGTCTCGTTCCTACCTCGGCGACGAAACACGAATGCCCACGAATTTTTATTGTTACTTCTCGCGCTGCTTCCTCTCGCCTCCCCCTCTCACGACCTTTTTTTATGCGCCTTTTAACGATCAGCAGTAACTGCACCCACCCGAACGCTCCCCGCTCCCTTTCGGTCCTTTCCTCCCTTGCGCCTTCGAGGCGAGCGTTTTTCGAGAAACCGAGGGGTGCGAAAGAAAGAAAGAAAGAAAGAAAAAAAGAACACGGAATAGGAGGAGCGGAAAAAATTCTCCGCCGAGAATTTCCCCGTTATTATCCCCCGATTGCCCGATAAACGAGCAAATTTGTCGAAATTATTCGATTCGGAAATGGAAGACACCCCTTATCCACATGAATTATCACCGGTTTCGTAGTAGACGTGGCTATTGGTCGACGTGCTCGTCCATTTTTAATTTCGTCGATCGGAATTTATTCGAAACCCGTGCACACATACGTATGTAATCCTAGGTTTCGAAACGCATCAACGAGCAACGTCAACAAATGCTCCCCCCGCGAGTGGTGGTGCACGTGGTACGCCGATCCGTGAAAACGGTTCACCTGTCCGCAAATATTTCCATTCCGTGCGCGTGTTACGTATACGTACGTACTCTCTACGCCTCGATCCTCTTGCCCCTAGCGTATCCCTCGCCGTATGCGCT